>NC_067472.1:56821720-57421720 GCF_947179515.1 Apodemus sylvaticus | reverse complement strand
GCCCTGGCTGTCCTGGAACTCACTCTGTAGACCAGGCTGGCCTCGAACCCAGAGATCTGCCTGCCTCTGCCTCCCAGAGTGCTGGGATTACAGGCGTGTGCCACCACTGCCCAGCTAGTGTGTGCTTTTCATTCTGCCACTTACCAGCATTTCCTTCCCGCTCTGCCATTTAAGGAATGGTCATTGGACCTAGAGGTAATGGCCACAGTGCTTGTGCCTAGTCGCATGGAACTGAGGAGCTGTGGAGATTCCTTTTGCCTTGCCTGAAATCAGGATTGAGGCCTTGAAGTGAATCCTGACAATGGCTCCCAGGCTTTCTCAGCCAGCAGCCCCGTGAGGGCAGCCTCCCTCCTTCCCCACGGTCAGGCCATGTCAGGACTGGGAAGGCTCTTAAGTTCTTCAGCGCCCATCTAACCCTGGTATTGGCCCAGGCTCTGTTGTAGGAACCAGCTTAAGAAAGGGCAAATACAATGGAAGGAGAGAACTGGCTTTTGCAATGTCCTCTGACCTCTATGTGTGCACTGTGATGCATGCATGTGTGCCGCGTGCATGTGCGCATGCAATGTGGCAAGAAGGGCCAAACTAAGTTGACAAGATGACTCAGTGGATAAAGGTTTTCGTCACCAAGCCTGACTACTCCTTTGATGCTCGGGACTTATAGCATAGTGGAAAGGAATCACTGGCTCCTGAAAGTTGTCCTCAGCCCTTTGCGCGTGCGCGCACGCACACACACACACACACACACACAGTAGATAAAATATAATAAAAATCAGGGAGTGGTGGCACACACCTTTAGTCCCAAGCACTCAGGAGGCAGAGACAGGCAGATCTCTGTGAGTCTGAGGTCAGCCTGGTCTATATAGAGTTGCAGGCCAACCACAGATACATAGACTGTGTCTCCAAACAAAACAAGCCAGGGTAGTAATGGATGGTTGTGACTCATGCCTTTAATCCCAGCACTCAGGAGGCATAAACAGGCAGATCTCTGTACGTTTGAGGCCAGCCTGGTCTACAGAATTGGTTCAGGGATTACCAGGCTATACAAAGAAACTGTCTTGAAAAACAAAGCAATAATAATAATTTTTTAAAAAAGAAACTTTCCTTCCTCCTAGTAACACAACTTTCCCCTGGCCTTCCTCTCCTCCATGGGCTTTCTGCCAGCTTCAGGTAGCCTTGTCTCCATTGTCATTTGTCAGGACATTTCTTCAGAGCGATCTTGAAATGAGGCCCCAGACTGCAGAACAGAAAGGGACTTTCCAACTTAGGATCCACACATTTTATAAATGAGGAAACAGACATTGCCTGAGTCTCACAGGCAGTGGGACAGGGCCGGGCCCAAGCCCTGGCTAGCAATTCGGCCCTGCTCTTTCGCTGCCACCCGCTGACTTTGGGACCAGTGGGGAGTAAAAGAGGCCTTGACAGCTGTGGCAGCGACGCTTCCCCATCATGCTCTGTTTGCTGGTTTGCTTTCTGAGAGCCGGGCACAGCCTTCCAGCTGGTCCATACTTCGCAGTCTTTTTTTTCCCATTCTGTGTTCTCCAGCGTCTCCATCCGGCTCTGCCAGCTTAGGACTGGAAGCAATGACCTCCTTTCATATCACAGGACTGGGTTTCAGGCCCTGCTCTCTTCCACTAGTCCTGCTACTCAGGCTTGCCTCCAATTCTGAGGCCTCCTGTCTCAGCCTCCAGGTATGGGGATTATGGGCGTGTGCCACTATGTCCAGATGAGACCACACTTTTAAAACTGCATTGACATTTTTAGTGGGGAGTTGTAAAACATCCCGTGATCAACTCACTAACATATTGAACTTGGCCTAAAGTGTGCCGTGGGGTTCTCTGCTAGCAGTGTGCAGGGGCTTCTGGGCACAAACCGGGTCCGGCTAGATGATGCTTATCTGACCCTGCTCCTAATTGTGAGACTCCCCTTCTCCCCTTTCCTTGGGGACAATGCCAGAATCTACCTGAGGTTGGCTGGAGAATCAGATGTGGTCATCTGTGGAAAGTGCTTCCAGGGTACCAGGAACCAACAAGTACTGTGTGTGGCCATCCCTAGGATCTGACTGGAAACCATGTGTGTGGCCCATCTCTGGGTGTGGTTCCTTTCCCTTTGGCCCAACCCTGGCAAGGTTCTGGAAGAAGGGTAAGTGCCCCAAGTGTTTATCAAAGGCTGAAGGCCTGAGACCCCAGAGGCCCTCGGCAGGATGCACTGGGGTCGGCAGATGCTGACCCCCAGCCCTCACTGCTCCCGCCATCTAGTTGGGGCACATTCTTTTGAGACTGGATTGTACATCACTGTAGAGCTTGCTGGGTAGACAAGACTGGCCTTCATCACGGGGTGTTTTAAAATTCCCAGCTCAGGACAGGGCAGGGTCTATGTAACCCTGGCTGATTTAGAACTCACTCTGTAGACCAGGCTAGCCTCAAACTCAGAGACCTATCTGCCCCTCTGTCTCCTGAGTGCAGGATTAAAGGGCTTTGTCTCCATGCCCTAGCTTAGGTGAGAGTCTTGTCTTGACATAAACCCAGGCAACTGAGAAAGGAAAAGGGTCGGCAAGAAGCAGCAACTGTTTTAATGAATTTCTCTGCCAGAGTAGAAAAAAGGTCCAAGAGGAAAACACAAACAACAAAACCCCAGAAGTACAGAAAATAACAGTTCTCTCACTTTACTAGCTGGTCGGGAGCTTATACAACAAGACGGATAACACAGAGCTTATGGCAGCCCTGGACTAGCAGAGAGCGCAGATGCCGAAGTGCACACAGTGCTTCAGGACATGGTGATTTCTACATTCAGAGTGCGGCGGCCCAGACGGGCTAAGGAAAAATGAAACAAGTCTTCGGATAGGTCCACACTTAGTTCAGAGATAGTCTAGGAAGATTCCTTTCTCTTGAGTGAGCCCAGAGCTGGGGTCATGCCCTGCACCTGTGTATGTACCACATCGATAAGGCAGGGGAGGTTGGACTGTTTGGCATTCAGGGGCTTCCCAGCCTGCTGTGTGTTCCAGGCAAATCTTGTGGCTTAGCCTCTTATTCTCTGCAGGTTGGCTATAACTCCTGGGATGCATGAGACATACACCCCTTTGACCCACAACCCTTTTTGGTTTCAGCAGGATACCCAGACACCCCTGTGGACAAAGACCCCCTCTCTCAGAGGAGCCACTCTGTGCAAAGGCATTTGGAAAACAGAAGAAGTCAACAGAGAAGTTTTACTGCCTCTCAAAGCTTCTGGTATGTGGATTATTATTCTGTCTCAAATTTTGCTGCTTCTCAAGAATTTTTGACTTAGCGAAGAAAAACTCCTAGACTCCCAGCCTGCTCTTGCCCTTGCCTGACTACTTCAGAAGTGGGCTTGGACTTGGAGTCGAATGCCATCCTGTCTGCTGGAGGAGCATCAGAAGGACCCACCCTCAGCCTTGGGCCACACCCAACAGTCAGGTGTCATCAGGCTTAGCAGGAAAACTGGGGCCCTGAGAAGGCTGTGGAGCCAGGGAGGGAAGAAAGAGGCGAGGCACTGTCCAGGGGAAGGACAGGAGGAACAATCCATCTCTGGGCGAAGCAGGAGGAAGGTCTTTAATGAGACTTCTCAGAGAACAGGGTGGGTCTGCACAACCACCCCAGACCAAGGCACAGAGGAGGTTTGAAATGTCCAGGATAAATAGACCCAATGGGGGTGGAGAAAAAGCCAGCTCCTCCCCCTTTTAGTCTTACTAAACAGTCTTACTGTGGGCACCAAAAATATATTAATATCTGTACATTTGTCATCTTTAAAAAAAAAAAAGGAAATAAAACCTCCTTGGCACCTTGTGGTCATTTTCTTATGAATGAGGTGATATGTGGGAAGGCCGAGAGCGCACAAGCACACGTGAAGAAGTGACACGCAGAGCGTGTGACACATACACAAACATGCATGTGGCTGTTCACATGCGGGCCTCTGATGACAGGGCAGAGAGCCCTGGAACCCTGAGAGTTAGCCCTGCAGGTGCAGGGCCGTTGCCAGCACCACCGCAGCAGCCGTCTGCCAGGATGCTCCTTGCTGTCTGATCTTCTGCTCTCCACGGGGATCCATTGCCCACCCCTCTCAGCACGTCTGCAAAGTCCTGCTGCAAGGAAACAGGGCCTGCCTCTATAAGCAGCCCTTTCTGCTCACTTGGCCTCGCTCCTGCCTGAACCCAGGCACCCATGGTCCCAAGCTCAGAGAGGGCTCTGCCTGTAAGACAGACTTCCCAAACGGAGCGGAAGTCAGTGCCCGGTTACGCAAGTGTGTGGAGAGAGGCAGGAGAGCTCTGGTCCTGGCTACTGGTGCTCTGGCAAGAGGATGCAGGAAGGCAAACGGCAGCAGGGAGTGCACCTGGTCCTTCCCGGCCTGTGCTGCTCAGAGATGGGGGCTGCCCTGCAGCAGGGATGTGACAGTGTTCTGCAGAGCCACAGCTACTTTCTTGGAGGTCTTGCGCAGCAGTGGGCTGTCGGGGTGGCGCTCCTTAAGATGCAGGACATGACCCTCCTGACTCTCAGACGTGCAGCCACACTCCTCACACACATAGAGCTTGGCCCGGCGCTCCTTGTATGCGTACTTCTGCTGCACACCATGAATCTTCTTGAGGTGAGACTCCAGAGAGCAGCGCTGGGTGAAGGCCTTGTCACACAGACTGCACTTGTAGGGCCGCACACCTATGGACAACAGGGGTCAGCATCAGGACCTGACAGAGACTGTGGAGTCTGTCTGAAGCATCCACACACAGAAAGGTCAGGACACTCGACTGGCAGAGTGACCAAGGCTAAACCGGCTAAATGCCAATTTCCTAAGGAACTCTGGAATTAAGAGTCTTTGTCTATGAATTCAGGACTCTGCCCTCAGCTCCAGGGTGTGCCTTCAGGTCCCAAGAGGGTCTGAGGCATCCCTCTGGCCACAGACTTTACTTACCAGTGTGGGTTCGGACATGTCTCTTGAGGTCAAAGGTGTCATTGAAACCCTTCCCACAGTAAGTGCAGAGGTGCCTCTTGACATCATTGTGACACTTCATGTGTCGATTCAGCATGCGCTGGTAGGTGAAGGACTTCTGGCAGATGTGACAGGTAAAAAGGTCTCCATTTGGACTGTCCCCCAAGGTCACCTGTGAGGGAAGACATTGTTTGTGGCATATTTCTAGACGTCGGGACTAAAGCCTGGTGTGTCAGCCCCTTGCGTCCCCCAACACTCTAGAGAGAAGCAGGCCCACCATGGCCTGTGACGTGTACCAAGAGGCGCTGCAAAGAACCTTGGATTATTGGTCCAACTTCCTACTGGGTTCCCAAAACACCCCTTTGAGGCTGTCATCCTGAACTTTTGAGCCTCCTGCCTTTACCTCCCAAGTGCTGGGGTTACATCATGCTTGGTCTATGTGGGGCTGAGGGTTGAACTCAGGACTTTGTGTATGCAAATCCACTAAGCTACATCTCCAGCCTTAGAAGTATTCTTTTTTTTTTTTTTGTAAAAAAAAAATATTGTATGTTGATGGGTGTTTTGCCGGCGTGTATCTGTCTGTGCACCACATGCTTGTCCAGTGCACCCAAGGCCAGAGGTATGTCTTATCCCCTGGAACTGGAGTTCCAGACAGTTGAGAGGGGCTAAGTGGGTGCTGGGACTTGAACCTGGATCCTCTGGAAGAGGACAGGAAGACTGATGAGCCAACTAACTCTTCAGCTCCATCATTTATTTTTTTTTTAATTAAGGAAAATTTCAAGTTCATGCAATTGTGGGGAGACTAAGGTCAGGACCCCTTGCCCGTTGCAGGTGATACCCCATCTCTACCACCCTCCCGCTGCTCATCTGGGCCAAGCGAAGCAATCCCTGGTGGCATTACCCAGTACTGTTTTGAGTGGCTGCTGCAGCATTCTAGGTGTGACCACAAAGGTGTTACCAGGCCTTTTCGTTAACTCTGTTTGCATCCAGTCATTGCCTGGTCCCTGTCAGGGGCCTGCCACCAGCCTGAGCTCCTTTGGGTGCCCTTCCCCCAAGCCTGCTTTTGGCATTCTAGGGAATTCCCTGACTCTTGCCAGGTAAGATCCTGTGGAACAGGACGTAGCTGTCTGTCTCTGCTGCCCAGGTCCTGGGTTCTGCTCTCCGTAGCTGTAGAGGTCTGAGGGGCAGGAAGGTCTGGCAGGGAGGATGTGTGCAGCTTGAAAGGCCAGGAGAGCCCTAGTGGCAGTGACCAATCACAGCCTCTGTGTTATCTAAGTCTCTTCCCCCCACCCCCATTATCCCCTCCTTCCAGCTATATCTAGTCTTTTGTCGGAGGGATAGCTCTAGAGGAACACTCCTCCTAGATCTCGGCTGGCAGGTGCTCCCAGGCCCTGGGGCTTATGGAAGTGTTGACCCAGCCAGGTCAGCTGACTGCTTCCTCTCCTCCACAACAGGCCTTCAGAACTGCCTCTTGTGGTGCTACTGAGCGTGGCTGAGGGTGGGGTAGGGGTTACTCTTGCCCTGTGCACTGCCTGGTCACTGCCATGGGCTTTAAGGAATGCTAATTGCCCCACTGACTCAGACCTCTTGCTCCACGCAGCCCATACGGACTCTGCAAGACGCAGCTGGGCCTGGCTCTGGCCTCTTCACCCCAGGACTTCACGTGAAGGGGCGGCTCTTGTTCAGTCCTCCTGTCTTTTGTGGCCAGAAATGACTTGCTGATCTAGACACTGAAAGGCTAAACACTGTCACTTCATATCTCCTTATTCCTTCCATGTGCCCCGCCTAAGCAAGTTAAAATCCAGGACTCAGCTCCGTTCCTCGGGTGTTGCACCTGTGGGTTAGGCATGGGTCACACATGCCCCAGGCCTCAAGACAGAATGACATGACAGTTCGTACCTTCATCTTGGTCCGGAGGAAGCCCTGGTCTCTGCTCTGGGGATCTGTCAGATGGCTCACATCTTCAGGCGGTAGCTGGGCCACCACGCAGGGCCCTGGAGTCACACCATAGCTGGAGTCTCGAAGACTCATGTCCAAAGCCAGGGGGCACGAAGGGGGCTCGGCCACTGATGCCTCTGGTTCCCGGTAGGGCTGCGGTGGGCAGAAGCCGAGGCTGACTGGAGGGAGAACAGCTAGGTGAAGGTGGGCGGAGAAAACATCTATCAGGGTTCCAGGAGGATTCCCAAGCAAGGAAAACCTGGCATCTGCTACCTCCCTTCCTCCAGTTGCTGGCATGTGGCAGAGCAGGGCGGGCCCCTAGGCCATCAGATGGTGCACCTCCCTTCTGCCCCATTAAGGTAATTACAGGTGACGCCAGCCAAGAGCCACTGCCCCCTGAGTAACTTGTCTTAGCGGAACTGGGAGGACCGAGTTGCTCTGCCAATTATGATGCAGCGAAGTGTCCGCCTGCCCCACTGGGCCAGCCGCTCTGGACTCCAGCATGTCTTTACTCTAGGGACAAAGGGCACCACTGGAGGCCCTGGCCAGGGACCGCTCCTTGAGACTCATTGTAGTCCTTGAAGGGTCCTTGGCATTCTGGACCCTTCTGGGCCTCTTCCATAGGCAGAACTTTTGGGTTGGGGTCCTAGCCTTTCCTTCCCTGACCTGGCTAATCACGCTACTGTACTGTAGCCCATCAGGACTCCTTGGCTCAGGCTGGGCACAACTCTGTCAGCAAACAGGCCAGGTGGGTGGAGAGGGAGGAGGTCAGGGAGCAGCAGGTGGATGCTCGTAACAGTCTCTGGGCGCCCTGCCCAGCACTTACACAACCCTCCCCCACTGTGGGACCGCTCACTGTGGCAGTCAGGCTGGGCACCCTCCGGCAGTGCCGTGGCATCACCGATACCTGGCAGCCCTTTGACAAGGCCGCTCCCCTCAACAAACACCTTGAACTAAACTGAACTAAACGGGCCAGGCCTGTAAGGCTGGGCCGGGACCGTGAGCTCCAGTCCTTACAGGACGAACAGAAAAACACAGGCAAATGAGTCTCAAGGCCAACAGAGCTGGACAAGTGTAATTTTCCAATTAGTCAGTACAACCTAAGCTCTGTACTTAAAAACATATAAATTAGGAAGTTTCCTACTTTCAGAGGGAAAAATCAAGAGGGGTTCAATACAGAAAGGATGAATGGATCCAACTGACTGGGATAGACTGGGATTTCAGAGACTCAAGCTAGGCCCTCTGAATACTCTACCAGGCCAGAGATGTCAGTGGGGGTGGGGGTGGGGGTAGGGTAAGGACCCAGGCCCAAGTTATTGCCCACCTTTTCTGGAGGACCGCCAGGACTGTGGGGGAAGATAAATATAAAGGTACTTGAGTTTCGGGAGAGGCCCAGTTCTCGCCCCCTCAAAACACAACAAAGGTCTGACAGAGGAAGAATGCGCCCGCCTGCCGCCCAGAACCCGTTCTTCTAGCGTTGGCGTCCGTCTGTCCGGGGGGTGGGGGGACCTTAATGAGACACCTCATTCCAGGGGTTGATTCACCGCTCCTGGCCCAGTCTGGCACCGGAGCGGGCATCCCACCTCTCTCTGAGCCATGCTGACTGGTGTTTGGCTCAAACTTTGAGCCCAGCCTTCAGAGAAGGGTCTGCCTATACCGGGACCTGGGTGGCACCAGCACTGGGACCAGTGGAGTGGGATCAGAGTAGTGGTGGCTCTCGTACCCACTCACCAGACAGACCCTGGATGAAAGTCCAAAACTAGATGACAATTTCCACTTTTCTTTTTTTCCTTTTTGTTTTGTTTGTTTGTTTTGTGAGGCAGGGTTTTTGTGTAATAACCCTGGGTGGCCTCCACTTGCACCTACTTTGTAGACCAAGCTGGCCTCGAACTCACAGAGATTCGCCTATTTCTGCCTCCCAGGCACTGGGATTAAAGGCATGCACCACCACTCCTGGCTGACAATTTCCACTTTTCAACCCAAGTAGAGAAATGGACCTCTCTATGGGTGAGGCTTTTGAAAGCCGGCCCAGCCACATGCCCTGGATATGGTATGAGCAGGGGGTGCAGTGACAGCCTGAGGTGAGTGTCACACGTGGCTCCTTGGCTCTGTGAAGGGAAGCTGAGTTAGGAGTCTAAGGGACCCTCTGTAGGGAAGCCGCCTTTGCCCATCTTTGGTCTTCCATGCAAACCTGGAAAGGCTACGGAGAACGGCAGCAGGCCTGAGCCGGCTGGCTAGGCCCTCCATGCTGCATCTACCTAGAGCAAAGGGCCGGTTCATCTGCCAGGGTGGGGATGTTTGCCTCAACTTACCTACCAAACCTGTCTCCCTGCCACCCCCACAAGTGTGTCTCTACCAGGGCCGCACGCACAGGGAGTATTCACACATGTGCTATCCGCCTATCCTGAGTATCACTGAATGGCAGGAGGCAAAACTGGTTGGGTGTTCCTGGCGTTCCTGTCTCCTAATTAGATGTTTCCGGCAAGGCAGTGACCACTGTGGCTACTCATCGCCTCCGCCCACAGCCACGGAGTGTGGCAAGGACAACCCAGCTAGCCCTCTCCCTCCTCCCTTCTCCCTCCTCTCCCCTCCCCTCAGGGGCTGGTAAGTCCTCTCCTGTTGCCTTTACAGATCTGGCCTGGAGCAGCAGACCAGATTTGAAAAGGCAGCCTATCCAGTGGCCATCCCTTACCCTCCACAGGGCTTTCTTTCAGTCACTGGCCCAAATATCAGGCAGACTGCCAAGTCTTAGCCCACAAAAGACCTCAAGACAGGGGTGTCCACGAGGCCTGAACCCCCAGCTTTCTGGGGAGAACAAGTTAAATGTTCATGTGCGGACGCATGAACTTTAGGGTCCCCACCGATCATGCAGGTGCTGGGGTGTGCATGTAGACTAACTGTGTTCTAAATGTAGGTGTTCTGTGGGCTGCCTTGTGCACCGGTCTGGAGGGGCTGGGTCCCCTCTGTTCAGCTCCCTCACACCTGCGGGGGCAGCTAGCAATTACATGCCGACATCTACAGATGCTACAGCACCAGGCCAGGCCCTCAGCCTTCTATTTAATGCCATCGTTCTCCAGGCAGGATCTGCCCCCTTTCCCCAAGGCCTTCATTTCATTACAGTGTCTCTGCTGAAGTGAGACTGAACTCCTGGTTCTCACAATGACAAGGGGACAAGAGCTGCTCTTCCTATGCCACCCCTTTACCCTCTCAACCAGCACGGGCCAGGCTCCACCTGCCCATCACATGTTGCCCGCAGAAACTGAACAATAATACAAACACGGGCATGGCTGAGCTGTGCTCCCTCTTCCCCACAAGCCTGGAGCACTGTCCTCACCATCTTTTCTGGGACAGTTTGATAGTTTCTGCCTTCCTACAGCCATGCTTGGGCAAGTATCTTGGCAGCTTGGGAGACAGTGTCTCTTAAGACAGGTGAGATCCTAGCTGACCCCTTCACTGTCCATTGCCCTGAGCAGCTGTTAGAACACTCCCCAAAGCAGCTCTGCCTTCCCACAATGCTACATGAAGTAGCGGCCACAGCTGACTTTCCAGCCTGATTACTCAGCCTGGCAAGAAGAGCAGTCAGAGACAGGCAGGTCTCTGAGTTCAAGGACAGCCTGGTCTATAAAATAGTACCAGGACAGCCAGGGCTGCACAGAGAAACCCTGCTTGAAGGTAGATGTTTGAGTTCCAGGGCTGCCTGGTCTACAGAGTGAGTTCCAGGACCACACAGTAAGAACCTGTCTCAGACAATGTAAAGAGTGGTCAAGTGCCTACACTACCTAGCAGCAGTGCTGAGCTGGGCCACGTTATCAGGAGGAACCCTGGCTCCTGCACTTCAGCCTGGCTAGCCTGGGCTTTAGCTGGTTTGTCTGTTTGTCTGTTTGAGATGGGGTCTCAGATAGCCAAGACTGGCCCTAAGGCTGTTAGGTACCTGAGGCTGTCTTTGAACTCCAGATCCTCCCGCTTCTATCCAAGTATGGCGATTACCCGTGTGTGCACCACACCTAGCTTCCGAGCTTTGGACTTGTGTTGTGCTGCCAGAACAGACCAACAAGCCGGATTATTAGTCAGAGGGGAGGCTTGGAAGTGGAGGAACTTGGAGCTTAGAAGAGGCATCTGGAATTCTCCTGGAGTTCCAGCTTTCAGGCTCAGTCTGTCCCTAGGTCCCTTCCTGACTGTGACTTCAGTCAGCAAGGACCAGCCTTAAAGGCAAGACAAGTCCCTGAACACCCACCCCCCATGAGGGCCTGCTTCATCCTAAAAAAATAAATAAAATCCACCATCCTTCCTGTCACCAGAGTAAACACGCAACCAAACAGAGTCCTGTACCAGAAGAGGTGGTGGGTGGTGGAGAGGAACCAAGTGAACCCCTAAACCGTGCTGTGGAGAATGGAGTGATGTCGTCCTTGCTTGCCTGCCTTTCTGGTGCAGGCTACCGACTCTCAGCAAATCTGAAGGAATGACCATGACTTCCCTGGGAGAAGGCTCTAGAAGCTAAGCTCGTAGGAAGGATAGTTTAAGTGATTGTGAAGCAGACCTTCCAGGTCAGGCCCAGCAACCCAGCATCCTCAGTATATGGTAAACCTTTCCCTCCAGGTGGTCTCCATGATGCTTTGAGGGTCTCAGGGAGCCCAGGAGGGAAGGTCAGAAGTCACACACTCCCATCTTCCCAGCTCTCCCACTGGGAATTGCTTAGCTGGTCAGTGCACCAAGAGTCTGTGAGGTAGGGCGGGCGGCAGAAGCAGCCGAGCCAGCTCCTGGGGCCATGGCTCTGCAGGTGGAGTGGCTCAGTCAGGAGACAAAGCCTGCCCCCTGCACCCTGTCCGTCCATCTGAGGCATCAGAGCACAGAACGGCTCCATTCCCCTTTTTATTCCCAAAACTGTGGGGGAAACTGTAGCTCCAGGGACCACCTGACACTCGAAGGAAAAAAAAATTTTTGTAGAGACAGGGTTTCTCTGTATAGCCCTGGCTGTCCTGGAACTCACTCTGTAGACCAGGCTGGCCTCGAACTCAGAAATCCACCTGCCTCTGCCTCCCAGAGTGCTGGGATTACAGGCATGCACCACTACCACCCAGCTGGAAGGAAAATTAAGTCCTGCAACTTCTACCCACAGGAAGTTCTCTTGTCTCAGCAATGAGGGGGGATTCTTACAAGAGCTTATTTCCCACACTGGGCAGTCCTGAGTAGGGAAGCACCTGCCTGCATGTCCCCTCATTAGGACAGCAGTGGTAGGTGGCCTATCTACCTAATGGGACAGGCCATGGGGCCAGATCTCTGCTCTTTGTGTCCCTCAGATCTGTACTGGGGGAAATTTCTGGAACCCAAGCAAGTCTTAATGATTTGAACTAGCAGAATACCTTTGTCCTTTGTAAAAGTTAACGTATGGTCTGTTACTGGGATTGGAAATAAAACTAAAAATAACAGCACTCTGAGCCTGGCTCAAGACAGGCTCACCTTTAACACAGTCCAAGTTCAGTTTATCAGATCCTAAGGAGCAAGTCAAACACAGGGTGGGGAGGAGGCTGAAGCAAGGAGTGAACTGGCTGTGTCCCTCACTGGCCCTTCTGGAGGTGGCCAGACATACAGCCAGGCAGAAATCACAAAATCCCAAGCCTACACCTCAGGTAGTGGGTTCCCTTCCCTCCTTGCCTCCTGTCCCTCCCCACAGGAGAATCTAGGGCCTTCTGGCCCATCCCCTCGGTTAAGAAGCCTTCAGAGTAGTCTTACAGCCTCTTAAGTAAAGTTAAGTTGTAAAACATCCTACCAGCCGCTGGATCCTGGAAGGTCTGGCACAAAACACCATTATGCCCAAGACTAACAGCTTTCCGAGAGGGAAATCGAGGCAGGAGCCCACACAGGGCCCCTCACTCGCCACCCTCATTTCCCCACTTTCTTAAAGCCTGGGTGGAGCCAGTGAACTGGCAGCTCAAGGGTCAAAGTCGGTTGGTTAATTACCACCTCCCCCCCACCCCGCCAGGAGGCTCCTGCCCCACCCCCAAGACAGGGAGGGGGACTTTTGTATTGGGACAGAAGGGGCAGAAGTTTTCTAGGGTCTCAGAGAAAGATGCTGCTGGAGGAAGAGAACTCCAGTTACTCAATTCTAAGTTGGCGTGCAGGTTGTCAAGGCGTCCTCCCTAAATAAACTAGGTACACCGGCTTCCTGGAGTATGTACCTTACGGCTCTAGAACCATCTTTTGCTTAGTGTCCTCCGCGGGGCTGAACCGAGGTGGGACTGTCTCAAGGGCAAGCAAGGTGCATTGGGTTTATTTCCCAGCAGCTCCTGGACCGTCAGGCAGGAGACCAGGGAAATTCGGTGGTCTTAAATCTCGACCCTCTTATCTCAACTCCACCAATGTTCTGGGACAACTAAAGCTCCAAGTTTTCTTTTACAATGTAGCCCAAGTTTCAGCGAAAACTCCAGCTCCTCTCTACTCCATTCCCCGGCCCTCCCCTCCAAAGTGGCATCGCTCCAGTGCTCCTCTCCTGCCTCATGAAAGCCCGGGTTTTCTAGATTTACGACGCGAGAGAGCCGGAGGTCGCCTGAGCGGTGACACACCCCACTGCGTCCCCAGTAGCGCGGCGCGGGCAGGAGACCCCGGGCCTGAGAGCGGCAGAGCCTCGGCTTGGAGTCCCCTTCCCCCACCCGCGCTCCTTCTGCGCTGGGGGTCGACCGGCGGCGAGAACCTGCGTCCGCACGCTCGACTGCCCGGCGCCGACCGCTGGTCCGTGCGCCCCGCCCTCCCGGCGCCCGGAGCCCGCGGCGCCTCACCTGGCACGTAGATCTCGCCGCGCTCCTCGTCAGGGAGCTCGCTCCAGTTCCTCTTGCACGTGGAGACGCATGGCTTCTTCACCAGGAACGCGCGGGGCATCTTCAGTTCCTCCTGGCCCGGCGCGGTTCGCTCCGGTAAGTCGAGTTCGGGTTGTCGTCCCACCTTTTCTTCCACGGGACCGGGGTTGAGGCGCGGGAATAGGGACAGTTCAAGGAATGAGTCGCCGAGGCGAGTCCACGTTCTGAGGACAGAGCGTATCAGGGACCACGCGTGGCGTTTCCAACTACGCCGAAGGTCGCCGGTGTCCGCAGAGCGGGTGCAGCCAGGTGCACCCGGATGGGAGAAGCGCTAAGCGAGCGTCCTTTAGCTCGACTGGCGTCCCCGCGGCTGCTCGCGAAGTCTTCCAAGTGCGAGCTGGACGGACCGGCTCACGCTTTATTGGCTCGCGGCGGTGTGTGTTGGTGGCTCGGGCGGGGGTGGGGTAGGGGTGTTGATCTGATCTAATTAGCTTGGAGTGGCCGAGAGAGCGATGGCGCATGCGTTGGGAAATAACGGTGACAACCCACCTATTTGTTACCTGTCGAACCGGTTTCCATTCCGCTGCGGGTGAGGTGGCCTCGCGGCCCGGGCGGGGTGGCACGACGGGGGCAGGGTTGGGGGGCGTGCTCCAGTCCCCACACCCAGAAGCACCCCGCCCGCCCCGGACCTCCCCTACCCGGCGTGCTCACGTTTGCAAACTAGAGTTTCGGAGGGAGCAGGCACGGAAGGGAGGGGAGGGCAACGTTATTTGCACCGGCACCCGCACGCTCTGTGGGCGATGACATAAAACTGGCCCAACAGGCCCGGACCCAGCCTGGCGTGCCCGGGGCGCCGGGAGAGGCACAAAGCCGCCGAACTGGAACCGGCGGTCCAGACCCGAACCCGAATCCGAACCCGAACCCAGCGGCCAGGGATCCCCAAGGCCAGAGTGAGCAATTCTTGGTTCAGCGGAGAGGTATTTGCTGGCCACTGGGCTCCTGCAGGCAGGCACGCAAGGCGAGAGGAGCGCGCGGACCGGGAGGCTCAGATGAGCCTGTGAATCCAAAGCTCGAGCCTGCCTTGCGGTTGCCAGGGCGTTTATACTGCCCCGAGTCCAACCCAATGGAGGCCAGCACCTTGGCATAATGGGCGGGTGTATTCGCCCAAACTCTCCTGGTCATTAACAGCCGGATTTCAGATTCTGAATATCTGGAAGAGGCTCTAGGATGAGGACCCCAGCTGAGTGAGATCTGAAGCAGTCCTCTTTTGCCTGTTGCAACCAGTGTCTTCCCTGGGTGGGAGTTCAGCAAGCAGCCGCCCCCCCCCCATCCACCCTGCTGTATTCTTCAGCAGGCCTAGTTGGAGCAATGCCCCACCCCCATTGAACTGCCAGAGAGTGTTCCGTGGCCTTCGCATGAGCCGCTTCACTAAGACACTTTGGCCGTGCTGGGTTTCTTTTACTGGGTGACCTATTAAAGGCAGGGATAGGCTTTAATGCAGTTAAAGGCTGCTAACGTTTTAGACTCCAGACTTCAGTACACCCGTCTCACATAGCATTAAGTGTTTGCTGGAACAGACTGAGGAAATTAGTCAGATAAATGAACTCGCACAGTTCAAAAGTCAGGAGTCACAGGTGGATACGGTTGGTGCTTGTGATCCCAGCACGTGGGAAGCTAAGGTAGGAAAACCTCAGAGAGTTAGAGGCCAGTCTAGGTTTCATCCTGAAACAAAGGATTAAGAGAAAGGCCTGTCGATATGGCTCAGAAAGGCTAAATGGAAAGACATGAGTTCAACTCCCAGGACCCACAGAGTGGAGGGAGAAATCAATCCCACAAGCTGCTCTCTGACCCATGGCACACCATGCAACTGGTACGTGTTGGCACTCACATGTGAACAGCAGTAGCTCAAAGGAGAAGCCAGTCATTAATATGGTCTCTGAGACATTCCCTTGAAGAGGATATTTCAAAAGTGGGAGTACTTATAGAGACCCCATACATTTTCCCAGGATTTTTTTTTTTTTCCAAGACAGCGTTTCTCTGTGTAGCCCTGGCTGTCCTGGAATTCACTCTGTAGACCAGGCTGGCCTCAAACTCAGAAATCACCTGCCTCTGCCTCCCAAGTGCTGGGATTAAAGGCGTGTGCCACCACTGCCTGGCTTTCCAGGAATTTTGTGAATTTCCCTGGGTGGATGAAGAGAAAGTACAATTTGAGATGGCCCTGCAGAGACGCCGGGCCTCCTCCTCTCTGAGCAGTAGACTGAGTTTAACCAAGGGCCTTAAGTCTGTTCCTGGAGAATCCTATCACCCACCTCACAGGCTTCCTGGGAAGGTGACAGGACACTTCTACCAAGCCATTAAGGTTTGCCACTTCCCCCTGCTGTCCCCAGAGAGCTGTCTCTCATAGCCCACACTTCCGTATCCTCCTTTCACTCTGATCTTGGACCTTGCTCTGCAACTGACATTAGTTGAGCACCTACTGTATGCTTATCTTTAGCAATAAATCCAGGGCATGAGCACTGATTGTCTGGGAGGAAGCTGGACTTGGCTTCTTTCTTTCTTTTTTGAGACAGGCTTTCCTCTGAATAGCCCTGGCTGTCCTGAAATTAGCTCTGTAGACCAGGCTGGCCCTGAACTCAAAGTTCCATCTGCCTCTGCCTCTGCCTCTGGAGTGTTGGGATAAAAGGTGTGTGTTTTTTATTTATTTTATACATGTGAGTGTTTTGCCTGCATACATGTCTGTGTATCCCATGCAATCCTGGTTCCTGAGGAGGCCAGACATGGGCATCAAAGGCAGTGGGATTGGAGTCATAGATGGGGTGAGCAGTCCTGTGAGTGCTGGGAATTTACCTCAGGTCCTCTGGACGTGCTAGCCACAAGTGCTCTTACTGGAGAGCCATCGCTACAGCTGTTACACCTAAGGTTTTTTAAGACAGTGTCGCTCTGTCAGAGGTGGGGTGGCACAGGCCTTTAATCCCAGCACTTGGGAGGCAGAGGCAGGTGTAACTCTGAGTTTGAGGCCAGCCTGGTCCATGTAGTGAGTGAGACCCTGTCTCAAAGGAAAAAAGAAAAGCAAGAAAAAAAGCAAGAAACGAAAAAGATAGGGTCTGACTGGACCTAGAGCTCAGTTTTAGCTACACTGAGCAATGAACTCCGGAGATCTCCCTGCCTGCATCCTGCCGCAGCTGCACAGGCACACGTGTCTGCATCCCGCCGCAGCTGCACAGGCTCACAGGCACACGTGGGAGCCCGGGTCTGAACTCCGGGCCTCATAGTTACTCAGCAAACATTTTCCCATCGAGCCACATGCTAGCCCATAGAATTGATCAAACAAAGCACCTTTGTGGGTTAGATTTGACCCACAGGTGGCGTGTGTGTGTGTGTGTGTGTGTGTGTGTGTGCGCGTGCGCGTGTGTGCGCGCGCGCGCGCGCGCGCGCGCTTTGCATCAGTGGCACCCTGGAGATAGCCAGAGGTGTGAGCACTGTGGAGACACTTCTGCTCTGTCACCATTTGCTAAGCACCATTCGAGCCTGTCTCTTCACTCATCCCCCAGGTATTTGTTGAGTGTCCACTAGGGACTAGCTCTGGGGCATTTAAAACACACACCAAAACCACAGGAACCTGCTCCATGGAAGGATTGACTGGGGTGCCAGGTGGTGGCAGCTGGGCTTGCTGAGGTCTGGATGAGCGGTGGAGCCAGCTGGACAAAGCAGCAGAGAGCCTGCGTGGAGGGAAAGCTGGGCCACGGCTCGTGATAAAGAACCTATCTAGAGTGCGCACAAAGCCCCCAGCAGCCATGCTGAGCGGGAGGGACACTGAAGGCTGGGGGCCACGGCGGCATGACCTGTGACCTGCAGAGTGGAGGGGGCAGGGAGCTGGCCGTACAGAGACCAGGCTTGTGTTGGAACTGCGGTGATGGTCCAAGTAAGAGATGGCGGGTTGAGTCACAGAAAAAACCAAGCCATGAGTCAGGTGTCTTGAGTGACATCACCCGCTGCTGTGGGGGACAAGAGGCTGAAGGGAAGAGGAGCACAGCAGGCAAAGACCAGCACGCCCCCTGCACACTCTCCGACCTCCTGCTCAGTGCTCATCCCAAGGAGCCCAGGGAGCTAGGATGGGCATTGGAAAGTGTTTAGAATTAGCCTTCCTGTTCTCATGGAAGTCCTTAGGAGGCACGAGGATGGGACAGCAACAGGGAAGGGGCTGGGAACCTGGAGTTTTAAAGCACAAGGGATCCTGGAAGATACTTGCTAAGACCCAGGAAAGAATCCAGCTGCTGTTCATGCCTTCGAATCTTGGCCAAGTCACCTACCTTCTCAGGGCCCCGGTTTCCCAGCTGTAACTCCGGGCTCCTAGCTCCAGCTGTGACTTGGGGAATTAAGAGATTCTGCCTGGGAGCACAGCGGCCCTACAGTAGACACAGCCCCTCAGAGCAGGCCCATGGGCCCCTTTGCCAGCCACTTGAGCAATCCCCCTGCACTCCCTCAGCTGAGACAGGTGTCATATAGTCCAGGTTGGCGTCTGACTCCTTATGCGGCTGAGGATGATGTTGAGGTTTGGTTTCTCCCGGTTACTAGTCTGTGCCACCATACCCTGCCCAGCAGCCACCTTTCCAGTCGGCTTGCTAACAGACCCGCGGAGGCTGTAAAGCCCCGAATCACCTGTGAAGTGCTATAGATGACACTGACTCCTCCATTTAGGGAGTTTCTACCTGGGGCTGCTCAGTTCACTGCCAAGGGGCCACCCCAGCCATCTGGCAAACCGCCGGGGAACATAGGCAGAGGAGATGGCTTCAGCTGTGGCCTGTGGAGCGGAGCTGGTTGTTCTAGGCAGGTTCCAAAGAGTGGGGTGAGACCCCACCACAGGAGCCATGGGTCCCAGTTCACAGTCTCCAAGAAGAACAGCCTCCAAGTGCCACAGACCCGCAGCTCTAAGCCACTGCCTCTCTTTTTTCCAACCCCTCATCCCAGTTGCCACACAGGTCAAGCTCCTGCCATACTTCACCTGGCCCACAACCAGCCAGAGATGTTGTGAAAACCCTTGCCCCCCCCCACCCCCTTGTCTCCCTTCAAGCACATCCCCAGGCCGAGGTCCTGGGCCAGGGCCTGCCTCCCGCAGCTTCCTTCCCTGCGCTCACGGCCGGCTCCACCCAGGCTCTCCAGGGCTCGGCCTCTTCTGTAGCTGGGAACCTGCTACCTCCCGTTCAGTCTTCTAACAAATGTCCCTTCTTCCTAGAGCTGATGTCCTAGCTAAATTCTTGTCCTCATTGTCACCTCTACCACCGGAGTTTGTTATCTTTGTATTATCTTTCAGTGTGACATTTTGTTTTATGTTTGCTGTTGTCTTCCCATCAGTACTAGGTTTTCTAGGAACTTGTTTGGCTTGGGGTTATTTTTCCCATTGATCGATTGATTGACTTTACATCCCGATCACAGCTCCCATTCCTGGTCAACTCATTTGTTTTTATCTTTTATCTTGCATACGTCAAGTGAGTGTGCTTGTGTGTGGACACCAGGAATTAAAGTCGTGTGTTCTTCGGGTGTCTCCACACATATTTCCTTTCCTGCTTTTCTCCCTCTCTCCCGCCCTCTCCCTTCCCTCCCTCCCACTTTCCTTCCTTTTCTCTTTCTCTGTCTCTCTCTTGACTGGGCCTATTACTGAACCTGGCGTTTATTGACTAGCCTAGCCTGACTGGGCTCCCAGAATCCTCTTGTTTCTGCTTCCCACACACGAGGCTCACAGGTGCTCACTGCCACACTCAGCTTTATGTGGGTGCTGGGATGTTCAAGCCGGGGTCCTCAGACTTACCCAGTTTCCTGCATACCTGGGATTACAGGCTAAAAATAACACCGTTTTGTTTGTTTCTTTTGTTGATTTGTCTTGCTGCCTCACTATGTAGTGCTGGCCTGCCTACAACTCATTATCTAGACCAGGCTAGCCTGAAACTCACAGTGATCCACTTCTGTATCCTGAGTGCTTCATTTAAAGCACAGCTGGCCCAACTAATACCATTTTTTAAATTCTATTTCTGAGGCAGGGTTTCTCTGTGTAGCCCTGGCTGTCCTGGAACTCCTCACTCTGTAGACCAGGCTGGCCTAGAACTCAGAAATCTGGCTGCCTCTGCCTCCCAAGTGCTGGGATCAAAGGTGTGAGCCACCACCGCCCGGCTTACCATTTTTAATAGTACTAAAACATTCATTCTCACAAAATAGTTCAGGGGGTTTTAGTCTTCAGGGTGTTATAATCATCACCCCTAAGTCCAAAATATTTTTGTCTTATTATTGCTAGGATAAAACACCATGACAAAAAAGCAAGTCGTGGAGGAATGGATTTATTTGGTCTACACTTCCACATCGCTGAAAGAAGTCAGAGCAGGAACCGAGAGGCAGAGGCGATGGATGGGGCGGTGCTGCCCACCGGCTTGCTCCTCGTTGGTTGCTTGCTCAGCCTGCTGCCTTCTAGAGCCCAGGAGGGGCACCACCCACAGCAGCTGGGCCCGCCACCATCAGTTACTAATTAAGAAAAGGCCTTACAGCCAGATCTTATATAGGCATGTTCTCTACTGAGGTTCCTAACTCCAGCTCATGTCAAGTTGACATAAAACTAGCCAACAGAGTTTTCATCAGCGGCAGCAAGCCTCCCCCTCTTCCCCCAGCCTCTCCCTGCGGCCCTGGACCTTTTCCGAGGCATCCCCATATCCACAACACCCAGTGCTATGCAGATGAGGTTGTTGTAAAGTCAAGGCCCAGGGCCCATCAAGGATTAACTTTTCCTTTTGTCAGCCTAATGTCTAGGGTTTCCCAAGAATTCAGCTGCATGGAGAGGGGTGGAAATGCAGAAGGGGAGGGACAAGGTGAGAGCCATGCATGTCTCCTTACACCAAACAGGTCACTCTCTCAGGATGGCCTGACGAGGAGCTGAGGCCGCTTCTTTCCTGCCCGGTCTGTTGCCAGGACAAAGCATACACTACTCTCATAAGAGGCTGCTTGGGCAGGCAGATGAGAACAGGCCCATCCAGGGACTTGGCCCTCAGGAGTGTCCAAGGTAGCAGAGAGAGCGCGGAGCAGAAGCCTAGTCCTACTTACACGAGGCAGCGGGGCTTTGTGCAAATGACTCTGCCTTCTCTGGGCTCCTGAAAGCCCATGTGAGACAGGTACCCACCCTCAGTACCCAGGGTTGGCCAGGAGCCCGGGAGAGTTCAGAAAGATACATCCATCACCGTTCTGGAAAACCACACATGCCACCTCAAAGAATCAAAGCCCAGGGAGGGTGGAGGCTGGCAGAGGCCACAGCATCACAGCCTTGGGACACAGCCAGAGTTGGACTCCCTGACCCCTGGAAGCCTCTCTCCTCAACTGTAACAGGATTTAATAATCCTTTCTGGCTCCCGGAGAGCTGGGAGACCAGACCTGCGGTTATCAGCACCCTCTGGGCCTCAGACAGGGCAACCAGACCGGCTCCTACTCCAACCTGCCTTCCCAGCCCAGGGCTGCTCTCACCCTGGCCTCTTTCATCTTAGGCCTAATTAGCCCGGCGCCCCACCCCAAAGCTTCTTGAACAGGAGTCATCACTCCCAATTTATAGATGGGGAAACTGAGGCACCTAGAGGGAAGTGGTTTAGAGCTGTCGCCTGTGAGTCAGCTGTGGAGCCAGAGCCTAGAGGAGCAGAGCCCAGGTCTTCTAGCTTGTCTTGCCCCTCCCCCTGCCTCTCCCCCCCCCAGCCTCCCCCCCCCCCCCACACCATCTCCACCCTCCCTCTTCTTCTGCCCCTGTTCTGGGGGCCCAGGCACTCTTCTTTTTAGGACTCTACCTCACCATCCTCATCTGCAGTCAGGTCATGATAGGGGGTAGGGAGGAACTTGGGCAACCAAAAGGGACAAAGACAAATAGCCAGAAGCTAGCACATGTGTTTCATCTTCAAAGTGGCTAGCAGGAGGCTTTATAGGAGGTTAGCATAAGATTTGGGCATCAGAAGTTCTGTGCCCCTGAAACTAGCGGGCCAGTGGGCACCCACAGCCTGGACCTCCTGAACCACAGGCCCAGACTCCGGTAGGCAGTGTGTACTTCTTGGCCTCGGGTCTCTGGCAGCCTGGCCGTTGTCTTCTCAAGCCTTGGTTTCTCAGTTCATATAGAATGTGTTACGAGCTGAGCGACCCCCCAGTCCTCGCCAACACACTAGAGTCAGGATCCCGTTGTTTTTCTGCTTCGCTGCGTCTTAAGGCCCTGCCCTGCTCCCTGTACTCTAGTCCGCCCGACCCCTGTTGGCAATCCGTGCGACTTCGGGCAAAGGTCAGCAGCTACCATCCGGCTGCGACCCTGGCGCCGGTTCCTCGCCTCCCAAGCTGAGCGAGGTGTTCCCCCCACCCCCACCCCCGACGCCGGGTCAGCGTTAAGGACGCCAAGCCAAGCCCTGCAGCGCCGGTTCGACCGGTCCGCAAGGACCCACGCCTTGCTCTTCCTGCTCTGCCCTGGGACTGCGCCTCGCGCGCCTCCCAGCGGCCACCCGAAGACCCGCACTCAAGCAGCTGGGCCGCAGCGCGCAGTCCCGGGGCCGGGGCGGGCGAACTAGGGGACGTGCTGGCTGTCTTCCCGATCTACCCAAGCCGCTGTTCTGCTCCAGGGCCTGGGAACGCGGTTCCATCCGGGAGCGGACCGGGAGCCCGGCCCATCAAACTCCGCCCCTGCCCGTGCCTGCGGCGGTTTCGGGGCAGGGGGCCTGCACGGCGAGACAGTTACTCAGACCTGGCGAAACCAGCGAGTCGGCACCTGCCGGCCTGGCGGGCGTGGCAGGCGGAGGCTCCGTTACGCCCCGCCCCTGGGCTCGCCCCATCCCGGCCGCCCACGCGCCGCGCGCCCCGCCCCGGCCCGCGCCGCCAGCCTGCCAGCCCGGAAGGAGCCGACCGAGCGCCCGCGGCAGCTGACTCAAGCGGTGAGAGAGGCCGACCCGTTACCACGGGCGCCAGGGGCCCGAGCGACGCTGTGGTTTCGATGCCCTTCGTAGGCGGGAGGCTTAATGAGCTCTCCGCACGCACCTCCCGGGCACTCCCGCCCCGATCGCTGCGGGTCCTATCCTGCAGGGGCCTGGGCTGTTGCTCGGGCATCATTTCCGAAGCCTCTGATTTCATCTTGGGACCTAGGCATTGGGGCGGGTGTGTGTGTCTCTGCTGGGGTCGGCAAGACGGCCCTAGGGTGACAGCAGCCACGCAGGGAAGGGGGAGGACATGGGCGCCCTCTAGCGACCGTGAAGGCCTGCGCGTCCTCGCCTCCGTGTCTGACGCTCCTTCCCCTTTGCAGAGAAGTGGATGACTGACCATGGGGCCCCTGAGTCGAGAGGCCTGGGCCCAGCGCCTGGGTGCTTTCCGAGCCAGCCCATCCGCCTTTCTGGCAGGTGCCGGAGGTGAGGATTTGGGTCGCGACCTGTTGAGTGACCTAAGGAGTGAAAAGCTGAGCGAGCAGACCAAGGTAGGTCCTGCCTGTGTGCTCTGCCGTGGTCCACATGGTTGCTTCATTCTACTGCACGGCCGAACGTAATGAGGTCCCCTTAAATCCCCCGTCTCAGGTTTCGTTGCTGACACTGAGCTTGGAGTACTCTGACAAACTTTGGCCTGATGCACCTGCCGCAGAGGCTGCTGCCACCTCCTTGTTGGACACGCTTGTCCTCCTGCCCTCCAGACCGTCAGCCCTCCGGAGGCTCCTGTTGTTGGCCGCCACCACAGCCCTGGTGTCAGGAAGTGCTCTTGGACCCACTTCGGGAGCTTCCTGCCGGCTCCTGCCCTTACTTCTTGGCTTAGCTTCAGGCCGAGACATGGGACGAAGCTTTGGCACCGCCTCAGAACAGCGCCATCTACAGGCCACCGCCTGTGAATGCCTTGGAGAACTTGAGCGCTGTAAGCCTGGGCTGCTGGCCGGCGTCCTGGGCATGCTGCGCAGCCTCCTGGGGCAAATGGGTCCCGTCCAGCCCGTCAGCCTGCTTCTGGCCCTTATTCTGCACAACGCCTTGGTGCTACAGTCCAGGTCTGGGGCTGGCCTGCATGGCCTGCTTGTGTCTGGTGACTTCTCCACTGGGAGCTGTCCCTGGGACTGGACACTGGCCGAAGAGTGGGATGGCCATCTTAGGCCCACAGCTGGGGAGGAGGAGCGTGGCATCCCAACTCTAGAGCCCAGCCCCGAGGACACCCGGGAGCTGAAGGCCGCCGTAGCCCAGCTCCTGGACACCTCCTATCTGCTCACTCCTGTGGCTCAGGCTCAACTTCTGTGGCTGCTGAGCTGGGCCCTCCGGGGTCTCCGGGGACAGCCACCAGTGCTTTTCAAGCCACAGCTAGTTCGGCTGCTGGGCACAGCGCAGCTGACACTGTTACACTCAGTTCTGTCTCTCAAGGCGGCCTTCGGCGAGGCCCTGTTCACTGCTCAGGATGAAGCCCTGCTGCTCCGTAGGCTCACCCTGGCAGCCCAGCACCCCGCCTTGCCCACGCCCACACACCTCTTTTACCTGCATTGCATCCTGAGCTTCCCTGAGAACTGCCCCCTGGGTCCAGAGGGGGAAGAGTCTGCCCCACTGCTGTTGGGACTCCAGCCATGCCGGGGCCTTATGCCCAGTCTCCTTCATGACCCAATGGTCCTCCTGGCCCGCCTGCATTTGCTGTGTCTACTTTGTGCTGATGATGAGGAAGAGGAGAGAGGCCAGCTTCAGGGCCCACAGTGGTTCCTGCAGGAGCTGCTGGCTGGGCTTCAACAAAGGGCAGCCCTGGATGGTGGCCCCCGAGCCTTGGCCGCTCTCTGTTTCCAGGCCTCGTACCTTGTTACCAGCTGCCTGACTAGACAACCCACGGTCCGGACATCTTTGATCCAGGGCCTGGCCCAATTGTACCGAGCTCGTCCTTCCCTGGCCCCCCATTTTGTGGACCTCTTAGATAAGGTTAGCCCTGAGCTGAGAGAGCCCCTCAGGGAGGAGCTGCTCCAAGAGGCGGTGGCCAGGCCAGGCAAGAACGAAGCACTTTGCTGGCACCTGCAGATGCTGGCAAAGGTGGCAGAGGGAGCTCAGAGTGCCACCCTCAGCTTTCTGCAGGCCGCCGCCTCACACTGCACCGACTGGGGCCTACAGCAGGCCCTGCTGCGGGTGTGCCGGGCTCTGCTGCGAACAGGTTGGGGACATGGCCTGGCGGGCTTGCTGCAGGAACTGGCCAGGCAGCTAGAGAATGCTGATGGACGGGACCATGCCCGACTGTACTATGTCCTCTTGTCCCACCTATCGAGTTCCAAGTTGGGGATGGCCCTGGGCCCCTCGCTGGCTGCACCCGCACTGGCCTCATCCCTCATGGCCGAGAACCAGGGCTTCGCGTCAGCACTGATGGTGCAGGAGACCTCAGCTCCAGTTCAGTTGAGTGTTGGACCTCGGAGGGCCAAAGGCCCACGCCCAGTGCTGCACCTGCAGGTGCGGGCCCTGGACGCTCCTGTCTACACGCTGGAGCTGCGCTTCCATGTGGAGGGACAGCTCTACGAGCCCCTGGAGGCCGTCCACATTCCCTGCTTGCATCCAGGACAACCTGCCCATTCTCTGGACCTGCCTTTGCAGCCCCGATGCCCAGCCCCCGCCTGCCTACACGTCCGTGTCCTTTACAGTACAACCACTGGCCTCACGTGCCATGCCCACCTGCCACCCTTGTCTGTGAACTTTGCTGACCTCTTCCTGCCTTTCCCCCAGCTCCCAAAGGGCTCTGAGTTGCAGTTCTTTGAGGAGCTCTGGAACTCCTGCCTGCCAAAGGGTGTCGAAAGTCGTGTGTGGTGTCCACTTGGGCCACAGGGCCTGGAGGCGTTGGTGTCCCAACACCTAGAGCCCTTTGTAGTGGTGGCTCAGCCCCCTACCACCTACCTCATAGCCGTCCGCCTGCCCCCCGACTCCATGCTGCTGTTGCGTCTGGAGAACGCTCAGGTGGACGGCGTGCCTGTAGCCCTAAGGACTGATGACTGGGCCGTGCTGCCCCTGGTAGGGGACTACCTCCGGGGGCTTGCAGCCCACTGAGTAATGCCAGGTGGGACTGCATGAGGCTGGTGCCTGCCAGAGGCGCATATGCTTGTAGCTCCTGCCCCATAAAATGCCATCCACAGACGACAACTCCTGGCTTGTTTTCTTTTGGACCCTTGTTAGGAGCCAACTTACTGGGATTGGGTCAGAAGCCCCCAGAAAGATCCAGAGTAATCCCAGCGCTGCAGACCTCCATAATTCATGCTCGGATGGTCTGAAAAATATGTTTCTCACAGGGTCTGACCTGACCCAAGATGACTGTGCAGCTTCTGCAGGCTGGAGCTTGAGGCCGGGCCTCCCAACTCTGCCCCAGCTGAGTCAGATCATAAGCTAGTAGTCTGGGTGGGGTGGCTAGAGCCTCTCCTTGGCTAGAGCTGATTGGACCTAACTTAACTGTACAGGGTGTGCCAGTGAGGCTCGGGTCTAAGGATGGAGGGAGGGCCTGCATGACCTGGTCAGAACCAACAGAACAGCCCCCAAACCTAGCTTTGGATGGCAGCCCGTGGGAAACCCAGGCCGGGCTTAAGAATCTTGTCAGGTAAGAACTTGTTCTCAGGCAGGTGGTGGTGGGATATGCCTTTACTCCCCCAACACCTGGAAAGCAGAGGCAGGTGGATTGATTGCTGAGTTCGAGGCCAGCCTGGTCTACAGAGTGAGTTCTAGGACAACCAGGGCTACACAGAGAAACACTGTCTCAAAAACAAAAACAAACAAAAGAAGAACTTAAGAACGTCTCAGGCCCCTTTCTCCAGATGTGCAAGGCACCTAGGATGCGGTACATCAAGGCACCAGGCTAGTATTTTACACACATGTCATCCTTGAAACATTCCTGCAGGTCTCCCCTCACAGCTGAGGAAGTCAGCCAGCAGAAGGAGTTACGTGTTTCCCTGAGGTCAGGCTGGGAGGGAGCAGGATTTTGTCATCCATGGCAGGCCACCATCGCCACACTCAGCAGGGCTCTGCAGTAGCCACAGCCCTAGCCTCACCCCTGAGAAGCCCCCAGCAGGACGTGCTGAAGCAGTTATGGTTAGCACTGAGTGAGAGGATAACCTTGGGCCTCAGTCATTCTGAGGATCTGGGGTGGAGGGGGCTCCTGCTCTTACAGGGTTTCTTACAAGTCAGTCTGGGAGAGGAAAGACTTAGGCCCAGTTTGCGGCAAAAGGCCAGGTCCTCATGCGAGCTGTAGCAGTAAGTTGTCACTGTTGAGTAATTTGACACTCTAGATATAGATGTTGGCATCTACAACAGGCCAAAGAAAAAAATTCCACTCAGGTCTAGCTAGTGAGCCAGTGAGTGGACTGGTACTGCTTCTGAGAGTCCGGTTACCCAAACCCGAGCACTCCAGGAAGCTGCTGGAACAGCTCCATTTGAGATTCCTCGACTGAAACTGACAGCTTCTATAACGTTTGTGCGGGATGGGCTTTGCCAGCCCTGTGACTTTCTGCGTTGCAGGATCCTCAAGTTTCCTGAGTCTCTTGAGCCTGGAGAGAGAGTTCAATGAGGAAGAAGCAGCTACAAAGCACTCACCTTGAAAGCCATTGCCAAATCAGGAAGGTGGCCATTCTAGAAACTTCTCCAGCTGGTCTGGGTAGAGACAGGATATAGGTCAGTTCCTTACACAATTCTTAGGGAAGCTAGAGAGGAGGTTCTGCAGAAGCCACCACTGGAGCCACTGTGTTGTGGGACAGCTCCCCTGCCTGCCACTCAGCTGCTCTTGGTGCTCTGACACGGCGGTGCTGCCCGTGTGTCCTCATCCCACAGAGCCAGAGACCACCGCTGCTGGAGAAGGCCTTGACACCTCCATGTCCAACTGCGAGAGCATCTGTCATCACCATCCAGGTCCGTCCCCGTGGTGGGGAGGGGATACCGAAAAGCAGTTCTCCTCACACAAACTCAAGAAGTGCATTAAGCCAGAGTCCAAGATGAAGATACTAGGCTCCAGAGGCTGCGGAGATGACTCAGTAAAGTACTCAAATGTGAAGAACTGAGATCCCCAGCACCCATGAAAAGCCAGGCGAGGCCTCCTCCTCTCAGCACAGGGCTGGGAGGCAAAGACAAACCAGTAAGAGGGTCGGTCTCCAGAGTTTGTTTTGGTTTGGTTTTGGTTTTCCAAAACATAGAGTTTCTCTGTGTAGCCCTGGCTGTTCTGGAGCTCACTTTGTAGACCAGGCTGGCCTCAAACTCAGAAATCCTCCTGCCTCTGTCTCCCAAGTGCTGGGATTAAAGGCATGCACCACCACTGCCCAGCTTAAAAATATTTTTTGTTTGGTTGGTTTGGTTATGGAGATAGGGTTTCTCTGTGTAGTTCTAGCTGTCCCAGAACTTACTCTGTAGCCCAGGCTAGCCTTGAACTCTGCCACTGCCACTGCTGCCCAGAAATGTCTCTTACATGTTAAACCCGTTTACCAAACCTGGAATAAATCACACTTCAACATGTCATATAATTCTTGTGTGTGTGCCTGTGTGTGTGCATGTGTGTTTGTGTGTCTGCACATGTGTCTGTGTGTGTGCATGTGTGTTTGTGTGTCTGCACATGTGCCTGTTGTGTGCATGGTTAGACTCTGTTTGTTCACTTATTGTGTGCATGGTGCTGGTCTTTATGAGACAAAGTCTGTCCTTGAATCCGTGATTTTCCGACCTCAGCCTCAAGTGCGGCGCTTACCAGCAGGCATTTGTGATGCACGGGGCTCAGATCTCCTGTCTTCAGCTTGTACTGCCTGCATTTTGCTACCACGGTCTAGCCTATCTCTTACTTTGGCAAATTTCACCAGGGACCTCTATGTCTGTGTTTATAGCAGATACTGTTCAGTGACTTGGTTTTTATAATCATGTCCTTATTTGGTTGGTGTGAGGTGATGCAGGCATAAGACAATGGATAGAGACGGGGTGCCCTTACTTCTAACTTCTGCAAGAGAATTGAGAGAATTGGTGTACTTTGTACCCTAAATGTTTTTGTTAAGCTCACAAGTAAACAAACTCATTAGACCAGGTACTTTATGAAACTGGAAGATTACAGATTGCCACTGTCTGTGTACTGGTGTCTTCCACCCCAATTCATATATTAAGATGTCTTTTTTTCCTGAAAACTCCTATTTTGAAGAATGAATATTTTTTTTAATTTTTATTTTTCTCTCATACAATTTATCCCAATCAAAGCTTTCTACCTCCACTTCCTCTGCCTCCCAGATCCACAGCCCCACTACCATCTCCCATCAAGAAAAGAGCAGGCCTCCCAAGGACATCAACCAAGCTCAGTAAGACAAGGCACAAACCTTCACACTAAGGCTGGGTGAGACAACCCAGTAGGAAGAAAGGTTTCCAAAAGCAGGCAAAGTAATCAGACACCCCACCCCCACTTCCACTGTCGGGAATCCCCCCAAAACACAGAGCCAACAACCAGAACATTTGCCTAGGACCTAATGCACAGCCAGGCAGGCTCTGTGATTGACCGCCTCACCTCTTCAGTCTTGGTGTAGTGGCTATTCCTGGTTGTCAACTTTACTATATCTGAATGACTACAGCCCAGAATTGGAGGCTCACCTGTGATCCTCATCTGGAGGCTGGGAGATACAAGTTTCTGACCTGGATCTTGGCATGGAGATCCTGAGGCATAGTGGCTATGAATCCCAGGAGACTAAGGCAAGGAGATCTCTGAGTTCAAGGTCATTTAGGATTAAAGGTGTGGTGGTAGACACCTTTAATCTAGGTCACATCTCTTCTGGAGACCTACACAAGGCCACTGGAAGAAGGAAGATTTGTTCTTCATCACCAGCTTGCATTTACTTGCCAGCACATCTGTTGGAATCTATTAGCCTGTGGGACTGAGCAACTGCTAGATCCTTGGACTTCCACTCACAGCTGACCATTGCTGGGGAGTTGAACTACAGACTCTAAGTCATCAACAAATTCCCTTACTCTACAGAGACTACCCATAAGTTCTGTGACTCTAGAGAGCCCTGACTAATACACTTAGTGAGCCCCCATGAGTTCTGCTTACTTGATTCTAGGGGTTGTGCTCTCCCAATGTCTTCGACGCTGCTGGCTCCCACAATTCTTCCTCTCACTCATCCTTGGGGTTCCCTGAGCTCTGAGGAGAGGAACCAGATGATGACCTCCAATCTGGGTCCTCTCTGCCTAATGTTTGGCTGTGGGTCTCTGCATCTGGAGGCAACCTCTCAGGTGGTGACTGGGCTAGCCCCTGGTCTGTAAGGATAGCAGGGCATCATTAGGAATCGTTCCATTGTTTGGTTCATCTTGTTTATTTTGTTTTTGTTTTTTGGCCTGTCCTATTTGGTTCTCCTCCAGTTTCCGGCCTTCCGGGCAAAGTCAGGCATGGGCTCCCTCTTGTGGTGTGGGCCTCAAATTAGACCAGTCATTAGCTGGCCTCTCCAGGAAGTTCTGTGCCACCATTGCCCTAGCACATTTCCAGGTAGAGTGGATTGATTGCAGGTCGAAGACTTAATGCTGGTATGGTGTCCCAGTCCCACTCCTGAAGCCCTGCCATGCTGAGCTTGAGTCTGGGTGACTTCACTCTGGATGAAGTGAAGTCCATTTGTCCGGTGTGTGGTGTTTTCAAGACAAGGTTTCTCTGTGTAGCCCTGGCTGTTCTAGAACTCACTCTGTAGATCAGGCTGGCCCTTGACTCACTGAGTTCTGCCTGCCTCTGCCTCCTGAATGCTGGGATTAAAGACATTGCCCAGTTGCCTGCACATTTCATCTCTATCTATCTATCTATCTATCTATTACTTGCTGATGTGATATTCCATTGTGTAAATGCACCACATTTTTTTTATCTAGATGAATGAATTTTAATATAGCAAATTATACTGAAGAATCGTGAGACAATATTTACAGCCTCCATATATTTCTTAAATACTTAATAATCTAATTTAATCTACAGTTAATTAAAAAAACTTTAGCCAGACCTAGTGGCATATGACTTTAATCTCAGCACTTGGGAGATCTCTGAGATTCCAGCATGCAGATCACTGAGTTCAAGACTAGCCTGGTTGTCCAGGATGGCCAGGACTACACAGAGAAACCTTGTCTCATAAAACAAACTAAAAGAACCTAGTACACAATTTGGTTTTTGAACTTTTTTTTGTTATCTTCACGGAAAATTATTGTGTCAACCACCAGTCTGGTCTCAAACTCAGAGATCCATCTGCCTCTGCCTTTCAAGTGCTGGGATTAAAGATGTCTGCTACTATGACCCAGCTGACAGAAAGTTTTCTTAATGGGCAAAACAAATCTGAAATGTTACATAGTTATAGAGGAGCTACTTCTACTATATATCTCTATCTATCTATCTATCTATCTATATGTATATATACATACATAATACACACAAACACACACACACATATCCACATTTAAGGCAATGTTCTGCTCTTCATTTAGTTCTCGCAAAACAGGGCAAAGTAATTAAAGTTTCACCACTTTCGGGGCTAGAGAGATGGCTCAGCAGTTAAGAGCATGGCTGCCCTTCCAGAAGACCTGGGTTTGACTCTGAGCATCCACATAGTGACCCACAACCATCTGTAACTCTAGTTTCAGGGCATATGACACCCTCTTCTGACCTCCATCTGTGCTAGACACACATGTACTAGATACACATGCATACGGGCAAAACACTCATGCATGTTAAATAAATATAAATAAATAAATAAATAAATAAATAAATAAATAAATAAATAATTATAGATATGCATGTGAAAACATTTCTCCACTCTGTGCCCCACATTAAGGGAGAAATTTGACTTTTTACTATAACATAATATGAAAGTGAAACATCTCTATACATTTATGCTTCTTGAGAAGTACAATGGTAAATTACTAATAAATTATTGTCCTAACAATAGTCACATTCCTGTGGGCATAGGAGTGGCCTGTTCTGGTTCTTTGGTTCTTTATGGCACCAGGACAGGAGATGGTCACAGAAGGACTGCACTGTGGCATCCTCTTCTTGTGGAGGGAAGCAGAACCCGCAGAGTTCTGTGAGTCAAAAGCCAGCCTGCTCTACCCAGTGAGTTTGAGGCCAGTCAGGACTATTTAATGAGACACTGTTTCAAAAACAAATAAACAAGGAAGATTAATATGGTTGTATTAATATGGTTGTATTAAAGAACGATTCACAGGATAAATGTTGTAGCATTGGCTCTCAACATGTGGGTCACGACCCCTGGGGATGTCACACATCAGATATTTACAGCATAATTCATAAGAGCAGCAGAATTCTAGTTTTGAAGTAGTAACAAAATAATTTTATGTTTTAGGGTCATCACAACATGAGCTGTAATAAAGGATCACAAAGGAAGATTGGGAACCACATTGCTACTAGATAATTCCAAAAATGCAGAAAATATGACAAAGCCCTGCACAGTTCATGGTTCAAAACCAAAACTACTCTCAGACTATGACAGGAACGTTTTCAGGTCCTCATTTTGATAAAGAATTGGTTCCATGGGGCTACAGAGGTGTCTCAATAGTCAGGAAGAGCTATGGCTGCCGTTCCCTAGGACCTGGGTTCAGTTCTCAGCACACAAGGGTAGCTCCGGCTCTAAACCTGGAAGAGAAGTCAGTGCTCTTAACCATCTGGGTAGCCATCTCGCCAAGGGTGTTGTTGGTGTTTGCTTTTGTTGTTTTGTTTTATTTTGATGTTTTGGTGTTTTGTGTTTTGAGACAGGGTTTTTCTGTGTTACCCTGACTTGTTCTGTAGACCAGATGACTGGCCTCAAATTTGGAGATCTGTCTGTCTCTGCCTCTTGAGTGTTGGGATTAAAGTGCCCAGTTAAACTTATTTTTATATCAACAAACTAATTCTAAAGTTTATACAATATAGCAAATAGTACAGCCAGACTCCTGGACTGGTGAAATGGCTCTGGGGAAAGGAGTGCTTGCAGCTAAGCCTGGTGACCTGAGTTCAATTCTTAGAACCCACAAGGTGGGAGGAGAGACCCAACTCCTGAAGGATGTCCTCAGACATCCATAGTCCCCTAGTTACTCGCTTCCCCTTGTGTCTGCCATGGGGGTTCCAGAGAGGGCTAGGCAGGGGATGCTCACCGTAAGGGGTCACACCTTCCTACCCTGGGCCATCTGTCTGTCTACCTCACTTCCTCCAGACCATCAAGTCCACTGCTGCTACTCAGACTCCAGCCTCTTAGGCCTTTGAGCTGGGACTCACTGCGGCCAGCTCTCCAGGAAACTGCAGGCTGTCAGCACCAGAACGGTGCTGCGGAAGGAGATGCCCAGCTTTATGGAATGACCGAGACCTCGGCTTCCTCAGTGGGCCGGTAGCCAGTTCTGGGTAATCTAGATTGCCTCATCAGGTCAATCCTGGGTCTATGAGAGAGAATGCCTATTTCTCCCTCTTTCTCTCTGTTTTAATATTTTGTTTTTAATTATGTATACATGTGTGCATGTGTGGGTATGTGGTTTGTGTGTTTGTGTGGTGTGTGGTGTGGTCACATGTGCATGCAGATGCCTGAAAATGTCAGATGTGTTGGATTCCTTGGAGCTGGAGGAACAGGCAGTGTGAGCTGCCTTACATAGGTTCTAGGAACTGAACTCACATCCTCTGAAAAGACAGTGCATTCTCTTAGCTGCTGGACTCAACTCTAAGAGTTCCTGTCTCAAAAACCAGATGTGTGGTTTCCATAGGAACGCCCCCCCCCCCCCGCGCCCGTGTTGAAATCTGGATCACCTTCATTCACACACCCACACAAAATCTAGCATAACCCTCTGATTAAAACAAACGGGGGGTGGGGGTGGGGGTAGTGGACACCCTTTTCACCAAGATGGCATCGAAAGCGAGAAAGGCACCTCCTGCCCCGCTCCCCCCGCCCCCCAAAGCGGAAGCCAAAGCGAAGGCCTTGAAAGCTGAGAAGGCAGTGCTGAAAGGGTCCACAGCCAAGGAAAGAAGATCCGACCAGCACCCACCTTCCGGGGCCCAAGACCGTGCGGCTCCGGAGGCAGCCAAAATATCCTCTAAAGAGTGCGCCCAGAAGAAACAAGCTTGACCACTGTGCCATCATAAACCCCACCGAGTCAGCCATGAAGACAGAGGGCAACAACACACTGTGTTCATTGTGGATGTCAAGGCCAACAAGCAGCAGATCAAACAGGCTGTGAAGAGACTATGACACTGAGGTGGCCAAAGTCAACACCCTGATAAGGCCAGGCGGAGAGAAGCGGGTGTATGCTCACTTGGCTCCTGATTAGGATGCTCTAGAGGTTGCCGACAAGACTGGGATCATCTAAACTGAGCCCAGATGGCGAATTCTAAATAGACACTTTTTTCCTCCATAAAAAAATAAAAAGCACAAACAAGGAAAAAAAAAACAACAAAACAAAAACCCTAACTCAATAGCATAGCTTTTTGCGCGGGTTAAGTAGCACCGCTTTAAGAAGACATATTTCAACGGCTTCAGGATATGGAGCTTGCAGAAGAAAGTTCCAGAAAATAGAAAATGTTTTTTATAATACAAGTAAAATGCTTGAGATTTTTCTGGAAGTGCTAGTTAGGATGGTTAGAAAAGAAATTTCAGGATATAACGAAAGGCGAAATTATCGTTTAAGAGTAAAAAGACTAATTCTGGGAAATCCAAGAACACAAAATGAAAGTCATCCAAAGCAACAAAAGAATTTGGCAGGTATCCAGGGAGAATTAATGTATCAACAACCAACAGCATTACTCTAGAGAAGGATCTGAACATTTTGTCTGGCAGGGCCGGTCAGTCTAGCCTACTGCCTGCCTCTGCAAGAGCAGTTTTACCAGCACCCAGCTGGCCTCGATCACTCATTTGTGTGGCTGGGTTTTTCTTTGTTTGTTTGTTTTTGTTTTCATACAGGGTTTCCTCCTGTGTAGCCCTGGATGTACTTGCACCTTTTAAAGAACATATATATTTTATTTTAATTTTATGTTCGTTGGTGTCTTGCCTGCATGTATGTCTGTGTGAGGGTGTCAGAAGGCCTGGAACTGGCGCTTCAGACAGGCGGGCACTGTCATGTGGGTGCTGGGACTTGAACTCTGGTCCTCTAGAAGAGCACCCAGTTAGTTCTCTTAACCACTGAGGCATCTCTCCAGCCACCCAGTCTTCAACTCTTGGTTCTCTGCCTCTACCTCCCTTAGTGCTTGTATTACAGGCCTACACTACCACATCTTGCCTGTTTTACTTTTTTTTTTTTTTTTTTTTTTTTTTTTGGTTTTTCGAGACAGGGTTCCTCTGTATAGCCCTGGCTGTCCTGGAACTCACTCTGTAGACCAGGCTGGCCTCGAACTCAGAAATCCGCCTGCCTCGGCCTCCCGCCTGTTTTACTTTTGACCAAAAAACTAAAACAAGACTTCCTATAAATTAACCAGCTGCTGTCCACCAACTTCTTTAGTCGCCAACCTAAGTGCATCACCGCTGCACTATGGCGTAACCCTAGTAGGAGTGCGTCGGAAAGGGTTTTTGAAGGGCTGGAGAGAGGGCTTAGTTGTTAAGAGCACTTGCTGTTCTTGCAGAGGACCTAAGTCCAGTCCGCAGCACCCTGATGGGCAGCTAGCCCTAGCCACTGTAACCCCAGCTCTAAGCAACCCTGTGTCTTTTTTGGTCTCTTAAGAGCACCCACATATACATAAAAAAATAAATCTTAAAAGGGCTCATGGTGTTTGTATTTGTTTAGTGATTTAGGGGAAGATTTAAGGAAGAAAACATGCTTTTCTCTGAGTTGGGATGCCTTAAGAAGCTGAGGATTTCTATGATAGAATACCTTTACTTTTTTTTTAAAAGGAACTCTTGAAGTTTGAACAAGTGATGTTTATAAGACTTTTGAATCTTTCTTTTAAAATATATTTATTTATTTTATGTATATGAGTATACTGTATATGTCTTCAGACACCCCAGAAGAGGGCATCAGATTTCATTACAGATGGTTGTGAGCCACCATGTGGTTGCTGGGATTTGAACTCAGAACCTTCGGAAGAGCAGTTCAGTGTTCTTAACCTCTGAGCCATCTCACCAGCCCCCCCCCCCCTTTTTTTTTTCAGGTAGGGTCTCACCATAGAGCTCTGGCTGTCCAGGAACTCATTAGGTAGATTAGGCTGGCCTTGAACTCCCAGAGCTCTGCCCGCCTCTGCCTCTCAATTGTTGGGACTAAAGGCATGTGCCCCTATGCCTGGCTATTTTAGTTTTCTTATGTATAAATGTTGATTGCATGTAAGTGCACTGCAATCTGGTGTCTGAGGAGGCCAGAAGAGGAATAGATGGTTTTGAGCCACCATGTGGGGGCTGGCATCAAACTCGGGCCTCTGAGCCTTCTCACTAGGCCCTATGGTAGAATGTCTCAACAAATCCTAACTGGGAAGGGGACCAGATGGAGGTGGATGCTTTAGTTAGCAGAGAGGCATCACCCCGGTCACTAGAAAGAGAAGCCTGCATGCGTTTGTAATTTGGACAATGCTCATACTTCAGCCAGTTCAAGTGTGGCTGTGGAGTGGTTCCATTTGTGTGATGTCCTTTCAAAACCAGAAAGTTTCACCAAATATCTCCAATGGTGATATTTGGTGAACTTATAACTGAATAGTGGTGCTGTTAGAGAGAACTTACAAATGTAATAAAGCAATTACTTCATTTTTATTTTACTTCTTACTATTTGAAAGACAAGAGCCAAGAAAATGAAAATTACTAGAAACAGTAAATATCACTCTTCAGGTATCTGGGTAAGCAATTAAAATTTAAACTGAATGGTTTATAGAATATTTGGCTGTGTAGCTATGCTTTTCTCTTTTTAGGTCTATACTGCATTGGACTGACATTTCTAGCTTTCTATTTGTTTGGCCAATGTGGAGATCTGCGCCAGTGAACAGTATAGAAGAGATGACAAACAATTGGCATATTAAAAAGCAGCATACATGAGAAACTGTGGAGAATCTGACTACAGGGGGCTGGCAAGATGGCTCGCCAGGTGCCAGTCTTGATGGTCTGAGTTTGAGATCCTGGAACCCATATGGTGGAAGGGAAAAAAATTCCCACAGGTAGCACTCTGACCTCCATAGCGCTCCACGATACACACTGCCCCAAAGAAAGCAAGCCAGTCATGGTGGTGTGCACCACTACGCCCAGCACTTGGGAGGCAGAGGGAGGCGGATCTCATGAGTTTGAGAACCAGCCTGGTTTACATAGTGAATTCCAGGATAGCCAGGGCTACACAGAGAAACCTAATTTCTAAAAACAAAACAAAATCAAAAGAAAATGTGACTGTAAAAAGTTTTCTTTACAGCAAGAATCAAATAAAAACACGTTTAAACGTGTTTTCCCAGCACAAAGGTATCTTGGCAATCAGGAGCTAGAAAATAGTACAAATCACACCACACAACAAACTTCACAAAAGAGGAAACTAGAATAGCAGCTGCCTCTGAACAGGAAGAGACAGCAGAGTGCGGGGGAATGGGAAGGTTGTTATAGGGTTTTCAAGCATGTACAGTGAGCCGGTGGAGCATGTGCAGTGAACTGGTGGGAAAATACAGCACAGCTGGAAGTATTATTTGGAGACCAATTTTGAAACATTTTCTGTCAGGGGGGCTAGAATCGCCAAGTCCTAAGGCATGGAGACGGGCCAGGGGCAGGATGTTTCCCTTGAGGTTGGAGCAGGTAGGCTCTGCCCTCAAGACTTCTCTAATCATTATGTCCAGCCCCACTGGAAATTACCCAGACCCTGCCTTACAGAAAACAAAAACAAAAACAAAAAAAAAACAAAACCCACCTAAGATCAAGCCACAAATTGTATCAATCCCTGAGATGCCCCAACATCAGGTTGCAAAATCCTTCCATTCTTAGACCACTCTGGATAGTTCTGACCCACCTCTAAAAGCCCTACATAAAGCCTGCCTCCTGCTCAGTTCTTTGCTGCTTCTCTTCTGAGCAGTGACAGCCATCCTCCCTCCAGTGTCTTTTCCAGTAACTCTTTTGTGAGGTTTGTTGTAGGATGTGATTTTTTGGTATTTTTGGCTCCCAACTGCCAGGATACCTTTTTCCTAAGAGCTGTAACATTTACAGCGGTCTTAGAGTCCAACCAGGGCCCGCATGTTCTTTCTTCGGTCCTTTTTCCTGCAGGATGGTAGTTCTAGAACACGTGCTTAATAAGCCAAGGCCCTGAGTCCAATCCTCATCACCATCAAAAATAGTTTATCAGATGATCTATATAAATTCGACTCTTCTAGGAGTCTGTTTTTTTTTGTTTGCTTTCAAACAAGAACCATAAAAATATTAGGGCTGGGTGGGCATGGTAGCGCAGCGCAAGAATGAGATCACACAGAAAGACTTGACCACAGAAAGGCTTGACCTTACAGAGAGCAGCCAGAGAAAAGACTACGATTCCCATAAAGCTCTGCATCTAGTGAGCTCGGTCTCCCGACAAGCACTGCGTTCCTCACCCGCCAGCTTTTGCCCGAACCACACAAGGGCCTGAGATGAAGAACAGGGAGGAAGCTGCGGAAGGGAAACAGCGCATTCACTTGCGTCCTGGCTCGCTGCGTGGCGTCGCACCGGCTGAGCTGCACCTCCTGCCCTGCGACGTTCTGGTCAGCCGGCCCGCCCCGGTGGAACGCTTCTTTACGCCCGCCGTCCGCCGCGATGCAGACGGTGAGTCCGGGCGGGCCCCGCGGCTCTCGAGATTCGTGGATCGCGGGTACATTTCCCCGGGGTCAGGCTGGCCTGATGGTTTTGCATGTCCCTCCTGCAGGGCTGCAGGTGTCATTTCGCGGTCGCGGCCTGCGGGGCGAGGAGGTAGCTGTGCCGCCAGGGTTTGCAGGATTCGTGATGGTGACAGAGGAGATGGGAGAGGGGCTGATAGGGAAGCTGAACTTCTCAGGGGACTCGGAGGACAAAGTGGACGAGGCGCAGGAGCCACTGGAGCGGGACTTCGTGAGCATAGGGAGATGGTAGGTTCAGGGTGAGGGCAGTAGCTGCCGTCCCGATTCTGAACCCGACCTTTTGCAGGACCGCTTTATCGGGGCCACCAGCAGCTTCAGCCATTTCACCTTGTGGGGTCTGGAAACGGTCCCTGGTCCAGATGCCAAAGTGCATAGGGCCCTAGGTTGGCCCAGCCTCGCTGCAGCGGTACGTATACTCATGGGCCCTTTCCCCCTCGAGCTGCTTGGTAGTTCTTCCCACCCGCTTTGAATCGCGTCTCTAGTGATTTGGGAGGGTTTAAGGGCAATAAACACAACGGGGATCATGGCTCTGAGGCCCAGACTAAGGAGTGGTGGGAAGTATTCCCCACTTTTCTCTTAGGCTATCCCTACCCCAATCAGCTGGGTCCCCACCCAACTGCTGTAAATCACAAAGTAGAAGTGACTGACTCCTGTTGCAGATTCACGCCCAGGTGCCTGAGGACTGAGAACCAGAACATGAAAATGAAAGCCACGTATCCCTTCCCACCATTTTGGAGCCACTGTTGCTATCCCAATAAATGAGATCTTCACAACACCCATGAGTCTGTGGGCACCTTACACCCTGCAGCTGGCCTTGCATGGCAATCTGGCAAGAACTCCTGATAGCTCTGCCTATATAAACAATTTATTTCTGGGGGCAAGAGGGGCCAGAACTTTGCAACCAGCGGCCACCCCACCCTCCAGCTCCTCCTTTATAAAAGAAATGTTTACAATCACCAGTCCTGTACAGAATGCTCCCTATCCATCTTAATGTACACAGCTGCCTGGACCCCTCTGGTCCCTGTTCAGAGTGGGCCTGGGCCAGTAGGCCAGCTATCCTTGGAGTTGGCCTAGACCTGAGTTTGCCTTGGTACTGGCCACTGGCTGGCCCCTCCTAGGCCTCTTCTCCTCTTGGGTCTGTCCTTCGGCCTGTCTCCCTTTGCGTGCCTCGCCCTTCGAAGCTCAAATGGGGTAAGACAGGATGCCAGCCGTGGCTCCGCCAGCTCTCTGGGTGTTGGAATGGGTAGTCTGTGTCACCACTTTCCTCTCTTGCTCCAGTCTTTGGGAGTGAAGTGCAGACACTTGGAGTCAATTCGGAGGAGCCGCTTGAGCATAGCCCGTTCATGCCCATCCACGATGTCTTCTGACAGAGTCAGGATATACTGGCCCTGAGCAAGAGATAGCCCCAGCTCATGGTCAGCTCAGAGCCTGCGTCCCATATCCCTCACCTATCCCCTAAGCACGCCTCCTAACCTTGTAGTAATTGATGAGATTGAGATACTGCAGAGTAGAGATGACATCTTCTTTCTTGATACTAGTGATTTCACTGATCTCGCTGTGGGGTTGGGAAGAAAATTAAGTCCCCTGAGGATATTCATCTGTCCCCAGGAATAGACAGGCCATACCACAACCCCCAAGGTGGGCATTTGGGCTCACTTGATGGTGATCTGTGGCCTCTCCCCGCTCTCAGACTTCAGCCCCATCAGGATCTCCAAGATGGTTTGGGACCAGTAACTTCGGTAGGATAGAAGGCCAAGATCTGACAGGGGTTTCTCAGGAGTTCCTGTTTTCCCTTCTACTTTCGAGAGTTCATAACCTAAAGCAATAGAGCACAAGAGGGAATAAGTGTCACCTGTACACAGCAGCATGTATGAAGAGGGACTGTGGAGATGGGCAGGCTGGCTGGCTGACTGGCTGCCGGCCTCCAACTTATTCTTGGTAATGGATCAGCAGCTTCCCAACTGTGTAGGGGAGCTAAAGCGTCTAGGAGAGCAGCTATGGCTGGGTACTTGTCAGCCAGTGAAGGCTGACAGGATGGGTCACTGCCCTGCCAGCCTGTGTCTGCGTATATGGCAGTAGTGAGGGAGCCCTCTGTGGTCTGAGGACACAGGAACCTTTTCAGTTGTCATCAGTTTAACTAGCTGTGACCTGGGAATGTCAGCTGTTTCTCAGCAGAATGGGCTGGGTGGCTAAAGACATAATAGAAAAGGACAGAGGGCTCCTCGGAGCCAGGGGCCTGACCCTTGTGGCCCTTTCTCTTGTGTTGACCACTAGGCACTGCCACAGTTCCTGAGACTGTTAGGCTCCGCAGAGCTGACAGCTCTTTGTCTTTGTCAGGGCCCTGGGATGTCCCTGGGTGTTTGGAGACACCCTTCCTTACCCTCAGTTATACTGGTCTCATGATGAACCTCAACACTTTGTGCTCCCGGCTAGTCTCTATTGGTAGTCCCACCCTCTTTGCTCAAGCACCCTCAGGCAAGAGGGGCAGGAGGGGCTGGTGTCCTGGAAGAGGAAGCCCAGAAGGGGAAGAGAGCTACTGGATCCACACAGGTGACAATCCCATGAATCCACTGGATGCCATATTTGCCTCTCTATTTAGGAACAGTGTTCAATTATTGCTTCCCTATCCTTTTATCGATCTATTGGCATTTCTGTGTCCTACTAGGAAAGAGTAAGCACATCTTTATGGTTTGCCCTTTGAGTTTCCTTAAGCTGCTCTAATCAGTAAGATACTCCAAACAGATCATGACTTTGAACAAGTTAAGACATCTGTTTTCAGGCTGGGCGGTGGTGGTGCACACCTTTAATCCCAGCACTTGGGAGGCAGAGGCAGGCGGATTTCTGAGTTCTAGGCTGGCCTGGTCTACAGAGTGAGTTCCAGGGTAGCCAGAGCTACACAGAGAAACCCTGTCTCAGAAAACAAAACAAAACAAAAACAACAACAAAAAAAAGACATCTGTTTTCAGCTGGGCAGTGGTGGCGCACGCCTGTGATCCCAGCATTCTGGGAGGCAGAGGCAGGTGAATTTCTGAGTTCGAGGCCAGCCTGATCTACAGAGTGAGTTCCAGGACAGCCAGGGCTATACAAAGAAACCCTGTCTTGAAAAAACCAAATCCAAAAAAAAAAAAAAGCATCTGTTTTCACCAGCAAAAAAGATAAAGCTTCTTCCCTGACTCTTGGGTCAGAGAATGGTTAAATGAACAGATTGGAGATGGATTTTAAAGTCCGTGTCCTCTAAAGGGGCCAGAGCCCGCTTGGGTTATATAACCAGTAACATAATCAGTGGGCCTAGACCAAACTGTGCACATTGAAGATGAACAGGAGCTACCCAAGCTGCTCAGAGCTCCAGATGGGAACACATGATTCCAATTTGGTAAAAGTTGGGTGGCTCATAGGCCTTTAGCCAAAGAGAAGTGGATGCTGGGAACTTCCTCCAGGTAACAGGGCAATCAGTTGAAGAAAAGTTCTGGTGGCTGGTTTGTCTGCATGTAAAGCACAGATGAAGGTACACCCACATAGGCTTGGCCTGCTGGCCTCCCAGCCTCCTGGTCAGGTAGCACATACTCACTGAACTCAATCAGCAGCTTGCCGTAGCCCCGGCGCTGGTAAGGAGGCAGAGTCAAGATGCAGGCCACATTGTAATCTTCTGTGGATTCCTTTTCCTGGAATAAGAATAAGTGGGTTTTAGCCGGGCGGTGGTGGCGGCACATGCCTGTAAACCCAGCACTCTGGGAGGCAGAGGCAGGCGGATCTCTGAGTTCGAGGCCAGCCTGGTCTACAGAGTGAGTTCCAGGACAGCCAGGGCTACAGAGAGAAACCCTGTCTCGAAAAAAACTAAAATCCAAAAAAAAAAAAGAGTAAGAATGCCAGGCCCAGGGCAGCACTGAGGGGCACCTGGATGGGTGCTGACCTTGGAGAAGTAGCCCACGATGTGGAAGCCTTTGCAGTCGTACTCCGTCATCACGTAGAAGAGGAAGGGGTCTGTGTCGTAGTACAGTGTCTTGTGGTCCAGGAAACACTTGGCCAGAAGACACAAGTTTTGGGAGTAACTCTGTAGAGGAAAAGGCCTGCCAGTCAGTAGTCTGGGGTGCGGTTTTAAAGAGTTAGATTTTACTGTGCCATGTGTGACTGCAGATGTGCCTATCCACAGCCCGCACACCCAGGCCAGGAACCTTCTGAGAGCCCATTCTCCTTCCACTGTGGGGTCTACAGAGGGAACTCAGGTGGCCAGGCTTCTGTGACAAGCACATCTACCCACTGAGACATCTCAAGGGCTCTGAGGAGCACTACTACGTGCTGTTCCATTGAGAGGGTTGAGGCTTTCCTCCCAGGACCCTGACCCACCCCACCAGTCAGATTATCACCACTGCTTAGAGAAGCACTACTTCTTAAGTGACCAGGAGCCTACACTCTACTGTCCGACTGCCTGCCCCCTGGTGAGCTGTATCGCTTCACATTCCCAGCAAAGCCTGCCTTGGGCCTATACTGCCCTCTGTTCAACTGTTGAATATGTTGTTCAACAATAGTCAATAACATTTCCAAGCCAGGAATGGTAGTATGCACCTATAACCTCAACACGAAGAAGGCAGAGGCAGATACAAGTTTGAAATCAGTCAGCTAGGGTTACATAGTGAGATTTTTTTTTTTTTAATTTTTAATTTTTTTTTTTTTTTGTTAAGTTTCTAAACAGACTGAGTGTCAGGAGAGAAGTTTTACCCATGTGACTGTTCTTTGAGTCTGGGTGTCAGAACCCGAATGCTCTAGCCACAGTGACCCTTTCTGGGAATTGGTCTGCTATTCTCCAGTGGAAATGTAAGGAACTGCCAACCTTAGGGATTGGCTGCCTTATCACATGTGACTTGTACAGGAATTTCATTTCAGACAGCTTTGCAACTGCTGGTCATCTACTCAAACACCACACTTAATGCAGAACAAGGTGGACTGTGGAGAAGTAGCTCCTCTGCAGGGTGAGCTCCCAAACCAATCCAGGAATCCATCTGCCTCTCTCCCTCAAGGACCTCCACACTTGTCACCTAAAGAAACCCAAACCTGCTCCTCCCTACAGGTCTTGTTCCTGTCACCTGACCTTTGACCTTCTTGCCTCACCACTTTTCCTTCTTGCATGCACTTCCTGGTATATCAGCGCCTGCAAATCTGAACCTAACTGCTTAAAACTATCTAAATATGTTCTCTCTGTAATGTGCAGGCTCACAGGTTAACCTGTAAACTATTTCAAAGCAGGTCTATCTGACTGTATTAGCCCTGGCTGGCCTGGAACTCCCTATAGACCAGCAGAGAGATTTGCCTGTTTCTGCTTCCTGAGTACTGGGAATAAAGGATGTACCAGTACACCCAACCAAAGATCCTTTTTTTTTTTAAACTTTTTATTTTGGGGGGGTGTCAAACAAAGTTTCTCTGTGTAGTCCTGGCTGTCCTGAAACTCACTCTGTAGACCAGGCAGGCCTCGAACTCAGAAATCCGCCTGCCTCTGCCTCCCAAGTGCTGGGATTACAGGCATGCGCCACCACTGCCCAGCTTTAACTTGGTTTTGAGAACGAATCTTATTACTGTGTAGTTTAGACTTGAACGTCAGCTCTCTAGCATCAGCTTCCTGGATGCTGTGATTATAAATATACCACAAGCTGGGCCAAGCTGTTCCTTACCTGCCTCAAATTTTATATTTACCTTTGCTGCCTTACTTTCTTAGTTTTCAGTTTGGGCTCCCTAAGATTGGTCTTTCTTACTTTATAGTTCAGGTTGGCTTGGAACTTATTACAGCCCAGTCTAATCTTGAACTTAGGAGTTTTCTGAGATTATAGGCATACACACCTCCAAGCTCTGATGATAGCTTCCTCTGAACTCTGCTACCCCCCCACCCCTTGTTTCTGGACACTCCTCATACTGGTATCTGAATAGCTGACATGTCTGTGTCTGCCATGGACAATGACCTCTCAGGAAAGAGAATTTGTCTAAATCCCAGTATTCTGTGCATCCTCCTGCTCTACATCAGGAATTCAATAAAAGCAGTTAACTGATGTGTAGCCAGAGTAGCCAACTGTTCTGAGCAGGAAAGATTGTTCAGAGGACCTAATCCAGCCATGCCCAAGCCACTCACCTTGTTTTTCCGTCCATCAATCTCAAAAAAGGAGATGGTGCCCTTGCGGTAAATTTCATTGCCTGGAGGGTGCCGAAGATCACATTTGGTCTAAGGACAAAAGGAGGATCAGGTGGGGACTGCTGAGGGTGCACTGGATAGGCAGCCACCCAAGACCCCTCATACCAAGTGGCGTTGCAGACACTTGAGGCTACGGCCGTATTTGAGGCAAAACTCGCACAGGTAGAGGACAGGTAGCGTGGTAAGCTCTTGTGGGTACGGGGAGAAGTACCACGGCTTGAGGCGGTGCCGGCCAAGCTCAATACACTCAATGTTCTTCATCCGGGTGACAATGTCGTCGTGGCTCCGGTCAGACACCAAACTGCCAGTCATGCGTGGTGCTGATGGTATTCCATCAGAGCTGTCCTGAGAATCCTGCCCAAGGCAAAAGAAGAATACTAGGTAATAGTGGTTAGGCACAAATGGCTCGCAACACTGCCAGAGGTTTCTTCCTGCAGGTCTAACATCAACTAAGGGGGAAGCATCTCAATTTCTACTTTCCAAACTAAACAGAGACCAAGAAATTGGTAGTATAATAAAAAACAGCCCAATGGGTTCATCCTTGGCTCCCAACCAACACCCTCACTGCCTGCCTAATGCCTCGCTTGCTTTTAAATTGGTCACTGAGTGAACTCTGCATGCCCAAGTCCACTCCCCTTTCCTGGCTTCCCTCTTCCTCTGCTCCTTGATACCCACCTCATCAGTGCCCAAGCAATTCGATTTCCGCTTCCGTCCTGGCTGTGCTGCCACTGCCCTACGGGCTGATCCATTCTGTGGACAAGACAGAAAGGGTGACCATGAGATGATCCTGGAGGAGGATGCTCGACAGCAAGAAAGAAGAGGGGGAAAGACCTGATGGGCTGTTGTGATGGCTTAGTGGTTAAGAACCCTGGTCTTCGATAGGACACAGGTTCCCTTCCTAGGGCCCACATAGCCACATCGTCGTTCACAACTATCTCTAACTCCACTTTCAGTGGATCCAATGCCCTCTTCTAGCCACCTGCACCAGGCATGCAAGTAGAACACATGCAAAACACAGACAAAACATTCATGCACATGAAAAAAGACTGGAAGACTCACCTGAGGGAAAACTGAGGCTGGGGCTGTCTCGCTGGGCACTGGAGTCGCTGGTGAAACCACCTCCACCTTCCGTTTCTGCAGAGAGAAACCAGGAAAGGTGGGTCAGAAGGTAGAGAAGGTGGGACCTGAGAAGAAAGCAAGGTCCCTGGAATTGCTGAGGGTACCGTTGAGCGGTGGTTGGGTTGCAGGCAGGAGCTGGAGGAGAGCGGCTGGTCAGGCTCGCCACCTGGAATGGCCTCCCGCTCCTTGGGCAGGTTGAAGCGGAGTGTGATCTGGACCGGGATTGGCAAGGTCTTCCCGCTGGCCTGGGCGGAGGCCGGCTGTAGAGATAGGTCCAGGGTCTTCCTCTGGGGTGGGGATGGTGGTGGGATGGCGAAGGGGAGGACGGGCCCCTCGGCATGGAGTAATCAAATCCCACCCTCTGCCTTCTCTAAAGCAGGCAATACTGGACTCTTGGAAGCTACACCTGCAATTTGGTCCCCATCCTTTGCAAGCTGAAGCCATGGCAGAAGAATGCTGCCTCCTGCCCATTCAGGAACCCCTGAGGCCAAGAGATGCAAGAAGGAAGAGGCAGGAGAGAAAAGATGAAATGGGGGACCTACTCACCACCTCTCTTTCGGGAGAGCCGGGGCGGGACCCAGGAAGTCCGTTCTTGGTAGGTGTCTTGGCCTCTTTCTTGGGAAATTGGATCTTCTTTAAGTCCAGCCTCTCGTGAGTCACCCATTCATCCAGACGTTTGTTGACTGCAGCAGTGAAAATGGCTCAGGAGGGGATGCCAGAGGCTTCCCTCAACCCTACCCAACAACCCCACTTCATCCAGGCCCAGGACTCACAATCAATGTAATGGACATAGAAAAGCTTCCGGCCACTGATGTCCTTCACGCTCAGGATCTCAGCCAGGGCTATGGGAACAACACAGACAGGGGGTCTTAGTGAAGGCAGGTCATGAGACTCCACCCTTCGACCTGAAATCCACTTCCAAGCTGGATGCCTATGTCCCAGCACTTAGAAGGGCTGGTTCAAGACCCCTTTAGTCACCAAGTGACACCTCTCTACAAGCCCCGCCCGGATCATCTCCGTACGTCCAAAAGCCACGCCCCTCCTTCCGAGTATCTGCGACCGCCCCAGGATTGCAGAAGCCCCTCCCCCTCCCGTGTGATCGTTGACTCCCTCCCGCCCCTCGCCCTCAGGTTCCTTGGACCCGCCCCCCGACGTCACTCACGCCACTCATCTTCGTTGTCCTGGTTGCGCCGCAGCACGGGCAGGCGGCAGCCCTCGATTATCTCCCCCTGGGGAGACAGCGCGGCGCCAGGGTCGGCTACTGGGGGGCCTCGGGCTCTACCCACCTCCCCTGGCTCCCTCCGCCCCGCCCCGGGCACCGGACTCACCACCTCCGCCATCTTCCCTCCCTCCACTGCCACTTCCGGCCCCTCTGGGAGACGTCACTTCCGGAGCTGAGTGCGCTATAGGCCCGAGCCCCTCGAAGCTGTTTGACAGGAAAACACTTGAGAATCACTGCTAGCTGGTTGGTAGTAAAAAGTGGGTCCGTTTGGGGAATGGAAGAGCAGGGCGTTGTAAGCCTGAGGCCAACTACTAGATGGAATCCCCACTACTCGCACAGCGATTGGAGGAACGCCGAGTCTGTCACGTGACGCCCACCGGGCGCGACTCTGGTCACTCAGATCAAGTGCTTAGGCTTTGTCTCGAAGCAGTGTTCCGGCGAGCCTCGTAGTGGCAGTGTGAGGTGTCACCCAGAGTGAGAAGCTAAGGAGGGGGTTTTGGACCCTGGGGAGTCAGAACTGAAGGGATTTCAAGATCCAGCCAGGTGTTTGCATATGATTGCACAGGCCTGGGGACTTAGCAAGATTTTTCCGTTAATACTGGATTTTTATTTTCTAAATAGTAAATATGTGGCTCTATAAATGAAAGGTTCAAAGTTACAGTAGTCATTCATTCAACGAGCATGGATGTCTCATTTGATCTTCATTATACATCAGAAGCCCAAAGAAGTAGGCTCTAATGACCGCGAGAGAGCGGGCTTGCCAATGAGAGAGAGCAAGTAGGCAGAGAAAGCAGCCTGACGGTGGAGGCACATGTCTTCACTCTGGAGACAGAGGCTGGCGAGTCTCAGAGTTTGAGGCCAACCTTGTCTACAGAGTCAGTTCCAGGACAAGCAGGGCTACACAGAGAAACCCTAACCTGCGGGGTGGCAAGGAGGAAAAACTTCATTGTTTCATGTCTTTCTATTAGTTCCCAGCAGAAGATGCATCTTCTGACTTTGAATAACAAGAATAAAGGTGTGTTCTCCCACCTCAAAGATCTGGATTAAAAGTGGATCTTCCACCAAGCAGTCTTCCCAGCACTGGGGAGGCTGAGGCAGGCAGATCTCCCGAGTTTGAGGCCAGCCTAGTCTACAGAGCAAGCTCCAAGACAGCCAGGGCTACGCTGAGAAACCCTGTCTTCACAACACAACACAACACAAAACAATGAGTCTTCTACTTCAGATTAGGCAAAATTGTTCACATATGTGTTCTTCCATTTTGGGTTTTAGTTAAATCCAGATGTCAAATGGACAACCAAGAATAATTAATACAGATATTAATAAAGTGCCTTAGGGGTGTGGGGGGACCCTTTGGCCTTTGTTCTCAGTTTAAATGGTTCCAGGTCCATTTGGCCACTTTTAGAGGAGTTTCTGTGCAGAAGTAAAGGAGGGGTCTTAGCTGCACCACAGGAGAATTAATAATAACTCTTGGATTTGATATATGTGTAAACTATGTTCGGCATAAGAAGTACTGAAAAACCAATAGGCCTTTTGTAATTGTTTGTCTTGAGGTGAAGTCTCGCTTTGTGGCCCTGTTTGGCCTGGAATTTGTCATGAGGGTGACAACAGGCATGAGCAGCACATGGTTTTCCTCTCTGGTGAATTCTGAGTTGTGCCATCTTTCAGAACATCCAGTCTTCCCCTGAGGAACTGAAACATCACTGGTGTTGCTACAGCCTCCCATGCAGGGGACCCACTGCTGCTTTCCTGCCTTGGCTCCTGGAGTCTTTTTTTTTTTTTTAATATAGCTGTTTACCTGAATGTGTGCACGCATCAGTCACAGGCAGGGCCTGTGGAGGCAGAAGAAGGCATTGGACCACCTAGAAATGGAGTTACAGACAATTGTGAACCACCATAAGGGTGCTGGGAATTGAACCCAGGTCTTATGCAAGAGTAGCAAGTGTTCTTAACCATTGAGCCTTCTCTCCAGCCTTTGTAATTTTAGTTTGTAATTATGTACATAGTATGTATCCAAGTGAGGTTTTGTTCATTGGAGGACAAGTGCCCCTGGAGTCTAGAAGAGGGTGTTGATCACCTGGAGTTACAGCTAGTTGTAAACTACTCAGAGTGGGTGCTGGGAGTACAGTCTTCACCACTGAGTCATCTCTAGTTCCTCTAACAAATGCTTTTATATAAAATACACACAATTCCTCCTTCGTTGTATGTACTTCTCTCTACTTTCTATAAGGTAAGTCCAGGTCACTCTTTAAATCATAACTTCCCCCACTGTGAGAATGTATCTGTTTGCTACTGTCTCCTCAGCTCCACTGGCAAAGTACCTAGCTAGTGTTTAATAAGTACAGCAGGCCCAAGAAACACTAAATGAGCACATGACAGATGAATGTGAACGATGGGGAGTCTTTTGTTCTTAAGTCCCAAACTGGCCTCAAACACATGACCTTTCTGCCTCAGCCTCCCAAGAACTGTAATTATAGGAGCATATCTCCAGCATCAGACTGACTTACATAGAGTTTCTGTTTCTGTGATAGGGTTTCTATTGCTTTGATAAACACCATGACCAAAAGCACCATGGGGAGAAAAGGGTTTATTTCATCTTACAGCTTGTTGTCCATCATCTAGGAAAGTCAGGGCAGGACTGATGCTTCCTGGAGTGTCCCCTGTAGTGTGTGCAGCCTGTTTTCCTACGTGCCTTGGGACCATTTCTCATGGAGGGCACCACTCACAATGGCCTAAGGCCTCCCACAACAATCACTGATTTAAAAAACGTGCTTCAGACTTACTTACAGACAAATCTTATGAGGCATTTTCTCAATTCAGACTACCTCTTCTAAAATGGCGCTAGCTTTTGTTTCTGTAGAGAAAATAATTTTAGTTTCCAGCGCACACAACTACCTGTAACACCAATCAGGATAGACTGCATAAAATTAGTCAAGACAGACAGTACTGAGTTGCCTTCCCCTTCCCCCGAATTAAGCTGTGTACCTGGCCTGTCACTTTTATCTGAGCTATAATGTTATCTGATTTATAATGGTATGATATTAGTGGTACTGTAAAGGGTGGCTGTAATGTTAGATGCATGATAACGTTTCAACAGTATATACCTCAACATTTGGCAGACAGCCCATCCCAATAAACATTGGCTATTGTTACTGTGCTGGAGATGGGCCCAGAGGCTGGTGCCCAGGGTCAAGGAACTAAGGTGGATCACATGCATAGTAAACCAACCACTTAGCAGGCACAATGATGCTTGGCTGTGCTTTCTTTAAATACCCAAAGTAAATTCTTCTAGTGTGATGTAATTTAGAGTTAGACATTTCCCTACAAGTATGGGGGGATGGTATTCTAAGAGTCAGAAACTGACAGGCTGCTTGACTCTGAAGTCTTGTACCTAAAGACTGAGACTTAAAGCTTACAGGTTAGACTGACACACTGTTACCATCATATTTCTCTCTCTCTCTCTCTCTCTCTCTCTTTCTCTCTCTCTCTCCCTCCCTCCCCCCCTCCCTCCCTCTCCATGAATTTTGATTTAACTGAATTTAAATTATTTATTATTGCTAGGTTGTGGGTTTTTTTTTTTTTTTTTGAGATACATTCCCTTGTTTTTAATTATGTGTGTATCTACATGTGCTTAAGTGGGTATGAGAGCAAGTGCCGCTGGAGGCCAGAAGAGGGCGCTAGATTTCCTGAAACTGGTGTTACAGGTGTTTGTGGGTGCTAGAAACCAAACTAATTTTCTCTACAGAAACAGTATGTGCTGGTAACTGCTTCACCATCCCCTCAAACTCAGAGTAGCGTTTCTTCAGCTACCAATTGCCTGGCTACTAGGCAAGAGGACCTCAACACAACTAAGCAGCAGCTTTGGGCTTCTTGGCAGAAGCTTACTTTTGTCCTTGGTAGAAACATCCCTTACTACCACACACAGCCAGGAGCAGTCATCCAGCAGAGTTGAGAGCTACACAGGGAGCCCAAATTGCCCAAGGCAGATCCTGGGAATGGTGGTGACCTCATTTCTATCTGACCGCTTCAGTTCTCCAGCATCCTGACAAGCAAGCAGCAGCAACTTTGGGTAGTTCTGTGTGTATAGTAAGCCATGCACATCCTGCACCCCGCATCTCTTGTTACTATAGTGTATTAGTTTGGGTTCTCTAGAGTCACAGAACGTATGGATAGTCTTATATAGTTAGGGAATTTGTCAAGGATTTACAGTCTATAGTCCAACTCCCCAACAATGATCAGCTGCAGCTGTGGATGGAAGTCCAAGGATCTAGCAGTTTCTCAGTCCCACGAAGCAAGCAGGCAAGGAAGAGTGAGAGAGAATCTTCCTTCTTCCAATGTCCTTATATATCTCCAACAGAGGGTGTGGCCCAGATTAAAGGTGTGTGCATCCATGCCTTTAATCCCAAATGACCTTGAACTCGGAGATCTCCTTGTCTTAGCCACTATGCTTCAAGGTCTCCATGCCAAGATCCAGGTCAGAAACTTATATCTCTGAGCCTCCAAATTAGGATCATAGGTGAGCCTTCCAATTCTAGACTGTAGTTCATTCCAGATATAGTCAAGTTGACAACCAGGAATAGCCACTACAATCCACCCCTTGTCGACTTGACACAAATAATATCTCATGTCCACATGAAACAATAACAAGATTGTGAATATGCCTAACATGATATAACTATTCCTCGTACAATCGCAAACGCATTTGTAAATTTACAATGGGGAAATGTCCCTTGGGAACATTCTTTTAGTGTTTCAATACCAACTGATGTTAAAGGGATTGGAAGAAAGACAAATATATCTTCAACAAAATAAGATAGAAGCATTCATATTACTTATAATCCTCGTTTCTGCAACTGGTTAAGTAGCCTTAGCTGGTATTTATAACTACCTTTCTCTGCTACCCATTCTGTATTTCCTTCACCTTCGGCAAGTACCTCAGCAGGTCTTGGCTCTTTTCCTGGAGGATTGACCCATACCTTCATTCCTGATGGGTCTGTGTCCTTTGTCATCCTGCTTGGATTAGGCTGTTGTAGTTTCCCATTGACTTTAATCACAGGACATGGTAGTACTAAGAGACGCCCTAGGGAATCTCCTGCACTCCAGACATAATCCTGCTTACCTCCATTGTGGAGAGGCAATCCAATTTCCCCATGGTAATCTGGATCTATTATTACCCCTCCTAACACTGATATTCCTTTCTTAGCCTGTTGGTTTAAGGGCATTAGAAGCCAAAATGGCCAGGGGGAAGTCTGAGCTTCCAGTTCAATGTAATGTTTCTTGTGGCTCCTGGTAGGAGCACTCCCCCCTCTGGAACCAAAACTTCTAGGCCAGCAGAACCTAAATTTGTGGGGACAGGAGGCAAAAATTTTCCTAGAGGATCACTAGGAGCGATAGTGAGTGGAACTATTCCCTTTTCCACCTCTTGATTCCTGGACCCATGGATCCTGGCTATGGGAGAAACTGTACCAAATATTGAACGCTGATTCAAAGCATATACTGCCTTCTGAAGAACTCTGCCCCAGCCCTCCATGCTGTTGCCACCTAATTGGCGCCGTAACTGTCTTCAAAAGGCCATTCCATCGTTCTATCAGACCAGCTGCTTCAGGATGATGGGGAACATGGTAAGACCAGTGAATTCCATAATCGTGGGCCCACTGTCGCACTTCTCTGGCCGTGAAATGAGTTCCTTGGTCAGAAGCAATACTGTGTGGAATACCATGACAATAGATAAGGCATTCTGTGAGTCCACGGATGGTGGTTTTGGCAGAAGCATTACTTGCAGGAAAGGCAAATCCATAACCAGAATAAGTATCTACTCCAGTAAGAACAAAACGCTGTCTTTACCCCGGGGGGAAGTGGTCCAATATAGTCAACCTGCCACCAGGTTGCTGGCTGGTCACCTCGAGGAATGGTGCCATATCTGGGGCTCAGTGTTGGTTTCTGCTGTTGGCAGATCTGGCATTCAGCAGCAGCTGTAGCCAGGTCAGCCTTGGTGAGTGGAAGTCCGTGTTGCTGAGCCCAAGCATAACCTCCATCTCGGCCACCATGGCCACTTTGTTCATGTGCCCACTGGGCAATAACTGGGATGGCTGGGGAAAGAGGCTGACTGTCCACAGAACGGGTCATCTTATCCACTTGATTATTGAACTCCTCCTCAGCTGAAGTCACCTTTTGGTGAGCATTTACATGGGACACAAATATCTTCACATCCTTTGCCAATTTGGAGAGATCTATCCACATACTTCTTTCCAAGATGTCTTTCTCACCAATTTTCCAATTGTGATCTTTCCATGTCCCTGACCATCCAGCCAATCCATTGGCTACAGCCCATGAATCAGTGAACAATCGTACATCTGGCCATTTCTTCTTCCAAACAAACTGTAATACCATGTGTACTGCCCGAAGTTCTACCCACTGTGAAGATTTTCCTTCACCTGTATCTTTCAGGCATGTCCCAGAAAGGGGTTGTAATGCTGCAGCTGTCCACTTCTGGGTGGTGCCTGCATAACATGCAGAGCCATCAGTAAACCAGGTCCTAGTCTTCTCTTCTTCAGTCAACTGGTCATAGGGAACACCCCATGAGGCTATAGGCGCATGCTTGGCAGCAGATGGCATTGTAACAGGAGTAAAAACCATAGGCATCTGAGCAACTTCTTCATGTTACTTGCTTGTGCCTTGAGGACCTGCTCTGGCCCGATCACGTATATACCACTTCCATTTGATAATAGACTGCTGTTGTGCACACCCTACTTTATGACTTGGAGGGTCGGATAACACCCAGCTCATGATGGGAAGTTCAGGTCGCATAGTAATTTGGTGTCCTATTGTCAAATGTTCAGTTTCCACTAAGGCCCAATAGCAGGCCAAGAGCTGTTTTTCAAAGGGAGAGTAGTTGTCTGCAGATGACAGTAGAGCTTTGCTCCAAAATCCCAAAGGTCTCTTCTGTGATTCACCTACAGGGGCCTGCCAGAGGCTCCAAACAGCATCTCTATCTGCCACTGACACCTCAAGTACCATTGGGTCTGCTGGATCATATGGTCCAAGTGGTAGTGCAGCCTGCACAGCAGCCTGGACCTGTTGAAGAGCCTTCTCCTGTTCTGGGCCACACACAAAGCTAGCAGCTTTCCGAGTCACTCAGTAAATAGGCCTGAGTAACACACCTAAGTGAGGAATGTGCTGTCTCCAGAATCCAAACAGACCCACTAAACATTGTGCTTCTTTCTTGGTGGTGGGAGGGGCCAGGTGCAATAACTTATCTTTCACCTTAGAAGGAATATCTCTGCATACCCCACACCACTGTACTCCTAAGAATTTCACTGAAGTAGATGGTCCTTGAATCTTGGTTGGATTTATTTCCCATCCTCTGATACGCATATGTGTTACCAATGAATCTAAAGTGGTTGCTACTTCTTGCTCACTTGGTCCAATCAGCATAATATCATCAATATAGTGCACCAATGTGATATTTTGTGGAAGAGACAAATGATCAAGGTCCCTTCTAACTAAGTTTTGACACAGGGCAGGAGAGTTAATATATCCTTGAGGCAAAACTGTAAAGGTATACTGCTGGCCTTGCCAACTGAAAGCAAATTGCTTCTGGTGGTCCTTATGTACAGGTACTGAGAAGAAGGCATTTGCCAGGTCAATAGCTGCGTACCAGGTTCCAGGAGATGTGTTAATTTGCTCAAGTAACAAAACTACATCTGGTACAGCAGCTGCAATTGGAGTTGCTACATGATTTAATTTTCGATAGTCAACTGTCATCCTCCATAATCCATCTGTCTTCTGCACTGGCCAGATGGGAGAGTTAAAGGGAGATGTGGTGGGAACCACCACCCCTGCATCTTTCAAGTCTTTGATTGTGGCAGTAATTTCTGCAATTCCTCCAGGAATACGATATTGTTTTTGATTCACTATTTTCTTTGGCAGAGGCAACTCTAAAGGCTTCCATTTTGCCTTTCCAACCATAATAGCCCTCACTCCACAGGTCAGAGAACCAATATGAGAATTCTGCTAATTTCTGAGTATATCTATCCCAATTATACATTCTGGAACTGGGGAAATGACCACGGGATGTGTTCGGGGGGACCCACTGGACCTACTGTGAGTCACACATCAGTCAAAACTCCTTTAATCACCTGTCCTCCATAAGCCCTATTCTAACTGGAGGGCCACAATGGTTCTTGGGATCTCCTGGGATTAGTGTCAATTCAGAACCAGTATCCAATAGCCCCCAGAAAGTCTGATTATTTCCTTTCCCCCAGTGTACAGTTACCCTTGTAAAAGGCCGTAGGTTCCTCTGGGGAAGAATTGGAGAAAGACTAACAGCAAAACTTTTAGGTGTCTTATCAAGGTCCTTCCTCAGGGGAACCCAGCCACCCCTTCATTCAAGGGGTTCTGGATCTGTAAACTGGCTCAAGTCTGGAAATTGTTTCACTGGCCGAGATTACCTTTTGCCACAATCCAATGCAGCCTTTCTATCATTTGTTTGAGGATTTTTCTGCTTATACAGATCAAACAGATATGCAGTAGGTTTCCTATGTATTTCATCCCTGGAAACACCATGATCGATTAGCCAGCACCAAAGGTCCAAATGAGTCATACCATTATAAATTCCACCTCTCTGCCCATTACGGGGTATGTCATTATAAACATTGTTTGGTCTACGCTGTCCATTATAAGAACTACGATCACCTTGTCTCTGGCGATTCAGTGCTGCCACCTGGCCCTTGTTAAATCGGGGCCCAATTAAACCCATTGAATTTAATTCATCTAATTGAGCAGCAGCATCTCCAACCCTAAGGTCTGGCACAAGGAAAAGGGCAATAACAAAACTCTTTAAATGTGCTGGTGCCCCTCTCACCAGTTTGTGTCTTATAGGACTGGTGAAGGGCATATTTTCTGGACCTTCCCACTGTGGAGGATTAGGTTTTACACAAAGTATCCACTCTAGCATTGCAATTTCCCTAAGCTGTAAAATCCCTTCATCAACACTAAGCCAAGGGATATCAGGCATCTCCAACTCCTTTTCAGTAGGCCATCTTTTGATAAATACTTCAGTCAACCAATCAAACAAACTTTTGACACCTTTTTGAACTGTGCGAGCTTCCATATTAAACCTAGAATCTCTACTCAGAGGGCCCATGCCAATAAACTCAGCCTGCTCTAGTTTTATGTTCCTTCCACCATTATCCCACACCCTTAAAATCCATTCCCATGCATATTCCCCAGACTTCTGCTTGAATGAATTAACAAACTCATTAAGCTCCTTATTAGTATAGTGTATTTCCTCATGGACTACACTTTCTACCTCCCCTTTAGGGGCCTGCTTTGCCTTGAGTCTGGTTATAGGTCTAGAAGAAACTATTGGTGGGCCCTGAGAAACATCAGTATTGTCAGCAAAAGTCACTGCTGGATTATCAGGCTTTGAGGGATTAATTTCCTCAGGTGGAGAAGGCATTATTTCAAAGGGTGGGGCTGAGGGTACTACTTCTTCAGGTGGAGAAAATTCTTGAAAATCTGAAGATTCAAAATTCTCAATTTCAACAGGGTTTTCCCACACATCCCCATCCCAAGTTATAGGATCCCATTCTTTGCCAATTAATGCCTTTACTTTAACTGCTGACACCTTCTGAGGTTGAGACTTAAATTTTCACTGTAATTCAGCCAACCTTATAATGAGGGCTTCAGTTTGATTTTCTGCTACTTGAGCTCTATGACTGCTAGAGAGTAGATTCTCTTCAAGGGCACACTTAGCAACTTTTAGATTGTTTACTTGAGTCTGGAGCTCTTCAATTTTATCACACAACTCCTTCCTTTCCTTCATTGTTTTTTCCCAAGATGCTAAGAGCAACCAGCCAGCAAAACCATTTTCCGATTTTTTTCCTAAACTTGGAGAAAGTATTGTATACCACCGAATCACCTAATTCATCAAGATAATCAAAGGCATTAGCTTCTTTAAGCTTGAGATATAGCTTCATCCACGGGTCTTCAATATTCTCCGAGCTCCCAGGAGGGAGAGAATCTGGAGAAGTTTCAGTAGTTGAAGGTGCTATTGGATCAACCAACCAACTCCAAAATTTTGAAACATTCATCCTTATACTTCTGCTCCTCTAGAACCACTCCCGGTGCCAACTTCTGTATTAGTTTGGGTTCTCTAGAGTCACAGAACATATGGATAGTCTTATATAGTTAGGGAATTTGTCAAGGACTTACAGTCTATAGTCCAACTCCCCAACAATGATCAGCGGCAGCTGTGGATGGAAGTCTAAGGATCTAGCAGTTTCTCAGTCCCACGAAGCAAGCAGGCAAGGAAGAGTGAGAGAGAATCTTCCTTCTTCCAGTGTCCTTATATATCTCCAACAGAGGGTGTGGCCCAGATTATTGGCGTGTGGGTCTCCAGCAGAGGGTGTGGCCCAGATTAAAGGTGTGTGCATCCATGCCTTTAATCCCAAATGACCTTGAACTCGGAGATCTCCTTGTCTTAGCCACTATGCTTCAAGGTCTCCATGCCAAGATCCAGGTCAGAAACTTATATCTCTGAGCCTCCAAATTAGGATCATAGGTGAGCCTTCCAATTCTAGACTGTAGTTCATTCCAGATATAGTCAAGTTGACAACCAGGAATAGCCACTACATATAGTACTGCACATGTGGACCTAAACAAAAGCTAGCCAGCAGCCGTAATATTAAAAGATGAGACTCAGGCCAGGCAGTGGTGGCACACACCTGTAATCCCAGCACTTGGGAGGCAGAGGCAGGTGGATTTCTGAGTTCGAGACCAGTCTGGTCTACAGAGTGAGTTCCAGGACAGCCAAGGCTATACAGAGAAACCCTGTCTGGGGGGGGGGGAGGGGAGAAGAAGATGAGTCTCAGACATGCGCACTTTGCCCGCACTCTCCCAGGTCCCTTGTGTAGCTCTTCCCCATGTCCACCTGCCTCTGATCTCTCTCTCTCTCTCTCTCTCTCTCTCTCTCTCTCTCTCTCTCTCCCTCTCTCCCTTTCAGGCCCTTGACTAAACTAACCATCTGTATTAACCACTGCTCAGCAGTCCACACATGCCCCTCTTCCGGGCGGATGGCTAAGTCTTGAAGATTTTAAACATTTCCTTCCTCAATGCTGTATTTTACCCTGGGTGAGACTGAAGAACCCAAGCAGACCATTTTTGGTTCCTTCTGCTTTCTACTAGCCCATCCTGAGTTTTTCTTCTCCATTAGTTGGTTATAGGAAACTCCCAAGAGTTAATGGAGAGGTGTGGAGGCAACAGATAGGTGGAACTCAGGCCGTAAGGTTATGAAATGTGTGCCTTCTGGGTCTTCTCAAGCCTCATACACCACTCTGAACTTGGTAAGGCCAATAATTCCTAGTATGTGGTGGTCAGGGGTCCAAATGCCTCTGGGTCATACTCAAACCTGGCTACTTTCCAGGGAATGGATCATACTAGAATTCTAAAGTGTTTCTTTTATTGTTGTCTAAATACAATAAAACAAAACACACTGAGGATATGCTAGTGTATGTCTTTAATCTCAACACTAGGGTGGCAGCTATATCTATCTATAGATATAGGTATATAGACAGATATATACACATACATATTTATATGTTTAAAGTATATATACATATATGTGTTTTTTATGTTTTATTGGATATTTTCTTTATTTACATTTCAAATGTTATCCCCTTTTCCGGTTTCCCCCCCACCCCCATCCCCCACCTACCCCACCCACCTGGAACCCCCTATCCCATTCTCCTTTCCCCTGCTTCTATGAGGGTGTTCACCCACCCACTCCCACCTCCCTGCCCTCAATTCCCCTACTCTGGGGCATCTATCATGCTATAAGTGTGTTTTAAGAGTATGGACCAATGTGCCCCAGATGTGGCCAAACTACCATGGAAATGCAATATATCATGCAGAAAGAGGGTTTATTCTTTCAGGTGGCCTCAGACTCAGAGAAAACTGCCTGCCTCTGCTAAATTGCTACATGGCCTTGTTTTGCGTTTGCAAGTCTGCCTATGCCATCCACAACAACCTCATTGTTTCCTTAATGTTGACACCATAATATAAATTAGTGCTATCTTCAGTGTTATTTCTCCTGTCTTAGAAATGTTTCATTCTCTACCACCAATCACCTTTTTTTGTCCCAGGAATTCTCTCTCCCTCCTGTGGTGGTGCAGACCTGTGCGAGTCCAGCAAAGCCTCTGGCTCTTTTGGAGGTGTGGCACAGTGTGTGCAGGGAGCCTGGTGTTGATCTCTTGTCTCTTTCCCCACAGCTTCTGGGGTTCCCCTGCAGTCTGCAGCTTCCTTCTTTCTGTTCCAGATCTTGCTGCAGACACCAGGCTTTTCTGGTATGTCTGCAGGAATGTTTGAACACTGCAGCATCCTTTGGGCTGCATGTTTCATATCATCTTCAACATTGTCCCTTTGGCCACTGTATTAGTCAGGGTTCTCTAGAGTCACAGAATGTATGCGTAGTCTCTGTATAGTAAGGGAATTTGTTGGTGACTTACAGTCTGTAGTCCAACTCTCCAACAATGGTCAGCAGCAGCTGTGGATGGAAGTCCAAGGATCTAGCAGTTGCTTGGTTCCACAAGGCAAGCAGGTGAAAAAGGGAGAGAGTCTTCCTTCTTCCAATGTCCTAATGTAGGTCTCCAGCAGGTGTGACCCAGATTAAGGGTGTGTGTCACCGCATCTGGATCTGGGACTTGTTTTGTCCCAAATGAACTTGATTTTTTTTTTTTTTTTTTTTTTTGGCTTTTTGGATCTGGTTTTTTTCGAGACAGGGTTTCTCTGTATAGCCCTGGCTGTCCTGGAGCTCACTCTGTAGACCAGGCTGGCCTCGAACTCAGAAATCCACCTGCCTCTGCCCCCCAGAGTGCTGGGTTTACAGGCATGTGCCACCCTGCCTCCGTCGCCGCTGCTGCCACCACCACCCGGCCCAAATGAACTTTGAATGCAGAGATCTCCTTGCCTTAGTCTCCTGGGATTCATAGCCACTATGCCTCAAGATCTCCATGTCAAGATCCAGGTCAGAAACTTGTATCTCCCAGCCTCAAGATCAGGATCACAGGTGAGCCTTCCAATTCTGGATTATAGTTCATTCCAGGCATAGTCAAGTTGACAACCAGGGATAGCCAGTTCAGCCACCATCTTTTCCATGTTCATCCAAATTGTCGTCATCCCCATCTTTAAGTCCTAAGCAGCAGCAGGGGACATGTCGGCCCTCTACACAGCTTTCTTCCCTGGATGGAGCCATCTTTAGTTTCTTTTCTTCTCCTCTTCCTCTTCTTCTTCCTCCTCCTGTTCCTTCTTGAATTTTGGTTTTGGTTTTTTTTGGTTTTGGTTTTGGTTTTGAGACAAGGTTTCTTTGTGTAGCTCTGGGGGTCTTGAAGTTCAATTTGCAGATCATGCTGGCCTTGAACTCACAAAGATCTTCCTGCCTCTGCCTCAGCTGAGTGCTGGGATTAAAGGCATGTGCCACCACTGCCCAGCTGCCACCTTCAATCGGAACATCTTTGTGCTTAATTGCATTGTTGTCTCCTCCCTCCCCTTCCCTGTCCTGTGGCACCTTTCAGTCTATCCAGGAAATGCCAACTCTAATTTCTTTTATGTCATCACACTGACCTTCATCACTGGACAGATTCTGCTAATCTATGACAACCTCTGTCTTCCTATGGCCGGAGACCTCACATATGCTCTCTACGTGACTGCTAGAGACCATGCTTGGGCTCAAGAAGCCCTGGCTGGCACAGGAAGGCCTAGAGAGGCGGAGTCAGGGTCTCTGTCCATAGCTGCCAGTAGGCAAAGGAGATGCAAGCCCACAGTCACAGCTGTCTGGCACAGATCTGGCAAAGATGCCCCGCTGCTGGCAAGAAGGCCCATGCAGGGAAGCGGGACACCCTGCCTGCACCCCCACTGGATGGCTTTGTACACAGAGCCCCTCAGGGGAAGCGGCCTGTAAACAGGGCTTGATAGGCTGTGAACACTTGCCTCTGACTCCGAAATGTTGGGATCAGAGGCCTGCACAGACACAGGCACCAAGGAGGAGGAGGAAGAGGAGGAGAAAAGAAGGAAGAAGAGAACAAGAAGAAAAGAAAGAAAAAAACTAAAACAATATTTTTAATCCAGCCTGATCTACATAATAAGTTCCAGGCTAGCCAGGGCTACACAGTGAGATCTTGTCCCGAGAAAAAATAAACAAATAAAACAATAGAATAAATGAAAAAGAAAAGGATGACTATGGAGAATGTAACTTAGTGGTAGAGTGTTTGCTTAGGAAGGACTTGGGTTCTGTCCACAGCGGTGGGCAGAGGGAGGCACAAAGGACATTCCTAAGATATTAGGAAACAAGGGAACAGTTGGCTATAGCTCAGTTGCATCAAAAACAATTTTTTAAGACAGCGTCTTGTGTCTGAGGGTGGTTCCCAAACTCAATGTACAGCAGAGGGTGACCTTGAATCTCATCTCTCAAGTACAGGTTACTCCACCAGGCCCTGGTCAGGTGGTGCTAGAGAGGGAGCCAGCTGAGCTGCATTCCCTCACGTAAGCCAGGCTTTTCCCACTGTGTGGATGAAGATGGCCTTGACCCTCTGATGCTTCATCATTCCTGAAACATGACGTGTTTTTCTTTTATTTTTTTAAAAGTGTTCATGTTGGAGCTGGAGAGATGGCTCAGTGGTTAAGAGCACTGGCTGCTCTTCCAAAGGTCCTGAGTTCAAATCCCAGCAACCACATGGTGGCTCACAACCATCCGTAATGAGATCTGATGCCCTCTTCTGGTGTGTCTGAAGACAGCTACAGTGTACTTACATATAACAACAAATAAATTTAAAAAAAAAAGTGTTCATGTCTATATGCTTGTGTGTGTGTGCGTGTGTAGGTCAGAGGTCAACACAGTATCTTCTGTCAATTTGCAATTTCTTTTTTTTAAAAGATTTATTTATTATAAGTACACTGTAGCTGTTTTCAGATATACCAGAGGAGGGCATCCGATCTCATTATGGATGGTTGTGAGCCACTATGTGGTTGCTGGGATTTGAACTCAGGACCTGTGGAAGAGCAGTTAGTGCTCTTAAACACTGAGCCATCTCTCCAGCCCTGCAATTTGTTTTCTTATTTGTTTCTTTTCCCTTTTTATTCTTTCATGTGTATTTCTTTTATTTTGCTTTTTTTTCCAAGACAGGGTTTCTCTGTGTAGCCCCGGCTGTCCTGGAACTCACTCTGTAGACCAGGCTGGCCTCAAACTCAGAAATCTGCCTGCCTCTGCCTCCCAGAGTGCTGGGATTACAGGTGTGCGCTACCACCGCCCGGCTTTCTCATGTGTATTTGAGTGTGGTATGTGTGCCTCTATGTATGTGTGTGTTCATGTGCGTGGGCACATGTTTGTGAGGGTCTGAGGTTGATATCCACAATCGTAACTATTTCACTTTAGTCCGTTTTAAAAAGTATTTTTATTTATGTGTGTTTGTTAAACGTGCTTGTGTGTGTGGTACCCTTTGAGGCCAGAGGAGGATGAGAGGCCCTGAAGCTGGTCCTCACATGCCATTGTGAGCTGCCTGACGTGGGGACTAGGAAAAGAACTCCGATCTTCTGCAGGAGCAGCAAGTGCCCTTAACCAATGAGCCGTCTCTCCAGCTCTCCCACCTTATTCTGAGGCAGAAGTTCTAAAACAAATCCAGAACTTCTGAACACTAGCCAGTGTAACTTTAATTTTTTTCAAGACCTAATTTTAATGATGGTTCTTAAACGCTTTAACCTATCTTAAACCATCCACCAGAGGTAGTGGGAAAAAAAGTATGAGGTTGGGGGAGGTGGACCTTTTTAGAAAGGTTCTTTGGAGCAACTCCCATCTGTGTTGTCTGGAAATCGGCAGTTCAGTTCACAGGTTAGCTGGCAGTGGCAGCTCGATCCACTCACAGACACTTCATAGATACATCAGCAGTCCAGTTCGGTAGAGTCAGGTTAGCAACAGCGGTGACATGACCTAGCAGAGACAGCCAGGCCTCAGCCTTGGCACAAGTCAGTAGGAGGAACCAGAAGGAACTCCAGGACAAGTTCTTGGCTGTGCCTCTCTCAGGGAGGCAAAGACCAGTGAAGACACAAGACCCACAAGCATTGCACAGCTAGCTGGGCCAGCAAGCCAAGCTCTGTCTCCGTCACTCCATGGAGTTCTTTTTATACTCCCCAGACACCACTGTCCTCCACGTGCCTCGTCTCAGCACCGGTCTGGCTAAGGCATGTGCATCCAATCAGTTCTGGGAAGCAGCAAAAAAACTGCAGCAGCACACCACCAGAAGTTTCTTGGTGCTTTTCTCTCTATGGAGTCCCGACAAATGCAGCTCAACTATGCAGTGTAATGAGGACCAGCACACATATATTGTTAGCAAAGAGTCCTTCATCACATGTCCATTCACATGCTTACTTTAGCAGAAAATCCTCTCTCCTGGGTCTGCTTCTTGAATCTGCCTTGGCTTTTCACCCGTGTCCACTTTAACAAAATGTTCCTTCACATGTTTGCCCCAGCAAAACACATCCAACCAACTTTCCAAAGAACCCTTAAGTTTCCACTTCAAGCCAGCTTTCTCCCAGAATACCCCATCTCTCCCTTCCCAGGCTGGGATTGCAGGTGACTTGCCACACACCTGGGTTCCTGGGTTCTGGAAATTGGAACCCTGATCTTGCTCCATCCACCAACACTTTACCTGAGGCGTCTCCTCAACATCTCTTCCTTACTTTTTAATCGAGACAGGGTCTCCTGTTGAGCCTACTATTGACCTAGTTGGTTAAACAGTGATCTTCCTGGGATCCCTCCATCCCGTCAGTGCTGGAGTTACAGGTGCTGCCATGTCCAGATGTCACATGGATTCTGGGCATCCAGCCCAGGGTCCCAGGGCTGCACAGCAAGCCCTTTCCATACTGAGTTATTTCCCCAGCCTCGATCCTTCAAATTGTTCTTTTAGATTTATTTATTTTTTATTTTTTTATATATGAGTGTTATGTTCTCATACATGACAGTAGGCCATGTAATGTTCCTGGTACATGTGGAGGCCAGAAGGCATCAGTGGCTCCCATGGCACCAGAGTTATAGATGGTTGTGAGCTACCATATGGGTGCTGAGACTCAAATCGGAGCCCTCTGAAAGAATAGCCAGTGCCCTTAATTGCTGGGCCATTTTCTCCTGCTCCCCTCACATATTTTTAAAAGAGTAAACCTGAAGCCATTTTATTTACAAATACAACAACAAACCTCAAAGGCCCTCCTAAAATATCAATGAGGCAAATGCAATCGTGTGGCCAATACACCGTGATCCTAAATATGTGAGGTGGTACAGTTTGTGCTATTAGGAAGTTATATCATTCTTCACAATAGTAGATAAAGAAGAAAACCACATATCCTCTATAGATAAGGGCAAAGTAGTTAATAAACAAATACTCATCACAAACATTCTTAGTAAATAGGCAGGAGATAAAGTTAACCTGATCAAGGGTTAGCCCCGAGTTTAAACAATCTTCTGGAAAACTTAATTCGTATGACTGTTTAGGAAAGTTTGTCATCAGATCTTCAAACCCATGCACTTGTCTTTGGAAAAATCATGAGAATGTACAATCTTTAAAACGGAGATCCAGACTCCTTGTGGTAGACTGGTTACAACAATGAACAATTGCCCCTAATCCTTTCCTTCCCTGTGGCTACATCCTTGCAACATGACTATAGCTTCCTTCAGTGAGAAGAGCAAGGCCAGTGAGATAGCTCAGCAGGAAGAGGTGCCTGCTGCCAAGCCTTACCACCCAAGGTCGTCTCCAGGACTCATGTGCAGAACAAGAGAAACAGCTCCAGGAAGTTGTTCTCTGACTTTCACACACAATCCATGTGAGGCATTTGATCACAAGCAGAGACAGACAGACAGACACACACACACACACACACACACAAATATTTAAAATCTAATTAAAGAAGAAGCAGAATGAAGGGCATCCAGATGGCTCAACATATGAAAGACTGAAGACCTGTGATGGCTTCCAGGATCCCACAACGGAAGGAGAGACCAGCTTCTAAAAGTTGCCCCTGACCTTCATCTGCATAATGTGGCAGGTGCTTGCCAGGAATCATACACACATGTTGATAACAAAGATTAACAGAAGATGCAGGATTGGGACTGGGACTCAGGTCGCAGCATGCTTGCCTAGCATGCACACTGGGGCTCAGGTGGCAGCATGCTTGCCTGGCGAGCACACTGGGGCTCAGGTGGCAGCATGCTTGCCTGGCGTGCACACTGGGGCTCAGGTGGCAGCATGCTTGCCTGGCGAGCACACTGGGGCTCAGGTTGCAGCATGCTTGCCTGGCGTGCACACTGGGGCTCAGGTGGCAGCATGCTTGCCTGGCGTGCACACAGCTCCAGGTTCAGTCTTGAGAACCACATACACTCTGCATGATGTCATATGCCTAGGACCTCAGTATTTAGGATGTAGAGGCAGTACTTCGGAAATTTAAGGTTATCATTGACTACATAGCTAGTTGGAAGCCATTCTGTGCTTTAAGAGGACCCATCTCATAAACAAACAAGTAAACAAATAAATAAACAAATGTAAACCTGATTTTAAGAAAACATGAGAGTCGGCAGTGGTGGCACATGCCTTTAATACCAGCACTTGGGAGGCAGAGGCAGGTGGATTTCTGAATTCAAGGCCAGCCTGGTCTAAAGAGTGAGTTCCAGGACAGTCAGGGCTACACAGAGAAGCCCTGTCCCTAAAAACTAAAACCAAACAAACAAACAAACAAAAACAAAAAACAAAACCATGAGGCTGGAAATGTCTCAGAGCCTATTGGGGAAACTGTTTGTTTGTTTGTTTGCTTGTTTGCATCTGGGTCTATCTTAGTTACTTTTCTATTGCTGTGAAGAGATGCCATGATCAAGGCAACTCTTAAAAGAAATCATTTAAGTAGGGTCTTACTTGTAGTTTCAGAGGATTACAGTTGGTGACCATCATGGTGGAGAATATGGCAGCTGGCTGGCAGGCACGGTGCTGGAGCAGTACTAAGAATTTACATCCTGATATCCAGGCAACACTCAAAGAGACAGCGACACTGGGCCTAGCACTGGCTTTTGAAACCTCAAAGTGTGCCCGCTTTCACATACCTTTTCCAACAAAGACACAGCTCTTTATCTGAAACAGTCCACTGACTGGGAACCAAATATTCAAATAGATGGACCTATGGAGGACATTCTCATTCAAACCACCACAAGATCTCACGGCAGTGAGCGGTGGCTGGCGGCTTGATAGTGAACAGACTGTTCTCAAACTCACAGAACACTACCTGCCTATGCCTACTAAGTGCTGGGATTAAAGGCGTGTGTAACCACACAACCACACACACCGTCTGATGTTGTTTTGTTAGACGGACATGATGTGCTTGTCACAATGCCTTCTAAATATTTATGCTTATGCTCATAATTACTGCTGCTCTCAGCTCTGATCAGAAATGAAAATTTTAAAGTGTTGGTTTGTGTGTGTGTGTGTTCTGTAGTGGGTAGCTGTTGCTGCAGAGTTGAGGCTGGGCACACTGAAGAGAATAAGTGTGACTTTAATGGAGAGCCCTGAATGTGACATCTGTGTCACCCCTCCAAGCTCAGGAACTCTCACAGACAAGGATTTGGAAGAGAAGCAAGAGCTGGAGGAAGCTGGTGTGGGCACTGTCTTCCTGGTGTGCCAGGGCCATTGCATTCTAGAACTCTCAGCAGCTGTGATTCCCTGCACAAAACAGGCACAAGATTGAGACACTCTTGTGCCTGTCACAGAAGTCACAGAAGGAAGAGGGACTTATGAGGTCCTCGGAGGACTTACAATCAGGGAATAGTTCCTGGGAGAAATGGGATTTTCTGCCATTTTTGTTTTTGATTTGTTCCCAGCTGCCCGGCTTACTATGTAGACCAAGCTGACCTTGAACCCAGAGATTTACCTGTCTCTGCCTCTGGAGTGCTGGGATTAAAGTCATGCACCACCATGCCTTACAACACTTAAAAAAAAAAAGATAAATTGCCTTTGTCATAGTGTTTTGTAACAGCAATAACATTATTTTATTATTTCTATTTCCTATATATGGGGGGTCCTGAGTGTGTATGTACGTGCACTTTATGCATGCAAGTGGCCAAAGAGGCATCAAATCACCTGAAACTGGAATACAGGCAGTTATGAGCCACGTGGTGTGGGTGCTGGGGACCTAACCCAAGTCGTCTGGAAGATCAGCAAGCGCTCTTAAGACTGCTGCGCCATCTCCCCAGCACCAGCATTAAATACAGCTTTATATTTTGGCTTAAAGTGGATTTATAGGGACATGACCAATTATAAACGGAGGAGCCTGTGTTTATAGCATACAAGAGGAAGTTTATTCTAGGAATTGGCTTGATCGAAGCAGAGTTCCTTTGTTGTTTGAAGATGTTGCTGCTTATAACCAGTCCTTGAACTTCTGGAAATCCTCCTGCCGTTGCCTCTCATGTGAGTGCTGCATTTACAGGTGCTACTGCTACCACAGGATCAAACTCTATACTGGTGAATTCTCTCCCTAACCTTCTGGTCTTTGCTTTTATAAGACAGAGTCTGACTGTATAGCTCACATAGGTCTGAAATGATTTCCCTCTGCCTTGGCCTTCTGGGTGCTGGGATTATAGGCATGGGCCACCACGCCTGGCTAATCACTTCATTTAGTCTACTTACTGATTCTGTGCTGATTTCTCCTAGGAAGCCCCTTACCTGAATACTCAAAAATGATGTATCGGCTTGTCTACACAATCCTTGGGCCATCATGTTGACATCTGAAAATAGTAATTGCTTGTTCACTGATGAATATTTGAATTATTATAAAGATGGAGGTGCAGATATCTTTGAGTCCCTGCTTGCTGTCATTGTTGTTTTGTTTTGTTTCTCTGTATCCAGAGTGGAACAGCTGTGCTGCATGGTAAGTCTGCTTAGCTTTTTCCAGGCAAGGTTCTTTTACCCCTCAGTGGCTGCACCACCTCACATTCTCACAAGGTGCCACTGTTCAGATCTCTAAACCCTTTTCCTAGCTTGTTATCTGCTTCCTGATAAGGCCATCCTACTGAGCTGCCAGTGGATTTTGTCTCCCTGATAGCTAATGTCTCAACCATCTTTTCACGACCACTTGTGTTTTCTTTGGAGAAATGTCTATTTAAATTCTGTATCCATTGTCAAATTGTTAAGAGGTGTTGCTGTTGGTCTTCTTGTCAAAATTCGTTCACTGCTTTTGGAATAGTGTACTGGAGAGACAGCTTAGTGGGTCTTAGTGGGTAAGAAACAATACATGCTGCTCTTGCAGTCAGCCAGGCTTCAGTTCCTGGCACTCATCTGGGGTGGCCCACAGTGACTGAGAATGAATCCTTGCTTGGGTAGATGGTCTACACAGTGGAATGGAATCTCAGGGGACTCCTCATAGACAAAACAGTCTGAAAAGAGAACAAATATGGAGAAGTAACACTTCCTGATTTCAAAACTTACTACAGAGCGACAAGAGAGTGCACTGGCATTGAGTGTGTGGTAGGATGGCTAAGTAGTTTAGGAAGCCTGTTCTCTTGCAGAGGAGTTCAGTGCCCATAACGGGTGTCTCTCAGCACCTTGTAACTCCATCTCCAGTTCTGCCTCTGGCCTATCGGGCACCTAAGTGTGCGCACTCCCACACGTGCACACCAAACACAAATTATTTTGTTTTGTTTTGGAAACAGGGCCCCACTGTGGAGCCTTAGCTAGCCTGGAGCTCATAGAGATGGGTCTGCCTCTGCCTGCCAAGTGCTGTAACTAAAGGCATATACTACTATGCCCAATTGTTAAAAAATAAAACAGGGCCGTGTGGTGGTGCACACGTTTAATACCAGCACTTGGCAGGCAGACACGGGAATCTCTCAGAGTTTGAGGTCTGCCTCGCCTACAGACCAGCAGGCACAGAGGTCTGACTCTGTGTGCAGCTCTGCCTGGGTTAGTACTTGCTATGTAGCAGAGATTGGCCTTGAGCTTGCATTGAATTCTGCGTCAGTCTCCCATGTGCAGAAGTTGTTGGTTTATACCACCGTGCCTAATTTTTTCTATGAAATAAAAATTTACCTATTTTTTTTTTGCTGACTGTGCTTTTATGTCATAGCTAAGGAATCATTGCCAAATTTATTTATTTATTTATTTATTTATTTATTTATTTATTTATTGAGAGTATTGGGTTAGTTCGGTTTCTATTGCTATGATGAGGTGCCATGATCAAATACAACTTGGGGCAGTAAGGGCTTATTTCATCTTTTTTTAAAAAGATTTATTTATTTATTATATGTAAGTACACTGTAGTTGTCTTCTGACACCCCACAAGAGGGAGTTATGGATGGTTGTGAGCCACCATGTGGTTGTTGGGATTTAAACTCAGGACCTTCGAAAGAGCAGTCAGTACTCTCAACTGCTGAGCCATCTCTCCAGCCCAGTTTATTTCTTTCTTTCTATTTTTTTTGTTTTGGTTTTTTTGAGACAGGGTTTCTCTGTGTAGCCCTGGCTGTCCTGGAACTCACTTTGTAGACCAGGCTGGCCTCAAACTCAGAGATCCGCCTGCCACTGCCTCCTAAGTGCTGGGATTAAAGGTGTGCGCCACCACCGTCCGGCTGTTTTTCATCTTACAGATTATTGTCCGTCATCCAGAGAAGTCAGGGCAGGAACCTGAAAGTAGGAGTTGATGCAGAAGCCATGGAGAAGGGCTGCTTACTGGCCTGCTTCTCATGACTTGCTCAGCCTGCTTTCTGAGAGAACCCAGGACCACCACCCACAATGAGCTGGGCCCACCCACATCAGTCATTAACTAAGAAAATGCACCTCAGATTTCCCACAGACCAATTTTATGGTGGCATTAATTGAGGTTCCCTGTTCCCAGCTATGTCTCTAGTCAACACACATGTATGTGTGTGGTCTGCATGTCTTGTATTCATATTCCCATATTTGTGGTGTATGTGTGTACAGGTGCAAGCACCCTTGGACGTGCAGGTGTGTGGAGATTGACATAGCATGTTTTCCTTGACCTTGCTCTGTTGGGGACCCCAGTGTAAGCCTCATGGCCTGTGGGGGATGGGGAGATGATCTACAAGAGGTGAAGAATGCCATCTTTGTAGACACTGGGTCAGAGCCTTCCAGAGACTGCCCTCGTGGTTTACTGGGTCAGAGCCTTCCAGAGACTGCCCTCGTGGTTTACTTTTCTTACACATTTAAACACAGTAGAACTTGTAACCTGTGACCTTTACAATAAGAATGAGTTCTGGGCTGGAGAGATGGCTCAGTGGTTAAGAACACTGACTGCTCTTCCCAAGGTCCCAAGTTCAAATCCCAGCAACCACATGGTGGCTCACAATCATCTGTAATGAGACCTGATGCCTTCTTCTTGTATGTCTGAAGACAGTTACAGTGTGCTTACATGTAATAATTATAAATCTTTGAAAAAAATGAGTTCTATTGGCTAATAAACTGAGCTCAGGGCTAGGGCCCAGAGAAAGATCTCGATAATCATAAAGATAGATTCTTTTAGTGGCGGATGCACAGTACAAGGAGCCTCTTTCCCTGGATATATTCCACTCACCGCAGGATTAGGGCTAAGATGATCAGGATATTTGAGGGATTCAGGTAGAGGCGGCTCCTAATAGAACAGCCAAGAATCACCAGGTTGGTGGACTACCTTTCACTCTGGCATTCCAGGTGGCTAAGCATCGTTCATTTCCTTCCATTGAAGAAAACAGGCCCATGTGATTGACATTCCTGTTTCTCCAATGCTTATTCTAAGCTGTGCTTTCTGCAATGTTCCCTTTGTATAATGAGGCAGTCTCTCACCTGAACCCAGGGCAGATTGCTCCAGGAATCCTTGTTCCTGCCTCCTGAGTGCTGGGAGTTAGAACTACAGCATATGCCTGTAGATGCTGCATTGACATAGAACTTATGTAGATGCTGGAGATCCAAACTCTGGCATGGGAGGGATTTTACTTGCTGAGCTATCTCCCCAGCCCTCAAATACGTCTTACTTAGGGTTATGATTGCTTTGATGAAACACTATGACCAAAGCAACTAGCCAGGAGAAGGGTTTATTTCATCTTCTATTTCCAGGTAACAGCCCATCAGTGAAGGAAGTCAGGACAAGAACTAAGCAGGGCAGGAATGCAGAGGCAGGAGCTTATGCAGAGGCCATGGAGGAGTGCTGCTTACTAGCTTGCATGATCTTTCAAAGGTTTAATCCATTATCATCATGGTGGGACATAGGCCAACACAGGACTAGAAAAGTAGCTGAGAATTCTACATCCAATCCACAGGCAGCAGGAAGAGAGACATAGGGCCTGGCTTGGGCTTTTAAAGTCCAAACACTTGCCCCCAGTGACACACTTCCTTCAACAAGGTCTCACTTCCTAATCCATTTCAAGTACAGTCCCTCCCTGATGACCAAGTGTTAGCTTATAGGTGACTCCACTAGGCTCCTCCCAGAGACCTAACGATGGTGACATCACCACCTTCCACTGTGCTCTCTCTGTCCCAGCATTCTCTCTCCCCCCTCTGTCCTTCTCTGTGTTCCCCTGCCCCCCCTCTGCTCCCAAGGCTCTGGTCTGGTCTGTCTGCTGTCTACATGCCCACTCATCTGCTTCTCCCCTTCTCCAGGACCTCGCCCCCTCCCTCCCCCCAGTAACCCCCTCCCCTTATACCAAATTTGTTGCATGGGCAGTTACTCAGGGGCACACTTCGGCATGGGTCTGCTGGGCCCACCTTGAGGCATTATATTTCATAACACTAAGCATTCAAATACATGAGCACATGGAGGCCATTCTTATCCAAACCACTGCACTAACTTAAAACTGTACACTTAGTGTCTGTATATGTGTGTTCCTAGACACAGGGCTTGGTACATTATAGGCGCGTCCCCATAGTGACCACATTGCCAGTGTCTCACTACATTGCCCAGGCTGGCTATGAACGTCCTCTGTAGCCCAGGCCGTTCCAAACAGCTCATCTTCCCACCTCAACCTCCCTACGTAGCTGGAACTACAGAGCTAAGCCACCAGGTCTCCCCATCTTTTGACAAAAGTGAAATATTTAAAATAATTGTTTTGTTTAATCTGAGTGAAGGAATGGTCCACCCAGAAATAAGGACTGCATCCTATATCCCAAGTTCCAGAGACTGGCCAGCCTTTTGAGGGGGACACCATGACCTTGGGCTTTTGTATTTACCACGTGGCACTAGCATTCTCTACTCCTTTGTAAGAGAAAACTGCCCAAACAGTTTATAGTTCGGTTTATTTTTTATTTCACACTTCTTTGCCTTGTGGTTTTTCTTTTCTTCTCCCTCTCTCAAAATCCATTCCTTTTAAAAAAAAAAAGTCCATTTATGGCTTATGAGCTGGCTCAGTGGGTGAAGTGCTTGCTGCACAAACCTAGTGACCCAAAAATTCCCCCCCACCCCATAATCCTCAGAGGTGAAAGATGAGAACTCACAGCACAAAGCTGGCCTATGACCTCCACATGCATATGTGGGCACATGGTAATAATAAACTATAAATAAGTAGATAAGTAAATAAATAATTTTTACTACATGTATTGATGTATGCCTTTAATCCCAGCACTCATGAGGCAGAGGCAGGCAAATCTCTGTAGTTTTTGAGAATTCTGGAATTTTGGTTAAGAATGTGCTTACATTTTAATCCCAGGTCTAGGAATGTGGGGCTGCTTCAGACTGTCGGACGATCGACAGCAGCTTCAGACTGTTGGACGATCGACAGCAGCTGACTGGAGCGGGAGCAGTTAATCCGCTCTAAACTCCCTACTAGAGGCTGTGTGTGTGCTTCTTGCTACCACCCCAATGTTGTGAATTCTCAAATGAAAGTCTCAAGCACACACACACACACACAGCCTAAATGTTTTTGTTTTTGTTTTTTGGTTTTTTCGAGACAGGGTTTCTCCGTGTATTCCTAGTTGTCCTGGAACTCACTCCGTAGACCAGGCTGGCCTCGAACTCAGAAATCTGCCTGCCTCTGCCTCCCAAGAGCTGGGATTAAAGGCGTGCGCCGCCACCGCCCAGCAGCCTAATTTTTTTAAAGATTATTATATGTAAGTACCCTGTAGCTGTCTTCAGATATTCCAGAAGAGGGCATCAGATCTCATTACGGATGGTTGTGAGCCACCATGTGGTTGCTGGGATTTGAACTCAGGACCTTTGGCAGAGCAGTCAGTGCTCTTAACTGGTGAGCCATCTCTCCAGCCCAGCTTAATTTTTTTGTTTGTTTGTTTTCTGTTTTTTTTTTTGGATTTGGTTTTTTCGAGACAGGGTTTCTCTGTATAGCCCTGACTGTCCTGGAACTCACTCTGTAGACCAGGCTGGCCTCGAACTCAGAAATCTGCCTGCCTCTGCCTCCCAAGCGCTGGGATTACAGGCGTGCCCCACCACGGCCTGCCATGAGCCTAATCTCTAATGTGCCCTAAGCAGCTCGGTGGCTGGGCCTCTCAAGCTCCCACGTTGCTAATGCCTCCCCTCTGATGCCTCTGGATTATTTACTTACTTAAAATACAAAATCTATATAACATCTTTGCTCCCCTGAATTAACCCGAATCGGGGAGAGGCCCGGGCCGCTCTTCCCGGGCTCTTACATGGCTGTGTGCTTTCCTTCTGCAGCTCCAGCATGGCTGTGTGCTTTCCTTTTGCAGCTCCGGCATGGCTGTGTGCTTTCCCTCTGCAGCTCCGACATGGCTGTGTGCTTTCCTTCTGCAGCTCCGGCATGGCTGTGTGCTTTCCCTTTGCAGCTCCGGCATGGCTGTGTGCTTTCCTTCCTGCAGCTCCGGCATGGCTGTGTGCTTTCCTTCCTGCAGCTCCGGCATGGCTGTGTGCTTTCCCTCTGCAGCTCCGGCATGGCTGTGTGCTTTCCCTCTGCAGCTCTGGCATGGCTGTGTGCTTTCCTTCCTGCAGCTTCGGCATGGCTGTGTGCTTTCCCTCTGCAGCTCTGGCATGGCTGTGTGCTTTCCTTCTGCAGCTCCGGCATGGCTGTGTGCTTTCCTTCTGCAGCTCCTGAGCCTGATCCTCCTGCTTCCCTGGCATGGCGACTCTAAAATCCCTCTTCTTCCCATGGTTCCCTTGCCCAGAAAATCTAAAATCTCTCCTCTATTTCCCTGCCCAGCCATTGACTGCCAGCAACTTTATTCCAATTAAAGGCAACTAGAGCAGAGACCTAAACAGACAAGCAGGTTCCCTTATAATTCCAAGAGCTGAATTAACAAAAAAAGCATTAGAACCAATCCATAAAATTGACTGTGATTTGAATCATGTTCTAGCAGAAGCATGGTTTTTCCATCTGAAGATAATTTCTGTGATATGTGACATTTGGAATTCTTGAAACTTTTCAAATGGAATATAAATGCTAGGGCCCCAAGAGGTGTGATAGATGAGTTGTTCGCAGTTTGTTAGTGCTCAAAGAAGAAACAAAAGGAAAGAAATTAGATCCGGGGATCTCTATCTCTTCTCTATCCTTTTTCTCTCCTATCTAGTGATAGGGGTGAAATGTGGGTTGGGGTGGATGGGAATAAGAGTGGGGAAAAAGAGAACCCTCAAAGTAGCAAACACCAGCTACAGGTGGCTATGCCCAAACACAGGGCTTGAAAGTCAAGGATAAAAAATGGGAAATTTGATTTCAAATGTCTTACAGAAAATGGCAGGAGTTGAAGAAATGGATAATGTTTTTTGAAGAGGCCAGCAAAGAATGTATTACATTTGCTACCACTCTGGTATCCCCCACTTTGCTCCCAGGAGGGATTTTCTGGTTTTTCTTTTACTTTGTATATTCTGTTTCAAAAAAAGATTGCAAGAATGGCTGAGCAGTTAAAAAAAATGCAGGTGGAAATAGAGAGGCCTGAGAAACAAACAACAAACAAAATGTCTGAAATGACAAAAGAGTTACTTTACTCTCATTTCTAACAGAGTTGCAGAATTGACTGAGCAGTTGGAGAGGTAAAGGGTGTGATGGATGCTCTTGGGAGGTGAGGATCACCAAAAAAGAGAACAAAAAGGCTTGGTCCTGGTAACTGAGCCAGATAGCAGGAGTTTCCCACAGCTGGAAAGGGGAAGGAACTATGCTGGAAGGCTGTTGGGTCAGAGAAAAGCTGACAAACAAACAGAAGGACAATCTGGTGAAACAGCCTTTTTTGAAAGAAGGGTTAATCTTGAACCAACGGTGTTGTCAGAGTTAGAGGAAAGGCAGCCCAGTGTTAGGTGATCACCTCCAGCTATCCCAGTAGTCATATAGCATATGCGTGCTAATGGAACAAGGTTATGTTAAGATAGGGTGGCATCCTATACAAATGCTAGATTTGGGCATTTTAAAGAGGCTATGATTTTATAGGGGATACACTCACCTTATGTGAAGCAATTTCTAAAGTACTGGACTACTCAAAATAGAATTATTTCCAAAGACTTTAATGGATTGGTGACAGCTGTACTAGAGGCTGACCCACAGATACAGTGGTTAACATGGTGGAGGGAAGAAGCCTCAAATATTGAACAGCAAAATAGATCAATGGGAATCAATATAGTAAAAGACCAGTTCCTAGGTGAAAGGCAGTACTCTGATATACAGGAACAGATTCAATTTGATGAAACTTCTACATAACAGTGTAGCTTAGTGGCTTTAAGAGCTTGGGAAAAAGTTGAGTCTGGGAAACAGTTCACCTTGTTTACAAAAATTATACAAGATTCTGGAGAAGCCTTTACTGATTTTTGACAAAGATTAGTCTCAGCTGTGTTGTGTGTAATTTTAAAAACCACACTTGCTCCAGCTAGGCTCTGGGACTAGCAGTTGCTTGCCTGCTGTCTAGTCAGCACCCATGGCTAGCTAACACTTTTCTGATATCCCAGTTATTCCCAAGAGTGCTGCCCATTCCTCCTTGCCCAGTGCCAGCAACAGCTGTCTCACCCAGCTCCCATGGCTGGCTTGCTAAGCCACCTAACAATCAGCCAGATGACACAACCTCTGGGCTCCGAATCGATTGTCCTAAATTCATCAGCTATTCTATATGAGAATTCATCCAGTGGTAGAGGCTACCACCATTTCTAATCGCTCCCAGGCCTACAGAGTGTCTGTGTTCCTCCCTCCAAAGCCTGGCCCAAAAGCCGTTTCTCTATCACATGTCTTCCTCTCCTCCTGGGACCTGGAAAACCTGCCTTTATATCTTTGCCCAGTGTTTAGCTTCTGCTGTCTTTATTTGGGTCTTGATTTATTTACCCAAATCAAGAGACATTTGAGCTGGGAGTGGGGCGCATGCCTTTAATCTCAGCACTTTGGAGGCAGAGGCAAGCAGATTTCTGGGTTCGAGGCCAGCCTGGTCTACAGAGTGAGTTCAGGACAGCCAGGGCTATACAAAGAAACCCTGTCTTGAAAAACCAAAAAAAGAAAGAGAGAGAGAGAGAGAAATAGAGAAAGAGAGAAAGAGAGGGGGGGGGGATTTGAGTTCCTCTGCCCGCACAGCTGTGAACAAAGCCATATCAGAACCTGATGTAAGGCACATGTTAATAGAGACCTTGGCATTTGAAATTTCAAATACTGAATGTAAAAATGTTATTAGACCATTAAAGACTCGAGCAACACCTGCGAAGAAGGGCTACAACTGATATTTGTTCTAATGTGTACCACACTAATACAATAGTTCAAGGTATAGCTAAAGGTCTTCAATATCAAAATGCCCAGTGCTTCAATTGTGGGAAATGTGGTCATTTGCAAAGAGATGGTGACTAAGCTGCTAACGGTCTCAGATCTTGAAACACCTAGTGTGTAACTTCGAAAAGTACAGTATTTGCACTGAAAGAGTGAACGAGCAGTCTATAGGAGCAATGGTTTTCCTAAATCTCAATCAGAAAGAATGCCTAGGCTTGGCAGGGTGTCTGCAACGCTGTGAAGGCTGCCACTGGATATCAAAAGAGATATTTAAGATAGCTTCTTACAGTTGGGAAACAGTATTGGAGGCCTAGCTCAGGGCCCTGCAGCAAAAATTACAAGCCTTTTCAGCTAGAGAGTAACATAGACGGAAAAACCTCCATTCCATGTTAGAGATTTAATGCATGCTACTGCAGGCAGTGCTGCTCTAGACTCGGCCATAGATAAACATCTTACATGATCCCCTAAAAGTCAATGTAGTAAGATAACTACTGGAGTTTATGGTCTCAGAGACAGTAGGGATGATCTTGGAAAGGAGTGGACTGACTTCCCAAGGATTTATAGATGAAGATTGTATTAAAATTATGGCCTATGTAAAAAGAGATGCAAATACAAGTGATAGGTTTGCTCAGCTGCTACTGTTTCCCTACATCAACGGTAAAGCCTCACCAGTAGAAAGAACAGGAGGGTTTGGAAGAACAGGAAAGATGTGTTCAGGCAAACAATTGTTAATGATCAGAGCCAGGCAGTGGTGGCACACACCTTTAATCCAAGCACTTGGGAGGCAGAGGCAGGCAGATTTCTGAGTTTGAGGCTTGCCTGCTCTATAGAGTGAGTTTCAGGACAGCCAGGGCTATACAGAGAAACCCTGTCTCGCAAAACTAAAAAACAAACAAACAAAAAAGATCAGAGGCCAAAATTAAAATCACAAGCAAATGGTACTGAGGTAGAAGGCTTGGTAGACAAAGGAGCTGATGTGACTATCATTTCACAAAGATCTTGGAATTCAGAACAGCCACTTCATAAAGGTTTATACTGTTTCTAGGACTTGGAAAGTTATCTTAGATAAAACAAAGTGTGTGGTGGAGTAAATGTGTGGGCCCAGAAGGTCACATAGGAAAGTTAAGGCCTTACGTGGCTGACATCCGTAACTTTATGGAAGGGATCTTTTACAGCAGCGGGGCACTCAGATTACCAATCCTGTGATCCTAGAGATTACACTAGATGCTCCTGAGGAAAGAGCTGATATATGTCATCAGAAACAACCCCAGGCTATGCCAAGTGTCCAAACATGGGGCACAACAAAGACTGAGTCTCCAAATTTAAAAGGGGGACCATTGCTGAAGTACCAAAGGCCCTTCCCTTAAAATGATTTCCTGATAAACCTGTCTAAGTAGAACAATGGCCCTCAACTAAAGAAAAAAGTGCAGGCACTTGAGCAGCCAACAGACACTGGGGTACAGAAAAAGCTGTGGAATTAAACCAACCTCTATACTACAAGGATGTGTTACTATCAGGATGGAAACCAGCAAGTTTTGTGTTGGGGATTCAGGTTTGTTTATATCTCTACAGGAGGTTAAAAAGCTGTGGCTATCATCAAAACTGATAAAGATTAGGAGAGGTCCCCTGTAAACCTTGGCCACTGATCTAAAAGCACTTATTTCATTGAAAACATCTCTGTTTATAATTTACCGATATACACAGCACAATTTAATGGCTTAAAACATAAGAGAGAAAATGTAGTAACATTTTTGAGAATTTTGGAATTTTAGTTAAGAATGTCTTTCTGGCTGGAGAGATGGCTTCCAGAGGCTCTGAGTTCAAATTCCAGCCACCACATGGTGGCTCACAACCATCTGTAATAGGTCCTGATGCCCTTTTCTGGGGTGTCTGAGGAGAGCAACAGTGTACTCACATGTATAAAAGAAATAAATTGAAAAAAAAAAAAAAAGAATGTCTTTCATTTTAATCCCAGGTGTGGGGATAGATGGCTACTTCAGATTGTCCGAGGCAGCTGACTATAACTTATTTGCCTCCTTCTCTAGCAGATGCATGGTTCTGCCCACTGCAGATAGTGCAGATAGTTTCTATAATTGTGTAATATTTGGAACTCTGGGAACTTTTTGGAGAGTGCATAAATGCTAGGAGAGTCGAGGCTGGAGGTTGGTGGTTGTTTAGGATATTGGTTTCAGTTTGTTGGTAGCTGTGGTCAAAGAAAAACAAAAGGAAAGAAATTAGATTCATGGATCTATCTCCCTCTCTCTCTCCCTCTGTGTGTATGTGTGTGTGTGTGTGTGTGTGTGTGTGTGTGTGTGATACAGGGTGAAACAAAGGGGATAAAGGATGGAAAAAAGAAGAAGCCACAAAGTAGCAAAGACCAGCTACAAATCTCTCTCTGTTTGAGGCTAGCCTGGTCTACATATTGAGTTCTAGGACTGCCAAGGCTATAGAGAGAAACCCTGTCTTGGAAAAAAAAAACAAACAAACCAAAAAAACACACAAAAAAACCCAAAAAACAAAGAAGGTCCCTGCCATCAGCCTGATGGTCTTGGTTTGCTCCCAGGACCCACCTAGTGAAAAGAAATGAGTCTAGTGGGTTGTCCACTGACCTCTGACCTCCACATGCCTGGGGAGGGGGGGAAGGGTGGCAGGCTCCCACATACATGTATGCTGACACGTGTATGTAGATAGGCCTTTCTTTAAAGGATAGAAACCTGGATGGGAGGAGCCTAAACTCAAGGGCTGAAAAGGATCGGACAGTGAGGAGCCTTTGTGGGATGAGTGATGTCAGTGTCCCATGCATTCCCCCTTCATTTTCTTGACTTTTTCCCCGGAGTACTGAGGATAGAAACCAGAGTCTTCAGCATGCTAGGCCAGCACTGTAACTCTGATAGATTCCTACCTATCTTTCCCTTTGAAACAAAAGTTCACTTTGTAGAGACTATATTGGCCTCGAACTAGGAGTCCTTCTGAGTCTTCCTCCAGAGTGCGGGGACTAAAGGCCTGCACTACCAAGCCCAACTCATATTTAATTACGTATATATGTGCACACGTGCGTGCAGTTGCTCTCAAGAGCCCAGAACAGGATGTGAGGTCTTCTGAAGCTGCAGTTACAGTTGCTGGTAACTGGACTCTGGTCCTCTGCAAGAGCATTATAAACTCTTAACTGATGGGCCATCTCTCTAGCCTGTAACCATCCTTTTTTAAAAGAACATCTTCTGTAGCTCTGGATGGGTTCAAACTATGTAGAGGATGACCTTGAACTTCTGACCCCATTAGTGCTGGCTTTACTGCAGCATCATGGAGTCAGGGATCAAACCCAGAACTTCCTGAAATGTTAAGCAAGACCTCTACTGAGTTCTCATTTCTAGACCTTACTTCTCAGTAAGTACACTGGTATTCATATTAACTTAAAATTGTAACTATATGTCAGTTTTTAAAAATGGTTCATGATGGCTGTGTGCCATTAATTGGAGATCATAATTCATTCTGTCGCCTTGACGTCCGCCCCTGCAAAACATTAAACTGTTTTTTCTAATCTGCGCCAAGTGAGAAACTGAAATGAGTGGGAGGGGCGGTAACTATTTTCACTTTTGTCTTCCTGTTTTTTTCAGAGCCTGGGAAAGCAAGTCAGAATTTCCAATCTTTTCCAATTCCCACATGATTTCCTAATTTAGAGAAAATAAGTCTTTCTCCGTGTGCTGGAGCCTCCTCTTTCTGGGCATTGTGAAGGCAGCCTGATGTGTTGAGTCCTCCGGCCAGAGTCTCCACACATCTGCACACCTGCCCTTGGCTTAGATGGCAATTTTCGGTCCCTACAAACGCTTTCATTTTGGGGGCCTAGGCTCCTGGGAGTCCTTCAAGGCGATGCTCAAGTGGTGACCCTAGCTGGTTCCTAAGGATCTGAACCTTAGCAGACAGCACCTATCTGCGGAGACGAAGCCCTGGAAATCTTCCAGCACTCATTGCTCTCAGGGTCTTTTTAAGGTTCAGGTGTCTAGTCCTCGGTCTGCCCCTCTACCCCAAGGCCTCCGTCACGCCTTGATGAAGCATGCTCCGCGAAGCACTCCGGCGCGCAGGCGGGTTTGGTTGGGGAGCATGTGGCCTGTAACGCGCGGCGGTCCCCAGAAGGCCTAGCACGGTTAGGAAAACCTGCGGAATTCAGTCACTGGCCTCCGCGGGAGCAGCAGGCCTGGGCCTCTCCCTGTGCAGGGCGAACGGCCGCAGCCTGCCAGCATCCTGGCTCTGCTCCAGACCCGGCCAGGGTGACATCACCAAACTCCTGAGATCAGAGCGGGGCGGGGAACGGGACCCGAAATCCCCTAAAAAACAGAGTGAGTAATCGCGGGCCCGCCCTCCAGGCGGGGCCGGAGCCGGAGCCCGAGCGAGCCGCACTGCGCAGCCCGGGAGCGGCTTGTAGTCGGGCGGGCCTCGGGACAAATAGCCTGGGCGTCCTCCCGCCGCGCTCCGGTGTCCCCGCCCGCGCGCCGCCACCTTCCGCGTCCAGCGTGAGCTGCGCACCTGCTCTCGGCCCCCACGCGCGTCGGTGGCGGCGGCGCAGCGCGCAGGCGCGGCCGGATTCCGGGCAGTGACGCGACGACGGGCGCGCGCCGCGCATTTCCGCCTCTGGCGAATGGCTTCGCTTTAGCGCGCCGTGGGCTCAGCTGCGACCCCGGCCCCGCCCCCGGGACCCTGGCCATGGACGGTGAGGCTGCCCTCTGGCTCACGGGATGGCTGCCCTAGAGCTCCGGGGCCTGCGGCGGGATCCCCCCCACCCCCGCCCCGCGCCGTCTTCCGCCCCTTTCTGCGCCGCGGGTTGCTGCGCAGGGAGCGGCAGGCCGGATGGTGGCACGGGGCGGGGCGGGCTGCGAGGGGTCTGACTCAGTTACCCTCTCAGTGGAGGGCGCCTTGACTCAGTGTCCCTCCTGGGTGGGGGTACGGGTGAATCTTGACTCAGTTTCCTCCGGCTTCCCCCCACCCCCTCCCGTGTTGATGCGACTAGTCTGGCTTCCTTTCCGTGCAAGGGAGAAAGTATCAGACTCAGTTTCCCCTGAAGAGGAGAGGAGTCCTCAGTGTCACTTGTGAACTTAAAACAGGCACTGAGACTCAGTGCCTGTTCTTCCTGGCAAAGGAATGCCTCTGCCCCTTTTCTCTAGTAGAGGGATGCTTCTGCCTTCTTTACCCGCCCTCTTTCAGGGCAGGTTTCAGGGTCTTGGCTCAGTCAGGCTTTCCCTGGTGAGGGTGAGCACTGGACTTTATTGACAGTGTGCCTTGTCTTACCCTTTCAGATCTGTTTCCCCTCATCTTTCCCTCAGGTAAGTGGACCATCCATCCTCAGTAGGAAGGGGCTGTCCAGGGGTAGGGACCATGGGAACAGCACCTGATGGATGGCTGTGTCACCCACAGAGCCAGCCCAGGCTTCTGGGCCTTATGTGGAAATCATCGAGCAGCCCAAGCAACGGGGCATGCGCTTCCGCTACAAGTGTGAGGGTCGCTCCGCAGGCAGTATTCCTGGCGAGAGAAGCACAGATACCACCAAGACACACCCCACCATCAAGGTAAGCAAGAGCCCCCGGGGGGGGGGGGTCGGCGGGCACAGATGTGGTGGAAGGCACTGTGGAGCCCCAGCAGACTTGCCTCCTTGCCGCTGTGCCCTGTATCTAGGAGCCAGATTTGGGATTGCTGGCCTCTAGAGTACTCTGTACTTTGGACAGATCAATGGTTACACAGGACCAGGAACAGTTCGAATCTCCCTGGTCACCAAGGACCCACCTCACCGGCCTCATCCACATGAACTTGTGGGGAAGGACTGCCGGGATGGCTTCTATGAGGCTGAACTCTGTCCAGACCGCTGTATCCACAGGTGAGCTGGGGCTGGGGATGGTGTGAGGTCAGGGTAGGAGGAGGGTGGGAGCAGGCAGGCCAGGCAGCTGTTACAGTGTTACTCTTTTATAAACACCAGCAGAATCCAGAGTCCTTGCTCTGTCCCCAGTTCTGCAAACAGACCTCCTCTGTCTTAAATTCTGTCATATCCTGGAGCTGCAAACCCTCTGGCTGGACCCTTAGTCTCTGGTATCAGAAAGATACCCAAATGGACTCTCTAGACCTTAATACCAGTTGGTAAAACCAGGCAGTAATTGTATAAACAGATAGTCAGGATACTAGTAGAGATTTATAATTTCCACGATGGAAAGAAAACACAGTAGTAAGTTAGAAGGAGGAGAGGCTGGTCTCATGAAACAGTCTCATACAGCTCAAGCTGGCCTTGAACTCACTAGGATTCACCTGCCTCCTCTTCTCCACACCAAGGGTCATGGGCATGTAGCTCCCTGCCCTGCTGCACAGGTCTCATGACTTTGGGTTGGAAGATTATAGAAGGCCTCTTTGCTAACTCTTAAATGGTGAGAAAAATCAGACAAGCTCAAAAGAACATTCCATGCGCAAGAAAGAAGTCCGATGACCTTGGAAAGGGACTAAGTTTAGTGCTTAGGGTGGAGAAAGGAGCCCCTGTGGCTGAGGGTAGGTCTGCGAGGGCCAGGTCCATCAGAGACGTGCTGCTGGGTAATGAATGGGTTTCATGGGGCACAGTGGGAAGACCTGGGGGCTAGGGGGTGGGAGGGGGAAGGACTCTGATACAGGGGTTGGGGGAGAGGGGCTCTGCTGCAGGGGGTGGGGGAGAGGGGCTCTGCTGCAGGGGGTGGAGAGGGGGAAGGGTTCTGCTGCAGAGGGTTGGGGGAGAAGGGCTCTGCTGCAGGGAGTGGGGAGAAGGGCTCTGCTGCAGGGGGTGGGGGGAGAGGGGCTCTGCTGCAGGGGGTAGGGGGAGAGGGGCTCTGCTGCAGGGGGTGGGAGGGGAAGGGCTCTGCTGCAGTGGGTGGGGGGAGAGGAGCTCTGCATCAGGGGGTGGGGGGAGAGGGGCTCTGCTGCAGGGGGTGGGAGGGAGAAGGGCTCTGCTGCAGGGGGTGGGGGGAAAGGGGCTCTGCTACAGGGGGGTGGGGAGGGGCAGGGGCTCTGAGGCAGGGGGTAGGGGGAGGGGCTCTGCTGCAGGGGTGGGAGGAGAGGGGCTCTGCTGCAGACACAGCTGACCCCTGAGGCCTCAGCTTCCAGAACCTGGGGATCCAGTGTGTGAAGAAGCGGGACCTGGAACAAGCCATCAGCCAGCGCATCCAGACCAACAATAACCCCTTTCAAGGTAGGAACGAGGGGCAGAGACATGGGCCGCCTGTGGTACACTTCTCTGTCACCCTCCCTGGGCCTCTGGCGCTCATCTCCCTCCATGGCCAACCCAACATAGAAGTGGAGCCTTGCTGTCAGCTTGGTACCAGCACACTCACTGCTGAGAGTCAGGCCTAGAGAGGGGACATGAATTCCAGGTCACGGTAGAGCTGTGATGGGTGTGGGGTCTTCCTCCCCTTAGACCTCTGTTCCACATCTCCTCAGCTTGCCTTCCTTTTCCCTCAGCTCCTGTTCTCCCCTCCCCCCATGCCTTACACTACTTTTTTTTTTTTTTGACAGTTCCCATAGAGGAGCAGCGCGGGGACTACGACTTGAATGCAGTGCGCCTCTGCTTCCAGGTGACAGTGCGGGACCCATCTGGCAGGCCCCTCCGCCTGACACCTGTCCTCTCACATCCGATTTTTGATAACCGTAAGTGGGCAGCTGCAGTAAGGGGCGAGGTGGGCTTGGGAGGAGAATGGGGGCTGGGTGGGTGTGGCCTGTGAGAAGAGCTCTGGCTTCCTTAGCCATCCTGCCTGCTGTGCTGCGGGGGGGGGGGGGGGGGGGGGGGGGGGGCGGGGCAGGGAAGGCCCAGAGCCTCCCTCTCCGTGAAGCTTCCAGGATGCCCAGGAGCCTGATGGGAAGTGACTGTTTCCCATATCTTGGGTTGACATGCTGGTGTGCCAAGAACTGTCTCATGACTTTAGGAAACAAGCTCCCAGAACCAGATAATGCTAGACAGCAGTGCTTTAGCAGGCAGCTCACAGGAAGCTCTCAGATGACCTGGGCGGACATTGATGGATTGCAGTCTTTAGTGAGCAGCAGGGTAAATGAAAATAACAGGGCTTCAGAGCCCTAAGGACTAGAAACCTGCATGAACTGGAAGTGAGGAGGGAAGGTCTCGATGCCAAGGTAGGGATGAACCATTGCTGAAACTGTGCCGCCCAGGCGGAGGGAGGCAGGTGCCTCAAAGTGTGTGCTCTGCACTGGAAGGTCTGTGAAGGGCAGGGGATCCGGCCTCCAGTGTCCCTCTACCTACATGCTACGTGCACTGCGGGGAGGCTGAGTGTGACTTGAAGAGCAGTGGCCTGCAGAAGTGTAGTCAGCAGGCTGTGGGCAACCTTGACACAGGACTGGGCTGCGCATGGCTGTTAAGGCTCCTTCAGGGTACCCTGAGACCTCTGATGTTTCAGGTGCCCCCAACACTGCTGAGCTCAAGATCTGCAGAGTAAACCGAAACTCTGGGAGCTGCCTTGGTGGGGATGAGATCTTCTTGCTGTGTGACAAGGTGCAGAAAGGTACACATTGGAGTCTGCACGGAGAGGGCAGGGGGGAGGCTGAGCGGGGGTGATGGTGCCAGCTACCTCAGTGGCTTCAAGGGAAGCCGCTGATGTCACAAGGAAAAGCATCAGGTGTTGAGGACAACAGTCTGTTGGGGGTCACACATACTAACCCATACTGCCACTGTCCCCTGCAGAAGACATTGAGGTGTATTTCACGGGACCAGGCTGGGAGGCACGAGGCTCCTTTTCTCAAGCTGACGTGCACCGGCAAGTGGCCATCGTGTTCCGGACTCCTCCGTATGCTGACCCTGGCCTCCAGGCTCCTGTGCGCGTCTCCATGCAGCTCCGGCGGCCTTCTGACCGGGAGCTCAGTGAGCCCATGGAGTTCCAGTACTTACCAGACACAGGTGCGAAGCTGGGAGGGGCCGTGCCAAAGCCAGTGCCCAGCTCGAGGACGATCAGGGCAAGTGTCTGGGACCAGCACCTAAGATTCATATATGCTGTAGTTCATAGCATGTAATATTTCGGTCAAAGACGACCACATAGACCATGGTGGTCACATAAGACTACATACACTGTCTGTCTAATGACATAGGCGTCTAAGTTGGCATAAGTATACTTTAAGACGTTTATGTCATAAGCTGGGTGCTCCCACAGCATGTGTGACCAGAGTGCTGGCGGCAGGGAGATAGGTGGCTCTCTGTCACTGATTGGCGAGTTAGCCTTGCTGAATCAAGGCGCTTCGGATTCCGTGAGGGGCTAGGCATGGTGGCTGACCTCTAATTCCAGCAATTAGGAGGCAAAGGCAGGTAAATCTCTGTGAGTTTGAAACCAGCCTGGTCTACATAACAAGTTCCTGGCAAGCCAGGGATATATAGTGAGATCTTGTCTCAGATAAATAGACAGACAGACAGATAAGGTGGTTGGAGCTGGAGAGGTGGCTGAGTAGTTAAGAGCACTTGCTGTTCTTCCAGAGAACCCGGTTTCATTCCCCGCACCCACATGGTGCCTCACAACCGTCTCCTAAGTCTATTATCAGGCGCCCGACACTTCTGAACTCTACAGGCACCAGGCATGCACGTGTTGCGCATACACACAGCAGGTACAGCAGCCACACAGATAAGTTGAAAAACAATCAGAGACATGGCCTTGACATGCTCATGCACATATCTGCACACACATGCATGCACCTCCATAAACATGTACACAGCATACACACATGCACACACACACTATAATAAGATAGATGTTCATACAATGACAGATTTGCCAAGCAGCATGTCTTAGGATGTGTCCCCATTGTTAAAGAACATGTCAGAATCCCACTCTTATTTAACAGTGACACCCACCGTACTCAGCTCTGTTGGCTAGATCTGCCTAGGGTGAGTGCAAGGAAACGACTTGGCTTTAAACTCAGCACTTTTCACAGGAAGACTTCACTGCATTTGTTAGCAGTGGGAGGCAATGGCGCATCTGAGCCAGGGTCCCTTGGCTCTGTGGACTCTCGCCACCTTGTGTCTCCTGTCACTACCGTATAACCCAGCTTAATTTTGCTCAAGGCTTAGTGCACAACCAAGCCCTGTCCCACATGCTATACATAAGAAATCAAATAAGACAGGAGCTGGAGAGGTGGGGTAGGGGCACTGGACTCTTCTAGTGCACCTGGGCCTAATTTCCAGCACCTACATGGCAGCTGGTAACCTTGTGGAACCGTTTCAGGGCTTCTGTGTGTAAGGAGCCCAGAAATGCTGACGAACACCACACACATAACCAAACAAGTGGGTTGGCTTTTTTAAGACTTACTTATTTTATGCTTGTGAGTACACTATAACTGTCCTCAGACACACCAGAAGAGGGCATCGGATCCCATTACAGATGGTTGTGACCCACCCTATGGTTGCTGGGATTTAAACTCAGGACCTCTGGAAGAGCAGCTAGTGCTCTTAATTGCTGAGCCATCTCTCCAATCCTGTCTTTTGATTTCAACGAGGCAGATTCCCTACTCTTCACAAGCTCAGTCAGGGCACAGATATGTAAGTGATGTGCCAAATGAGGCAGTGCTGTGTGGGGAGCTGGAGTTGTCGGATTGGCATTTACCCAGGAGGAACCTGAAGTGTATTTTTCATTCTAGTGGCCTCATCCTGGCTGGCCGGGGTGTTGGGGAGGACACAGCTCATTCCAGGGCACGGTGGTGGGAGCGGTCTTCAGGCACTGAGCAAGCCCACACAAAGCATGGTCCTGCAGGCTTAGCCGTCTGAGGCTTCGTTCTGAAAGCAGCAGGATGCAGCTAAGAGTTCTAAGCAGAGGTTTGACTGAGCAAATCTGGAAGCTTAGTCTGGCTTCTCTGAGCAGTGTTAGAGATGGAGAGGCGCGTGGACATAGCTTAGTGAGGGCTTGTCTAGAGCATGCGCGAGCCTTGAATGCAATCCCTAGTAACCCTCAAACCAGGGGCTGACACTTGTAACCCAGCATGGGGGAGGGAGGTGAAGACAGGAGGATCGAAAGTTCAGGGTCAGTCTTGGCTACATAGGGAGTTTGATGTCATCCAAGGCTACATGAGATCTTGTCTCAAAAAAGACAGAGTTGACAAGATGTTCTGCGTAACCAGTCTGAGCACCTCTGTTTAATCCACATGATAAAAGGAGATAGTTGACTCTCACACATTGTCTTTGCCCTCTTACTGCAGCATGCACGCGCGCGCACACGCGCACACACAGATGTTTGGGGGACTTAAGTGTGTTTGTTTGTTTGTGGTTTGTTTTTTTTGTTTGTTTTTCATGACAGAATTTGTTTGTGCAGCCTTGGCTGTCTTAGAACTCGCTCTGTAGGCCAGGTTGGTCTTGAACTCAGAGATCCACCTGCCTCTGCCTCCTTAAAGGCATACACCACCACTGCTTGACCACACACACATAAATGTAATAAATTAGGTTTTGTTTTTCCTGTTGTGGCTGGGGGTGGGGTTAGGGGAACCGGCATTGGGAAGACTTCACCAGCCCAAAGGGATCCTGGTACTTTTTGTTGTTTTTCGGTTTGTTTTTTGAGACTAGTTTTCTCTGGATCCTGGTACTTTTTAAGGTCACCTTTTTGATGATTAAATCTCTTGTGTGCTTACTCATCCCCAGTAGCTAGGAGGAAAGCCAGCACACAGTAGGCGCTTGGGAAGTTGTATTGAAATTTAGTTTTGGAGGATTGAAAGAAAAAATGATGCTTAAAGTAGTTCCGGATTTCCAGATTGGTGCCAGGACAGGCGGGGAAGACACGGGACAGAAGTAGCACTTTGGTGTGAGGCATGCAGCTGAGATGGTCTGCATAATTCTGAAGCTTCAAACTAAAGGAAGAAGCCATTAACTGAGATGAGTCTAGAGCCCTTAGGCTAGCCTGTGCTGACTATGAATCTGGAAGCCTTAGGCTAGCCTGTGCTGTGATGAGTCTGGAGGCCTTAGGCTAGCCTGTGATGCTCTGCCCATAGTGCTTCCCTCTCAGCCTAGGCGAATGTTTGGTGAGCAGCTCAGATGGCGCGTTCAGGCTCTTGTCCCCCAGAGCAGGAGGTCAAGAGGGCCAACAAGGCCGGCTCTGGCAGCCCACGCCTTTAATTACAGCTCTTTGGAGGAAAGGCAGTGAATCTCAGTGAGTTTGAAGTCAGCCTGGTCTGGTCTACATAGTTCCAGGACAGCCAGGACTATATAGTGAGATTATCTCAAAAAACCAGAGGAGAAGATTCAACCAACAGACCCTTTTCCAAAGGTAACACATCCCTTCTTAATTGGTTGGGAGACTAGGTCTTAGGAAAATATGACCCCACTACTCCCATGACTCCCATGGAGAGCCCATGGGAGGGAGAGTAAACCCCACCGTCCATATTGCCTTCCCAGATGATCGCCACCGGATTGAAGAGAAACGCAAAAGGACCTATGAGACCTTCAAGAGCATCATGAAGAAGAGTCCTTTCAATGGTGAGATGTGGGAAAGGAGCGGGAGGTAGGCCAAGCTCTAGAGTCAGTGTGAGTGCACTTGCAGTCTGAAAGTTGACCTGGCTTTTGCCCTGTAGGACCAACTGAACCCCGGCCTTCAGCCCGGCGTATTGCTGTGCCTTCCCGAAACTCATCTTCTGTCCCCAAACCAGGTAAGGAAGTCCCTTTGTCCTACTAGAATGAGGGTCTCGTTTCTTCAGACTGAAATTGTATCTTCAGGAAGGGATCCGAACTGGTGTCGCCTGCAGAGTTCTATAATCTGCTCTCTACGGGGTCTGTATGTCTCGGGGCTGTCACAGACTGATAAACTCAAGGCTTTGAAAGTGTGGCACAGGAGCTAGCCATTTCCTGAGGGTGCTAATGTCCATGGAAGTCAGAAGCCATGCTCCAGTTAAAGCCTGAACCCTTTATTCCTTGATGCTCAGGAGAGTGTGGCAGGAGGGTCACAGGTTCAAGGCCATCCTAGACTACAAGGTTATTAAGTTTAACGTCAGTCTGAAGAACCCTGTCTCAAGTTTAAAAGTAGAAGCAGGGATAAGCTATAACTAAAAGGGAGAGTGCTTGCCTGGCACTCAGAGGCCCTAGAGTCAATACTTGGTGCCAAGGGATTAAATAATCCCTGAGTTGGATACCTTGAGATACAGACATTGGGAAATATGACCCCACTACCCTCCTGGGGAGCCTGTGGGAGGGAGGACCGCAGCTCAGCTCTCGATTGAGTTTAGAAAGAAGAAATCACCTCTAAAGCAGTAAGTCATGGGACTAGAGGTACTTGGGTTCTATTCTCAGCACGCACACAACTCACAGTTGTCTCCAGCTACAGAGCTGGGGGTCCAGCGCCCTCTGCTGCTCTCTGAGAGCACTGCATGCATGTAGTGCATATACATAGACACAGGCAAAACACACAAAATAAAAACTTTTTTTTTAAAAGTAATAGGTCGGGTGTTCTGGTATGAGGCTCAAAAAAGTCACCCCTGCCCATCACCACGCCCGTGTTCTGGGGTCTATCCTCTCAACTGGTTTTGCAGCTATAATATGAAAACTTTAAAAGGTCAGGGGTGAGAGCTTTATAACCCTAGTAGTTAGGGAACATCTCAGTGTGACCCTTGGAAGTGGACCCTACAGGCCTGGTCAGATTTTGGTTCCCTAGGAAGGGGCTGCTTCTAAGCACCGTAGAGCTGGGTAAGTGGTGGTGGAGGGGCCATGTGTGTCTCACGGTCTCTGACCCTTTGTTCTTTGTCTTTCTTTTCAGCCCCCCAGCCCTATAACTTCCCATCATCCCTCAGCACCATCAACTTCGATGAGTTTCCCCCCATGCTATTACCATCTGGGCAGATCTCAAACCAGGCCCAGGCCCTGGCCCTGGCCCCGTCCTCTGCCCAAGTCCTGGCGCAGACCATGGTCCCCTCCTCAGCCATGGTGCCGGCTATGGCTCAGCCCCCAGCTCCTGTCTCCGTTCTAGCCCCAGGTCCTCCCCAGCCCCTGCCTACACCTGTTCCAAAGAGCGCCCAGGCCGGGGAAGGCACGCTGTCGGAAGCCCTGCTGCACCTGCAGTTCGATGCTGATGAAGACTTGGGGGCCTTGCTTGGCAACAGCACGGACCCGGGAGTGTTCACAGACCTGGCATCTGTCGACAACTCAGAGTTTCAGCAGCTCCTGAACCAGGGTGTGTCCATGTCTCACTCCACAGCTGAGCCCATGCTGATGGAGTACCCCGAAGCTATAACTCGCCTGGTGACAGGGTCCCAGAGGCCCCCTGACCCAGCTCCCGTGCCCCTAGGGACCTCAGGGCTTCCCAACGGCCTCTCAGGAGACGAAGACTTCTCCTCCATCGCGGACATGGACTTCTCGGCCCTCCTGAGTCAGATCAGCTCCTAAGGTGCCGGAGGGACCCTGCTTGGAGGGCTAGGCTCGCGGGCACTGAAGCCTTCCCAAAGCACGTCCCAGATCTGGGGAGTGTGCTCCAACTGCCCCCGACTTCTTTGGGTGATATCTCCTGGGGGTGGCACATTTTATTCTTTTACTGGCAATATCATTCTTCTTGGAGGTGCTTACGCAGAAGCATTAACTTCCCTGGATCGGAGCTGGGGACTCGGCTCTTCCCGTGTGGATAGTCAGCTCCTGTTTTGTAGGGAACTCTGAGATCCTGCTTCCCTCTCCAGCTTCGAGCACTCTCCTAGAGAGGGCAGACTGGAGCCGTGGCCTTAAGGCCGTAAGCCTTATTATCAAGTGTCTTCCTCAACACGGATTCCTGCACACCTTGATCCACAGCAGGGCTCCTACAAGCAGCTCCTGTGTGGTGCTGCCTGACACCAGCACTTGAGGGGCCACTTTTCTGCCCTGTGGAGCTCCTGCCCTGCCAGCTCTCCATGCTGAGCTGTGGCTAAGAGGAACAGGTGGGCATTACTAGCTGCCTTCAGGATCATGAGGGAGTTTGCTCTGAGACATTCCTGCTCCCCTTTTTCTCAAGTGCCTTAATAGCAGGGCAAACTGTAGAGTCAGGAGGGCAGGCTCGAAGCTCAGCCATAAGGCAGTCTTTACTGAAAAAGCTACTGGACTCTTGCTCTTTCTAGCTCTAAACTAATAAATGTGTTGGCACACTGGCCAGAGAGCAAGCAGCCTTCTTGGGCAAACACTGAGTGCACTTTGCCAGCCACTTCAGGTTGCACGACGGTGAAAGAACTGACTGTACCGCCATGCAGGGCCTGGGTCCTGAGGCGGCCTCCTGCAGACTCTTGATTCTTGTCTGGCAAGTGTTCCAGCAACTAGGACAGGGCTGCCCCCTGCAAAAGGCCCAGTAGGGGTGGAGTCCTTCACATAATGTAGACCCCTCTGGCTCCAGGAGTTAGGTCAGCAGAGGCATCGAACAGCCTGGTAGGGGAGGTGACAGTGACACCATCCTGGGAGTGATGAAGAACACTGCACAGCAGTTGGACGGTTTTCCATTCAGGTTGAAACAAAACAGCCATTTTGCATTCCCTAGTGATCAAAGTCATCTTGAGCATACTGGGTTTGAGAATAGCCTAGGTTATGTTCCACATTGTCTCAAAACAGCTGTTCACATCCCCACTCCCAAAAAGGTGGTGCATGCCTTTGATCCCAGCCATCTAGGGGAAAGGGCAGGAAGGTAAGTGAATTCAAGGCCTGCAAGGTCTACACAGGGAGACCCTGCCTCAGGAAAACAAAATAACAAAAAACTGTCAGCCCTAGTACTGTTGGTAGCACGTACCAGGAAGATACCTAAAGCCTTAACCCAGCCTCAGAAACCTAAACAAAAGCCAGGCGTAGCTCACGTGCTAAAGCTGGACATACTTCCGGTTTTGTCTTGCACAAGCTTAGCAGCCGGAGGCCAGGCTTCTCATGCGCCCGCCCAGCGAGCACTCAGCGCTGGGTGGCGCGGCAACGCGGTGGGGAAAGGGAAACCGCTATGCTGAGAGATCTGTAAGTGTGTAGTGGGCGAGCTGCAAGAGTTAGACCCTTGTGCGGAGCCTAATAGATGGTCCCTGCGGGAGAAGATGCGGTCCAGCAGCAAATGCTGGGGAAGTGGAAGACGGCCATGGTCTAACACGAACGCCAGGTGCACATGCTTAGGGGGTGGGCGGGGAGGCGGGTCTAAAGCAAGGGTGTGCAATACCAAGGGACACAGCTAAACTCAGCTCCAGATGGGGCGGAGTCAGATCCTGGAGCCCTTGCCCTCGAGCCTTGCTGGGAGCCGAAGGGCGTCCTGCAGTGATGCTTAGTACGGATTCTCAGCCTCGGTTTAGGCAGTGCCTTGTTCTTGGCTTTCTGAGTGTGGCCTCTGCTGACCCCCGGAAGCCCTCTTTTAGTCCTTCCCACACTCCCTGAATGACCTCACCGTATAAATGGCTCATCCATCCTAAATCTTTGTATTTAGCCCAGACTTCTGTCCCCTGGGCGCTAGCCACTGGTCAGTTCTCCGCTGACGTCTCCTAAACTCACCCTGTTCCAAGTGGCCACAGTCATCCCAGGCTGTTCCTCCTCCTTCCTCTCTGTCTCAACTATTACCCTCCCACCCACCAGCGGCTCCAGCCGGAAGCTTGGTCATCACAGAGGATACCACCTCGTCTCCCTTACCAACATCGTGCATCCAGTCTTTCCCAAGGTCCTGGGAAATCTGCTCATTCCTCCCGGTGTCGTTCCTGTGTCCTCCCGCCAGGGCTGCTGCTACAGCTTCCTTCCGCACTAGCCTGCCTACCTGCAGCTAAAAAGCTGACACCTAGACATTCCTTACCACTCTCTCTAAACATCTATCAAGCACAGGGTCAGATCCCAGAGGTCTGCAGACACATGCCCAGAGTGACCTGGGCCTTCCCTCCGTCCACACTGCCCCACGAGACTGCTCACCACAGTCCCTATGATGATTAAGCTTCATTGTCAACCTGAATGCTTGTGAGGGACTCCCAAGGGGGTTAACCGATGGACGATTGTGAGAGGCATTGTCCCTTAGAGCCCCATAGTGAATAAAAAAAGAGAGTCGCTAGGCACCAGCAAGGATTTTCTCCGTTCTAGACTGGATACAATGTATCTGCTCCCACTGCAAACTTCTCTACCATTAGGTACTGAATCCCCTCAAACCAGACTCAAAATAAAAACCCTCTTCCTTAAGCAAGTTTTGTTTTGTTGGTCTGTATTTTATCCCAGTAATAAAATATGTTCAACCAGGAAAAGCTAGGTCACATGTAGGAACGTCTGATTGGGGATTCCTAGTGTCCTCTCACCACTTTCTGACCAAGCTTAAAAGCCTCTTTAACCTGGATTCCTTCAAGGACCCCAAGTCCAGCCCTGGAGCCCCTAGAGTGGCCCTCCTGGAATACCTGTGATATCTGAAAATCAACTTTCTAAACTCAGTCCTCCTATTAGCTTCCTCAGAGAAGGCATCCTTTTGCTCAGAGCCCCACTGTTACTCAGCCATGCTTATCCTGTCCTCACTCAGGGTCTGGGCCTCAGCAGAGGAAACCCCAAGGAGAGGCTGATGAGGTCCTGGGGCCCGAAGGGGGGTCCGGTGGCAGTCAATGGTGCTCCTAAGCTCAGCTCAGTGGGGGTTACTGGGGGTTCCATACTGCGTGGCCAGAATCCACCACCACACCGCCCCACATCACACCACCCCCGCCTTGCCCTGCCCCGCAGGCTTGCTGTGTTCCCATTCCTGCTCCAAACAGACAGGCAGGAAGAATGGCCACCTGCTTCCCAAGAGAACCCAATAAATTAAGGGGGGGTAATGGGTATTCTAATCTCAGAGGCCCCACCCTCTGCCTGGTGCCAGGCTAGCTCTAAGTCACTGTCCCTGGGACCTGTCCTACTGCTTTTAGGAGCTTGATGTGACCCTAGGGAGGGGGGGTGACTCCCCCCTTCAGTGTATCTTGAACACAAACACAAATAGAGTTGTTTGTTTTTGTTTTTTAAAACTCTGATGTCCCCTTTTCTTTACAGAATATTTACAAACAGGGACAGGTATTAGCCACCAAATGGGCTGGGAAGAGGGGGCAGTGCTAAGACACGCAGGGAGGAAGTCCTGAGGAAGGTCACTAGTATGACCCAGTTGCTCTGAGAGGCCAGGCAGTCCCATGCAAGTCTGGATTCAGACTGGAACTCAGGCCCGGTCAGTAGTGGGTGAACCCAGCTGCTTAGAGGCCAGGAGCAGGCGGGTGGCGGCGCTCTCCGACTCTGCCAGCAGCCTCTGGTTGTTGTGTCTGAGGCTCCGAACCTCCTCCTCCAGGGCAGCCCTGTCCGCCTTCTCCTACGTTGAAGAGCGTTAGTCAGAACCCTTTCCGCAGGTGGGTGGGTGGGCAGGCCGGCAGCCCTTGCTCCCGCCAGGCTCCCTCCTCACCCTCTGCAGGTCCTCCTGGAGCTTCCTGAGCATGGACTCCAGGTGAGAGACCTTTTCTGACAGGCTCCCAGGTTCTGGCCTGAGGACATGGGGTCAGAGCTCAGCCGAGGCAGTGAAGGCTCCCAGACACCCCTGACTGATAATGAACCCAACCCTGTCTTCTGAGACTTAGGGATGTGTGGAAGCAGAGCCTAGGTAACATTGAACTCCAATGGGCAGGCAGGGAAGGGACACACACACACACACACACACACACACACAAGTGGGTATGTGAGGGCAGAAACCTTACTCAGAATCACACTTTAAAGCTTCCTTGGGGTCTCCACTCTCTGGGATCGGCTGTCCTATGAGAGACAGAGAAAGAGAGAGAGAGAGAAAGAGCAGGTTGTGGGCAGGTCTGAAAGGGATAAATATCATTCTGGATCCTCTCCTCTCTCTCCCCTGGGCCCCTGGCGGCCTCACCCTCCCGGGACAGTGACTCCAGAATTGTGTTGCAGGTGGAGGCGATCTCTGAGATAGACTGCCACTCATCCTCCAGGGTCTCACTGCCGGCTTCTGACATAACTGCAAGTCGCAGGAGCAAGGCTTAGGAGTTGCAAGGGTGGGGGAGGGGCGGGGAGGGGGCTAGAACTGGCTATCTTCTCCTCCTGCTCCAGACTCACTCTTACTGATGGAATTCCGCAGAGACAAGGTTCTGGGCAGGATGGAGGCCCTCAATTCCGGGGCTGAGTCACTGGTGTCTTCACGGCTCCTGGGGCTTCCCGATTGGTCCTAGGGGCAAAGTGACCATCAAGCAGTAACACCCACTGTCACTTCAGCAATGAATGTCCAGAGCTTTGTTTCTGCTTACCTGGGAAGGGGGTGTCTCTCTGTCAGGACCGGGGGCAGATGAGTTGGCAGTGGTGACAAGGAGGAGGTCTGGAGTGGTGTTGGGCAGGACTGGCGCCTCATCGGACATGGAGCTAAGGAGGGTAGGGGCGGCTCAGAACTGAGAGCTGCTTTTCTAGAGCTGTACTTTCAGGTCCTAAAAGGCTGGCCACGGGGTGTACCTGCGAGGTGACAGGGAGTTGTGGCTGTGCAGGAACTCTGTTCTCTCCTCAGTCAGAGTCCCAGGCCCTGGAGGACTGTTACTGTCATTCAGGCAAAAATGTAGCAGCTGCTTAGTGGGAAGCAAGGTGACCATCTTCACAGTCTCGTCCTGTGCTGGCTCCAGGGCCCCGCGCCGGCTGCGTTCCTTCAGAGAGAGCATATACAGCTCCGAAAAGCTCCTGGAGGATGGGGGTGGGGCAGCGTCAGGTAGGACCCTCCATCCATCGCTTCCACAGCCTCCGCCCGGATCCCAGCTACAGCCAGGCGTCCAGAAGGAAGAGAGCCTCTTCCTATCAATGCTTGTCAGCTACAGAGCGCTCTGGGCTCTGCAGCTGACAGAGATCACTGTTAACTTTGTATCCATGGCTGTCCAATGGACCCTAAGCAGGCCACTCCCTGCTTTTTTTGTCAAACACACAGAACAGTACTTACAGTTTAAATAATGTAATATAAACTGATTGGCATTCACAGTGCACTGCCTGGAGCCAAATCCAGTCTATGCTTCTCTTTCTTTTTATTAGCACACATGCCAGTTTTTGAAACTCCTATCTAAGAATAGTTTTTAGATATCTTAAAATATGTATTTATGTGGGGAGGGGGCAGGCACATGTGAATGCAGCTGCCTATGGAGACCAGAAGAGGGCGTGGGCCTCCTGGATCTCGGGGTACATACAGGCTGTTGTGGATCGCCATGGGGGTGCTAGGAATCCAACTCAGGTCCTCTGCAGGGCAGCAAATGCTCTTAATGGCTGAGCCGCCTCTCTAGCCTTAGTTTTTAGATGTTTAAGTAATTTAAAGATATTAATAGAGTATTTCATGACATGAAAAAATTACAGTCTGAGCATAATGTATTTCCACTTGGAATTTTTTGACCTTATGTTGGGTTTACCAGTAAGTAACCCCTTCACAAGATAAAGAGCATCTATATCAAATCCCAAAGTTCCAGCCTCCATGGTTTTGGTAGAAACTCAGGCATACAATCATTTTCCTACAAAAGAACTGATTAACTGTGGCAGAGCAATGGCTCCAAAAGCCTCAAGATATTTACTATTTGGGGCTCTTTAGGGAAAATTGGCCTATAATGGGTTTAGAATAGGAAATGATCAATCAGTGTGCACTTGGGGCGGAGGAGCTGATATCCTGAAATAATAGGAGGCTGTCTGACCTTTAGAGCAGGAAGGCATAGTCTTAAACAGTTTCAAGTCTAGATGAGTAAGGTAAGATTCAGAGCGTGCTGAAGCTAACAGGGGAGGCACAGCTGCCTACCCCTCCTACCCCCCAGCCCCCACCCCTGGTGCCCTGACCTTCGCGGCCGGCCGCTCTCGTCTGGGGGTAGGACCGTGACGCAGACCTTGGGCGCAGAGCGCAGCATCTGGGCAGCAGCTTCTGGACCCAGCTTGGGCAGCGTCTGGCCGCAGACGCGCAGCAGACGCGCTCCAGGCCGAAGCCCCGTGGTCTCCGCGAAGGTGAAGCGCTCCACGTGCGTGATGAAGCCCTCTGCATCCACCTCGAAGCCCAGGCGACCTTGGCCATCTCGGGGCAGCGCTAGTTCTCTGGTCTCACAGCCTCGGCTCACCAGCTGCAAGGAAAGGTTGGATGAGCGTGGCCCTTGAGGGCGTGGCTTCCCAGAGGCCCCGCCCTGGTCCCATACCGCCTCGATCTACTTAACGCGACTTGCCGGTGGAGCTCTAGCAACCCACCTGAGAGTTGTGTATTCCAATTGGAGACTCTGGAGATTAGAAGTCGCCTGTGCAAGCCACCCCCCTTCCCCGACCCACCACGGCAGCCTAACGGGTTTCCAATGGGCTCCGCCCCTGATGCGCACCAGACCCGGGGAGGCCGGCGCCTTAGTTTTGGACTCTGGCTCACCTGCAGACGTGCCACGACTTCGCCCACGGCTTGCCCTGGGGCCCCGTCGAGCCGCAGCGTGATCGCCTCTCCGCGCCCGTGGTACAGATCCAGTTGGTGTTCTGAGAAGGTCCAGGCCAATACGTCGCGACAGGCACAGTTGAAGACCACGCGGCCATCGCGAGGTGCCACCAGCACCAGCGTCTCTGCTGAGATGCCCAACAAGCAGGGTACCTCGGCGTCGTCCGGGCCGCTCGTTTCAGCTCCTGCTGCGACCCGTGCCCCTGGCGCCGCGCGCACCCCCCACATCAGCGCGCCCGCCGCCTGCAGCTCCGCGCCTGGGCTCCGAGGGGTTGCCCGGCGCCTGCCCCCCAGAGATGGCAGGCCAAACCGTGAAGCCGAGTCCAGCGAAGTAGTGGTCACTTCATTAGTAGCCAGGTCCTGCAGGTACTGCTGGCGTGTGCGTGTAGCCATGGCGTGGAACTGGCGTGCGTGACCGGCCGCTTGCTCACCATTGAGTGCCTTGGCCAACAGAAAAGCCCGGAAATCGGCGTTGGCTGCAAAGGGGCCTCCGCCTTCTGGCAGCGCCGGCCCGAAGGCAGGAGTGTCCTGGGTGCGGCTCACTGCCACCCTGCGTGGAGAAAGGCTGTAGTGAGGGAACCAGAGGCAGAAAGGGGCAGGGAAGGTGTCCAATAATTGGTGCCCATGGTAAACCTGAGCTCACCCTAGCACCCACCTGTATGAGGTGTGTGGGGTGCAGGGAGCATGCGCACGCACCACCAAGAAAACGTGCTGGAAGTGAGAGCGGATCGTCGTGGGGCAGAAGGGCTTGCTACCCGGCTCCTGGAACACGATGGTCACAATGTCGTTGCCGATATGACGCTTCCTCAGGAGCTGGGGGTTAGAGGTAGGCAATGAGAGATGCGTTTTGTGCCCCTCAAATCCCTCATTTAGGCAAAAGCACCAGAGGTTCCTCACCTGTGCCTTGTAAAGGCCTGAGGCCTGAGGAGGGCATTTAGGAAGGTGGTTGAGCCAGAGAGGAGGGTTGTTGGGTTCAGCAGAACTGATGCTAAGGTTCTGATATTACCTCAAGGAACACCCTCCACCGCTTCCCAAAAGTCCCAACCCCTCACATACCTGTTGCTGGTTATTAGGCGTGTAAGGCAGCATCGTGGACACGTGAAACATGATCTCATGGTCTTGGTAAGTGGTGTAGAGTGAGTGTGTGCCAGTGGAATCCGCTGTAGCCAGACAGTTGGAGACACAAAGAGAACACGGGTGGTGTGAGTGACTTCCGTGAGTCTTGCCTGAACTTCCTTCCATGTCCCAGTCACTTGTGGTCAACCCTCTCAAGCCCCCATCCTTGGTAAATTCCCTCCCCTCTCCCCACAGCAGAGTGAAGGCGAATCAGGATAGGGGTGCTGAGATAGAACAAACCCAGAAATAAGACAGTCTTAGAGGCAGAGCGCTAGACTGCCGTGGGTAGCTCAGCCCCATTCCCAGCCATCACAGGAGTGCTGATCAAGTTGTGCCCTGCACCTCAGTCCCTTAGGGGTGGGAGGGCTCACTTTTGGTATCCAGCTGGGCCCGGTAACTCTCAAAGCCTTTGAGTCGCACCACGTCCCCCAGCAAGGTGAGGAACTGCATGAAGGCGGCGCTGGCCTCCTGGTTGTTGTACATCTCTTCCTCGGAGCCCTGGCCGGCCCGGCAGTACAGGATGCCTACCTTCCGTTGGAAGCTCAGCTGGGAGGTCACAGACAACAGAAGACAAAGGCGTCAGTGCTGGCCAGCCTTACCATGGTGTAGAGCTGGCCTTTGGGGCTGGGGCTGCCCTGGGAGGGACTCTGACCCATCTGTGCGCCTCTGCCCATCACGTGGGTTCCACCTGGCCCTCTCCTTGTGCTCATGAGGGTGCGGGGAGGGGGGTGTCACAGGGAAGGGATGGAGGATTTAACTAGTTCTCCAGCCACAAAGAGATGACTTCCAACCCATGGTTGTGACCCTTTCATAGGGGTCACATAACAGCAGAAATCAGATATGTATGATACAATTCTAAGGGTAGCAAAATTACAGTTCTAAAGTAGAAATGCAAACAATTGGAACTGTGGTGAAGGGCAACAGCAGCAGGAAGGTTGAGAACCTGTCAAGCACAGTGTTTTCGGTCCCAACAAAGGTCCACGTTACCATCTCCTCAGTCCAGGCTCCAGCACGCTCCCCTCCCTCACCTCCAACACGCCGGTGCGCAGCCCGCTGAGGTTTGGAGCCATTCCTGTCCCGTCTGTCTTTTTGATAGGATATAGTGCATAGTCCCGGCTGTACTTAAAACTCACTATATAGCTAAGACTGGCCTTGAACTCCTGATTCCTCCCAAACACTGGAATTCTAGACATGTACCTGCATTTTTTAAAATTTGTTTGAGACAGGGTCTTGCTATGCTGGCTTTGAATTCACTGCAATCCTCCTGTCTCAGCTGCCTAATATGGGGATTACAGGCATCTACCACCATGCCTGGTTTCTCTGCACACTTTCTTTTTTTTTTTTTTTTTTTTTTTGGTTTTTTTAGATTTGGTTTTTCCGAGACAGGGTTTCTCTGTGTAGCCCTGGCTGTCCTGGAACTCACTCTGTAGACCAGGCTGGCCTCGAACTCGGAAATCTGCCTGCCTCTGCCTCCCAGAGTGCTGGGATTACAGGCGTGCGCCACCAGCGCCCGGCTCTGCACACTTTCTTTAGTGTTTTCCTGTTGCAGACAGATCTGTCCCACTGACCCCATTGAAGTAATCTCATCTCCCAGCCCGCGCTCTCACTTCCCTCCTCCATAGCTAACCTCTGTGGCTGATGGCTTACCTAGCATGCCTGAGGTCCTCCTGGCTTCTGTACTTCAGGGGAGGTGCGTGCGTGCGTGTGCGTGGGGGAGGGGGTTGCAAACCAAACCCAGAAAAAAAACACAGCTCCCCTATAGAGCACACAGATATGACCTTGTCCTGGCGCTCTTGGCGCAGTTGGTCCTCGTGTTGGGGATGACAACAGGAACCTCATCTGGCTTGAAGCCCTCCCTCCGCCTAAGCTTCCCTCCACGTTTGTCTTTTCTCCCTCACAACTGTTTCCAGCTCAGACCCTTTTCCCGAGCTCCAGGTCTGGGTCACCAGCTGCCAGGTCCCTTCCAAATATATATATATATTGAGACAGAGTCTCTCTACATAGCCCTGGGTGTCCTGAAACTCACGATGTAGACTGGGTTGGCCTAGAACTCACAAAGATCCTCTTGCCTCTGCCTCCTGAGCGCTAGGACTAAAGACACGCACCGCCACACCTGGCCCTTTCCAGTATCTTGACCCCTCAATTATGATGTCTCTGCCCTCTACCTCTATCCCTCCTCCAGAGTCCCTGGAGCCCACAACAAAACACAACTCCCAGGGGCTGAGAAGCTGGGCATCTCAACCCTCCTCACACTTTTTGGTTGGTCACAAAGTGCTAGCCACCTCATCATTACCTTTAACCATCATGACCACCATGTCTAATCTGAACAACAACCACAGCTTTGGGCCTATTTTCCATCCAGCCTGTCTATGTGTGCCTCTCAGATCTGTCTGTCCTGAATCCCTCTGTGCCTTTCAATATCTATAAGACAAAAACAAGCAAAACAAAACAAAAAATACAAGCCCTCCACCCACACAAGACGTCATGTGATGTGTAGAGATGGCTAAACCATCACTGTAGAGCCTTCTGCTCAGAAAAAAAAAAAAAAACCAAAAACAAAACTTGTCAATCCTGCCTGCCCAGAAAAACAGGCTCATGCTAGTCTGAGGGCTTATATGTTTGCCAGTGTGAAACTTTGGCTGCAGTCAATACCATCTGTGTGGCCTCTAGAGACCCCCACCCCATATTCTCCTGTCACTGAACCCTGCGCTTCCTGTATTGCATCAGGAGCTCTCTTGGCCACACTCGGGGACAGAATCTCATCTGGAGTTGTTTCAGGATCTGGGCTAGGGTCTGATGACATGAAGGTATGAGATGTATTTGTTCAGTGACCACTGTAATAAACAACACAGGAGACCCGGGGCCAGGGGGCAACTTTAGCACAAGGCACAGGACTGCCAGCTAGCTTGAGTGTCCTGAAGTGGAACAGGAAGAAGCTCTGGGAAGCTTCCCATCTGGGGAGGAGACCAAACAGGCTGGGGGAGGGGGAAAAAAGGCAAAAAATAGTGAAGGAGTTGTGAAGCAACAGGGTCAGCAGCACTGAAAAGGTGCCTAAGAAGCAATCGCCTTAGGTTGGTTGGTTGGTTGGTTGTTTTTTTAATGCAGAGCCTGAGGAGGCCAGAGCTGCAGCCCCATATTCTGCATTCCTAACATGCTGTGGCTGCTCTACAAGCCTTCCTTGATCAAACAAGTCTCCTGTGACCCTGGATCCTTCTCTCTGAAACGCCGGAGGTGGGTCAGCTCTCCCTAGGTCCTGTCAAATCAGGTCAGGATTCAGAAGCTTCCCAGGGAGATGGAGGTTGAGAGCCATCTTCCCGGGAAGCTGAGCCCTCCTTCCTCCGGGCACTCACCACTTGCTCATCTAGAGTAAGCAGCGTGCGGGGCACCTTGGGAGAGGCGGAACCCAGGCGCAGGCAGGTTGGGCTCAGCCGCGGAGCCACGTGTTCCAGAAGCTTCCTCGGGGATAGGCCCCTCGGGGGGCCAGGAGGCAGTGCGTCCTCCGAGATGGTGCCACGGAGGGTCCGGAGCTAAGGATGGGATGTAGGAACATTCAGTTTTTGTATCGGTTGTGGTGGAGGGAACCCGCCTCCTGAGCCTGTAATCCCAGCGCACCTGCGTGGTCCGCACGATGACTCGGTAGCTGTGAAGGGTGCCCCCTCCGCTGCCCTCTTTTTCCTCCCGTCGCAGGCTCACTGCCACCGGACCCAGCGCCTCATCCAGCCCAAAGAAGTTCTGGTGTTCTGGGGTAGCGGGGTTGGTAGGTGGCCTATCGGTCAACCCCACAGACCACCCTATCCCTTCTCGACCACGCCCACCCCAGAAGTACCGCCCTAGGTTCTCTCACACCAAGTGCTGAACCTGACAAGTTCATTCCCCCTCTCCCCGCCCCCCCCACCGCGCCCCGTTTGCAGTCCCACCCACATTAACACCCTGGCCCAGGCCCTGGGACCAAATGCCTAAGTACTCCGATGTTAATGCTGCCACCAAAGCTTATGTTCTCCCTTTCAAGACACGGAAGCTTCTTTTCCTGCTAATGATGAAAACAGGGTTTCATCACACAGATATGGAAATAGGAAATCGCTCACTGGCTTCCTGGAGGGTTATGAAGCAGAGCCAGGTGGAAGGGCACGCCCCTGACTTCAGGTGAGACACCAGGCTTGGCCTTAAAGAAGTGGCTAGAGTTGAGCCAACAGAGCCCAATTCAGCTCCTGCTCCTCCTCATAGGGAAAGGACAGCCCATGAGCCTCCCACGGTACACAGTGTAGACCACAGGGACTTTTGACCCAGACCCTCTCCTCCCTCTCCCAGGCTCTCCTGCCCCTTACCTTTGCCATAGAAGTACTTGCGGTAGTAGCCTGCTCCCAGATCTGCGTGCTCCAGGCTGTACGCTGTGCTCCGGGTCTGTGGCTCCTCCAGGACCGACACAGCCGCATTAGGCAGTGCAGGAGGCACAGGTGGGGGTGTTATCCCTCCCAGCCCTAGCTCGCCCTCACCACCAAGCTCGCTCACAAAGCCAGGTGCTCCGAGCAGTAGATCTGAGGTGGTAGTCTGGTCCTCAGCTAAGGCCAGAATCCCAGAGTTAGCCTCGGTATGGCTGCCTGTCCCCCGAGATCGTGGAGCCCAGTCAAAGAGCAAGCTCTGCACATCGTAGTGAGCAAACCACCGGGGTTCCAGCACTGGCGGGAAGGTGGGCTCTGGTTCCTCAGCTGGCAACCCCAGCAGTGCCAGTGGGTCAGTGAAGAGCCGAGTAGGGGTTGCAGCAGGGCGGCTGGCATCCTCATGGCTGTGGGCACGGGCACGGGGGCTGGCTGGTGTAGGGGGCCGGACTTCACCTGCATCACTGCCACTGCGCAGGAGTGGGCCCCGAGCTGGCCTTGGCTCAAAGGTATGTGGTGTCAGTGGGGGCCGGGCAGGTTGGCGCAGCTTACGGGCAAAGAGGTCATCGGTAGGTGCAGGGGCCATGCCCCGCCGAGGGCTCCCCACACCACCGGCCCACATGGGCGTGCTCTGTGGGCCTGACTCTCTGGGGGCCGGGCCGCATTGGTGGGCACGGGTCCTTGGTGCCCAGCCAGAAGGCTGAGGTTTCAGTGGCTCTGGCACTTCGGGAGGAGGGGGCTGCTCAGATGGGCCTGGGGAGAAAACAGGAACTCAGGCCCCCAGCCCAGTCCTCCACCACCCCATTTGGCTTCCGGCCCCCTCCGGGACCATCAAAGCTGCTTCCGCTTTCCTGGCCACTTCCTTGTCTGCCTGGGGCTGAAGTTTCCAGCCCCCTCCCAGGCTTGGGTCAAGGTTGGGGGCTGAGCTGTGACGCTTTGCCTCTACTGGGCATAGCCGGTATCGGGGCCTCCCAGTTCTCCCCTGTACGGCTTGGCTGTGGAACTAGGCCCAAAGCGAGGGTTGCCACCGAATTCTGGACAGTTTCCACTGGGACGGAAATCAAAGCAGTCACTGGTGCCTGGGTCTTGCCCACTTGACAAAGGGAGGACGTCCTGTCCCCAGAGACCTTCCTCCCTGGCACCTCCCACTTCCTCCAGGATCCCCAAGGAGCTGAGCACCCAAGGCCTAGACTCAATGCCCTCATTCCTGCAGTCTCAATACCTCAAGGACACAGGGGCTCTTGGGGCAGCTGCCGTAAGACAGCAGTGGTGAGAGGACTTCCTATAACACAGGAAGTGGCCCCAACTCAGCCCAGCCCCCTGCTTGGCTCCTATATCCTGAGGAAGGTGCTAGGGTCACAACAGCTCAGTCCTGGGACCCAAGACACCTAAGTCTAAAGGGCAGGGCCAATACTAACCTCTAGTAGGTTATATGCCCACTCGGGGAGTGAGAACGGCTGGTCCCAACAGGACCCTGTGGATATGTCTACCTGGCCTCATGTGCATGGGCAGGGAGGTCGAAATGAGGCGTGGTTAAGAAGATGAGCGTGCCTGAATTAGTTCTTGTCTCTGAATCTCTAAGGAGTGGTTCTCAGCCTTCCTAACACTGCTACTCTAATACAGCTCCTCATGGTGTGGTGACCTCACAGCCATAAAATTATTTTCATTGCTACTTTACAACTGTAATTTTGCTACTGTTAAGAATCATAACATAAACATCTGAAGTGTGCCCCCTGTGGCAGGACTGTCGGCCCTCCAGGGGTCCCAGCACACAGGCTGAGAACTGCTGCTTCTGGGCTTGGCAGCGCTGCACCTGTCTACTCTGCCCGTGTGCGTGTGCGTAGGAGTGAGGCAGCCTTATGAGCGGAGAGGCTCGAGGTCTCACAGGATGTAAGGCTGAAACACCCAAGGCCCCAGGGACCTACTAAGTGCGGAAATGTGGTGAAGCTAGACCAGGCAGGTGCGAAAGGTGTGAGAAGGCTGAGCCCACCTTGGGCTGAGCTATGGATGGCATCAACAGCTGGGGCAGGGGCGTGGGAGCGTGGGAGGCCTCAGGCAGGTGCAGGCCTCTCTTGGTACGGCTTTATCTGTCACCCAGGGCATCATGTGGGGCCAGAAGGAGCAGAGAGAAACTCCGTGGACCCATCAGCTGGGTCTCCAGAATCAAACAAGAGGCTCCTCCTCAGGGTCCTCCCGTCTCACTTTCTTCTAGGATAAGCTCTGATGCTGAACTTCTTGCTTTCTTTGAAGACTGCTTGGAAACTGAAAGGGTGTAGCCAACTATGTCCATGTGTGACCTATGCAGGCCCCAGGTCTATGGACCAAGCTGTGGGCACATGCAGGCTTGGAGTTAGGCCACAGTGCGGGGAGGAGAGCGAGAGAACATGAGAGGAGGGTCTGTAAGGGCCCTTCACCAGCTGAGCTCTGGGAAAGTGTGCAGCTCAGCCGAGGCGCTGCCTCTTGCTCTGGCCCTGCCTTAAGGGGTGTGCTTGGGCTCTGCCCCCCACCCCACATCTTCACACAAGGTCCATTGAGGCCAGGACATTCCTTGCAGCCTGTGTCACTGGGGGGAAAAAGAGGGGTGCCCCGCCCCCACAGATCCGGAAGGCCTGGCTGCCCCAGGAGGAGGCGCTGGATGCTTCCCAGCACATCTGGAGGTCATGACCCTATTTCTGTTGCCAGAGAGTGCTACAGATGTTTCCTCCCAGGCTAGAACCAGGATTGCAAAGGCTGGGAAAGAGGTCACACTGGGAGAAGGGGAGCCCCAGAATAGGGGGAGTCCCACACTCTGCAGCAGAAGCAGCTGCCAGCACTGCTGAGAAAACTCCAGAACCAATGAATCCACTCAGTGGAGCTATGAATCTGCCCATGCAGAGGAGGGAGTGGGAGCTGCCAGCAGGAGACAGAACACTGGACGTGCTGACTCGGAGCTGGACGGGGCAGGAGGTTGGGTGGGGTGCGGGTAGTGAAAGCAGCCAGCAGTCCCGTTCCTCCCCACACTACAAGGGTTCACGTCCAGGCTACTTTGTTGGGTATCCAGCCTGAACCTGGTGCCTCCCGATCCCTAATCCCGCCAGTACCTCTCGGCTCTCGCTGGCCACCGCTGCCTTCCACACCAAGGTTCCGCTGCCTGCTCGCAACGCTCCCGGCGCCTCCGCTCCGCCTGGGGGCGGGGCCAGGATGGAGGCGGTACGTGGTGGAGGGGCGGGACTACCCGGGAGCTGTCTAAGGCGGGAAGCACAGTGGGTGGGGACCTCCGGCAGGAACCTAGGCAGCCCTGGACAGCCTGAAGTTCTCTGTCCCAGCCTTCAGCAACTCTTTTAACTCCAGTTCCTAGCCCAGTGAGTGACCTCACCGAGAAATGGGAACAAATGTTCCTGATTTCCAGACCAATTGGAGTGCTAGAGGCCACTTAGTGTCCTGCTGTGGCCCAGCTTACTGCAAGTATTAGGACCAGAAACTATTTCACTCTTTAAGGGCTGAGCCTAGATGACCGATCCACAGGCTATCAGTTCTGCACTGGTGAACACCATTAAACCCAGCACTCTGGAGGCAGAGGCAGGTGAATCTGAGTTCAAGGACAGCCTGATCTACATAGGGAGTACACAGTAAGGCCCTGTCTCAAAAAAATAAAATAGAATCCTTTCTATTCAGGTGTTATTTTCTTTAAGCTTGGAACAAATGAGGTTGAGTAGTCGTTGAGCAAGATCAAGGCTGATGACTGTGTGGGCCACTAGGCCACAGAGGACTGCCTGAAAGGCAGAGGCTGGTGAAGGCGGCAGCCCATTCCACCAGATCTCCACGTCCAGGACCCAGCAGAGTCTGAGCCCACATCCTTCACGCTCTTCTGTGTTTATCCTCCCTGCCTCAGAGACCTCTACCAACCTCACCTAGTCCCACAGAAAATAAACTGCCAACCAAAATCAAAAATAGTGTTATTAATTTGGTGTCTCTGAAGGAAAGAAAAATGACAAAAGAACGAATGAACCCACCCTTGCCGTATGTCAGGCCCCAGGTTCAGGCTAAGGAGGCCAGCCTTGGGGGCAAAGTCAGTTCTGGCCATGGGCTCAAAGAGGGAGCGGCCCATGGGCTTGGCTCTTAGGGCCTGGCTAGGAAGCCACTGCCTCAATTTGGGGTGTCCAGGCCACAGATCAGGAAGAAAAGTCTGGGTCACTCCGTTCTGACACTGAAGTATCCAGATATCAGGGTGCAGACACCAGAGCCAAAGCCAATCAGTTCTGTGTTCCAGCAGAGTCCGAGCTACTGAGTCCTGGGGTGAGGTCAGCAGAGGCAGGCTACTCAGTACTGGTGCTCCAGCAAAGGTTGGGCAGCTGGGCTCTCTCGCTCCTCAGCAGGGGCAGGCCAGTCACCTGGGGCGCCAGAGGGTGTGCAACTCTCAGGAACACTGCTGTCCAAGCAAGGAATGTCCTGGGTTGTTCTGGCAGGCGAGGCCTCAGAGCTGACATCAGGACTGAGGCTGAGGTCTAGAGGGGCCTATGGAAGAGAAGACAGATGGATGAGCAGACAAGCCGGCCTGAGAACTCCTGGGGTCGTCTCCTTCCAGAAGTCCCTTACCTGAGATTTGGGGGTGCCTCCTTTGGGGCTCCCTGAGGCTGGCTCCCCATCAGGTCCTCCCAGTCCCTTCCGACCCCCCAGACTCCACTTCCCACTGGGTCCCTCAGAATTGAGGAGACCAGGGCCAGGAGGTCTTGAGGGCCGGGGACCCTCAGTGGGAGCAGGAGAAGCAGGGGGTGGTCCCGGGAGCCGAGGGGGAGGCCACTGCAGCAGAGGAGGGGGCCGCCCATCACCAGAGCCACTGAGGGAAGGCCGTGGCCCCCAGCTAGGACCCGGTGGGAGGGGCTGTTCACTGCTGCCTGTAGGACACAGATAAGAGCAAAGACCTCAGCCGGGCTACAGTCTAACCACTGCTTCAGCCAGGCTCTGCCTACTTACCTGCTGTATTTTCAGGAGTAGGGTGTGGCAAGGGGGGATTATTGCTGAGGGAGGCCAGGCCGCCGCCCCCACCACAGTCCGAATCATCCACATTCCCGCCGCTATTACAGCCAGCGCCACAGCCCTTATGAAGTCTGGGTGGAGAAGTGGGAGATGTGTAAGGGGGTCCAGGGCAGAGGCATTCAGAGCCCAAAAGAAACATCTAACATCTGAGTCCCAGGAGTCTCATCTCTTGAGAGATTTTGCTGCCTAGCTTATAGTCTTTTAACTACTAAAGCACGCTCTAGGGGAAAGGGGCCTCCCTGGATGGTGGGTCATCTCTCAGGGTCCAAGCTCACTGACTCCAGGACGGTTCACTGACACAGGTCATTTCTGTCATCTTGGAGGAAGCTTCCTTTGTCTCTGTGCTCCTGCTCCCTAAACCCCCGAGCATCAGCCCTCAGAAAGCTTCCTAAGCTAGGGCGGCAGCCAGGGCTCACCTCTCCCAGCTGCGCAAGAGCCACCGGGCAATGGCGCCCAGGCTTACAGGACCACCCCACAGCGCTCGCAGTTGGGGGTGGCTGCCAGCCAGAGACGTGGTAAGGGGCGATACGTAGATGGGGTAGCCCAGCGGCTGGTCGCACGAGGAGTTGATCATGTTTCGGAGTGCCTGCTTGGCATTCTGGATGCTGCCACGTTCAGGGTTGCGGTTGCGCAGGAACACCAGCTCTTGCTGCTGCCCAGCCCACAGCCCACGCACACACTCTCGGTTTACCTGTGGAGGGCCACACCAAAGGTCAGGGCCACGACACTGAGGAGGGGCATGGGCTGCAAGGTGGGGTAAGACCACGTGCCCCACCTTGATGACTCGGAAGCTGAGGTGGCGCCGGTTGAGCATGATGATCTTGTACTCATCAGAAGCATCGTCCATGACGTGGCGCAGTGCCAGCAGGGAGGGTGTGTTGCTGAGGATGGCGCTGCGCCAGGCAGGGTCCCCCTCATGGGAGATGACCAGCCGCTCCTCGTTGGCCGCAATGGCATCATACAGGGCTGCAGGCTCCTCATACTCATCAGGAGATGTGAAATGGTCCTGGTTGGAGGGGAGGACAGCAGTCAGGAACCGCTGGGCTTGGGGAAGGCTTCGTCTCCCATGGCCTCTTCCTCTGCCTGGACACCTCCCTCCTACCTGGTGAAGCTTGAGGGCCATGCGGACCCCAGGCGCCACCACTCGGTGGAGCAGATCCATGTCGGCAAAGACCCACTCATCGCGGGGAGAGGTGATGCGGAAGTCCCCCTTGAACAGGGCGTGCAGGCCATAGAGGAAGGGCTCCAGGCTGCGGGAGGAGAAGACATCAGCAACAGGGAGACAGCTAGAGCGGCTGCTCCCCAACCTGCCCAGGAGCCAGTCTCTTCCTCACAGAGCAGTGCCAGAGCAGGCAAGGCCGGTGCTGAGTGTCACCCACCTGAGAGGAACACACCCACAGATGTGGAGCTCCTCATGGAAGGGCAGAGGGAGAGCAGCAGGCTCAGCTCGCTGGGGGCACTCACCTGGCAGACATACTGTGTGAGGCTGTTCCCAGGGCCCGGCGACCCAGCACACACAGGCCAAAGCACAGTGTGACCAACGGTGAATTCCAGTCCTGGTCCACAGGCTAAGGCACAAAGACCCTAGTCAGCACAGCTCAGTGTGGGACTGGAGTCCAGACTGAGGGTCACCAAGTTGAAGGCAGTGACCAGGAAGCCCAGGTCCCAAAAGTCTGGAGAGGGGCAGACCTAAGGGGAAGGTGGCCTGACCTGGCTGCGCCGAGAGGCACAGTACTGGATCCACTCGAGGTGCACAGCGCAGAAGGACGGCAAGGAGAGGCCGGACAGCCTGAGGTCATAGTCCTCATCAACACTCAGTGAGAAGGTGGGGTCCGAGTCGGCATAACCAAGGGCCCGCACAGGCCGGAGAGCAGAGGCGATGCCCTCGTGGTTCAGCCAGGTCTCTAGCTTTGGAGAGCGGCTCACATAGTAGATGATGCTCTGGGAGGACAGGCAGGTGTCAGGGGCAACTCCACCCCCGACCCCAGCCATGGGGAGCACGCGCTCCAGCCGGGGCCACAATGCTGTCTTTCTATGGCGCAGCTTCTACAGCTCAGCCCAGCTCTCTGGAGCTAGGTAGGGAAGCAAGTTCTTCCTCTCCAGGACAGTGGTCTGCACCTTGTCCTCTTCTTGCCATCCCTAGAACCCAGCCCATCAGTAACGGGAACGGAGGCTCACACAGATGACAGTCTTGTCCAGTGTCACATAGCTGAGCACACTGGGCTGGAAAGTGAGGACGCTGTGCCACATCTACATCTCAGGGCCAGAAGGTCAGGCTGAAAGAGCATCCTGCCTACAGCCCAGGTAGCCCGCACGACCTGAGTCACAGGTCCCGTTACACTAATTACTATGACAGACATAAGGCCTTCTCTGAAAACAGTCAGAAGCATACACTTTATATCAAAGTTCAGTGTCTGACTGGGCAAGTGGACAGCAGCTCTGGGGAGTGAGGAAGCTGGCGGACTGCAGGGTTAGGGGACTCCATGTGCTTCCCTGAGCTGAGACTAATGGGCTTGGCCTTCTGGCCGGCTAAGTGGTGGGGAAGCCCAGCCCAGGGGACAGTGAAGCTGTCCATGGACAGGGAGTGCCCAGGCAATAGGGACAGCACGGTGATTGTGCTGGGACACTGGGCGGCTAAAAGCCTGGGAAAAATGGCCAGGGTACAAGCTAGGAAGCGCTGAAGCTCAAACACGTTTGCTAGTGGGCGGCTTCATGGCAGCGCGTGCGTGTGGGGGGAGAGGAGGCGGGGTGTATTCTTCAGTTCCCTACACAGATGTGGCCTTGGCAGCAGTCAATGAAGAAGTCTGATGAGAGCTGGCTGCTGACTTCGGCCTTACTAAAAGGAAGGAGCAGGAATGAGTGCTCTGTGGTCTCAGGCTGACCTTCCTGCCTAGAGAGCATCTCTGAGATCCAGGCACCACCACAGCCACTAAGAAAACCCTGGGTCAGGGAGGAGCTGACATGGAATGTGTTGATGCAGGTAATTTTTAACACTATCATTGTATTCTATGACATGCCCTCAGTGTGATTCTTAAATGAAAGTTCAAGACTTTCTAGGAAGAGCTCCTGTCTGGAACATTCTCTGTAGTTGTTTGCCTGGGTACACTTCACTGGCCATGAATGGGGCTCAGGACCACTGTGTCTCCCTGTGCGAGGCTCACTGCCTGTAAGAACTTCAGCTGTGGTGGGGCCATCACAGAGGCCCCACCATTCCTAAGGTTCACTAAAGGATGCAAGATAACATGCAAGAACTGAATACCTCAAGGATAGGGTTGGCTGCAGGTGGGTGCTGGGAGCTGGGAACAGGTGGCTCTGGAGCCAGAGACCGCATTTCATCTGTCACCCACTATTAGTGATGCCCATGGGAAGGGCACTATGTGAATGAGAGTAAAGTCCTTAGCACAGCCAGAGCTGCACGGAAGGGCAGAGTCTGTCTGGCCCATCTAGAAGGCCAAGCGCTGCCACAGCCTGGGCTCCTTGTCCAGCTGCTCCCCCAGCCCTGCGTTGTCCCTACAAGCTTCACCCCTCCATGCCTTTCTCAGAGCTCCAGGTATCACTTCTGCCCAGCTTCTCGGGGATCCAGGCTGAGGCACACTGGCTACTTCAAGGGATAGTAAAGCTGACAAGGCCAAGCTCATGCCAGTGTGCCTCCTCAGCCGAGCCAGCACTGCTGCACAGCAGTCCAGGGTACATGGAGCTCTGATGAAACTTGTGGGAAGAAGCAAGGTGACCTGGACATGAGTGGTCTGGGGTTGGGAATGACCTCTGGACCACTTCTGGCCTGCTTCTTAGTAAAGTGAAGGGCGGGCCTGCCTTACAAACTTTCCTAGGAGTGGTTTGGAGGACAAAAGGAACAACAGAATTATGGTTTCTCAGTTTTTCCAACACATGACTCTGAAAGATGTCCACACTGCCTGGGACAAAAGGACAGACTTGGGTTGCATGAGTTTGCCTTAAAGGGAACCTCAGTGAAGCAGGCTCACCAGCAGGCCACCAGTGTCTCAGGGCAGATCTTAAGTGCATGTGGGACCTGGACTGTGACACAAACCTATCACACGCTAAGGTGCTTTGAATGAGAACACCCTGCATAAGTTCGTTTGAATATTTGGTTCTCCCTTGGAGGACTGTGTAGGAAGAATTAACAGTGGCCTTGTTGGGGGAGGTGTGGACTGAAGATGGACTCTGAGGCCTCAGAAGCTCCAGCCATGTGGATAATTATGACATAAGCTCTAAGCTACTTCGTGCTCCCTGCAATGATGATGTCACGCACTGACTCCCTCAAACTGTAAGCCAGCCCAATTAAATGGTTTCTAGATAAGTGGCCGTGGTCATGGCATCTCTTCATAGAAACAGAAGAGTAACCAAGACATTCCCATAGTGCTCCTCTCTGCGTGTAACAAAAGCTCACTGTTCCTAATGTTCTACAAGCCTGCAAGGCTGTTTCAGGGCAAGAGGCACCATACTAGGTTGCCCGAAACCCTACAATTTCCAGCAGAGCTCCTAACCTCACTGTGTCTCACCACTTTCAACAGGTCTCAAGATGCTCTGGCCTGACTTGAGCCCTCTTCCTCCCACCCAGGACAAGGCCTAGTGAGTGAGATGCCAGGCCTGAGTCTAGAGCCTGGCTCTGTCATATTCTAATGCCAATGCTCCAACAAATCATTTCACCTCTACAGATGATGTGTGTCTGTGTGTGCATGTGGGGACCAGAGGCCGACATCCAGTGTCTCTCAGTTGTATGTGCGTGTGGGGACCAGAGGCTGGCAACAAGTGTCTCCCTCAGCTGCTCGCTCCCTTATTTTTTTTTTCAAGACAGGGTTTCTCTGTGTAGCCCTGGCTGTCCTGGAACTCAACTCTGTAGACCAGGCTGGCCTTAAACTCAGAAATCCACCTGCCTCTGCCAAGTGCTGGGATTACAGGCGTGCGCCACCACCGCCCCGCTCGCTCCCTTATTTTTGAGTCAAGGATTCTCACTGAATCTGGAGCTCACCAATTTGGTTAAACTAATTGGTCAGTAAGTCCCAGAGACCCTTCAATATCCAGACCCTCGGCTTTGGGATTAGAAGTCATGCCAGGATGTCCAGCTTCCGCAGGATCTGAATTCAGGTCCTCATGGCTGTTTACATGCCAAGCATCTAACCAGCTCCCTGCCCTGACCTGTTCTGAGAGTCTTTCCCATCGTGCAGGCTGACCTTGGATCCTAATCCTCTGCCCTTAACCAGTCCCATCACTGTAGGCTGGGAAAGGCTGCTGGGTTTTATTTTGGTAACTATGAGTTGAATCTAGGGTCTCAAACATGCTAGGCATGCATTCTACCGCACTCCTATCCCTGTGGTGGTCCTGAAGACATGCCTTAGCCAACTGGCCCAGCTGGACGCAGCAGCCTGGGGGGGTGGATCCAGGAATGTGCTGCCCACCCACCCTCCACACGCAGGGCCTGAGACAGGCATTCTAGAAGGTGCGATAGGGAGCTCCGACTCCAGGCACTTGCTCACCAAGGCCTCCGTGGCCTACTGTCTGATGGTAGCACTGTGAAGAATGTTTCCCTTCACCTTCAGTCATCCTACACTCAGCCAACAGACGCAGAAGCATGCTTGCATAGTGACAATTCACCGGGCTGCCACCCAGCCCCAGAGCCCATACCTTGACATAGTAGGTGACGAGGATCTTGCGGAGGTCAAAGACCTGCAGCATGGAGGCTGCATTGTTGTCACTGATGCTGTAGCCTTCCAGCACATACTTGCTGGCTGTCACCTCCCAGGCCAGCCAGCGCTGCCCGAAGGCAGCGTTGAAGGACAGGACCCGGGGCAGGTGGCCAGGCTCACAGCAGCAGCAACCCTCATCTTCCTCCACGCCCTCCGTGATGGCCTCCACCTCGCGCTGCTGGCAGTACGTGCCTGTGGGACAGGGTTGCCCGGTCAGAGCTACTAGGATAATCCCTACTTGCACTACCAAGTGCCCAAAATGGCAACAGACCCGCTGCCGCTCAGCTCCTACCCTAGACACTACGTCAAGGTCACTAAATGAATGGATGGACCAAGTGAGACCCTTTCTCCTCAGAACCCCAACTGCCAGAGACTTTCTCTGCCAGGGGTCAGAGAAAAATGGGTTCAGTTCCCTCCATTTATTGAGGCAAAGACCAAAACTTATTTTTAAAAAAAGTGACTTTCTCAAGATCCTGGTGCTCATGCGCTGTCCTTGGAGTCAGCCTCCCTCGAGGCCCCGAAGGACTTGTCTTAAAATGGCACATATGAACTCGAGAGCAAGGGACCAGCCACCTACAGTGCTGGCTGCCATGCCGCTTGTCAGGCCCAGGGAAGAGCCAGAGGAGGCCGGAAGCTACATCAGCACTCAGGCCTCACCTGTCAGCAGTACTCTGAGGACTCTGAGGTCAAAGGCGGTGTGTTATATACGGGGTGTCACTGCAGGTGGGGCGCCAGACTAGGACACCCACACTCAGGAGGAAGAGAGCGCTGCCTGAGGTCACCCAGTGACCTGAGAGCTGGACGAGAACCCAGACTCCACACACACTAACTATGTCTCCCAGCTCAGGCCTGTAGCTCACCCCGGAACTCAAGGCCACGAAGCTGGAAGGTGACGAGGCCATTGCCAACCTCAATGAGGTGCACTAGCGCGTTGAGGTAGTCAGAGGCCAGGACAAAGCAGTCTCCAGGGCCATAATTGCCCCAGCGGCCCAGCACCAGATCGCCACAGAGCGTGTGCTGCAGGGAGCGTGTCAGGTGCTCATAGAAGATGGAGTTGAGGTTGTTGTCATCAGCGCCTGGGATCCACAACAACATAAACAGGTGAGTATCAGGGAAAGAGGGCACCTTCCAGGAGACAGCCTGCCTGTAAGCTCCTGGGCAAGCAGCTACGTACCTGGGTTCCGGTCCAGCTGTGTCACTAGGCGAGTGTTGGAATGATCCACACGTTTAGTGCTATTAGCGAGAGCAACAGTGCATGGGCGGGGTCAGGCAGGCAGACATCCTCTGCCCAAGCTCCACCCTGGTCCTCTCTGAGTCCACATCCCTGAGCTATGAGTAGAGGCCACCTGTGACAGCCCACTGTAGCTGACAGAAGAGGACGCTAAAGCTTATGGACATGAAGGGACTCACACAGGACCCGAGGGAGAGACCTGGAGCAGAATGGGGTCTCACAGAGGCCAGGCGATCCAGGAGGTTTGGATGGCTGCATGTTTGGCCTTCACCAGACTCACTACCGTGAGTGTCCCCAAAGCCAAGCACTCGGACCCCTGCTGTGGGGACCCGGAACCCCTTTCTAGTGCTTTCTGGCCAGGACTCCAAGGCCTCACTTGCCTGTTGGTCACCAGTTCCTATCTCTCATGTGACTTACTTATAGTCCCTCTCCCAGAACTTGAGGGGCCTTGCATAGGACATGATGAAGACTGCGCTGCCCAGCAGGGGGTTGAGTGGGGTAGAGAAGAGCCCCGAGAGCAGGGCCTGGAGGAACAGCATAGCTGAGTCTGGGCACAAGTCAAGGACGTAACAGGCTCATGGGACCGTCCGCCTCCCTCACCTCCCTCTCCTCCCTCTGCAGCAACACACCCCGCCCCCAGAGGGAAACCAGAAGCTGGATACGTGGCACAGCGAAGGGCTGGGCAAAAGCATGGAAGGCTGAGCCCCAGGTGATCTGCCACGGTGCGATGTAGGTCAGTACAAAACGCAGCTTATACAGCAGGTCCCAAAGCTGTGGGTCACCAAGGTCACGGTGATAAGACACATAGTCAAACATGGTGGTAAGATCTACGGAGCCTCCAGACAACAGTCCCATGGTGCTGACTCTGAGACCACACTCCCAGCCTTTTCTTTCTAGACTTGGCTTGCAACACCTGAAGCCATGGTAACTTCTGACTGGCTCCAAAGAACATTAGGCAGTTAACTCCCACGATGACAGTGGGATGTCCCTCCTGCCCTCCCTAGTCCACAGATAGGAAAGGCCCAGTTCAGATAAAAACAGGGAAGTCAAATGACTTGCTCTGGTCACGTTACTTAATCTTTAGCGAGGCTTTCAAGGAATGAGCCTAGCCCCGCCCTCGGAGGCTCTAAGGCAAGCCTGGTCTCTACTAGTTCCAGATATTTAAGAGGACCACAAGTTTCGAGGCAGCCTGGGCTGTAGAGTTGTATAGGTGAGCCTATACAACTTAGACTATCTCAAAACAAGAATTCAAAAGAGGGACGATCAAACAGTTCAGTGTTAGAATACTTGCACAGTACACCCCAGGCCCTGGGTTCACATTCTAGTCACTAAGTAACTAAAGCAGAAGGGGACCGAGCATGGAAGCTTGCTAGCAAACAAGCCAGACGTGAGAAATCCCTCGAAGGCAGTGTGGCTCCCAGCACCCTGGCAGGTGGTAGGCCTTCAGGATGTGGGGATGGTCCTTTGTTCCATGTGACCCCCAATCCCTGAGTGGGGATCCCACAGCCCAAGAGAACAGCAATGCATCCAGGCTCTAGGGAGTCTATTCTCAGCTGTGACCCCAGCTTCAAGACACTGGCTAGTAGGGGGCAGCGCTCAGAGGGTAGCTTTACAGCATCAGAGGACAAGGTCAGGTCTTGATCTGGCTGATCCTGAGAAAAGTGGTTGTGAGATCAGACTGGCTACCAACTCCCAGGAGGGCCTGAGGCAAGTTTCCATTCAGAGTGTCAACCTGCTCTCTGCTGGAAGAAGTGGAGGAATCCCCTCCGCAGGCTACTGCAAAGGCCACACACAGTTAGAGCAATACAGGTGTGCAGGTCTGCGGGTCTGCAGACACACGTTCCCCAAGAGACCCCTTCTACCCTGCCGCTTGCTCCCCAGCCTGGGTCTGAGCCGACCGACCTGCGGCTTACCTTGCTGCAGAGCAGGGACATGAGGAAGTAGTCAAGCAGGAAGCCCTGCGACAGCCTCGGGTAGTCGAAGTGGAAGAGGAGGACGGTGAAGGCCAGCGTCAGGTACTGCTGGGGCGGGCAGCAGAAAGCCGAGCGCAGCAGCTTCAGCCCCGCCACGGTCATCAGCAAGGCCCGGCAGCTGTGGGGTGGGCAATCAGACAAGGCAGGGCCTTAGGGAGGAGTGGGCGCAGACACACAGCTCTCACAGCACTTTAAATGCAACCCTAGGCATCTGCTGTCTACAACAGCCCTTTGTGTTTTAGTGGGGTGGGGGCAGTACCTCCGAATGAGGTGAAGGGGGACACATTTGCTCCAACTGATAGCTCATTAAGAGCTAGAATCCCGCCTTGGCTTTTTGCCAGTCTTAGGTCCTACCCATTCCTCAGTGGGAATCACATGAGGATATATACAGAGAGCGGCAGGGCTTTGGGGGAGTCCTCACTGGAGGCAGAATTTGTCTGGGTGGCTGACGACCGCGTGGGCGTCCACGGTGAGAGCATTGAGAACCACAGCAGGGTAGATGAGGTACTTCTCCACACACTGCAGGCCAGCATAGAGCTTCTCAAACCACATCACCTGGGCAGCACCTGTAATGGAAGGGAACGGTCAGCTAGCATGTGGTTCTCAACATGTCACCTCTCTGGAGCCCAGAGGACTAGGCACCCCAGGGCCAGAAAGCACCCAGGAAGGTGGGCAAACCATCTATGCTGTCCTGGGCTCCTGGAGATGTGGGCTAGTGTCTTTGGAATACTGCTAACAGTTCTGAATACGGATGAAGAGCCCAACAGGACAGGGGCTCCAAGCCCACTCAGCGTGTCACAGGCTTGGAATAAGCACTAGGTGGTTCTGACCCACTAGTGGCAATTCAGAATATAAAACTACTTTTAAAAGTGTTGGAATCCTCTTCCACTAGAGACAGCAGGAAGCAAGGCAGGGGCTGTTGGGGTTTTGTCTAAGCTCCACCCCACACCTACCTGGCAATAGCCAGGTATGCCCCACCCCAGAGATCTGGCCCACTATAAGAGGGGCTACTTGCCCCTCCTCTCCCTCTTTGCTTTCTGCTCTCCCACACTCTCTCACCTCTCTGCCCCTGGGGCTCTTCCCCCCTCCACGTGGTCATGGCCGGCCTCCACTCCACTCTCTCTATTCTCTCTCTCTCTTCTCTCTCTTCTCTCTCTTCTCTCTCTCTCTCTCTCTCTCTCTCTCTCTCTCTCTCTCTCTGCCTCTCTCTCTGCCTCTCTCTACCACTAACTCCCATCCCCTACTCTGAATAAACTCTATTCTATACTATGCCTGTGTGTGTGTGGTCCCTCAGGGGCAGAGGTGCCCAGGCAAGGGCCCGCCTGGACACCTTCCCCCACACCGCCTAGCCACACTCCCCTAACCCCCTATAGTCTCCCCCTTTTAAGCCCCTTCAGGGGCTGTGCACAGGGTTGGAGCCCAGCAGAGACTGTACCGGGCAAGTGCAGGCAATGGGAAAGAAGGGACCAGTGGGGCTCACCTCGCACTTCATACTGGCTGTATTCCAGTGGTTTCAGCACAGGCTGGGAGAGGCAGAACCAGGGGAGCTGTTTGCGAAGCTGTGGCAGCAGGTAATGCGTGAAGAAGCCCACAGCTCCTGCCAGCGCATACAACACGAAGCCCAGAACTGACTGTAGGAGGGAGAGGCCAGAGGCCCAGTTTAGCCTGGGCTCAGCCCACCAAGGTAGGCGTGGCCTACAGAGGGGCTCTCAAGTACAGCAGGCACTTATCCATACCAAAAGGGCGTGACCTATGCCACACGAACCTTCAGGGCGATGAAGACGGTGCTGGCACTGATGGCGAAGGTGAGCACGGCAATGACCACGCACATCACCAGGTCAGAGTGCAAGACTTCCCGCTGCAGAGCCAGGAGGAAAAACAGCCTGAGTGCCCACTGCATGGGTTCACACATCCTCCCCAGGTCCAGACCTGCCGGAATCCCATACTCCTACACCCTCATCAGCTCCCACCCCTCACCACTGACTGACGCATCTTCTCTGGCAGTGGGTCTGGGGGTTCGGCCCGGGCCGTCTCTAGGCTCCGCTCCTCTAGCTCTGGGAAGAGCTTACTCCGGACTAGAGACCTGAAAGGAAGAAGAAGTGCCAAGGAAGGCACTAATGTCCCTTCCTCACACAGTTAGTGTCAGTCCCAGGCATATGCACTGACCACCCAAGTTCCAGGTGTGCACATTTTCACACACACACACACACACACATTCAGACAGTACTCTATCATGCACTTATGGCTAAGCAGTCATATAGTACTCTGTCATGTACAGATAAGCACACAGTCAGAGAGTACTCTGTATGCACAGATAGGCACAGACAGCACTCACCAGAGAACAGTGGGGTCACTGCTCTGCCGACTCAGATGGTAGGACAGTGCCACCAGGAGGCCACAGAAGACGGAGAAGAGGACAGGAACGTGCTGCTCTGGCCAAGGTGTCTGAAAGAGAGAACCCATGCTGGTCAGGGGTCGTGAAGAGACGTGTTGGGGAAGACAAGGGGTGTCCTATGTGAGAAGCCACTGCTGAGCCTAATTCCCAGCCCTGTCCCAACGACCCCACCCACCCACCACCCACCCCCACCCCCACCCCCCGGAGTTAGCATGCCCAGCTCCTGGAACTGCCCATACCTTGATGGCCCCAAGGCAGAAACCATAGAGCAGGGCAGCAGCCAGCAGGCTTCGTGTGAGGCTGAAGACTGCAGTGAGTGGGCTGGTGGCGGCTGTGAGCAGGGGGAAATGGGTAAAGCCCAGCTCTGACCTACGGGCCTCACCTCTCACCCTGTCCCACTGCTCCTCAATGCCCACAAGACCTCCCCTGGCACCACCCTCCTCCACTGGACCTTCAGAGCTTCTAGCGTTCTGGGCTGAAACCATTGGCTGGGGAGGGGGGAGGGGAAAAAAAACGAGAGGGGATCAAAGAGGACAGGGGATGGGCCCCGGCAGCCACGCCACAGAGGTTTTGGGAAAAGGCTCTGTAAGAACCAGAGCTGCAGACCCAATGGGGGTCGGGGGGAACCCTCCTGGCCCAACACTGTCTCTTCCGCATAAGCCACCTGTGGGCACCATACCTGTGCCCCCAAAGCCATGCATGTCTATCTGCTCCAGGAGGTACATGAGGCAGGTGTTGACCTGGGGCAGGAGGCCCAGGAGGAAGACAAACGGGAAGCACAAGGTGAACACTGTCCAGGAGCAGGGAAGACAGGACTAATTAGCCTGCCAGCCTCTCCCTGGCCCACCCTCTAGACTCCCTCCCTTGGGTCAGTCTTGCCCTGCCTTACCAGTAGCCACATCTCGGGCGCAGAAGAAGAAAGAGGCAGAGAAGAGTGTGAGGCCGTAGAGAGAGACAGGTGGGAAGGGCTGAGCAGTCCCCAGGGCGTCCAACAGCCAGATGAGTAGACAGCAGATACAGAAGTAGACAGGCCGGCTGTACGCAATCACCCAGTTGTGGCCCTAGGGAGTGGGCCAGTGAGGAATTGGGCCTTCCCCACTGACCTCCCTGGGGCATGTGCACACATTCAACATGCCCCAGGCTTGACCACATCCAAGCTGGAGAACTGGGGAAGATGGGAGCAAAGCGCGTGGTGAGGGAACTCGGCCCCTCTCCCACCATGGCCTCGAATTTGCTCTGACCCTCCCAGGGCCTTCTGGCCAGAGCATCGCCCCCACAGGTACTCACATGCATGGGAGACGCTGCGTCAGGCTGCACGCTCTGGAAGAGACAGGGCTATGTTGGCAACAAGAACTGGTGTCCACAGAAAAGGGAAGTCACTCAGACCAGCTCCACCACTGGACAATAAGTGACCAAGGCAGGACTCTGGACTGTCTGTCCTGAGCCTCAGTACAGTACACATGGGTACCTGGCTACAGGGGACCTTAACCAGAGCAGCCATGCTTCCCCTCAGACCCGAAACAGGGGAAAGCGGATGGCCCGGGGAAGTTGTGTATTTGGGGAGCCAGGCCTGACCTTGAGCAGGGAGTACTGACAGGAGGCGATGACCAGACAGAACTGGAAGACCCAGATGTCAGTGAAGAAGCCCTTGAGCAGCAACAGGTATCCCAGGAAGGCAACCAGGCTGCTCAATCCAACACCGAAAATGTTCTCCATTATCCCACGTGTCCTACAAAGACATGTGGGGCAGGAAGCCGTGTCAGGACACAGCTTCCTGCCCCACTTTCTAAGGGGAGTTGGGGAGACAAGACTCTGCCCTAAAGTTACATATACCTCTGGGCCTTAAAAAGCCAAACCTTGCCAGGTGGTGGTGGCGCACGCCTTTAATCCCAGCACTTGAGAGGCACAGGCAGGTGGATTTCTGAGTTCAAGGCCAGCCTGGTCTACAGAGTGAGTTCCAGGACAGCCAGGGCTACACAGAGAAACCCTGTCTCGAAAAACAAAAAAGAAAGAAAAGAAAAGAAAAGAAAGAAAAGAAAAGAAAAGAAAAGAAAGAAAAGGAAAGAAAAGGAAAGGAAAGGAAAGAAAAGAAAGGAAAGGAAAGGAAAGGAAAGGAAAGGAAAGGAAAGGAAAGAAAAGAAAAGCCAAACCTCTGACCTCATAGGGAAGAGGACAGATTGCACTTGCTCTGAAAAACCGTCTTGTTGCTGCCCTTAGCCCATCTTTGGCCATCCAGACACAGACGTTCAAGGCACGGTTGTTCCTGGCCACGCCCCCTTCCTGCTCACACTAACAGGAGTTACAGCAGGAGGGCCAAGATGTGCACACAGGCAGACCCCAGCCACACGAGTGAAACAAGGATGTACAGGACGCCAGGATGTGGGATCTAGGCCCGACGCCTTGATGGCATCTTTATCTGACTTTCTGGCCTGTTTCCCCTCTGGAAAACGGGAAAGGTTTTGAGACAACCAGGATTATGAATGTACTTAGGTTTCAGCACTCAAGCATATGGAAGAGAAAGAAAGAGACTGACCCTGGAATGAGGGAGCAGTGAGGGATCACTCCGTTTTGAGGAAGGCTTCAAGGGAAGGGTAGCCATTGAACCCCATCCTTTTATACCCTCTGCAGCCTAAGAAACCCCTTGCAGCAGAGTGGTGGTCACACCTCTACTAGAACTTTTAGGGCTGAAGAAGAAGGATCACTGTAAGTCTAGAGTTACAGAGTGAATTTCAGGCTGGTCTAGGATACAAATGAGACCTTGCCTAAAAAACAACAAACAGAAACCAAGCCAGGTACAGTAGTGCACACCTGTAACCTCAGCACATGGTAGGTGGAAACAAGATAACCAGAGTTGAGGGTTAGCCTCAGGTACATAGCAAATCTGAACCCAGCCTGGTCTATGATACCCTTTTTCAAAAGCCAAAAACAATAACAAAGAAATCCACTTCAGTCTCCAGCAACTGAGGCATTCAAGGTCTCTGATGGCATGACCATCTTCACAAGTTTAGAGTTTGGAAGACCAGAGTCCCAACACTTTCTGGGGATCGGGAACTAATACTTGTAGGTACTCACCGGTCCAGCAGAGCCAGCAGGGCCAGCCGCTCATAGCGCACAGAGGTCCAACGGCCAGGAAGAAACCAGTACTTGTAGCTGTGCTGGGCCCGGGGTGGTGCCTCCTCCATCAATGTCTGCTCCTGGGATTCGTGCAGGGAGTCCTGGTCCAGCAGGTCAAACTGCAGTCCCCACAGCCGCATCTATCAGCCCCACCACCCCATTGATCTAACATAACCCCTCCCCCAATGCTGATCTGATGACTGGCTATGTAACTGAGCACATCAAGGCGCATCTGTCCTCTAACCCTCGGCCTGCCTCCCTCTCCATCACAAAGGCTCGCTCCTAGCTCTGGGTTCCTAGGACACCGTTGGATTGTTGTTATAGGTTGCCAGGTGCCAGAGTCACCAAATCATACATCTGCCTTCTGAAATCAGGCAGAATATTCAGTGAAGTCTACTTTGTCCTTCAGGATCTATCACAAATGACATCTCCTCCAAGACGGAGCCACCACTGTCATTGTAACAACCCCATTCAGGAACACAGAACACCTGGTTCAGCGGACAGGCTAGAGCTGCGTGTCCCTGAGAAAAGTACTTAGCTTCTTTAGTATAGACATATCCTTCACTCAACATGCATTTCTAGAGATGGCTCAAAAGGTAAAAACCACTTGTCACACAAAACTGACAGCCTGAGTTCAATCTCTGGACCCCATAGTTGGAAGAGAAAACTGACTCCTACTCATGTATACTGTGATATGCCTGTTTGCACAGGCATGAATATGTGCATGCACATGCACACACACACAGACAAAAACATCTGCAGGATACAGTGGAGAGCCCATTGCAAAGATGCCCGGCTCTGGCCTTTAAGTTACTACTAGACTGCAAGGATGATGCCGTCAATCCCATATAATGGTTACGTAAAATAAACAGCCAAGAAAGAGGAGCCAGGCCTGGCAGCAATGACCTATAATAATCTTAGGTAACTGGGAAGCTGAGTCAGGAGGACTCCAAATTCAAGGCCTACCTGTGCTACAGAGTGAGGTTAATGCCAGCCCAGTCAACTTAATGAGTCTGTCTCAGGCTGGAAAAGCAGCCTGGAAATACAGTGCTCGCCCAGGATTCAGTCCCCAGTATCTCACACAGACACACATACACTCCAGCCATGGTGGGTTCTAGCAGTGCTCAGTCAGCTGTGATCTGAGGCGTTAGCACATTCTGGGTTAGGCCTATTTCAGAGCTGCTCTCTGAACTCTGTAGAGTGGAGACTCTGTTTTGAGGTCTGGGTGTGTAAGCACTTTAATGCAGGCAGGGTCCCTCTGTAGTGCAAGGCTGGCCTTCAGTTCCCAGGCTCACGTAAGATCCTGTCAGCCTCTGGAGAAGCCGGGATCCACATGGTCGGGGTCATGTTTTATGCACTTATTACTTCTGTTAACTACTGGAATGATTGTGTTAGTGATAAATGATCAGAAGTAAGAAAGGACACCATTAGTAACCACATTGCTGTCAGGATAACGCCTCAGGCAATCACACCTTAACTGTCAGGCACAGGACAAAAAAAGGCCCCTTCTGCAGGGATCATTGTGAAACAACCATTGTCCTGTTGGCTGCTCCTGCCCTGGGATCAGAGCGGTACACATTTACAGAGTAAATAAACATACGACTGAGGAGGCATTCAGCTTCAAGCCATTAAAGATGGGGACATAGTGGTGTCCCCAAGCTCCTCCTCGGGGATCTAGCCCTCTTGGGATGCCCACGCAGGCTATCTACCTAGACCAGCCTTAGACATCTGATACATGCGTCTTGTCCCACACAGCCCTTTCAAAGCTGCTCCTCACCTCCGGGATTTCCAGGGGCACCCTGCGCACCTGCATACCCTGAAGAACCACTGGCCTCGGTTGTAACAGGTTCAAGCCTCCTGTGGCTTCAGGCACATCAGCTGAGTGGAAGCTGGAGGAATGTGAGTGTCGGTCCCTGTGGATCAGGAGCAATGAGGGTGAAGGGCAGCGACAAGCCCTGCATCTTGGTGAGTCGGGAGTCAAGGCCAAGTAGGTGGGGCACCTGCCCCACGGCTGGTGCCCGGGGATCAGAAGCGCGGAGTCAGGAGAAGGCAGATTGTAGGAGTAGCTCTCCTGCGGGCTCCGGCCTACTCGGAAGCTGTGCTTCCCTGCCCTCCTCCCCAGAAGCCAATACTATGCTTCCTAGAAGACTTGGAAGCCTAGCATGACCTCTGCCCCAGTCTCCTACTGTCTTCCCCTCCTTAGCTCTTTGCTGCCCCACCAGAGTAAAGAATACTAAGTTCAAGTGCTCTCAGAAATGCAGTCTGCCAGGCCCACAGGAAGCCCACCCTGGAGACTCACCAGGCTCCATTGGCTGCCTGCTCGCCTGGCTGACTCACAGGGTTCTCATAGCCACCTCCAGCTAGGCCAAAGGTATACGACCGCCGTACACCTGGGGCAGAGGGACAACAGCACCATCAAGGCCTGAGACTACAAGGGCATCAAGGCCAACAAACAAGGGTGGTGTGTCTCCTGTCGTGACAGCCCAGCTCCTAAGGACCAAGTATTAGGTAGGAAGGGGACTACAGATCAAAAGCCTAGGCCCTGTGGTCAGCCTGCCTTGGGCAGGGCTCTGTTCTACCACTAGCTCAGCCTGTGGCTTCAGGTGTGCCTCTGTTTCCTCATAGCAGAGCAGGGATAATGACACCCACATCTCAGAGATGCTGCAAGGATGACACTGGGCAGCACAGTAAAGCCCTTGCCACAGAGCCAAGGGTGGGTGGGTAGCCACGATGCCTGCAGGAAGCATGGAAGAGGCGCTAGGCTGGCCGGGGAAGGGCTCACCACTCTCATCGTAGAAATAGTGCACAGCACCCTCGGAAGTGTCATCAAAATTGCTGGCTTCGTGGACGCTGGGGCCAGCTCGGGTGAGCAACAGGGAAGAGGCAAAGTGCAGAGCAGAGGGCAGGGTCAGCGCCCGGGAGTGAGAGGCAGCCCGGCCCCGCTGAGCCTCCTGTAGGCTGCTGGACAGGGTAAGCCCGAAGTTAGCACCAGGCGGAGCCAGTTGGCCCTTCTACCCTGCAGCCATGGGGCAGATGCTCACCTAGGTGGTGAGCCCATGACAGAGGCGGGAGGCGTAGGGTTGCTGCCTGCATTGTGTCGTCTCCGGATAGCCTGAGCCCTCCTCACATTGCTCGTGCATTCCCGCTGACCTGTTTCCTCAGGTGCTGTCCGGAAAGAAGCCCCAAGCATAAGCGACAGGCTGGGCTGGGCTGGGCTGGGCTGGGGACGGGTGCTCCAGAATGGAGCTAAAGGTAGACTTAGTACAGCACCACTTAGTCCCAGGAGCCCTGCCTGCACATCTCTAGCCATTCATGCCTCAGTTTTCTCATCTGGAAATAAGAATGACAATCATCTGCCCTGCCCCACTGCTGGGCAGATGCTGTCCGCAGGGAACAGAGGCTCAGTGCTAACCACAGCCTGGAGGTGTGGCCCACATGTCTTATCCATGGAGTACGTGTCCACCTGCCTCCTGAGATGGAGGATGGGCTGACACTGACTAGGTTACCCAGACTCAACCCTCCCGGCTCTTCCTCACCCTCACCCCTGGGCCCCACTCACCTCCCCCCACAGCACCTTCCTCCTGCAGCTCCCCCCGCCAGCCAGGCTGGTTGGCAGCAGGTCCCCTACGGGCTTCAGGAGGCAGCACAGCAGGCTCGCCAGCGGCCAGCTCCATTCCTGGCTGGGCCTCCAGCTCGGCCTTGGAGCCAGCCAGGGGAGCCCTTAAGACATCACCCCCTGCCCCATCCATGCTCAACACACGTGCATGAGTTTTGGCACTGGCAGTACTGGGCGTCCGCTGGGTCCCATAGGGTCGCTTAGGGGGCACAGCAGATCCTTCTTCAGCCCCATGAGGGGCCCGCCGCTTCCGAGGACCCCCTGCTGCACCCTGGGAGCTCTCGGGGGAGTAGCAAGAAGTAGATGAGGAGCTATCAGTGCTATAGCGGCGCTGAGACCGGAGACTGGATGCTGGACTCAGCTCACTCCCTTCACTGGTGTCTTCATCTTCAAAGAAGCCTGAGCCCTCAAGCAAGGGCCGTCTTGGGGTACGGCCAGGTGGGGAGTGTTCTCGCATGGGGGGCCGCCGTTTGTTAGGCCGAAGCAGGGCCAAGTCCTTGGGCCGCACAACCAGGAGCGGCTCAGTTTGGCCCGGTGGTGTCCCTGCTCCAATGACTGTGTCAAAGGAACGAAGTGTATCATCTGAGGGGACCCCAGCATCTGGGGAGGCAGGCAGCTCAGCCTCAGAAGGAGGGTCTGTGTCACTGCCCTCTGGGGCATGCCCACCAGGGGGACTGTCCAGGTGTGTAGAGTTAGTCTTCTCACTTTTGAAGCTGCTCAGAGTCTCTCTGTCAGTCCCACTGAAGCAGGAGTCTGAAGAACCAGCTTTCTGGGGCACAGGGTCCCCCGAGCCCCTCCGGTCCAAGGGCTGGTAGCCTCCAGTTCCCCGACATTGTTCCCGCCGACTACTGGTCCTCACTAGGGCCCGGTCAGGCCGGGTCAGGGTCAGAAAGCTCTTGCTTAGCTCCTGGCTGAGGCTCCCTTTCAGTAAAGGGCTCATGGGAGTATCAGCCACGCCGCTGCCACCCCAGGCAACACCATCTCCAGTCATGGGAGAACGCTCAGAAGAATCCGTACTGGGGAGGGAGGGGTCTGGGACAACCCCTGGGGGTGTCTGGGGAAGGTCTCCAACTGTTAAAAGAAAGAAAGAGATGAGAGAAGGGCATGTGGCAATGCGGGCTCGTGTAAGGGGATCTCATGACCTCTATTTCCCACAGAGGGTATGGGCACGAGAGGAACACCAAGGTGATCCCATCTGGGAGCACAACAGTGGAGCCAGATTTGGGATGATGTAATCCTGAGACACCTGCCCTTCCCGCCGGCCCATCACTCACTCAGTCTCTCTGGAGAGCTGGGTTTCAGCAGCCCCCGGTCGGCAGAGGTCACAATCACATTGTTGCTGCCCTGCTCCCGTACCAGCTCCTTGATGTCTGTAGCACAGCACCAGAGTGATCACAATGACCCTAGGGTCCTCAACATCATCCCGTCCACACCACTACCACCATCCAGCCCAGAACAGCAGCCACCTACCTCTGAGGGGCCCAGAATCCTCCATCCGGGGCAGCAATTCCTGATCAGCCAGAGGAGAGAGCACAAATGAACAAGCAGAGCCAGAGCTGCGTGGAGCAGGCCCACAGCAGGGACAGCTCCCAGGACAGCAGGGAGGGAAGCCTGAGGTTGGGCCTACTCACCGAAACCTGGTTGAAGCCAAACACAGAATGCTGGGAACTGCAGCGCACAGGGGGTGTGGAACTCACTTTCCGGAACACCGTCATCTCCACACCAGGGTCCCTGCAAACAGAAAGGACAGCTGAGAAGAGGCTCTCAGCTAATCTCTCTTTCCTGTTTCTTCTCCCCTTCCTTAACACCCCTTCCTCCTCAAGGCTCCCTCCCTTCTACTGCTCTACTTAGACTGACTACAGGAAGTACTTAGAGCCAGTGTTCCCTCGGCCTTCCCTGTCTTCCAAGACACTAGACACAAGAACAAGCACAGGAACAACGGTCCCTGAAATAGCCAATGCCCTCCTCACCTGGGAAGACTGCTCTCCCCCTGGGCAGCCTCTTCTTCCTGCTCTGCCATGGTAGAGTTGCGTTTCTCCACAATCTCGCCCTGGTCGAACATGGCATGCAGGCGATAATTCACAGTCTTGATGGTAGCAAAGATGACAGCTACCACCAGGCAGTACACTCCAGCCACCATCAGGCTGGGGGGCAGGACCTGGAGATGACAGTTAAGTTGGATGCTTTCTCATAAAAACCTTGCTCCCTCGAAGATGTACCTGCCACCACTATAAAGAATTAGGATTCATCAGTTTACAAAACTTCATCACCCCCTCATGTAACAGTACAAAGACCCCTGTTAGGAGCAGCCCTCTGTGTAACCAAATAGATTAAATGAGGCTCAAGGTCACTCCACGTAGAAAAGGCTTGGTCTTCCCTCTATATAAAACCAAACTCTATAGTGACTCGCCTCACTCGACACCCTAGGACTCAAGATGCCCATCCCTCCAGACTGTCCTCCCTCTCGCTGTAGTCACAGGTGGCGGCAGCCTCTCACCATGTACAGCAGGAAGGGAAACATGAGCAAGAAGATCCACACATAAAGATGGAAGCAGTTGGAGAAGGTGCTCTGATGTGGATCGAAGAACCAACCGCCAGTGAGCGAGGCCCACACCCCCTGGCGCAGGATCTGCAACACCTGAGACCCCATGGCCCAGCCGCTGCTGCGCACGCCCTCCTCCCGGGACCCTCATGGGGGCGGCCCCCGGCCCATGCCCCGCTGGCGCCCGAGGGTCCCGGGGTCCGACTTAGATTTCACGCCATGGCCTCCCCCAACGGGGGGAGGGGATTGGTAGGGCGAGGGCACAGGCAGGGGGCGGGGCCGGCACAGGCAGTCAGCGGATCAGGCCGGGATACTGGGGTGGGACTGCATCAGAGGCGGGGCCTGGGCCCCCACCGGTGGCCCTGAACTGTTGTAAGGGGCCGAGCCTGAAAGCCAGCGCAGGGCAAGGGCTGGGCACTCGTCGGCGGCATCCAGAGGTGGGCGTGGAATAGGCGCTCTCCGAGTGCCAGTGATAGGTCCCTTGGCTCCGGACCGGAGAAATCCTTGGGACCCTGAAGTCCACTTCCGGGGTCGCAGGTCACTCGCTTGGGGCTCTGCGTTCGCCCCGCTTCTACCGGTGCCGGCGCAAAGGGAAGGCCGGAAGGAGCCGCGAGCTGCCAGCCTGCACAGGCGCATGCGCCCGTTAGAACCTGTTAGGACCCGGAAAAGGAAAACCTGGCGGCAAAAGTGCGCAAGCGCGGAGAAGTGAGACGTGACGGATTGCTGAGATGTCTCAGGGGCGCGCGCAGTCAAATTCTAGAGAGACCAAAAATGGGAAGTGATTTGGCCTAAGCGCACGCCCGGATAAGTCGCCACTGGGTAACGACTTAATGAATGGCGCAAAGCTTTTCCAATGTGTTACAGGAGGTGGGGAAAACCTGGAAGCTGGGACTCCACGGCTGCTTCCAGTTTGCGTTACCGGGTCACACCCCCGACTTGGGCCACCTCTCCTAGTGCAAGACCGTAAATCATGGTCGTCACTTGGCTTACGCCTCTACTTCCGGGTCAGAGCTTAGCCGAAACAGAAAGGGATCCTGATCAGACCTGAGTAGTCGAACAGGATGACATCGGCTTTCTTAAAGTGACAGACACAAGACAAGTGATGAACTAACGAAGAGGTTGTTGAAGGCCCTTCAACTCTGATTCCAGAAAAAGTTCTGAACAACAGTTTCAGGGTTTTGCCTCTTGGAAAAAGGCAAAGGACACGAAAAAGTGGATTGCCTCTCAGGTGAAAGGAAGATAATTTTAAATGGTTCCAAGAGCTTCAAGTGTAAGCCAATTCCGAAGTTCCAAACTTCTCTATTCACATCCCCTTCTAGCACTAAAAAGCAGAGCATCTTGTTATTTCATATATGAAAAGAACGAAGCTTAAAGAGTTGTGCAACTTTGTAGCCAAGACCAGATTTGGGTTTTGAGGCAATCACAAGGATGGTTTTGCTGATGAGAATTTAGACACAAGGATTCTTCTCTTCTGTCTTTGCAGAGATCCACTTCAACCCTGAGCAGCGGAGCACCTAACGTAAGGCTTCGAGCTGTGATGGTGCGTTTGGGGGCGGGGGAGGCGGGAGGAACTGCCGTGCCCGCCTTCTACCTCTCTTGGCCAATCTCCCCGGGAACTCCAGTGCACAGCTGCCGGGAGCCTCCGGGAGGGGAGCGGTGCAACCCGCCCGCGTCATCTGATGCTGTTTCCTGCAGGAGGGAGAAGAGCGGAAAAAAGTGAAACTCCACCCTCCACCTCTGCCTCCCGCCCCCGGGGCCAAAGTACAAAGGGAGGAGGAAGAAGGGAACAGGGGTCGGAGCTGTCGGGGCCAAAGGCACTAGCCCGAAAAGAGATAGCTTCGGCTCAATCGGGGACCTTTCTCTTACCACTTGTGCCTGAAGACAACAACCGAGTCCAGGCGCTGACCCTGGCAGGCCCCACCTTACAGTAGGCGGGCGCTGGAGCCAGGTTCCCAGGACGATTTCGGGACTGAGGGACTCTCTGCTGCTCCACTTCAGCCATGGTGAGGCGCCGGAGGCCAGTGGGCCCCACCCCTCCAGCCTGACCACACTGCCCTTGGTGCCCTCCTCCAGAAGCCCGAGATGCGGGGGGCCGGGAGGCGACACTCCTGGCTCCCCAGAGAGGCGTGGGTCTGGGGCTGAGGGCCAGGGCCCGGATGCCCAGGTTCTGGCACTAGGGCCTCACAAGCCAGCGGGGGTGGATACCACGGGCACCCGAAGAAGGTCCCCCACACATTCCAACGCCGGCTCCCTGCCATGGAGCCCTTGAAGAACCTCTTCCTCAAGAGCCCGCTGGGGTCATGGAATGGCAGTGGCAGTGGGGGCGGCGGGGGTACTGGTGGAGTCCGGCCGGAGGGGTCCCCAAAGGCAACAGCAGCTTATGCCAATCCTGTCTGGACAGCCCTGTTCGACTATGAGCCCAATGGGCAGGACGAACTCGCCCTGAGGAAGGGCGACCGTGTGGAAGTGCTGTCCAGGGATGCAGCTATCTCTGGAGATGAGGGCTGGTGGGCGGGCCAGGTGGGTGGCCAGGTGGGCATTTTTCCATCCAACTATGTATCTCGGGGTGGAGGCCCACCCCCCTGTGAGGTGGCCAGCTTCCAGGAGCTGCGACTGGAGGAGGTGATCGGCATCGGTGGCTTCGGCAAGGTCTACCGCGGCAGCTGGCGAGGGGAGCTGGTGGCTGTGAAGGCTGCCCGACAGGACCCTGATGAGGACATCAGTGTAACAGCTGAGAGTGTTCGGCAGGAGGCGCGGCTCTTTGCTATGCTGGCTCATCCCAACATCATTGCCCTCAAAGCTGTGTGCCTGGAGGAGCCCAACCTATGCCTTGTGATGGAGTATGCAGCTGGTGGGCCTCTTAGCCGAGCCCTGGCTGGTCGGCGTGTGCCCCCCCATGTGCTGGTCAACTGGGCCGTCCAGATTGCCCGAGGGATGCATTACCTGCACTGTGAGGCTCTAGTGCCTGTGATCCACCGAGACCTGAAGTCCAACAACAGTGAGTTTCAAGGGGCATGAGGCAGGGGGATGGGGAGCTAGGAGCATCACCCAGCCAAGGCCCAGCGCACACATCTCCCATCTCAGCTAAGCCTAGTTAAGTAGATGCTGGAGTCCCAAGCTCCTTCCTGAGAGGAGTATTAGACAGCCAGGGACTACCCATGGCCTACCAGTGAACCCAAAACGGGAATCCCAGGGCCCTGGCAGAGTTCTGCCTCTGTCCCAAAAGTCCCTGGTCCCAGCCTTTACCTGAAGTTTTGACAAGGTTTTGAAAACTGGGCTCTTTCAGGTAGGCCTTCAGCACCCTAATTTACCATGGCCACCACCTCAGAGAAGTCTCCTGGAAGCTGCCACTCTAGTCTCCCCATCCCCAAAAGTTATAAACATGGTATTACTGCTCTCCCTTTCCCTGAGGCAGCTCCTTCAGGACACAGGCCTTAGAAGGGAAGACCCTCTTCCCTGCCTGGCCAAGGCTGGTCTATCCCAGTCTTTCCTGACTACATGTTCTCCAGCTGATTACTTTAACTCAGAACCTCAGTCTCAGCCTTCCTAGGATGGGAACAGTGAGGCCAGGGCTGCATAAGGACCTTCTGAAGCCCTGACCCAGGGTGCCCAGCCAGCAGTGGGTCCCCAGCCAGGGACACAGGAGAGTCCATCTCTCACGATTTCGGACTCCCATTCGCTGCCTGTCATAGGCCCAGGAAAAAATTGGTGACAGGTTCAGACAGTTTCCTGAAGTGGGCAGCCTTCAAGCCAGTCCAAACCAGGCAGCACTTAGTGAAGCACTTGCTTGGGTGGGTGTCTGGGCAGGGCCTGACCACAGTGCAGGCTCAGAGGCAGTGTCCAGCAATGTGGAGACACCAGGACCCAGGTCTGCTGGAGCAGAGGGCACGGACTGGGGACAGTAGTGGAAGCAGTGCTCCAAGGATGGCTGGAGAAGAACGTAGAGATTCTTAGGAGCGTCAGCACAGACATTTGGAGCCTCCTGGCCTTGGCTACTGTCAAACGGGCTGGAGGAAAACAGCAGCAGAACCAGGGAGAGCCAATTCCTTGCCAGTTGAGCACCCGCTATCATCTAAGAGCAGAATGGGTGGGCCCGAGGCATATAGGGGCCCACCCATGCTCCCTCCATAGCCTGGGGGGATTCCCCGAAGGCCCAGGGGGTGGGGGCTCCTGTCTTCTGTTTTTCCTCCCTTCTCTTTCCAGAAAAAAATGGAACAATAGTCCAGGCCCCTGCGCCCCACCCTCCACACGGCTTCCTGTGTTTCCTGCTGCCCCTGGGCTGGCTTCCTGCCCCAGCTCCAGCCCTCTTCCCTCCCTGGCCCAGCTGCCTGCAAGGGAGGAAAGAGCTGGGGGTGGAGGGGTTTCGGGAGAGGAAGGAGCCAGGGATTGCTCCCCCCCGCCCCCCAGGCCCTAGTTCCCCTGTTCCCCTCAGAGCCTGGGTGGTGGTGAAGGGCAGACAAGGTGCCCTCACCCTCTGAGCCTGGCGTCCCAACTTCACAGACCCAGTCCTAGGTCCGAGTTGCTGTCTGTGGGATTGGGGTGGGGGGAGTCCCTGAGCTTGGGGGGGGGGGTCAGGCAGGAAACAATGGCATGATTTTCCTGGACAATGGGGGCCTTGTGAGGAAGCCTGGCTGGGAGAAGGGGGAATTCTCCAGGCCCACGAGTCACAGGACGGACCAGCCAGCCCGGCCTGGACCTGACCTCCCCCAATTTGCCCCCAAAGAACACCCCCCCCCCAAGTTGGCCCAGGCCTCCTAGAAAGGAGAAGTAGGGACCAAGAGAGGAAAGCGGAAGAGGTGTGAGCTAGCCTGGCTACTCCCTAGCCTGACAAAGGCCAGGAGGGGGTGGGGACAGTAAGGAGCTGCCCCACGCTTTGGGCTCTCCAGCCTCTCTTGGTGGCCCCTGACCTCCCATGCCCAGGGTCTCCATCAAACATCACAACAATAACTTAGGTTTTGAGGAATTCAGGACCCAGGCAGGATGCACAACAACTGGAGGAAGATCTGAGGATGCAGAGGTGAGGAGCTGGCGAAAACCAGAGTGCAGACAGGGAGATGGCAGCGTGGCTGTAGACAAAGGCCTGAGACACTGAACTGCTGCCTCTTACCAGAATTAAGATTCTACAACCAAAAAAGAAGCAGGTTGGCTCCCTGCCTGAAAACACGATGCAGAGTGTGCTCTGCTTGTCTGTGGCACCCGTGTGTGCTGGAGACCAGGCTAGAGGCAGGAACCCGTCCTCAGTGGAGGGTGGGTCCTGGCTCCAGAGAACCTGTGCCCGCTCCCCATCCTGCCCCAGCCTGTTGTGGTTCCTCCGGAGATGAGCTTGCACAGGCCTAACAACGGGTCCCTGCTGCCTTTGGCAGGCTGACCTGGGGCTGGAGGCGGAAGCTAGGATTTGGGTGGAGAGCAATAGTGGGCGCACGGGCTCTCTGTGCCGAAAGACATTGAGAACGGTTCTGCCACACGGCAGGCCCAGGTTAAAGGCTTCTCAATGTGAATGTGTGAACTGATCTAAGACTGTAGACAACCTGTGAGGTTCCTTTGTCGTCATCCTCTGCCTTACCTGAGCCAGACTCAGTCACAGTGCAGGAGTGGGCGGAGTCAACACCATTCTCTGAACTGGGAGAAACTGAACGGAAGTCTGCCAGGAGTAGGGCATAAGAAAAGCCACGCAGAGTGTGCTGACAGGAGGCAGAGTGTGTCACTGCGGTCTTGCCTAGAGCTCCAGGTTTAAAAGGTGCCACATGAGAGGCAGCCCAGAAGTGTGAGAATCTGAGCTCTGAAGAGTACCAGAACTGAAGCAGCTGAGAGTGGGAGGGCCCTCAGGGAAACAGAGTCACACAGAAGAGGCTGTGGGAATGAGTGGTGTCTGGGGGTTGGGCTGTAATGCCAAATCACCCGTGAAATGGGTTCTGGCTTCAGGCCTTCTAAGATAAATCCTAGTGTGATTCCTCCTCCAAGAAGCCCTCCCTGGCTCACCTGGCCACATAGGTGCCCTCCTCCGCTTCCTCACACTCAGTACCCGCCCTGCCCCACTGCAGGCCTGACTGATGTCCCATGTAAGAGAGCTGGCGGGGGGAGGGGGGGAGCTGCCACACGCTCAAAGCAGAAGGCACTGTGTACTACAAACAGGCCTTTGAGGAGTCTGACTTTGTTCCTGCTGCTCATGTGAACTGTTTTTATCCTGCCAAGAGATTTTAGTTTTTCGAGACAGGGTTTCTCTGTGTAGCCCTAGCTGTCCTGGACTCACTCTGTAGACCAGGCTGGCCTCGAACTCAGAAATCTGCCTGCCAAGAGATTTCTAAGATGTTGCCTCTCTTGTCCTGAGAGTGGTAGCCATACTTGGGACAAAGCTGAACACGCCTGCCAAGTGTGAGCAGACCTTCACTCTCCCTCTCTCTTTACACCCAACTCCTGCTGTAGACACCTTCTGAAGTCTTCTGCTCTGAGAGGCTGTGACAGTCACAGTTCTGTGACCTCTAGGAGGAGGTCTTCACTCGTTAAGGGCTTCCCTCCTGTTCCCTAGCTGAAGTTCGGATTCATACTCCTGCCTCAGCAACTCAGCAAAGTGACTAGACACTCCCGGCGTCCTCTCTCCTCTCTCCTCTCTCCTCTCTCCTCTCCTCTCCCCTCCTCTCCCCTCCCTCCCCCCCTCTCTCTGTATGTGTCTTTCAAGACAGGATTTCTCTGTGTAGCCCTGGCTGTCCTAAAACTCTATTTGTAAATCAGGCTGACCTTGAACCTTGAGTTTCTCTGTGTAACCCTGGCTGTCCTAAAACTTTATTTGTAGATCAGGCTGGCCTTGAACCTTGAACTCAGAGATCCACCTGCCTCTGCCTCCTGAGTGCTGGGATTAAAGGAATGTGCCATCATGCCTTGCTCAAGTTTCTCTTGAAAGCAGCGCCACCAACACTGAAAACCTACCACGTTACAGTTTTTATTCCATTCCATGTTAGGAGAAGGCTAGAACATTAGCTTTGAAGCCATAGGCTGAATAGAATCTCTATTCACTGTGATCTTGATCATTTCCCTGCTATTTCCTCACCTGTAATATGATAATTCGTGGTTTTGTTTGTTTCATTTGGTTTAGTTTGTCTTAGTTAGAACTAAGTGTAAAAAATTGGCCTCTAGTACTCAGAAAGGCAGCAACTTAGTAATTTCTTGCCAGTAAAGATGTGCCAGTTGGTGCTTGAGTAGTTAAGATCCGCCCTTCCCCATCCCCAGCTGTGAACTTCTCAAGGCAGATCCTTACCGCCACCGCCACCAGTGTGCTTAGTACCTGGCCAGGACCATCAGGTGCACCCGCTCCACACTCCTCTCCGAGCCCTGTTCGTGCTCCTTTACACCCCATGATCCTGCTCCTCTCCTCCCCAGTTCTGCTGCTGCAGCCCATTGAGGGTGACGACATGGAGCATAAGACCCTGAAGATTACTGACTTTGGCCTCGCCCGAGAGTGGCACAAAACCACCCAGATGAGCGCCGCGGGCACCTACGCTTGGATGGCGCCTGAGGTTATCAAGGCCTCCACCTTCTCAAAGGGCAGCGACGTCTGGAGGTACAGCCTGAGTTGAGACTGGGCAGTGTGGGCCTACAGAGGGCGAGAAGAACCACTCAAGACCAGGGGTGGTAATGAAGACAGGCTGAAGCCAGCACCCCCAAACCATTTCATTCCTCCTTGCTTTGAGGTGAACCTTCAAATCTCTTGTCTCCCCTACAGCTTTGGGGTGCTGCTGTGGGAACTGCTGACTGGAGAGGTGCCTTACCGTGGCATCGACTGCCTTGCAGTAGCCTATGGTGTGGCCGTAAACAAGTTAACATTACCCATCCCATCCACCTGCCCTGAGCCCTTCGCACAACTCATGGCTGGTAAGAGGGTAGGGCTGCGGAGGTGAGGGGCAGAACACCCTGGGCCCAGACACAAATACTCACAGACCTCATATCCTGCCTCATTAGACTGCTGGGCACAGGACCCCCACCGCAGGCCCGACTTCGCCTCCATCCTACAGCAGTTGGAAGCTCTAGAGGCGCAGGTGCTGCGGGAGATGCCACGGGACTCCTTCCATTCCATGCAGGAGGGCTGGAAACGCGAGATCCAGGGCCTCTTTGATGAGCTGAGGGCCAAGGAAAAGGTGGGAAGAGTGGGGGACACAAGATGGGGTAGAGAATAAGGTGGGAGGTCCGGATCAATGCCCAGCTGACTCCACCTCCTTCATTCTCCCGGAGCCTAGGAACTACTGAGTCGCGAGGAGGAGCTGACGCGTGCTGCCCGCGAGCAGCGGTCCCAGGCGGAGCAGCTGCGACGGCGCGAGCACCTGCTGGCGCAGTGGGAGCTGGAGGTGTTCGAGCGCGAGCTGACGCTGCTGCTGCAGCAGGTGGACCGAGAACGGCCGCACGTGCGCCGCCGCCGCGGCACCTTCAAGCGGAGCAAGCTCCGGGCTAGAGACGGCGGAGAACGCATCAGCATGCCTCTGGGTAAGGGGCGGGGCTCCGGGACGCCTCTCTGCCATTGGCTGTTGGCGCCAGGTGTGTGATCGCGCTTGAGTGCCCGTTTAGCCTTTTGGTGTCTTGAGCTGCTGGAATAAGGAGGGGCTTGTTTGGGGGCTGGGATTTTCTTTTCCGTCTCTGGGCGGGTCCTGACAGATATTTGCATGTCGGGCTGCCATTGGTGCACCGAAGAGTTCTGAGGGTGGGGCCGGCCTGCCCACACTGTAAACTTATTTTTCTACCAGTTTGTGCTGCTGATGGGGGCCAACCACTCGGCTGTCTTTACTGAAAGCCTTGAGACTGAAATGTCGTGAAGCGCCGCCAGGCACACAGCTACTGTTGCCCCTGTGGGAGAGACCTAGGAGCCTCCTAAGGGTCCCTGTGGTTTTGAGTGCATCCTTAAAACCTTTCCTTTCCCAAATCCCAGATTTTAAACACCGCATCACTGTGCAGGCCTCTCCTGGCCTTGACCGGAGGAGAAACGTGTTCGAGGTCGGGGCTGGGGACTCGCCCACCTTCCCTCGGTTCCGAGCCATCCAGTGTAAGGAGCTTGCACTGCCTTGCCTTCCCCAGAACCCCTAGACTTCCCTGATGTCTAGAGACGGATCTTCCTTCCCTCGCCATCCCGTACCCTAGTCCTCACTACCCTGCTTCCAGGCTTCCCTCCCCTTTATCTAGACTTTTACCTTTAAGTTCCCTCCAAAAACAATACCCCTCAAGTGATTGTATCATATCATGCTTCTGGGTTTTTTGTTTTGCTTTTTAGACAGGGTCTCAACTTCATAGCCGTGACCAGCTTGGAACTTAGAGATCTACCTAAGTGCCAGAATTAAAGGCCTGTGCCATCACACCTGGTCATATATTCTTTATTTTCCTGAATGCTTTGCAAATATTAACTCAGTAGTTTTAGTGGATTACTGAGTGTTGGTAAGAAATGCAAAAAGAGTAATTTGCCACATGGTCAGTAAGTGGCAAAGCAAATCATCCAAACGTTCTCATTGCTAGGCCAGGACCTAGTTCCACCTAAGCCCACCCCACCCACCCATCCTAGCTGTGAGGATGTAGGACAAGGATCGACTCTGACCTGTGGTGTTCTCTTAGTGGAACCTGCAGAATCAGGCCAGACTTGGGGTCGCCAGTCCCCTAGACGTCTTGAAGATTCAAGCAATGGAGAGAAGCGTGCTTGCTGGGCCTGGGGTCCCAGTTCCCCCAAGCCTGGGGAGGCCCAGAATGGGAGGTAAGAACCTCAGTGTCCCACACTCCTGTCTTAGGGCTCTGCTCTTTAGAGCCCCAAGACTCACAAGCATGCTCCCTCTCCAGGAGAAGGTCCCGCATGGATGAAGCCACGTGGTACCTAGATTCAGAGGACTCATCCCCCTTAGGCTCTCCTTCTACACCCCCAGCACTCAACGGTGAGTAAGGAACTTGGTCAGATCTTGCTGAATTCTTTCTGGGGGCACTAGGGGAGACTGAGCCAGCAGGCAGAGGTGCCTTAAACACTCATGACAAGAGGACTAAAGCTGAGGCCGCACAGTAGAGCCCAGGTCACCGGGTCTGGCCCCCAGGCCTACAGAAGCAGACTGACCTGAGGCCTCAGCCTCGGGGCTGCTAGAGACTAGTCCTCCTGTTGAGTGTTTTTAGGACCCTGTGCAGCACTGTACCCCCCAAGAGGCTCTGGAAAGGACAAGAAACAGGGAATGGTTTCTTCCATTGGTATCCAGAAGAGGGGGCCGTGCTAATGGCTTCCACAGTGCTTTTCACAATCCCTTCTGGAGAGCCCATGGGGGGCCAAGAGGATAAGGAGACAGGAAGAAACGCAGAACCCTCATCTGCATTCTGGGGTGCTCGGGACTGGTCTGTTCTCTGTGATGATAACAGCCTCACCGGGAGGGAGACAACATGTCTGACCCCCGAGTGAGGAGCCATTATTCTCCCCATCTTAGGTATAGAAGGTGAGGCTAGAAGAGGGGAGGAAGCTACCTCAGGCCCTAGTTAAGGACTCAAACCAGAGAAGACATGGCTCCGCATCCTTAGTGGGCTTCCAGGGAGGCTTTCCTTCTGTACAGACTGCTTAGGCTCCACACCAGCAGGGTGAGGACCCAACCTACCTCCACGTCACCCAGTCTCCACACCAACCTAGACCATGTTCAGGGGTCCCAGCCCTGTACTGCTGCCCACAGCACAGTATAGGCCCTAGACCAGTGCTTTCCAACCTGTCAGTCACGACATCTTTGGGGGTCGAGCCACCCTTTCACAGGGATCCCCTCAGGCCTTTGGAAAACACAGATGTTTGCATTATGACTTGTGGCAGAAACAAAATGACAGTTATGAAGTAACAGTGGAAATGATTTAAGGTTGTGGGTCACCACAACACAAGGAATTATACTAAAGTGTCACAGTGTAACAGTTGGAACCACTGCCCTAGAATCTACTTTAATGGCTCTTGGGCTGGAGGCCTGTTCACCAAACCATTTAGCTGTGCTGCTTGCACCCACGCACAGCCATCGCCCCCACCTGCTGGTTTCTGTAACAGTTACAGCTACCATTTATTAGCTTTCTCCTATATGCCAAGTATATGTCATCATTGGCTCATTTTTACAGAGGAGAAAACTGAGGCACAGAGAGGTTAGGTGGTTCACTGTAGGGGACTGGCAGAACCAGGATTTGAACCAGGGTTGAACTGAACCAGAGGCAGGCCCTTTAGCTTCCCTCTACTAAGATTTTTTTTTTAATTATTTTATTTTATATATATGTATGTATGTTTTCTCTGAATGTGTGTTTGAACACTGTATGTGCGCATTGCCTGTGGAAACCAGGAGAGGGCATCACATTCCCTGGAACCGAAGTTACAGATGCCTGTGAGCCACCGTGCGGGTGCTGGGAACTGAACCCAGGTCCTCTGGAAGAGCAGCCTGTGTTCTTAACCACTGAGCCATCTCTCCAGCTCCCACGTTCTGCTCCAGCAGCTGTAGTCCACCATTGGCTGTCGTATGTGGGGTGACCTGAAAAGGGATCGTATCTGTTCTCAAATGTAGCAGGTCAGAGGACCAAAGGAGAATCCAGGGCCTGTGAACCCAGCCCTTGACCGTGTCCTGCCAGGCCTTCCGGCCATGCCACCCCTGAGGTCCCAGAAGAAGAGACACAAGACTTAGATCCCACACCTCTCCAGCTGGTCCCTCATCTTGAGATAGTACCACCAGCCCAGCCTAGGTGCTGACCAAGCGTGTGTTCCCAGCCCAAGCCCGTACTCTTGCTGCCACATGACCCAACCTTCCAAATACCCATAGTCAAGGTCCGGGGTCTCACAGAGCATGCGTAGACCACTAGTAGGGCTTGCTCGCCCTCTCCCAGATAGAGACTCTGGCCCTTGGGAACCTGACCACTGTGATTTGCTCTTAGGCAGCCTACAGTCCACCTGCACTGACACGAAATTGCCTGAAGGGCATTGCCAGGAGCCACTCACCAACCCTCAGCACCTTGGAAGCAAATTTGCTTCATCTCCAGGTCAAGCCTCTCACACTAGCATCATCTCCTCAGCAGCAGGGTTGCTAACTCAGACATTCAGCATGCTTAGAGACAACTTTAAGTTCTAGGCAAGTTACCTTGGACAAGTCACTTAACTTTAGGGGCGTTGCAGCTGCCCCCAGGGACCGCCACTCACCCGCTGGGTCCCAGGCTCCACTCTCACTTTCTTCTGTCATTTTTCTTTTTCTTCTTTTAATACTTTTAGATTATTTTTTTACATTTTTATTATTAATCTGTTCCAGGGGATCCATGCCCTCTTCTCACCTCTGTAAGCTCCAGGCATGGGTGGTAGTATGCAGACACACATGTAGGCAAAAGTAGTTATACAAATAAATTACTTTTTTAAAAAGAGGGTTCCCTGAACCGACAGAACTCCAAGCTAATTCCTGCTCCGAGCAGAAGCTCACAGTCCCCAGCCAACCCAGAACTCCAGACTGGTCAGCTGTGCCTGGCAGAAGGAAGGGAAGGGCAGAAGGGATTAGAGCAGGAAGGACTTTGAAAACATGCAGTGAGGGACTGTCAGGACAGCTGCCTGGGAGGTCCAAAGAGCGCCTGAGTGTGCGGTGGAGGCCGGGGACCCTTGCAGACTCTTACACAGGACCGTGAACAAGCCTGACAGGGGAAGGCTCTTGAAGGAGTCACAGCTACTGGGGTGCAGAGGGCTGTTGTGCTTTTGGAGAATTGTCTTCTGCAGCTGCTTCCGGGCTTTGCTCCTGATAGTTACCCCGCGCCAGACCTTCTGTTCTTGTTCTAAAGCCGCCCAGGATACTCACAGGCAGACATGCTAACCTCACACTAAGCTGTGTCACTGATACTCAGGTAATCCTCCAAGGCCTAGCCCCGAACCAGAGGAGCCACGGCGGTCCGGGCCCACAGAGCGGGGCAGTAGCTCTGGGACGCCTAAACTGATCCAACGTGCGTTGCTACGGGGGACCGCTCTGCTGGCCTCCCTGGGCCTTGGCCGAGACCTGCAGCCTCCAGGAGGCCTGAGCCGTGACCGTGGGGAGTCCCCGACAACATCACCCCCTGCACAGACGCCCTCACCCTGCCCACCTGAGCTGCCCTCCACCCCGCTCATCCGCCTCTCACAAACAACACCTGATGCCCGTGGCCCACCCACCCCTGGACCCTTATTGCTAGACCTAGGCGTTCCCTCTGGCCAGCCATCAGCCAAGAGCCCTCGGCGGGAAGAGACACGTGGTGAGTGACCAACCCTAAGACTGGTGGGGATATAGAGGCCATCGGGGAAGGAAGGAATGGCTAGGGATTCAGGACCACAGGCAGCGGCTGGGTGCCCAAACCAGATTCTTAGGCTCTGTGGCAGTTGGTAGAGCTCTAGGTTCAGCTGTAAAATAGGGACATCTCCCTAATGGTGGCAGACTGCTATTGATTGGTTGGGCTAGGTACTATAACCATTCTGTATAGAAGTTATTACATTAAACTATAATCTGTGAATGAAGCATTCTTATGCACAGTTCTTAGATGAAGTTGTTTGTTTCACTGTTTGAAGCAAAGTCTCCCTATGTAGCCCAGACTGGGTTCAAGTCCCAGTCCTCCTGTCTCAGCATCTCAGGTTCCAATATAACAGGCATGTTCCACCATGCCAGGCTAGATGAGAAATTAACTTACTTTTACATGTATTTGTCTGTTGGGGCGGGGAGGGGGGCGGGAAACATGCCACATGCAAACATGGATGGATTTCAGGAGTCAGGTCTTCCTCCACCGCCTGGGTGCCAGGGTTTGAACTCAGGTAGTTAGTCTTGGCCACAAGCCCCTGTAACTGCTAAGCTGTCTCGCCAGCTTAGATGAAGAAATAGAAGGCGCACAGAGCATACAGATGCAAAGGCTTGGGGTTCTTACAGCTAGTAAGTCACCAAAGCGAGGCAGGTCGAAGACAGCCTGGCCCTGAAACGGTAATGCGCAGACACACACATCACAGAACATAAAGAGCGTTAGAAGCCATGAGGCAATCACATAACTCACTGAAATCTAGACGCTCAGGCAAGAGCAGGGCAGTTGTTCCAAAGGACATCTAAGAATTAGTGGGTGCCTAACCATGTACCCCTTTTATACCCCCATAGGAAGAACCGTTTCACCCCCACCAGGAATATCACGCTCTGCTCCGGGCACCCCGGGCACCCCTCGCTCACCACCGTTGGGCCTCATCAGTCGACCTCGGCCCTCACCACTCCGTAGCCGCATTGACCCATGGAGCTTCGTTTCAGCCGGGCCGCGGCCTTCCCCCCTGCCCTCTCCGCAGCCTGCACCCCGACGGGCACCGTGGACCTTATTCCCAGACTCAGATCCCTTCTGGGACTCCCCACCTGCCAACCCCTTCCGGGGAGGCTCCCAGGACTGCAGGACGCAGACCAAAGATGTGGGTGCTCAGGCCCCCTGGGCGCCAGAAGCAGGGCCCTGAGCGGGCCAGACCACGCCCCCACGCTCCACCTGCCTCAGATGAGGCCTAGCGAACACTGGAAGAGGGACCAGGAGCCTCCGTGGCCACTATGGTTCCCCCCAGGGACCCTGACCCTTTGGGGATCAGGAACACTACACTGCACAGAAAGCCTTCACACTGGATGGGGGCGACACCCCACATGCCTACAAACTGTAGGTCCCCCCGCCCCGACTTACCTGCCCCACCGGGGCCTGACACTGTACCTAGCTGGTTAGGAGGACCAGAGCCTGTCTCAGGGAATTGCCCCAGGAGTGGTGCAGGGACGAGGAGGTCCAGGGGAAGGAGCCGACCTCAGGTGTCACCAGCACTTTTGACCAAGTCCTGTTACTGTGGCCCCTGTCTCCAAGGACTAGGTCCTGGACCCCCTGCCCTGGAGGTTATTGGAGCCGGGGCTCTCGGGGTGCCTTTCTACTGCCCCAGCCAAGGTGGGAGCCTTGGCCTGGGCCAACGAAGCCAAATAAACTTGTAAGCTGTCTCCCCAAATGTAATCTGTCCCCTTTCTTGGAGGTAATCTGGTGTCGTCTTCATGCCCCTAAAACGAAAAAAAGCCTGAGGCAAAGCTAGGATGCCTGTGCCACACCCCTCTGCTAGGACCAAGCCCATCCCAGCCAGCTTCTCACCAGTGCCAGGCGGCGGCCACTCTACAGTTTTACTTGAGCCATTTCTACCACTCAAGTGATGCTTTGCCCACATGTTCTCTGTTGCTGTGTGTGTGTGTGTGTGTGTGTGTGTGTGTGTCCCTGCCTGCCTTCTGGGCCCAGCTGCAATGTCATCTCTAGGAATCTTTCCCAGGATGTCTTCTCTCCACCCCAGGGAGATCACTCACCTGTAGCCCTCTGGGAAAAATCTCAAGGGTTTGCCCTGGTTCTGTCTCTAGTCCATACCCTGGATGTCAGTCAACCCGCCCACCGGGCAGCATGACGGCTTGACCTGGCCTCAAGGTTCCCACCCAATCAATGCTTTAGGGCAGCATTCTTCCATGGTTTATGAGTGATCCCCCAATTTACACAAGGTAGCTATTCCGGGTCTGCAGTCCAGTCAGGCAGAGAGGCCGGAGATCCCCAGCAAGAGCCAGAACAGGAAGTCAGAAGTATCACCTGTCCAAGTGCCCTTATGTCATGCTCTCCCCAACTGTGTCCATCTGAGTCCCACAGTCCCTCTCCCACCCCCTGCTTAGAGCACCACTGTCCCGCCCAACATGCCTCAGCATCCTCCGGAGCTCTTTGGTCTCCCTGTCCTTGTAGGCCTGTCTCCTCACGCCTGTCTCCTCACACCTGTCAGCTCACGCCTAGTCTCTGGCCACTGACTTCTTTGGTTTTTTTTGTTTTTTTGTTTCCCAAGACTTCTTTGGGTTTTTTGTTTTTTGTTTGTTTGTTTGTTTGTTTTGAGACAGGGTTTCTCTGTATAGCCCTGGCTGTCCTGGAACTCATTCTGTAGACCAGGCTGGCCTCGAAATCAGAAATCCACCTGCCTCTTCCTCCCAAGTGCTGGGATTAAAGGTGTGCGCCACCATTGCCCGGCTCCCTGATGTTATCTTTACATTTTTAGTTAATTTTATTTTAGACAGTCTTACTCTATCACAGCTGACTTGGAACTTGCTTTGTAGACTAGGTTAGCCTTGAACTCACAGAAATCTTGCCCTTCTGCCTCCCGAGTGCGGGGATTGAAGGCATGCACCATCACACTTGGCCCTATATTTTTTGTATAGATGGTTGTTTTACCACAGTGTGCCTGGTACACTTGTGCCAGGTGAAGGTTGTCGAACACCCTGGAAGTAGTCTCTGGCAGTCGTGAGCCACCATGTAGGTGCCAGGAATCGAACCCAGGTCCTCTGGACAAGCAGCAAGTGTTCTTGCAGCAGACTATCTTTCCAGTACCATAACTAGATTATTCTCTGGTTGAAATATTACTTCCACCAGGCTGCGTTGGCGCACGCCTTTAATCCCAGCACTTTGGAGGCAGAGGCAGGCGGATTTCTGAATTCGAGGCCAGCCTGGTCTACAGAGTGAGTTCCAGGACAGCCAGGGTGACACAGAGAAACTCTGTCTCGAAAAAACCAAAAAAAAAGAAAGGAAGGAAGGAAGGAAGGAAGGAAGGAAGGAAGAGAAAGAAAGAAAGAAAGAAAGAAAGAAAGAAAGAAAGAAAGAAAGAAAGAAAGAAAGAAAGAAAGAAAGAAAGAAAGAAAGAAAGAAAAAGATTACTTCCTTCAGAGTTTTCCTGGGAAGTTTGCCCTCCCTGCACAGACTGTTCCCTGGTGGTTTGTCAGCAGATTTCTTGTGGGAGCGCCAGGAAGGGACACCTGTGTCTGTCATCTTCCTTGGTGTTTGAATGAATGCTGTATAAGGGACTGAGGAGGTGAGACTTTGCGTGCGGTCCTGTGAGGCCCTCTCCAGGACTGAGGAGATGAGACTTTGCCTGTGGTCCTGTGAGGCCCTCTCCAGGCTTGGTTTTTCTCACCCAGTCTTCTTCTCCCCACAGTGTCTTCCTCCGCCCACCCCAGCTGCCATGTCTTGCCCCAGAAACTGGGCGTGCTGCGGCTCACCTCCCTCCATCCACATTCACTCTAGTCATCTCAGCCACCTACCCACGCAGCACCTCCCTCCAGCCACGCCCTTCGCAACCCCTCCCTCCCTGGTGCCTGCTCCCTCACCTTCCCAGACTCAGAGTGCCTTGCTATGAGGAGTCTGAAACCATGGGCCCGGTATCTGCTCCTGGTTACAGCCCACCTGCTGGCCATGGGCCTTGGGGCTGTGGTGCTTCAGGCCCTGGAGGGCCCTCCAGCTCTCCACCTCCAGGCCCAGCTCCAGGATGCGCTGGCTACCTTCCAGGCCGAGCACAGGGCCTGCTTGCCACCTGAGGCACTGGAGGAGCTGCTAGGTGCGGTCCTGAGGGCGCAGGCCCACGGAGTTTCCAGCCTGGGCAACGACTCAGAGACAAGCAACTGGGATCTGCCCTCAGCTCTGCTGTTCACTGCCAGCATCCTCACCACCACCGGTAGGCCACCACCAGCAGGCAGACCAGGAGGAGGACCCAAGAGCTACAGGGTGCAAGCCCTTCCCCCACCCCAAAGCTCCAGACTAACCTACGCTCTATCAGGCCTGACATCACAAGTGGGGCTCCCCACACAACACACCCCAACTGGTGCCTCCACTTAAGCTGCCAGGAGAGGTGTGGCCTTCGCAGCCCCACCCCTCAGCACTCTGGATCCAGCAGTGGAGCTGGGTCACATAGGCCCAAAGCCAGGCAAAGAATACATTGGGTGGGACAGACGCTCGGCTAGAGAGATGCTGTAGAAAACACAGCTTAGAGCCACCCCCAAGAGAAGCTGAGGAGAGGAAGTGGCGCTACACTCGGAGCCCTGTCAACAGGGTGCAGAAACAGGGTTAGTGAAATTCCTGGCTAGGAGAAGAGATATGCTTAGGCACAGAAATAGTCCTAGGGGTTTGGTTTTTTTTTTTTTTTTGGTTTTTCGAGACAGGGTTTCTCTGTGTAGCCCTAGCTGTCCTGGAACTCACTCTGTCACTCTGTAGACCAGGCTGGCCTCGAACTCAGAAATCCGCCTGCCTCTGCCTCCCAAGTGCTGGGATTACAGGTGTGTGCCACCACCGCCCGGCAGGGAAATATGTATTTCTAACTTTCTTTCCAGTTGGCTGGAGCAGGACGGAGCCTGTCCCTAAAGCACATGGCCGCTGTCCTCACAGCTCTTACCTCACTCCTGACTCCTGTGAGCTTTGGCGTTTGTAACCCATGGTCCCTGCTGACTTGTTCTCCCAGCATGCCCCACTCTCCTACCTCTCCCTTTCTTGCTCCTGTTTCTCTGGCTCTAGCTGCTGTCTCGTGCACGCATGCTGCCTCTTTTCAGAACATCTTGTTTCATTGCCAGCTTCCCTCGCCATAACCCAGAGCCCGGGCAGATACACATTTGGGGAAAGAAAGCAGATGGCCTAGCATGCCGCAGGTTGGCAATGATGTAGTCCAAAGAACCCAGGAAGCCAAGGTCAGGCTGGGGAGACACCCGCTGCAGGGCTACTGTCTCAAATGCACGAGACCCCCTACGTTCCATCTGAAGTGCAGAGGGAGAGGAAGGGTCTCGAAGCCAGAATGCCAGCTTTAAGTTGTTCCAGCTACAGAAGGCCTAGGGGATATGGCTTCAGGATTAGCTTTTCAGAAAAGACACCAGAAACCCAGCGAGGTTAGCCCACCACCCAGTGAGAGCGGACCCCAGCCTGAAGCTTTCACATCATCATCAAAAGGCAGACTTCTGTGGGAGGTGATAGAGAAAAAGTGACCGCCGTGGGCAGCGCACTCCAAAGCGCGCCGCCCTCTACTCTCTCTGTTCCAGGTTACGGCCGCATGGCCCCACTCTCCTCAGGTGGAAAGGCCTTCTGTGTGGTCTATGCGGCCCTTGGGCTGCCCGCCTCTCTAGCGCTTGTGGCTGCCCTGCGCCACTGCCTGCTGCCTGTGTTCAGCTCCCCAGGTGCCTGGGTAGCTGTTCGCTGGCAGCTGGCACCAGCCCAGGCTGCCCTGCTACGGGCAGCAGGACTGGGCCTCCTGGTGGCCTGTGTCTTCGTGCTGCTGCCAGCACTGGTGCTGTGGGGTATACAGGGTGACTGCAGCCTGCTAGAAGCCGTCTACTTCTGCTTTGGCTCACTCAGCACCATCGGCCTAGGAGACTTGCTGCCTGCCCACGGACGTGGCCTGCATCCAGCCCTTTATCACCTTGGGCAGTTTGCACTTCTTGGTGAGTCCAAAGAGAGGAGGGTAGAGGGGCCTGGACTACAACTCCCATAGACCACTAGGGACTGTAATTCACAAAGAGACCATACCTTAGGGCACAAAATGGGTGTTGTAGTCCAAAGAACACTGGGAGCCATGTTGAGAGTTGCCAAGTAGTGCCAGGGTGGACGGTCACACGGGAAGTGGGAGGGGGCATCCTGAGCTACCCCTACCACCTCTCCTTACCCAGGTTACTTGCTCCTGGGGCTCCTGGCCATGCTGTTAGCAGTAGAGACCTTCTCAGAGCTGCCACAGGTCCAGGCCATGGTGAAATTCTTTGGGCCCAGTGGCTCTACAACCGATGAAGACCAAGATGGCATCCTAGGCCAAGATGAGCTGGCTCTAAGCACCATGCCTCCTGACACCCCAGTTTTGGAAGGAACCATTTCAGCATCAGCATCAGAACAGACCCCAGCTTGCTGATCCAAATCAGGTGACAGGAATTCAGCTCAGTGGCGTTGGGGGGCCTTGAGCAAGAGGCCCCAAGGAGTGAAGAACACAGGAGGAAGGGGTTATGGGAATGACGATGTCACGGGATAATGTTAATTATAAAGATTAAATGGGCTGCTTAGCATGTACCAGGAGGCTTTGAGCTAATTCTTCCAGTCCTAGAGGGGGGAAAAGCTCAACTGTGAGTGTGTGTATGTCAACCAAAAAAACCTAGTGGGGGTGGCAGACTCAGGCATGGAGACATGGAGCATGTTTGGAGGTCAAAGGACAACTTTGGGGAGTTGGTTCACTCCTTTCACCTTCAGGCGGTCCCAGGAACTGAACTCAGATTCTCCAGCCTGCCCAACAATGTTTTTAATCTACTGAGCTATCTTTTTTTTTTTTTTTAAGATTTATTTATTTTATGTAAGTACATTGTAGCTGTCTTCACACACACCAGAAGAGGGCATCGGATCCCTTTACAGATGGTTGTGAGTCACCATGTGGTTTCTGGGAATTGAACTCAGGACTCTGGAAGAGCAGTCAGTAGAGTAATCAGTGCTCTTTTTTGGGGGGAAGGGGGGTTGGATTTTTTTTTCCAAGACAGGGTTTCTCTGTATAGCCCTGGCTGTCCTGGAGCTTACTCTGTAGACCAGGCTGGCCTCAAACTTAGAAATCCGCCTGCCTCTGCCTCCCAAGTGCTAGGATCACAGCCGTGTGCCACCACCACCCGGCTAATCAGCTCTTAACCACTGAGCCATGTTAAGGACCCATTTCAATATTTATTTTCTTTAGAACAACACCACTGAGTTTGAGGGCAGCATGGACTACAGAGTGAGTTCCAGGATAGACAAGACCATAGAGAAAAACCCTGTCTCAAAAAACAAAAGCAGCCAGGCAGTGGTGGTGCACACCTGTAATCCCAGCACTTGGGAGGCAGAGGCAGGCGGATTTCTGAGTTTGAGGCCAGCCTGGTCTACAGAGTGAGTTCCAGGACAGCCAGGGCTACACAGAGAAACCCTGTCTCAACAAAAACAAAAACAAAAAATAAAAACAAAAACAAAAGCAAACAAATGTAAGAACAATGTAAAGCAGACTGGCCTTGAACTCACAGAGATCTGCCTCCCTCGCACTAGAATTAAAAATATGTACCACTACCAACATAGTTGAGACTGGCCTGGAGCTTTTTTTTTTTAATTATTAATTTTATATATGTGAGTACATTGTTGCTGTCTTCAGACACACCAGAAGAGGGCATCAGATCCCATTGCATGGTTGTGAGCTACCATGCAGTTGCTGGGAATTGAACTCAGGACCTCTGGAAGAGCAGTCAGTGCTCTTAACCGCTGAGTCATCTCTCCAACCCTCTTTTTTTTTTTTTTTTTTAAGATTTGTCTATTTATTATAGTAAGTACACTGTAGCTGTTTTCAGATGCTCCAGAAGAGGGAGTCAGATCTTGTTATGAACGGTTTTGAGCCACCATGTGGTTGCTGGGATTTGAACTCAGGACCTTCAGAAGAGCGGTCGGTGCTTTTAACCACTGAGCCATCTCTCTGGCCCTGGCCTGGGACTCTTTATCCTTCTACCTCCACCATCACCCCAAATACTGGATTTTAAGGGTTTTATAGGTGTATACTACCACACTTGTGTTTTCAGATTTTCTTTCAAAATGGGTTTTCCCTTCGGCCCTCATCCTTGGAAGGCCACACCTGTGAACCAAGCTCAGCTGGCTCCGGGTTAGAATCCTACACACAGCATCAGCCCCACCCTCTTCCTTCCACTGAAGCCCAGTTGAGAAAGGGCAGGCACTGGTTTGTTCTAGTCCAACTTTATTGCTCCCTTCAGAAGGGAAGGAGGCCATGGGCGTCAGCCCCCACACCATCCCTTGCCTGGGATTCACATACACTCCGGATAAATAAATACTGCCTGGCAGGCTCGCTGCTCCAGTCTGGTCAGTCTTGCTTCTGCCCTCTGAAGGAGCACGGAGGCCTAGCCTCTGCTGTGCAGGCTGGGGAGTGGCAAGGAGGGTCCACGACCAGAGAAAGGGCGGAGCCAGGCAGGAGGCTCAGCTCAGGGCGCAGCGTTCCCGCCTGCTCAGCTGCCGGCTCACCTTGCGACGTCTCTGCTCCAGTCCTCGTTCTAGGCGCTCATCTTCCTCCAGAGCGCTGAGGACGAGGTTCAAGTTAGTCTCAAAGTTGGCCCTACTTGCAAGCCCTGAGATCCAGACAGGCACTCCAGGAGTGCGCCCTGGGGCCTCTCCAAAACCCAGAACCACCCAGGTCCCCCACTCACATCCGTTCCTTCTGGTCCAGGTCCCGGACCAGTTCATCCCTCTGGTTCACCAGCGACACCAGCTCCTCCAACAGGAGCTGCTCGCGGTGCTGCTGCGCCGCTGTTTTCTGCCACTCTAAGAAACCAGGAGCCTGAGTCAGGAGGCCGCCTACCCTGGCCCTGTTCCACCTCCAGCCTTTGCTGCCCTTCTCCTACCTTCAATGGCCAGCATGGCCCGCAACTCACGGCTCAGCAGTTCGAACCTCCGCTCCAAGTCCTGCTCCTCGATGCTGCCGGAGAAGTATGTTAAGTTAGCAGTGGACACAAGTGCCCGGGGCTGTGACCACTTCATCTCTATCAGTTTCCACAGCAGGCCAGGGTACCCTCAGTGTTCCGTGCTAATGCCATTCAGAGTCCCCTGCTATTCCAGCTGCCCTTCAGTTACTGTTTGGATACGTATGTTTCTACCAACCCACACCCAGCTTCTATTTAAAAAGAAAAAAAGTATTATTTAGGAGAAAAAAGTACATTACACCAACAGGAAGCCAAACTGCCTCTGGCACGTGGGGAGGTAGCAGCAAGGACGGGGTGACGGGGCACCCTGCTTCTGCACCCCGCTTCTGAGCCCGCTCCGGTTACTCTCGGCTCTCTCTCCTTACTGTAAAGCTAGAGTCTGTAAAATGGAGGGCCTGGTTTCTCAGTAAAGAGCACCAACATAAGAGGTATGTGCTTAGGCAGCGATGGTGCATGACTTAATCCCAGCACTCAGGAGACAGAGGCAGGCAGATCTCTGTAAATTCAAGGCCAGCCTGGTCTACACAGAGAGTTCCAGGACAGCCAGGATTACACAGAGAAACCCTGTCACATACAAACAAACAAACAAACAATCTTTGGTGCTGGAGAAAGAACTCAGTGGTTAAGAGCATTGTCTGCTCTTCCAAAGAACCTGGGTTCAGTTCCCAGCACCCACATGGCAGCTCATAATTGTCTGTAACTCCAGTTCTAGAGGATCTGACACCCTCACGCCACATACATAAAATAAAATTAAGAAAAATTAAAAAAAAAAAAAAAAAGAGGTGTGGGGCTGGAGAGGTGGCTCAGCAGTTAAGAGCACTGATTTCTCTTCCAGAGGCCCTGAGTTCAATTCCCAGTAACCACATGGTGGCTCACACCCATCTGTAATGAGATCTGGTGCTGTCTTCTGGTGTGTCTGAAGACAGCAATGGTGTAGTCACATACATAAAATAAATAAATCTTAAAAACAAACAAACAAACAAAAACAACAGTGAGTTGGAGAGATGGCTCAGCGGTTAAGAGCACCGACTGCTCTTCCAGAGTTCAATCCCAGCAACCACAAGGTGGCTCACAGCCATCTGTAATGGGATCTGATGCCCTCTGGTGTGTTTGAAGACAGCTACAGTGTACTCATATGCATAAAATCAATCAATCAATCAATCTTTAAAAAAAAAAAAAGAGGTATATGCTTTTTACAGTAAGTTAGACAAAATACTAATAAAATGACTAAGCAAAATCTCTGCAAAGAGATCTTTGAAAAAAGGAGAAAGAAGTGTTGAGGCTACTCTAACCAAAGGAAGCTGCCCCAGTGCCTTGGGGCAGGCCTGAGCGGACTGGGTGGGCGGCAGTGGCAGAGGCCGGGTGGTGGGAGACTTAAAGCTCAGACTCACAGCAGCTGCAGCTGGTCCTGCCTCCGGATGAGCGCGTTCTTCTTGTTGACCAGGGTGAACCATTCCTGGATCAGCACCTCCTCCTGCAGCCTGTTGGCACCTGAATCAGGCCAGGACAGTCACCAGAGATGCCTCCTGGCAGGGCAGAGCAGCTGGGGATCGGGGAAGCGGGCTTGTTTTCCTGTGGTATCTCAGAAGTCTGAGCCACCAACAAGCTTCTTCGGGCCCCCAAAGGGACTCTAGTGGTGCCTCCTCCCAGCTCCCCCCAAGGTCAGGAACCGCCGCAGAGCCGGGCACATCTAGGGAGGCTGTTGAGGAGCGAACCCCAGAGCACCTGCTGTCCCACCTGATTCCATGAGGCTCCTCAGCTGCTTCTCCACCTCAGCCGCCCTCCCATCTATCTGTCCCTGCTCCTGTTCCAGGGCTTGCAGCTCAGCACACACGTATTGACTTGTGTCCTGGAACCGTTGCTGGAAGGGGAAGGAGGAAGGCAGAGGGCACGTGAGCTCATCACAGGCCTGCTCAGAAAGTACACACCAGTCCTGCCCACCGAGATCTCCTTACCAGGCCAGCCTCTTCCCCGGGGCTGGGCGATGACTCCTCGGTAGGAGGGGTCCCACCTGCAGACAGAAACCAGGATAGGTTCCTCCAGCTCCAGAAGGAGCTCAGTCACCATCCCCACCTTCCAAACTACTTACTGGGTGGCTGCTGTGGGGCTGGGGCTATGAGTGGGCCAGCATCAGGGCTGGAGTCAGGGTTCAGGCCTTCCTGTGGAAAGAGTCGAATGAGAACTGGGACCCGTTAGTTCCCAACAGTCCCGGTCACTGCAGATCACCAAAGACTCTCCTACACAGCAGAGGGAGGATCTGTGGTCCAGCTGCTTCTCCAGTCCCACAAGTCCCTTTCAGGATAAAGGGCTTCCTCAAGGAAAAGCCTTCACTCACACCTGAGGGCCTGGGCGGGCCCAGCCGCCTCTCTGCCTCTCCTCCAAATGCTCCTTCCGGGGCACAGAGCTGATAATTCTTTTAGGATAAATCAGTGGGAACGATTGGGAAAGACACAGCAGGGACCCTTTCCTTCAACTCTTCCCCATCCTTCAAAGAGCACGCTCAGGTCTTCTGGTTCCTGCCATTTACTGGGGGCCTCCATCACTGCTAGTGCCACAGAGCTGCCTCCCTCATCCTGAGCTACGCTCCCCTGAGTCTGCATCTACCTTCTGGCCAGAAGGGGGCGCCCTCCTACCTGCTAGGGCCCCACACTGACAGCCAGCAAAGCTCTTTGCAAGAACTAACAAATTTTGTTCTGGAAAGGCTAAGTCTGATCCCCATTGTGCCCCATTCCCTGTTAATAGGGCCCAATTTTTTTTTTAAATAATCTTCATTTATTTATTTTATGGTATGAGTGTTTTTCCAGCATGTAGGGGTGTGTGTGTGTGTGTGTGTATATGTGTGTGTGTGTTTGTGGTGTACTGGTGCCTGGTATTTGCAGAGGTCAGAAGGGGGTGTCAGATGGCCTGAAGACCTCTTGAAAACTGGAGTTTTCTACCATGTTGGACCCAAACTCAGGTCCTCTGCAAGAGCAGCCAGTGCTCTTAGCCCCTAAGCCTACTGTCCAGCCTCTGGGGCCTTAGACAATCCTGTTAGCCAGTCTTCTGGCTCAGAGGTGTGGAACCTAAAGGAGTGGCCAACTGTTCACCCCAACGCGTGCCCATCAGACAAGTCTTGCTGGCTCAGGTGCTATCCTGGACTGGGACAGCGCTGGTGTCCACCGCCCACCACCGTCATTCACCGCCATCTCAAGCTGAGAGGCCTTCCCAAAACATCCACTCCTGGTGTAGTTCTCTCCACACTCCTTGGCAGCCCCCAGCCTCAGTGTTCAGGACTGGGGAGCTACAGCCTCAATTCCTTACCACCACAAGGCCTGCCAAGTCACTGCCCTCTGGCCACAGCAGTGGACTTTCAGTTCCCCAAAAAGCTTCCTGGATTTGAAACCACTCTCCAGCCTGAGTTGTTCCAAACCAACTAGACCTTCCTAGGCCAGCTTGAACCCCTCCTGCGAGAGGCCCCTCGCATGCCCCTCACACCTCTGCCTCTCTTCCCAGCCTTCTAGTTTCTGAGCCCACACTGGGGCAGAGATCACCTCAGAGCTTACTCACTGTGGCTCAGACCCCCCCACAGACCTCCTAGAGCTATTGGTTACTGCATCCTCTTTAACTAGAGACGGCCTGTTTATTTGGGGCAGGATCTCACTATGTAGCTCTGGCTGTCCTGAAACTTGTAATGTAGACCAGGCTGGCCTAGAACTCAGAGATGCACCTGCCTCTGCCTCCCAAGGGCTGGGATTAAAGGCGTGCACCACCACCCTCCATCTAGAATAGTAAAACATTTTTTTAATCATGAATATTTATTTTTAATCATGTGTGTGTGTGTGTGTGTGTGTGTGTGTGTGTGCCACACATATATGGGCACCCTTAAAGACCAGTGGCATTAGGCAACCTGAAACCAGAGTCAGAGGCTGTTGTGAATTCACTCCCTATTGTGTATGCTTGCAATTGAACCTGGGTCCTCTAGAGACCAATACTTATTCTTGACCACTAGGCCCTCCTTCAGGCCCTGGTTTATTTTATTTTTAAAATCATGTGTAGCCAGGTGGTGGCAGCGGCACACGCCTATAATCCCAGCACTCTGGGAGGCAGAGGCAGGCAGACTTCTGAGTTCAAGGCCAGCCTGGTCTACAGAGTGAGTTCCAGGACAGCCAGGGCTATACAGAGAAACCCTGTCTCGAAAAACCAAATCCAAAAACCCAAAATAATAATGATAATAATAATAAATTAATTAAATAAAAATAAAATCATGTGTATGTGCATGTGAGGGTTGGCGTCCTCAGAAGGCAGAAGGACCTGTCAGACCTTCTGGAGCTGTCAGACCTTCTGGAGCTGTCAGACCTTCTGGAGCTGGGGTTCCAGGCTCACAGCTATGAGCCACTGGCTATAGGCACTGGGAACCAAACTCACATCCTTTGTAAGAGGAATTTTCACTCTAACCATGCGCCATCTTCCCAAGAGACTGACCCTTTAGCTAGCCCGGCACATGAGGTACACCAACTAAAGGCAATAACTACTGAGCTTCTTGTCTCTCCAGGGACCACTGAGGCAGCAACTGGTCACTCTGCAGACAAGGAAATAGGAAGCCAGAAATGAAGTTTGCCACAGAACTTGACCTGTGGCCCAGAGTTGTCTAACTCAAAATTTGTTCCCAGCCCAGCGGTTGAGGCCCACGTCTTTAGTCCCAGCACTAGAAGACAGAGACAGACAGATCTTTGTGAGTTTGAGACCAGCCTGGTCCACAGAGTCAGTTCTAGGACAGCCAGGGCTACACACAAAGAAATCCTGTCTGGGGCTGGGGGGGAAGGGAGAAAAAAAAAAACAAGCAAAGAAGAAAACCAACTTGATCCTAAGCCTGGCAGAACTGCTCCAGGCTTGATGGCATTTTTGTGTGTAAACTGGGGACAGGTCCCAGCCCTGATGCAGGACCCAGTCAGGCGTCTAGGGAAGCATTTAGCTTACAATGTTGACACTGCACAATGTGGTTTCATGCCACTTTGTAAAGGATATTCACGATTTTGATCTTTTCCTCAGGGGAAAAGGACTCTCCTCCGCCCCTCAGGGTGACAGCACCACAAAGGGTGACAGCACCACAGGCTCAGAACCCAGGTTAGCGGCAGCAGAACCCTTTCCCCAGTTCTTCATCTCCCTCAGCTTCACTATGCCCAGCCTTAAAAGGCGGGAGTCATGGCTTCCTGAAGGGACACTGTGGGAGCCAGGCAGTCGTGCAGACGGCCCACCTGGCAGAGTAGGCCGAATAGGAGGTTGAGGACGGAAAGATCATCCACATTTGTGCTTTACTCACGCAGCCCTGGTGGGAATCCCAAAGCTTCTTCCTCATGTCTGACCCAAATTCCTCTTTCTCTGCTTTCCTTGCTGGGCTGCCCTGAAAGCGCCCATGGCTTCTCATGCAGTTGCTTCTACCTCACCTCAGCCTCAAGGTGCCTGATCTCATCCTACTCCAGGCCTTGGAGAGCTTTCCAAGGGTGGGGTCAGGCTGAACAACTTCCCAAAACTGTAGGGGCAACGTCGGCCAATGAGAAAGGCTCCTCTGTCCCATCGGTCAAATGTCTCCAGTGAAGCAAGGGCAGAAGGAGGGCCTGGCATAGAAACAGCTGTGGGACTCAGCCCCAGAAGGGCGAGGCCGCCCTTTGGGATTAAAGGGCCACTGACCTACATTAGCCAGCTGGGCTAGAAGTCCCACCTCCACCTCCGCCTGCAGGAAATGCCTTTCTACTTCTCTTTCCCAGGTTCCCGAGTCTCTGGACCTTCCCTCAGGTCTCCAACTACCTCACTAATATCTGGAAACTTCATGAACATGACTGTCAGGTCCCTAAATGAGACCTGAATGCCCTGAGGCTGCCCGTTTGCCTTCCCATTTTCTTTTGTTTCTATCTCTCTGTCTCTCATTATCTTTTGTATGTTATATATGTGTATGTTGTCTGCATTTGTGTGTGTGTGTGTGTGTGTGTGTGTGTGTGTGTGTGTAGACCAATTGTCTTCCTCCATCACAGGCCACTGTGTTTGCTTAAGTGCTTCCTTCCTTTCTTATTAAATTATTTATGCGTCAGTGGAGTAGGTAGTGTGCCCCAGGACATGAGTGACAGCGAACAACTTGTATATTCTTTCCTTCCATCGTGTGGACCCCAGGGAAAGAAGGTCAGGTCAGCCTTGGTGACAAGAACCTTCACCTAATAAGCCATCAGTCTGGCCGCCACCTTATTTTCTGAGACAGCATCATTCACTGAATCTGGAGCCCGCATTGGCACAGGCTTTTTACATGGTGCTGAGATCCTGGCGCTTGTACTGCAAACGCTTTACCCACTGAGGCTGCCCACGCCCACGCCTACACCCACACCCACACCCAGCCCTGGCATGTTTAGTTTTGAAATGGCTTGAACTCCTGATCTTTCTGCTTCTAACTTCCAAGTGCTGGGATTACAGGCACTCTCCACCAAGCCCAGCACTCTGTTGTTAGTGACACTGGCATTTGGAACCAGAACCTCCTGGGCAACCACTCTACCCCTGGGCTATTTCCCTTGTCCTCTCTCTTTCACCAGGGAAAACTGTCTATCTTACTATCTAACTTGAGGACCAGCTGCTTCCTCCACAAAGACGCTCTCAGTTGATGCCCTCCAAACACGGGACCACAGCTGGGCAGCTGCTGGTGCGCAGTGCAGTGCTTCCCTTCTACCGTCACCCTCAGAGTAAAAGCCTGAAGCCAGAGTTCATCTTGAGTCCCTGAGATACCTCGAGTCCCTGTAGTACCTTCTTTCCTTTAGCACACTGCTGTGTGTGTGTGTGTTTTGTGTGTGTGTGTGTGTGAGAGAGAGAGAGAGAAACAGAGACAGAGACAGAAAGAGACAACCTGAACACTCCCAGGCAGGAAGTCCCACCTCCTAACTCTCATTAAGCCTCCGTAGTTAAATATTCCACGCAGAGAATCTGGAGGCTGGAAGGAGCTTCAGAGGCCACTAGAGGACAGTATCCCTGCCCCTAGCTATGGGGGGGGGGGTGTATAGTTGCTAGGTGATACCCAAGGCCACACAAAGAGAAAGAAAAGGCCCAAAAGGCCAGTACTAAACTTGGAACCTTCTGCAAAATTCCCGTACAGACCATGTTTCTACAAACTGGGTCCCAAATGTTGGCAACCGCTCACATATACAAAACTGGCAACACAATATAGGTGTTCTTGGCTGCGGGTTTTGTTTCCTGATAGGAAGCTCAGTACCATACCGGGGACCCTTCCACAGCACCAGGGTCCACCTGATGGAAGAACATCCCAGCATCCAGCAAAGCGGCTACTCCTGTACCTGCTTTGACATTGGGGCCGCTCAGGACTGATTTCTGCAAGTTCCCCATCATCCTCTGCTGCAGCAGGGTAAGGGTACTCACCACAGCCCCGGGTCCTGCAGGCCCTGCTCCAACTGTAGCTCCAGAGTCCTGGTCATCCACGGAGAAAGAATTGCTATTCCTTAGCCTGGATCGTCTCTTCTTCAGCAAATCGGCGTCACGCACGTGGGAGAAAGAGCCGTGTGCTCGGGGTGGAGGTACTGGGCCAGCCTCCCCATTGACAGAGGACCGTCTCAGCCTCACACCCCCCGGCGCCCCCACTCCGTTCACCAGCCCGTCTGCGGGGATCACGGGGGATGTGGAGGACCTGGCTCTAGGGCCGTCGGAGGGCGCCTCTTGAGGGACTGCTTCCTGGGCAACTTCGGCCTCCCCATCCTTACAGGAGCAGCCCAGGTCCGTGTCCCTGGAGGCCACCTTGGGTATTGCCCCAGTCCCACGGTTCACAGCCTCCTTGGGCTCTGTGGCCGCTTCAGCCCCATGCTCCCGCAGCCGCTGCGCCAGGTCTCCTGCGTCCAGACAGTCGGGCAGGTTCGGCTGGGCGTTGCCCACACGATATGTGCCAGAGCCACCGCCGCCCTCCAGCTGCACCAGCTGCAGCTCCTGCCCAGTGCAGAAGGCACGGATCTGGCACAGGTACGTCATGACGATGAGCTTGTCAGGTACGGACAGAAGCACCATGTCCGCTGGCTCGAGCAGCCGAGACACACCCAGGGCAGCGAAGCCATCAAAAGCCTAGAAAGGGTGCGCTCTGGTCAGAAGAAGCGGCATCAATCCAGCAACCCTCCAGACCCAAGCCAGCCCAGCGGGTCTCAGAGACTTGAGCCAAGATTTGCTTAGCAACGCCTTCGCCCTCCAGTAGAGGGAAATCTGACATCAAGGCCTGCCTTCTGCAGTTACCTAGCAACTAAACATCGCCCACCCAGTTATCAAAGGATGCTTTAAAAAAAAAATTCTAGGGAAAACATGCTTTTAAAATTTAAAACACCAAAACAAAACTAGGCCAAACAAACAATTTAATAACCAAAAAGATTTTAAGGTTTCTAAAAGCCAGGCCAGGGCCTTGCACCTCAGACTTGATCAATTCTCAGGCGGGCAGCCTGAATCTCTCTCTCTCCCTAGGTCTTGTCTACAGGCTTGGATACCTCCTTGTCTCACCTGCTTGTTGTTCTGTTTGATGTTGAGGGGGTCAAGGGAGAAATAGTCGCTGCAGAGAGAGAGTGCTGGTCAGATATGGGTGGCACTGATGCCCAGCAGACTCATCCCTCCTCCATCCCCACATCCCTGGCAGCTCACATCTTGTCTGGGTAGAATCGATGTAAAATAGCACAGAAGGCCAGGCCATTGCGCCAGGACGTGGTGAAATTGGTGATGCAGACACCACGGTAGCCTTTGGTGACCTCTTGACACCACTCCAACAGGGACTGGCTGGAGCTGACCAGGGCAGGGGGTGCCTGGAGAGACAAGGGTTGATTTAGAAGACTTATTCTGATGATTTATATGTCCTCTGCCCTTTGGGGGAAGCTCAGGCCTGGCACAATACCACCCCAGCTCTGAGCGCACAAGGGTCACCAGAGACCACTGGTGAGAGCATTGGGGCCAGGCAAAAGGGTTTCCAGCTTTGGTAGTGGTAGTGGAGTTATCTGCCAAGGTGACCTAAAAGGTCAGTGGCACCCAGGCAAGGTCAGAGGTCACCAGTAGCCACACTTCAAAGTCAGCTCAGAAAGTCAGCTTAGGGGTATGCAGCTCCATGCAGCCCAGCAGGGTGGGAAGGCCAGGGCATCCTGGGAGTGGAGGGATGATGGATCTTCTTAAAACTGAACCCCCCCCCCGCGCCCCACAAAAAAATCCCACATCTCAGTACACCAGGTGGGTCCATGCAGAGCCACTGTTCAATCAGCCCCAGGTTAGTGGGAGAAGCAGATGGGCCCCCAGTGGCCCCCAACCCTACCTGGCTGCCCGGCAGCCTCCTGTCCTCTTCAGGCTCCTCTGGGGAAGAGGCCCCTGAGGGCCTGGGGACCCCAGCCCCTGCCTCACCGGCCACTCGGGCCTTGTTCAGGCTGGCCTCCTCGAGGCTTCCATCAGCTTCTTCCCCCTTCGCGGTTCCCAAGACCCCAGATTCTGCTTCCTGGGCCTCAAAAATATCAGATTTATTCTCTGGAGACTCAACCCCCTCCATCTCTGCTTCCTGTTGTCCCAAAGTCCAAGATTTGGCCTCTACTAACGCCAAAACTTTAGATTCTGGCTCTTGTACTCTGGATACCCCTGGGACTACTTTCTTGGCCCCAGAAGACCCTTGCTTAGTCACAGGGATTTCTAAGGCCTTATATTTAAGAGCTCCCCAAGATCCAGGCTTCTGGTCCCCCAAAATGTCAGTCTTTTCCTCCCCAGACTCCAAAACTATAGTCCCTGTCCACTGGGCGCTCAGTGCCTCGGCCTCTGGACTAGAAACCCCAGAATCCTCTAGTTCTATTTCTTGGGCCTGAACTGTCTTTGTTTCTGTCTTTTGGGTTTCTAACATCTCAGCTTCTGCTTTCTCAGCCTCTCCTCGAAGCCCCAAGTTCCTTACTTCTGCCTCTTGGGCTTCCAGAATCTCAGACTTTACTGTCTTAGCTTCTAGTTCTGGGATCTCTGAGCCCTTCTGAGTCCCAAATAACTCAGAATTCACTGTCACTACCTCTGGGAGCTCCCAACTCTCCATTTTTTTCTCAGACTCTTCCACCTGGGCTTCCACCTCTGGAACTCCTGAACCCTCAGATGATATTTCCTGGGCCTTGGGTATTTCGGTCTCTGCCTCTCTAACCTCCGTCCGTGATATCCCAGTGCCTCCCACCTCTGTCTTCTGCGCCCCTAAGATCTTAGATTCTGGTATCTTGGCCACTACTCTCAGTGCCACAGAACTCCCGGATAGCTCCTTGGCCTCCGGGGTCTCAGCTTCCTCAGCTTCTGTCTCTGGGACGTCTGACAAGCCAGCCTCTGCTTCCAAGACCCTGGCTACCTCAGCTCCTCTTCCCAGCACCTCCCAAACCCCTGGTGCTCTCCCTGGCGTCTCTAAGAGCTTGGCTTCTGTTGTCCCAGTTTCTACCTCTAGAATCCCTAAATCTCCTTCCTCTGTCTCCAGGAACCTGTCAATCTTGGATTCTTGTATCTCTGCTTCTATCAAAAGTACTCCATGACCTGCTGACATCTCCTGGGTGCCCAATACAGCATCTTCTGATGTCTCTAGCACTGAGACATCTGTCTCCTGCTTCCCTACTATTCTAGGTTGCATCTGTGGGGGCCCTGAACCCTCAAATGCTAGCTTGTGGATCCCCATTGTCTCAGTTCCTGCAGTTTCAGTCTCTGTTCTTGGAATCCTCCAAATCCCCACCTCTGTCTTCAGCATCCCCAATTCATCAGACTCTGCCATCTCCAACTCCACTGCTGGAGCTGCCAAACCTTCAGCTGCTACCTTCTGGGACTCCGGTGTTCCAGCTTCTGCCTCCTCAGCTTCTGTCTTCTGAGTTCTTAATATCTCAGCCTGTGTCTTCAGCACACTGTCTGCTATCCCCTGGGTTTCTAATATCTTAGGTTCTGCTGTCACTGTCTTGGTATCTGGAACTGTAGAACCCCCAACTTCTGTTTCCTGGATCCCAAATTCCTCAGGCTCCCTTATCTCGGCCGCTGTCCTCAGCAGCCCCAGATCCACAATCTCTTTATCCTGGGTCCTCCACACCTCAGGCTCTGCTGTCCCTGTAGCCTCTGACTCCAGGACCTCTGATCTTGCTGCTTCTGACTCTTGGGTCTCCAATATTTCAGATTCTGCTGTGGCAGCCTCTGTATCCGGGGAGTCTGGTATCCCAGTGTCTGGTCTTGGTGTCCCTGAAACCCCCCATGGTACCCACTCAGGGTCTCTTTCTAGAACCCTTGGCTCCCCAACTTCTGCCTCCTGAGCCCTCTGATCTCTAGATACCACCCCCTGGCCAACTGATGGGACTCCCTGAAAGCAGCTCACCTGGGGCCCAGCACTTGCTGCTCCAGCAGAGGGGCCCTGCTCCAGGCCTGTCCTCCCAATAGCAGGGACTTTGCCCCTCACCTCTGTGCATTCTTTCTCCTGGCCCGCAGGTCTGGCATCCCTGAGGTCCCCTAGCTGCTGTTCAAGCTCAGCTGGAGGTGGGTTCAGGTCACTGGGAGCCTCTTCCTGGGTCCTAAGCCCCATCCTCCTCTGAGCACTCCTAGGAGGGGCCTCAGGAGTTTCCCCAAGTCTTGCCTTGGGCATCAGCCCTGCGGCCCCTGGTCCCTCTGTGACTCTATGTTGTACCTTTGACTCCTGGTCAGCATCGACTTGATGCACTTCCGAGCTCTCTCCGGCCTCAACGGCTGTGGTGTAGGACTCCTTAGTGTTCTTCTCTCTGCTCTCTGCCCCACTAGGCCCTGACCTCTCCCCAGTGTCCCCCTCTTCAACTTCGGATCTGTCTCCTCCCAGGGCATCTCTGGAGCCTCTGACCTCAATGACTGGTTCTGGCCTGGCTCCACGAGCCTCTGTCCCTTCCTGAGTGCTTATCTGAGCCTGGGTCTCCCCAGAAGAGCCTATTCCTGGTGGAGGATCCTCTGAGGTACTGGGGACCTCATCACCACTGCAGGGTACTGGGGACGAGGGTGCATCAGAGCCTTTCCGAAGCCGAGGGGCTGGAGTGGGGACCATGTTCTGGCCTGGCTGCCCAGTGGACCTGAGGAAAGAGCACAGACAAACGTTGAGGGCTCTCCCTTTAGAACCACGCTCAGCCCTGCAGCACCTTCTAGAACACTACAGCAATAGAGGGAAGGGTGCGTGCGGACTGGGGGGTGTATCTGCTTCTAACAGCAACAGAACCTACATCACCCTTACCTTGTCTCTGGTGGGGATGATGGGGGCCTTGGGGTTTCAGGCCCCACCTGGCCCCCGGCTATAGCAGCTGGTTCTGACCCCTGGCCCCAGAAGGCCCTGGCCGGGGGCGCAGGGGCACTCACAGGGGCAGGGCTGGTGTCTTCAGCACTAGAGGGTCTGGCAGCTAGGGGAAAAGGGAGGGGACACTGAGAACTGCATTGTGACATAGGTCTAGTCCCCAACCCCAGTCCCAGGCCAAGTCTCACCTGCCTGCTGGGGCCGTGTGTGGCCTTCATCATCTTCCTCACAGAGTGTCTTCAGCCCTCCAGGCAGATCTGAAGGAAGGATCCAAGGGTGTGATCAGGCCAAAGCAGGACTCTACAGTCTGACCCCACCCTGACCCCAACTAGAGTTCAGGGCCTACCTGGGAGACGCCCCAGTCTCAGGGCACAGCCCCGGCCTTGAAGAAGAGACAGGCCCACAGATGCAGAAAGAGAAAGAGTGAGAAAGGACCACAACAATGAAGGACAAAAGGCTTTAAGGAGGAGAGAGGAGGGCAGCAGAGGGGAGGGAGGCAGCCTGGGTTGGGGCAGGAGACCGAACAGAGCCCACATGTCATGTGACCCAGCTTCTCAGGCCTGGTAGGGACCAAATGTGCAACCACCTAGAGATGAGACGGCTGGGAACACGGGGTGACATTGTGGACCCACTCTGCAGGATTCTGTTTAAGATTGATATACTACGCACAGAACCAGGACCAAGCTGGGACAATCAGAGGTGCCGGGCAGTACTGAGCACCTGTCACTGGGCAGGCGTGAGCAAGGAGCACTTGGGACCTAGGAATGCTACATCCATCTTGGGTCGGCAGTCTCAGCCCACAGGTGACTGGGAGCCCACCTGGCTGGGGTCGAGCCCGGACCTCGGGAACCCCGGGGCCATTAGCTTCGTCCTCATCGCTCTCAGCAAAGTCATCCAGGTTTCCCACATCACTGGGCTTCACACTCATGAGGCTGGCCAGACTCTGCATGTCGTCATCCCTGTGGGGTTGAGATCAGGCGTGAAGGCTGGGCTCGGAGCACAAGCCAGGGAGGGCCAGGGAAGACGGGGCGGGGCAGGGGGATACTCACGTGGCACGGCCTTCACGCAGCAGCACCCCAGAGAGGGTGAGGCTCAGCTCAGCATGCACTACCTTCACAGATTTGGGCTTCAGCCGCAGTCGAAGCGGAACCTGAGCAGGTACGGGCCCTGCATGGTGGGCCAGGTTCACATCAACTGTGGCCAGGACCTTCCGCTGTCCTTTGGACTCCTGTGGATGAGGGTGAGGGGAAGTAGAAGACAGAACCATCAGTTGCTATGCTGAGGCTCCTGTGATCACAGGTCCAACCTACCCAGACACTCACATTTTCAATAATAAAAGTCCATTCTTTGGTTTCGTACTGGTCCACATGAGGGTCCTGGAGAGGGAAGTACCGGTGAGAATAAGGTTTCGAGGAGGGTAACACCAGAAGACCCATCTGCACAGGCTGGGGAGCGGGGCGGGACACCATATCTACTGTTCCCTCCTGGGATCACTCTGGCTTCTGTGTGTGTGTGTGTGTATATACACATATACATATATTTTTTTAAAATACTTATTTATTTTTCGTTTATGTGTATGGGTGTTTTGCCTGCATGTGTGACTGTGCACCACATTTGTGCATTGCCTCTAAAGGACAGAAGAAGGTGTCTGATCCACCCCGGAACTGGAGTCACAGATGGCTATTAGCTGCCATGTGGGTACAAGGAATGGAACCCAGGTTCTTTGGAAGAGAAACCAGGGCTCTTAGCTGTTAAGCCATCTCTTCAGTCCTTGTACCCTGGCTTCTGATCCCAGGTGACTCTCTTACTACAGATTGGATAAATGCTGCCCCCTCCAAGAGCACCTCAGCCACTTGCAATAAACTCACAAAATCTTTGGTTCTTTCTTGTGGGTGAACAACCCCCCAGAGGGGCCCCATGGCCGCCCGGCATCAGCACTCTCTCTGCCTTGCCTGTCCGTGTCTGAGCTCTAGGAACTCACCCTGTACAAGGTCACCGAGATGTCCACATTCTCTGGAACCATCCACACCACAGTGCCACGGTACGGGTTCTGGATCCCAGGCTGCCAGCTGTGGGCCTGCAAGAGGCAGAAGGAGCCTCCCGAGTCTAACTCTTCCCTATCACCACCACGCCCTTATCTTCTTTCCCCTCATCTTCCCAATATGGCTTGAACCTTATTACAATCCCCCATCAACTTCCATCTACCTTCTCCTTGGCCCATCTTTGACTCCATTCCAACTTAGACCCCTGCCCTCCCCCGCCCCCCACCCCCTACCCCTCCACCCTATTGCCAATTTTTTTTTTACCTTGGAGCAGACACGTCGGTTCCGCCGAGTCCAAACCACCACCAGCTTGTCGGGCTGCCTGGAGGATGGGAAGCACCACTTAGCTAGGCTCAGTCCAGCATCCCCATCTCCTCTTCCTCCTAGCTCCCTGGGGATCAGGGGGTCTCCCCTAGTCCTCTTCCCAAGGAGAGGGCATGGGCAGCTTCTTATCTAGGGCCCCAGGGTGTAGGTGGAGCTGCTCATGTAGGGTGGGGCAGGGACCAAAGGGCAAAGGCCTGGACAGTGGAGATTGGAACATGGTGGCCCAGCGGGGCCTGTGAAGAGCACAGTGAGGGGCAGACGGATAGCCACATGCACACATGTGCACACACAGAAACATGGGGAGACAACGGCTCGGTGGTAAAGAAGTCCATTTGTTCAGAAATGCTTGTGGGGCAGCTTCCAGGAACTCAGCCCTGTTCTGAGGGCAGAGCAAAGGAGACTCAGGGCTGGAGGGCAAGGAGGGCAGAGGAAGGGAAGTCTGGCTGGCTGGAGCAGAACTTTAATACTAGCACTTGGGAGGCAGATGGAGGCAAAGCTTTGAGTTCTAGGGCAGCCTGGTCTATAAAGCAAATTCCAGGACTGCTAGGGCTATATGGTAAGACCCCGTCTCAAAACAAAAGAAAACAAAACAAAAATGAACAAACTGGCTGGAGAGATGGCTCAGGGGTGAAGAGCACTGACTACTCTTGCAGAGGTCCTGAGTTCAATTCCCAGCAACGACATGGTGGCTCACAACCATCTGTAATGGGATTCAATGTCCTCTTCTGGGGTGTCTGAAGAGAGTGACAGTGTGCCTCACATACATAAAATGAAAAGTGTGTGTGTGTGTGTGTATGAAAGAAAATACATGAATAAGTGACTTTCAGGGCCTGTAAGGGCCTGCCTGGGGATCTGAGCAGAGGCAGGCGTGGAAGAGGTGGCTCTGTGTGGAGACCTTCAGAGAAGGCTCCAGGTGGAGGAACTGGCCAAGTGAGAGGGTCTGAGGGGAGGGGAGGGGAGTGACAGAGGCAGGCTGGCAGTAAACAGGAGCAGTGAGGCCAGAGAAACTCCACTTGCTGTCTGTCACACACCTCCCATCTACAGAGGGCCTGCTGCAGACAGCCCTTTGCCGCACTCAGCGGCCCTGTGCAGATCCAGGGTCACTGGCTGCCACTCTAGAGGGACAATGGCAGTGGGGCCCCAGGAAGGTCTGAGGAGACTGTGACAGATGAACATCCAGCAGGTGCTGCAAAGGCTCAGGGGAGGCAGCTGTGTGTGCAAAAATGCGCAAGGAGAGCCGCACAGGGCTGAGCCCTGACGACAGGGCCTCTTTGCGTTAGTGTCTGACCTCTGCCCAGGAAGGTAGGGTTGGTCAAGGAAAGGATCAGGCCAAGGCAGTGTGAGAGCATTCCCTGCCTGTCTCCAGCCCCACAACTGGATGCTTAGGTCTTCCCATCTCAAAACCACCACTCTAGAGGTAGGATAAGTGGCTTACTGTTGTTAACCCTTGAGGTTTCTGAGACACAGAAAAGTAGGCTAGATGCGGTCACACACAGCTGAGTCTAGAGTCCTCTGACCCAGAAGTAAGCAACCATCCCCAGGCTCCAAACCACAGGCAATGGCCCAGCAAAGTCTTCCCAGAAAAGGGAAACAGCGAGGGTGCCTAGGGAGGGTGTGGCCTGGTCGGGCAGCCTGACTCAGGCCGGCACGCCTTCTGGGGAAGCCGTGACCTAGGCAGGGGCCAGCTTCCTGTCCTGGGCTCCGGCTAAGAAACCAGCAGGCTGTACCCGTGTTGCTTGTGACTCAGCCCACTGACCCTGTCTGTACTGTCTGCTCACCAGAACCATGCCTGGCGTCCCTCCGGCCTCACCCAGAATGCTGGGGCAGGAGCCAGAGGCCAGAGTTCAGGTGCCAGCTCTGCCGTGTCACCCCGGCTAGTTCTTATTCTCCTTCACCCCTCGCTGCGCCACGGGCCTCCCAGTGTGCTCAGTGTGCTCGAGGCCAGAGATCAAGGGTGACCACCTCAAAGACCCCAGCCTCTGCTCCTTCGCCTCCCTTTAGACCCCAGGGTTCCGGCCAACGCTGCTCTTCCCCCTTGGGAGTCTATATTTAGCCCCGCCTGGCCTGTGAGGCCCCCACAGCTGTGCCCTAATCCAGCCAAGGGAAGCTGACACCAGTGAACACATATATTTAGGGTGTGACGCAGGGGCCTGGGCAGCTGCCGGTGAGGGCATGTGAGCCAGATGCCCAGGGCCCTTGACAGTCCAAGACAAGACCTGTACTCTGTTGCATGCTGTCCCCTCACCCAACTCTTTCCCTCCACAGACCCTCTCCTCCACACCTCTTAGGACCTCAGGCCCCTTTAAGCCTCTCCCCGCCTCCCTCTTCATCCCTCCAAGCTCAGTTTCCCCTTTTAAGGACATTGTGGAGAAATTCCCCAGCCTCTGGGCCCACTCTGACTGAAGGGGGAGGGGCAGAAAACGAGAAGGCCACATCTTCAGTGTGAATTGGACTAGGAACCATGAAGTCTTTTCCAGCCAAAGCCACCTGGAGACCTAAAAACTTGTTCTGTTTCCCACTGCCACCCTGAACCTGTTCTTGATTTGAGGGCTTCTCAGCTGATTTAAATGCGGGCACAGGCCGATTCTCCTGCAGCTTCTGAGTCTTGTCCCCAACCTGCAAGGCACTTCAGTGCCTGGAATATCTAGGATGGGAACCCCTTTAGCCGTTAGACTTGAGGGGATTTTTTTTTCAGGTTCAAACGGGTCAAGCTGGATCCCACATCCTTCTTTGGGGACTGTTCAGGCCCCGCATATACTCACCATTTCTTGGTGCACTCCAATACTAGCTCATGGTAACACGCCACAAACTGGAACTTGGCAGCCCGCTTGCCCACCCGCTGCAGGCGCTTCCACACTGAAGTCATGGCCGGAGCAGCTCTCCCCGACCTCTTCTCAGGCTCAGGACTCCCGCTTGCCCACTACTGCTGCCTCAGTCAGGGTCCCCATGGTCTCTGGAGCTCTTTTCTTTGTCAACCGGATATGTCTGCCCGGTCCGTGTAGATGTGTCCGAGGTTCGGACCTGGGCTGTGCTTGCTGGGGTGGCCGTCGGGTTCCGCCTGGTCTGCGGGGCCGTCGCAGCGCGTCGAGCTGGTCGGAGCTCTGAGTTGCGGCTCTGAGCGCGCCGTTTCCTGGAGCCGCACCCCCCCCCCCCCCCCCGCGTCCGAAGGCGGGCGGGGCTGCAGCGCGGGGCGGGGCGACCCTGCTTCCGGGACCTAGCGTCCGGACACCCGGGTACCCGGTTTGGGGTAGTGTGGAGGTAATGAGTCCCGATCGCAAAGCCGGTTTGGTGGGCACCCGCGAGCCAGATGGGGTTGGGGGAGACGTGTGAGCTCCAAGAGGTGACAGCCCCTGCCTGCCTGCAACCTTGTGGTACTGGTTGGTACCCCTTTCCCCAAGTTTGTAGAGACCGAGATAGGAAAAGAACCGTCCACTGAGCCAGAGTTAACGGTCCTTGGCTCTGGGAGGGAGATTCTTGTTAACACCCATGTCTTAACCAGAGAAGAAAAATGCAGAGTCCCGGAGCCAGCCTAGGTGATACCTAGTGTCTCCAAACCTGACTTCTCATATGGCGCAAGGGAAAACACTCCTCACGTCTCATAAGCGGTGAAAGGTTCAAATTCTAGTTTTTAATAAAGAGTGACACCACGAACAAAGCACTAACACTCCGTGCCTCAGTTTTGAAGTCTGTTAAAGGGAGCCAATTACAGTTCTATCTTTTATGGTCACTTTAGTTTGAAGCTGTTAGCTTCAAACTAGGGAAAGCTGTTAGCTTAGGGCTAGGCTGATTTTGTCATGTCTCATTAAATGCAATATGTTATCGAACTAGAGAAAATATGTACACGGGTGTTTCTCCTCCCCTCGGAAGTCCCTGGGGCGTTAGCGGTTCTGTTAACGCCTAGATTAGACTCCTTATCACACACCCATCGAATTCTCACTGTAATGAGCCTTGCAAGGTGTTTTATACCCAGCTAGAGAGATGGCCTGGAGCAACACATCAACTTGTTCCCTCCCTGCCCAGTGCCCGGTAAACCCTCATTTATCAGGATGTCTGGTCTTCCAGAACTGCTAGCCTGTCAGCATCTTCAGCATCTTCAGCAGGCAAGCGACTGTGGTAGGGGCGGGATGAGGAGAACGCTCGGGTACAACTTTGAGAATGTGCGGGCTTCTTGCTGTGGGCTGGACACCCAGTTTGTCTATTCTATCGGTGGAGTCCAACGCTTCCTCTGTAAGGAAGCGCTTTATGAACAACCCTACAGGTCCAAGTCTTGGGGGAGGCTGGGTGGTCTGAAACTGCAACAGAGGTGCCTGAGCCCAAGTCTGTCTTTCTTTTTTTGTTTGTTTGTTTGTTTTTCAAGACAGGGTTTCTCTGTATAGCCCTGGCTGTCCTGGAACTCACTCTGTAGACCAGGCTGGCCTCGAACTCAGAAATCCGCCTGCCTCTGCCTCCTGGGATTACAGGCGTGCACCACCACCCAGCTGAGCCCAAGTCTTTAGAAACAATGCTCTGAGCCCCGCCGCCATCTCCCTTCCTTCCAAGGTTTGTCTACAAACTGAAACTTGTTCACTCCTTTCGGCCTCCACACCTCTCCTTCCCATCACCCCCTACAATTCACCAGGCACCAACTCCACGGCTCTTCTTGGACCTTTCCCCATTCAAGGGGATGGGCCCCTGGGTCAGGCAGCTCCGGCCAACCCATTTCCTGTGCCAACTCCGCCCAGCACTGAAGGTGGAAAGTTTCTCTCAAGATGGGCGGCCCCTTCCTTCCCAGAAGGCTCAAAGCAAGGCGGAAGGGCAAACTGGGTTCCAAAACTTAGAGCCCAAGGGGAAGAGACTTGACCGCCTTCATATTGCTTCAGGGCCAGGCTTCCGCGGACAGGAAAGCTTCCAACCTTGCCCCCAAGAGGCAAGATTCGCATCCCGCGCCCGCTAAGTCTTCCGCTGGGGGTCTTGGGCGCCACCTGCCGGCCGGACGCAGATCACACTCGCCAGAAAATTGCATACCCCCCTGCCCCAAACCAGTACAAATTAACCAGGCAATCAGAATACAATGCTGAAATTATTTATTTATTTTCCCGCCCAGGAACTGGTCGCTAAACTTAAATATCCAGCATAAAAACCTTAGCCTTTCTGGTCGTGGGTGGCCACAGAGGTGGGTTCTGGAGCCCTTGTCCCAGGCAGTGAAACCCTGGGGCCACAAGTGAGGATGCCCATGAGCCAGCAGCTGCAAGAGGCAGCAAAAGAGGAAAAAGAGATGGGAGCTGGGCACTCATCCCAGTCCCAGAGCTGCGAACGGGAGTGCAGGACGCTTTGGGCCCCATGGTCAGCTGACGGGCTGGCCGGACAAGCTAGGGTGCACACGCGGGAGGAGTGGGAGCCCAGAATGCTGGGCAGAGGCTGCAATCTTGACCGCTTTGCCTGATGGGTAGGTATAATGCCTTGCCCTCCTGAAGTGAGGTGAGGTGGTACCGGTAAAAGAGCAGGCACTGTCGACTAAGGACTTGCTGAAGGGCAAGTTTTGAGCCTTTTGTATGGGTGTGTTCCTATCCACCTCAGCTTTTCAAAGGCTGATTTGGAAGGCATCCTGCAACCACTGGTCACGGGCATTGTGAGTCTGGGGCACGGTGAGGGGTGGAGGGTCTGGGGGCAGGCTGGCATCAGGAGGCTCATCATCATCAGACAGGCCGGCATCAGGTGGGTAGGAGCTGTCCGAGTGCAGAGAGGATGACAGGTCCTGGCACAAGCTCAGGTCTTGGCACAGATGCTTGTAGTCCTGGATCGACTCATATAGGCCCCACAGCTGGCACAGCAGCGACATATCCAGCTGTCGCAGCCCCACCTGCAGACAACTGACAGTGGGCTGGAGTTGGGGGTCCATGCCACCCCCAGAATCCCCACCGTGGGTGACAACCCTATCCAATCTTCTGCACCTTCTTAAGTGAAAGTTCTGAGAACAGATGGTATTTGCAAACTGTGAAACCTTCCAGTCCTTGGCCCTCATTTATACAATGGGGCAACATTGTCCAGCAGGATGAAATCAGGCAAGTTTTTCAAAATGCAACAATTGCTACACATTATCAGAGCTGCCCTACAGCCCCATGACCAGATGCTTCCTGCTGGACCTGACATGAGGAAACGGATCCCAGACTTATCTCTGCCCTCTCTTCAGAACCACTACCCTGGCGGGGCGCCCACCTACTCACCATCTCCTTGCGCAGCGCGGCTAGTGCAGAGTCGAGGTTAACCGGGCGGCGCGGGCCCGCTGCAGAGCCTGAGTTGGCAGATCCCGCGGCGTGGCGAGGACCATCCGGGGCGCGGGCGGCACGGCTCAGTTCGTCGTGGATGCGGCTCCGTTGGCTGTAGACACGCTCCAGCTCCCTCCACGAGCCCCCACTAGCGTTAAGAAGGCCGCTGAGGCCGCGCGGTAGTGGCGGGAGCCCGGCCAGAGCACAGCCCGCGCCACCCGGCGCCTCGGTTGAGGGCAGCCCGTTCATAGCCAGGCCGGCGCGGTCCGCGATGCCGCCTGCACCCTTCCCGTGGGTGTCTTGGGCGGGCTGCTGCCCAGAGAACCAGCCCTCCGTGGCCCGGCCTCCAGAGAGAGCCCAGCCGCCGCCCGCAGGCCGTGCTTTGTTCCGTCCCAGACTCCTCCGACTCCGCCTATGCTCCACCCCCTCTGCATAGGCGGGGCCTTTCTTAACACGGCGATGACTCTGGCGCCCAAAACCCATCAAAGAACTGGATGGAAGGAATGAGATGGAAAGGGTAAGACACGGTTCTTCGGCGGCTCTTTTTGCTGCTTCATTCCTACAGAATGTGTTCCACACGATTTCTCTCCCAAGCGAACGATTCTAAAAGCACGGGGATGCGGGAGGCCAGAGTCTGGGGTAAGACTGTGCCCGGCTCTTAAAGCGCATCATTGCCCTCCCCACAATTTGTCAACATCGCACTGGCCAAAAGATGGAGTAAGATGATAGAATCGGATGGTCAAAGGAAGGGAAGGCAGCCACAAGGGGACTGAAATTTCAAATGGCACTCGGTCCAGAAGATGGACGGCGGTATTGGATCAGAGACAATGATGGTGGCCCAGCCTTTGAGGAGACTGAGGTCACTCCTTGGAGTAAGGTGTCACTTATCCCTCTGCCATTTACTCCTTGTCCTGAATGCAAAACCTCATCACTCAGGTAGAAAAGACCATGGAAAGGTGAGGTGCCAAAAGTCAGAAAAGATGTTGACTAGAGCAGGGGCTTGCATGCACAAGAAAGGAACAAACCACACGGAAGAAAAGCTGTTTTTCTAGAGGGTTTTTCTCAGGGGAACAGGGATCAGGGTAGAGGTCTCAGTGCTCCAGTTGCTTCAGGCTGCCCAGGGCCTCAGCACAAGCCCGGATAAGCCCACAGAGCTGGATACTGGTCTCCAAGGAGGCACTAGAGCCCAGCTCAACTGACGCCCAGGTTAGCTTCTGCAGGAGGGCTGTCTGTGTGGAAGCCACCACGTCTGCATCTGGTGGCGCAGCAGGAAGAGGAGGCCCCTGGGCTGCCTTGAGGCCGGCTGCAGCTCCCTCACAGTGCTCAGGACGTGGTACTGGTGGCTGGGACGGGGGCCGAGAGCTCGAGGCAGGCTCTGTAGTTGAGGCCAGCTGGTGTTCGCGGGCTTGAGAGAGGGCGGCCTGCGCATTCAGAGCTAAAACAAGAAAAGCGGTGGAATAGTCAGGAGGCCAGATCCACCTCTCCCCTGCTCTTTACCAGTCCCCCTGTGCTCCTGGTGTTTTCTGTGTAAGCCAATCCATCTAGCCTCTACTCTTCTTTCTCCTTACAAATGTTTGCAAAACACTGCCCCGCTAACTTACACTTGAGTACCGGGGGCCTGATAGTTGCCCTAGCCTCAATTATGTATCAAGTCTGTGACTGTGTACTGGGACGTGTACTTCAGTGGTAAAGTGCTTGCACGACATGCACAAGGACCCGGGTCGCACATCCACTCCACGTGGGGATGGCTAATTTGCCTCGGATTCTTGTCAGAAACAGAAGGCTGATTGTTTTTCTTGAATGAAACACCTCTCTAGGACTGAAACCCTAATGCCGCAGGCACGCAGGAATTTCCACTGTCACCTCCCGGGCTCACTGTTCCCGGGTAGCTATGACCACGTTCCTCTCCCCTTAGTGCACAGTCGGCCCCTCACCCGGATTATCTTTATCCACGTCTGAATCGAGCTCCTGACAAGCTACGCAGTAGATTTTCCGCTGCTTATCTTGGAGGAGGATCGTCTGGGAACCAGAAAGTACATGGACATGGGTGAGCCTGAGAGACAGGGTCCACGGAAGAGAGAGCTGAGGAAAGGTCGTGCGGCCTAGTTCGCGGCCGCGGCCTCAACACTCGCCTCACCCCGCAGTCCGCGCACGTGTCGCCCAGCATGCGGTAACCACGGAGCAGGTAGTCGCCCATGAGACGAGAGATGCGATCCTGCCGCTCCCGTCGCGCCTGCAGCACCTTCGTCTCAGCTTCAGTCGGAGGCTCCCAGGTGAAATCGTCGACATCTAGAGGAAGCAGGCACAAGGACATGGAGAGAACTGCCTCCCGCGCCTCACGGCCACTGCCCAAGCATCCCAAGCACTCACCTGCACCGTTCAAGGCCATGTTGCCGTGGTCACAGATGGGCTCACCGGAAGTGATGCAAACAAGACGCGCCCCCACTACGGCTCCGCCTCCCACTTGTGGTAAGGCTGAAGGCGGAAGTGACGTTTACATGGTCTTCCCGGCGCTTTACTCAAAAGGGGGCGTGTCTGCTGCACGTTTGACCCTGACCTAGGGGCTCGGCTAGTAGCCAGAGCTAGCGTTGGGTACCGCAGTCTCCCTGGTAACACTTCAGTACTCCGGTGTGGCTTTTCAGAGTCTCCATTTCTACTTGCTGCAGGTAGAGTGGCCATTTGGTCTGTAAAATACCAGATTCCTTCGGGGTTGTCTTTCCACACAGATGGATCAAGAGGCAGGTGGGACCATGACATCTGCCCAACAGACACTGCAATAAAAACTTCTCTTAAGTCTTTTGGACTAGGCTGGCTACACAGAGGACTGTGGTTGTTTTCTGCCTGTTTCAACACCCCTACCTGTCTGCATGTTGGGTGTCATCTGTCTACCTTCTACCAATGCCTAGAACTGATGTAAAGCCTGCTGTCTTAGGGCTACTGTTGCTGAGATTAACACCATGACCAAAAATAACTTGGCGAGGAAGAGGTTTATTTCAGTTACAGTTCCATATAGCATGTTCATCAAAAGCAGTGAGGGCAGGAACTCAGGCAGGAACCTGGAGGCAGGAGCTGATACAGAGGCTGTGGAGGGGTGCTGCTTACTGGCTCATGGCTTGCTCAGCCTGCTTTGTCACAGAACCCAAGAGCACCAGCCCAAGGATGACCCCACATAAAATGAGCTCGACACTCCCCCATTGATCACTGACTAGAAAACGCTCTTCAGGAGGGCCCACCGGATCTTAAGGAGGCATTTTCTCAATCGAGGTTTCCTCCTCTCAGATGACTATAGGGGCCAGCTGGTGAAAATGGCCTATACTTGTGTTTTGAGTGGGTTCCAAATAAATTACCAGTGCTCCTCATAATCCTGGCTTCTGTGCAAGAGCAACAAGTAGTCAAAAGAAGAAGGGCTGGAAAGATGGCTCAGAGCACTTCTAAAGGTCCTGAGTTCAAGTCCCAGCCACCACATGGTGGCTCACAACCATCTGTAATGAGATCTGATGCCCTCTTCTGGTGTGTCTGAAGACAGCGACAATGTACTCATATAAATAAAATAAATAAGGGGAGGAGGAGGAAAGGGGGTAGAAAGACGGCTCAGGCCTTCACAGCACTAATGGCTCCTGCACGGTTTTGGTGTCCAGATTCCACATGATGTCTCACAACCACAGAGAACTGCACTTCCAAGGGACCACACACCCTCTTCCAACCTCTAAGGGCATCAGACATGCACATAGGTTTGCATGCAGCAAAACATACACAAACATAACTATAGCTAGGCATGGTGGCACAGGTCTTTAATCCCATTACTCAGTGCACAGTGTTGTATCTGAGTCGTGCGGTTTCTCAGTGTACAGAGAATGTCAACAGCAGAGCCCTTCCAACGACTTACAGCTACAGACAACAGCGCTCACGCTACCCAGGAGCTTAGGTAGATAGAGGCTCATGCCCTGGGGAGGCTACGGGGCTTCTGATCTTACCTCACTGTTGTTGCCTCTTCTGGGATTGTCTCCATCTCTGCCTGATCTGTCACTGTAGCAAACAGAAAACATTATCAGTTATCTCATTGTGAACACAAAATATACAAAGTCTCTGGGGCCCAGGCTACCACAGGTCCAGCTTGTGACATTTCCCAGAAGTTGATGTTGTGATGAGGGAGCCACAGTATACCTTGCATTGCCCCGGCTCACTCCAGAGATATTAAAGGCACAGTACCTTCAGGTCCCATTGGCAGGCTAGGGTGCTAACTCACAGTACTGCTGTGGAGTGGTTTTATTCTGGCACAGTTTGCCAACTCTAATGATACCACTGTAGTTCTTGAGATGAATCTGTGTCATTGAACATGCCCTTTAGAACTAGCAGTGGCAGGCCTTTTAATTTTGCCCCCAAATCCACTCAACACTGATAGCCTAGCTGTTCAGTCTGCCATTGCTATGTGGTACTGTATTGATGAGTGCTGAAATGACTTCCTCAAATCAACTCAAGATTTCTGAGGGTTAGAGAGATAGCTCAGTGGTTAAGAGTACTGGCTACTCTTCCAGAGGCCCTGAGTTCAAGGACTTCTGGTCCTTGGTTCCAGCAACCACATGGCCGCTCAGAACCATTTATAATGGGATCTGATGCCCTCTTCTGACATGCACTATATATGCACACAGAACATAAGTAGTGAAGCAGCCTCACTGCTGTGTCTAACTGTCCCGAGGAAACAAGGATTCCTCTTGGCCACATCCTTTGTAATGATCATACTGAGAAATGTGTAGATTGAGCTGGAACAATCTGGGAAACTCCAGGCTTCAAACTCACCATTCTGGGACATGACACTTCACATGGACAGTGGTCGCTAGCTCAGGCAGAATCAATCGAGTGCCTAGGAGATTTGAGCTTAGCGCTGGTCCGGATCATCAGGACTCCCTTGTTGGACCAACATGGGTTCTGGACCATGATTATAACGGCTGCGCTGAGTTTTGTACTCTTCTCTCTGAGTCCCTCAACTGTGGGGAGTCTAATACAAGCGCCCCTATCCTCTCCTACCTGACTCTCCCAGTTGAAATGTCTGGGGTGGGGGTGCTTGGGTTAAATGTGGAATTCATGAACCTGAGGAAGTTGGATGGCTATGAGTTTAAAGCTAGTGAGTTCCAGGCTAGCCTGGGCTACATAGTAAGACACTGTTTCAAGGGAAAAAAGAAAGGACTTCATGGGTTTTGTAAGAGAGCAGGGAAAGCAATACCCTTGTCACCAAGAAAGGACCGCCTCCTAGCGTGAGTGAGCTCCTCTCCTTAACCCCTCGCCCTGGATCCTTCCTTACCAACTGCTCCTAAAACTGCCAGAAATTCAATAGATTTAACCAATTCCTGGGTCTGTTGCTCATTACCAGATAGTTGATTGGTTGCTATTCTAAGAAAGCTTCCACGGAGGTGAGAAATAGCAGTTTTCTACAGAAGAGTCATCAGGTCAGCTCAAGTCACTGCCCAAGGGAAGCGGCGCTGCTCTGGCTCTGAGTTCTCACCAGTAGACTTTTCCTGCGTGTGAGGCAGGAGAGGAGTGCTGTAGCAGACAGACGCTGGCTGGTGTAGAGTGTGGAGAGGGCTGGGGATGTGGCTGAGCTGCAGAGCACTTGCCCGGGCTGCTGCGGCTCTGGGTCCAGTCCACAGGACGGATGGGAGTGTGAAGGGAAGTTCATTTAAGTTCATCAAACCCTGTCAGCACTCATCATTGTAGGAGCCACAGTAAGTGTCACAGCTGAGCTAGCCACAGCAGCATACGTCTGTAATCACAGCTCTCAGGAGGCCGAGGCAGGAGGACTGCTTTGAGTTCAAAGCCAGTCAGATACATTGTGAAACTCTAGCTCAGAATATAAAAAACTGGCTGGGAATGTGATTCAGTGGAAGCCTGCTTCCATATTATGTTCCAGAACCTAGGTTAGACCCTGGCATTACCAAAGCCCATCACCAACAGAGAGTGGCAGAGACATTCAGTGCACTGTCTTTGGAGAGAGACCTTCAGGACAGGGTTGTCTCCCCACAGGCCTCTGTGGCACCATCCCTTCTCTTTACACTTGATGAGCAGCCAGGAGTAATGGCACATGCCTTTAATCTGGCACGCAGAAAGCAGAGGCAGGGGGACTAACCTGGTCTACATACTGAGTGCCAGGACAGCCAGGACTACATAGTGAGACCCTGTCTCAAAACAAACAAACAAAAATAAAACAAAAACAATGATCTGATGCGCAGTCCCTTTGTCTGTCACCCACATACCATCCCAGAACCAAATCTTTCCTGAGAGTCTAAGAAGCTTGGCAGAGACAGAGCCAGTCATGTTGAATGGTCCAAGTATCACAGCTCATTGTAGCTCCTAGACCCAGGTAAAAATGCAAAGAGCTAACACACACCCAGCTCTGACTAACAGAGGGTTTTGTAAAATATAGTCGTGTCGATCCCTGCTGAAAACTAAGAAAGTGCCGGGCAGTGGTGGTGCACTCCTGTAATCCCAGCACTCGGGAGGCAGAGGCAGAGGCAGGCAGATCTTTGAGCTTGAGGTCAGTCTGGTCTACAGAGTAAGTTTCAGGACAGCTAGGGATACACAGTGAAATCCAGCCTCAAGAAAAAAAAAAAAAACCAGAAACCTGGCCCATAGTACAGCCAGGATACTCAGAGGCATGACCACCATGCTGTACATTCTCTGTGGACTCACTGTCATGGCCTCTCTCCAGCCAGTTCCTTACGTGGCATCAGGAGGCCACACCCCCAAGGGTTCTAGTCATGTCTCTACCGTTGGCAGGCTGAATGACCTGAGGTAAGAACAAACCACACATTCTCTGAATCTGGATTCTGTTCTTTTCTGTCTTGTTGACCCACTCACCTACCTTCAGGACATCTGTGGGGTCCCCAACCTCACTCCTCATTCTAGGAGCATGCATAGCCTTAACGCCAGGCAGTCCAATTGGGTCCCTGCAGCTAACTCACTTGGGAATCTGAGTGGAACTGTTTTACTTTTCAGAGCTTTGGATTCCCCTGTGCAATGTCACCCAAAGGATGAAATGACATAACCGTGTAAACATTGTAAATGACAGATATTCTTAGCACTCTCAATGGAATCAACAACACATAGCAGCCTCCTGATTGTCTACGGCTGCTCTGGGGTCTGGAGATAAAACTGTTTCTTCCTGAGAGGTTAGTGAGACAGACAATAAATACGTGAACAGAGCAGCAGGTTTCCGGGCTGGGATGGAACTCACTAGCAGTCCTGCACAAGCCTGGCGTGCAAACCCAGCCCTGTGGAGGTGGAGGCAGGAGAGATGCCATCCTCGGCTACACCTAGAGCTTGAGGCCAAAGGTTTTGTCTACAAAAGAAGGTAGCTGTGCGGTGGTGGCACACACCTTTAGTCCCAGCACTCAGGAGGCAGATGCGGGCAGATCTAGGAGTTCAAGGACAGCCAAGACTACACAAAGAAACCCTATCTCACAAAATAGGAGAGTGGGGGAATCAGCACTTGCTTCTCTTGCAGATGACCCAGGTTCGATTCCCAGCACCCATCCAGCAACTCACAACCATCTTAGTACTAGGGGTTCAGCAGACCTCTTCTGGCCTCTGAATACCAGGTATGCACATAGCGCACAGACATGCCTGCACACACAATACGCACACATAAAATAAATACACCAAAGCATGAAGGTCTGTGCCTTTAATTGGAGCACTTGGAAGGTAGAGGCAGGTGAATCTCTGTGAGCTCAAGACCAGCCGGGACTACATAATGAGACTCTGTCTCAAAATAAAGTATTTGTTTGTTTTGAGACATGGTTTCTGGTGTAATAGCCTTGGCTTTCTTGAAGCTTGCTCTGTAAACCAGGCTGGCCTCAAACTCATAGAGATCTGCCTGCCTCTGCCTCTTGAGTGCTGGGATTAAAGAAATACTACCATGCTCAGCTCTCAAAATAAATGTTTAAAATTTATTTAATTTAAAATATTTTCTGGGGCTGGAGAAATAGCTCAATGTTTAAGAGCACTGACTGCTTTTCTGAAGGTCCTGAGTGCAAATCCCAGAAACCACATGGTGGCTCACAACCATCCATAATGAGATCTGACATCCTCTTCAGGTGTGTCCGAAGACAGCTACAGTGTACTTACATATAATATTAAATAAATTGTCAGCAGGGCTGGAGCAAACAGAGGTCCTGAGTTCAATTCCCAGCAAGTGCATGATGGCTCACACCATCTGTACAGCTACAGTGTACCCATATACATAAAATAAATAAATAAATAAATATTCAAAAGATATTTTATATGTATTAGTGTTTTATTTACAAGTATGTCTGTGTAGTATATGCATGCAGTGCCCACAGAGGCCAGAAATAGACATCTGATCACTTGGGACTGAAGTTAAAGATAGTTGTGAGCTGCAATGTGGGTGCTGGGAACTGAACCAGGGTCTCTTAACACCCGAGCCAAGTCTCCAGTCCCTGAAAGAAGTCTTTCTAAAGAGAATAAAAACCTGAAGTTGATCTCTGGTCTCCACTGGCAAGTGAATGCACACATACCCCCACAGTCCCCCTCCCATATACAGAAGCACACAGACATATACACACAATAAATAAAAGCTGGCTCTGACAGCAAGCAGAGAGAGCACACCAGGGGAGGGGCGGCAGTTGGGGAAGACCTGCCTTCATGGTCTGGACTGCCATGGTCTCCTTGGCCTTACAGGAGAATTTGCCTTCTAGGACGATGAGGGCTATGGATGGGGAGAAGCCTGGTAGAGCACAGTGGTGGGGGGCGGTGCTCAGCTGTCTCAGTTTACGCTGCAGTCCACTCCACCCATGTTAGGTGGTCACCAACACAGTTTTGGCACCACCAGGATCAGCAAAACTGGAAACAGGAGGAGATTAGAGATAGTATCCATTGTTTAGGCTCCTTTCTGACAAACTACAGGGGCTCAGGTGTCTGTCGAGGGCTCACAGTTGCCCTCTGTAGAGCTTCTGCTCCAGGGTTCTCTTCAGTTAGCCTGGGTGTAAAGGCTTTCCTCACAGACCCCTCCATGGTGACAAGCAAGGTCTTCCCTCTGACATTAGTCTGCGAGTGCGGCAGGAGGGGGTGTTTCCACCCTGCTCCACGGCCCAGCCTGAAGGGCACCGGCCGCTCCTTGCTGAGGCCCTGGGAGGCCAATGCGTCTACCAGAGCTCACATCTGTAGACGGTCACTGCCAGACGATCTAAGCCGGGTTTGTTGCTCCTTCCTGTCCCTGAGTCCCTGCAGCAGGGAGGACAAGTGTTGTCTCCACTTCCTACTCACAGCAACGTGTGCCTCTGGTCATATAGGCCTTCTAGAACATTCCTGTGGCTTTTCCTTTCACATCACTCCGATGCCCCTTCGGTCTCTGGGATAACTCTCTCTCCTCCCTGGTGCACAGAATGGTAACTTACCTGTGTCTATGGCCCCTTCCTTGAACCAACTGAGTCACCTTTCCCACAGTGTAGCTGCTCCCAGGTGAAGAATGAGTCTATGTCCCCAGCCTATGTCTGCTGCGGGATCAAGTGTCTCTGACTTCCATAGTGATTCCCTCTCCTGTCTTTTTCTCTCACCTTACCAGGGGATGAGGCTAAACTCTGAGACCATATCGTCTTCTTCTCCGCCATATCATCTACTTCACAATGGCATTACATTCCACAGCCCCCAAATCAAGCAGCCACATCCCTCCCAGAGGTAAGGTGGGCGGTTCCTCTTCTGCCCTGATACAGAGACCACTGACCCAAACTCCCTCACAGTGACTTACCCGCTCAGACCCCAGCTCACTGCCCTCTGCCCTTCCCACCCTGCTGCTCACCTGGTTTTTCCTGTGACTTGGAAAGGACTGGGTGTCTTGGTTTGGGGTTTTTTCCCTTCTTTCCTCTGCATGCCTCTCTGCAGTCTTTCTCACCACTCTCGGCTTCCCAGCATTCCCCATGGCTCCCCCCATTACTTCCCTTCAGTATGAAAAGGCCTGTTTGAAAGAAGCTGTTCTGGAATCCACAGCCCACCACTACTTTTGCAGATTCACAGGTGGGCGATTAGATCTCATTTCATGGGCAAGAAATCCAAGGTTTGGAGAGCTCGAGATTCCAAGCCTGGAAGGTCGGACTGTGCTGTGTTCCAAGGTGAGCCACGGCCTACTCTGGGCAGCGGAGGGTCAGGAAAAGATGAATGTAAAAGCTGGCTCGGCAGCACTCCTGCCTGGTGGTAAGTATTAAGTGTTACTGTTGCGGCAGTGTTACTAGAGCAGGGGAGGGGTCCCCTCCCAAGTCCTAGATCCTCCCAGGGAGGAATCCTCTAGGGACACAGAGGTCACGCCCTGCCAGCATTGCAGCAATTGGCTGTGCTGAACAGCGCCTGAGGTACCGAGCAATTAAAGCAGAACTCGTCCAATGGCCTCTCTCAGTCCCTCCAAATCTACCCGAATAAACTCTGCCTTAAAGTAAAAACCATTAGCTCTTTGGAAAGGTGCATCCAAAGCCAAGCCCAACCCCCTCTTGCCATCAGATTACCACCCCCTGTTTCCCCAGGAGAGGGTCTGGCATAAACCAGACTTGGCATGGTTCTGACCCTGGTCACCCCTAGCTATACTAAGTTCTTTGAGTCAGACACTGGATCCTGGGGCCTCCTGGCATGCTCACAGTATGGTTCAGATCCGGACACCACAGCCTCCCTTCAGACCAGTGAGTAAGCCTAGCTATTCTCCAGCCTTAAGCAAATTCAAGACCCTTCCCCAGCCCTGTCAACCCTGCCCCAGGGCCCTGCTGGACTTCCCCCCAGCCCCCTGAGCACTCAAGTAGCACTCCCCTTCTCCGGCTGTTAGCCTGGGAAGGGGGCCAGGCCCTGAGCTCAGACCTTGGCGATTCCAGAGTGTCTGAGGCTCAGAGCCAGCGCCGCCAGCCAGACCAGACAAGGGGAAGAGGGGGAGGTGGCAGGGTGGGCACCAGGAAGCCCTCTAAGGGGGGGGGGCATTGGCAGGGAAGCCCGGTTTCTAGCTTTGTTCTTTCTGTCCTTCTTCTGGAGCCTACAGGCTTCTTCCGGGACCTCAGTGAACCCTGGCCAGAAGGTGCTCTCTCCTGCTTAAACCAAGAACAAGGACCCATGACTTCAGGGCTTCCAGGACCCCTGCATGTACAAAGGCCAATGGGCAAAAGTTAACAGACCTCTGGTCCTCCAAGCAAGGCCCATCTGCCTCGGTTTCCCCATTTTGACCGGGTGGGAAAGTAGCTGGGCAGGGAGGTGTGCTCAGGCCTCTGCACCCCGCCCGGAGGAATCTGGCGGGGGCAGGCCTGCCAGTCCCCAGGTGAGGATTCTTCTGGAAAGGACCCAGCTCAGTTCCTGCGCGGGGCGGGCACCTGGGGCACTACCCCCCTCCAACCGGCGCCCTCCCTGCTGCACATCGGCGCTTCCCCGGGCAGCAGCGAAAGACGCTTGAACCAGAAGGAAAAAGAGAGAGGAGAAGAAAAAAAATTGTCTCCCTGGCCCGGGGCCAGCGTCCCAGCCCCCCTCGCCGCCGGCGCGCTCCAGCCAGGGAAAACAACTGCTCACTTCTCCCTGCGTCCTCCCCGCGCGCTCCCTGCTTCCCGGCGGCCGCGGGAGAGGAGCCCGGCCAGGGGGAGGCGCGGAGCGGGCTGGCCGCCCGGCCTTCCTCTCCCCTCGCTCCTCCTCTCCGCCTCCACTTGCTCCGGCCTCCTCGCTCCGGCCTCAGTTCGGGGCCTGGCTGGGTTTCTCCCGGCCAGGGAAGTTTCTTCGCTCTACCCTCAGTGCAGCTTCCATCGCTCTCCCTCGCAACGGGAATCCCGGCCGCTCCTGCTGTCCGCTCCCTGCCCTTGGCTTCTCGCCCCGCTCTGCCCTCTGCTCCCAACACTCGATCCCCTGCTCGGGCTCGACCTCCGATCTCCGAGGGTCGTGCGGCCCCGGATGCCCGGGCCCCGAGGGGCTGTCCGCGGCCTGGCCCCTGCGATGCGCCAGGCCGGGACATCGGGGCTGCTGGCGCTACTGCTGCTGGCGCTGCTGGGCCCCGGCGGCGGGGCCGAGGGGGGGCCGGCCGGCGAGCGGGGCACAGGCGGGGGCGGGGCGCTGGCCCGCGAACGCTTCAAGGTGGTCTTTGCGCCGGTGATCTGCAAGCGGACCTGTCTGAAGGGCCAGTGTCGGGACAGCTGTCAGCAGGGCTCCAACATGACGCTCATCGGAGAGAACGGCCACAGCACCGACACGCTCACCGGTTCTGGCTTCCGCGTGGGTGAGGGCCAGGGGGCTCTGGCTGGGGACATAGGAAAGGGCAGGCCACAGCACCAGGCAGGAAACAGAGTGAAGCCCTGGGGATAAGAGATGGGGAGATGGGATTCTGCGATCGCAGGTCTAGGAGCCAGGGGGTGAGAGGCTGCAGTCCTTGGAAGACAGAGTGAGGGGCTGTATGGAGGTGGACTTGGATAAGGGTTGAGGCTTGAGCTGGGGTCCCAGATGGCACAGGCTTCCCGGGAGGTGCACAGTTAGGAGGAGTATACAAGGGGTTGGAGAGCAAGGGTAGGAAGTGGTGCAGAAGGGGGTAAATAATTCGCCCCCAAACAGAAATCTTTAAAGTGTCTCAAGTTTGGCCTGGCGGAAGACACCTGTGTTCTCAGGAAGGCGGAGCTAGGGTCAGGACTGGAATGAGAGTTAGCTACTAGCAAAATTTGAGGGGAAAAGGCTTTGAAGCCTAAGAAGTAGGGTCGTAAATAGTGGAATGGGCCTGATGGTGGTGTGTGCGTCATTTTGGGTCCTCAATCGGCTAGTCTGTTTCCTATATCAGTCATTGGTTCCAAACATCTGAAAAGCCCTCAGAGCTGCCTCCACCCCAAACCTGAGGGCCTCCTGGTCAACCTAGAGCCCACCCCTTCCTTTAGCATCTCTCTAAAGAGAAGGCCTGGTGCTCAAGACTCCTCCCCTGGGGCCCTGTGGGCTAGGCAGGGGGGAGGTGTCCCAGTGGTAATTACCCTCCTGGACAGGGTAATTAGGCCGTGCCCAGGATGGCACCAGGAAAACAGCCCCTCTCACACATTCTTATGTTCACTCACAGCTCCAGACCCAAGGAGTCCCACTTGTGAGCTTCCCAGTTCTCATGAGGGCTCTGTGTGTGTGTGTGTGTGTGTGTGTGTGTGCACATGCACAGGCTTTGGCATGGCACGGTGTGATTACTTTGTGTTCTGTGTGTCTCGGGTGTGTGTCTACAGTCACTGTCTGGGAGTGTTTACACAGTGAGCCCATAGTATTTGTGTCAGAGTGAGTCTGTGTAGGACAGGATGACTGTGCATGTGAGTGTATGTGTGCCCGGCCCCTCGGCCCCCTGCCTGGCCATCCTGTGCAGGCTGCTGTCTCTGTCCATGCTGCCCACATCCCTCAGGCTCAGTGCCCGGGCCACAGTGGGAAGATGTCACTGAGAGGTCACACTCTCACCACGATGGGTGACTCACTGGAAAGCAGGAAGAAGAGGATCCTGCCTCCTCTGGCCTGGGACACACCTCTGTCACCCCTGAGGCCTGTTCTCCAGAGACTAGACGGGATGGGATAGGCTGGTCTGGGGTGCTCTTAGCCCACCCCGGTGATCAGGAATGAGTTAGGGCTACCCCGTGAGTGTCCAGGAAAGCAGCACGGCCACCTTTCCTCCCCAGAGGAAAAAGCAGAGGGGCCTTAGGACAGGCAGGAGAGGAGCTGCGGTTGGGACTCGGGGGCCTCCTTTGGGACACAGCTCTGAGGACCACCAGGCTCTGCCCTCCAAGATAACTTTTATATAGAGAGAGGCAAATATGACTACACCTCTGGAAAGGGCCAGCCAAGCTGGGCAGGGTGGAGAACAGGAAAACCTCCTTTCTGGGAGAGACACTAAGCCCAGAATGGTCAGATCTGGACATGAAGCAACGGGCAAGAACTCTGGAATATGGGAATGGATAGGACACAACCATGAGAACTGGCACACTAGTGAGAGGTCGGTAGGTCGGTCCTGGGCCAGCAGTGTGTGGGGAACAAACAAGAGGGAGCTGGAATCAAAGAAAGTTCTGGAACATGGCCTCAAATGTTCAGATGGAGCAGAACCGTAAGACGAGTGAAGGGGTCGGGTTCTTTTCTGCTAGGACTTTGCCTGAGGCAGGCTATCTAGTCATGCTGGGAGTGTGGACAGGTGGGTAAAGGCCCTGAGGAGGACCAGAGATAGGTTTAGGGGACACTGTAGTCTGTCACATGTGGCTAAACAGTCGAGACGTCCCAGGGGGTAGAGGTCCTGAGTTCTGTCAGTATTCTGGGCCGGATCCTGGTGAGGTGAGACAAGGCGTGTCACTGGCAGCCATCTGAGCTGGGGTAGGGAGCAAGGTGGAGAGAGGAGCTGAGGGTGAGCTGGGGCAGAAACAAGACCTGACGTAAGGGGGGAGCTTTGGTTGTCACTTCTGTCCCACACCCGGGTAAGCATATGTATAGACAGTGCACATTCAAGGGAACATCACCACTGTAGATGAGACCCAGATGCATGGGTCAGGGAAGTGAGTTCTCAGAGACATAAGGGCTCATGGCCAGGAGGTAAGCCTGGAACTTAAGATTCTACAATGTGTCATGGAGAGAAAGGTTTGGGGACCTACAGAAGGCCCTTTTCATGTGTGAGACCTGTTACCAAAGTTTGGTTCCCAATTAGGACAGAGCTAATGGGTGGCTAGGAAGTCTGAACACTGAGCCCAGGACAGGACGTGGGTGATGATGGCCTGAAGAGAGACCAGGCCCTGACCCCTGTCTCCTCCCCAGTGGTGTGCCCTCTACCCTGCATGAACGGAGGTCAGTGCTCCTCCCGAAACCAGTGCCTGTGTCCCCCGGATTTCACGGGGCGCTTCTGCCAGGTCCCTGCTGCAGGAACTGGAGCCGGCACCGGGAGTTCGGGCCCCGGACTGGCCCGGACCGGGGCCATGTCCACAGGCCCGCTGCCGCCCCTTGCCCCAGAAGGAGAGTCTGTGGCTAGCAAACACGCCATTTACGCGGTGCAGGTGATCGCAGATCCTCCCGGGCCGGGGGAGGGTCCTCCTGCACAACATGCAGCCTTCTTGGTGCCCCTGGGGCCAGGACAAATCTCGGCAGAAGGTACTAGGAGACGGGCAACCCGGGGGTGCTTAAATGGGTGGGCAGTAAGGGTGGTCGGATCAGGGCGTGGGCCAGGCCCTGGAGGAGCTCAGCGTCGCGACCCTCCAGGAGCGGGACAGCCCTGAGGCCACCGCGCCCCGCCCCCCAGTGCAGGCTCCGCCCCCCGTGGTGAACGTGCGTGTCCATCACCCTCCTGAAGCTTCCGTTCAGGTGCACCGCATCGAGGGGCCGAATGCTGAAGGCCCAGCCTCTTCCCAGCACCTGCTGCCGCATCCCAAGCCCCCGCACCCAAGGCCACCCACCCAAAAGCCACTGGGCCGCTGTTTCCAGGACACACTGCCCAAGCAGCCTGTGAGTGAAACCACAATTCCAAAAGATCAGTCATTCTATTTTAGGGTCACCTGAGTCACATCATGACCACATACAATTGAGTGTCACATGTTGGGATTGGAAAAAGGAAAGAGGCCTCAGGAGGGAGGCAAGTGGGGGCGGGGCACACGGTGATTCCTCTCCACATCCCTTCCTTAGTGTGGCAGCAACCCCTTGCCTGGCCTCACCAAGCAGGAAGATTGCTGCGGTAGCATCGGTACTGCCTGGGGACAAAGCAAGTGTCACAAGTGCCCACAGCTTCAGTGTGAGTGCCTGGCTCAGTGTGGTATCCCCCACGGGGTGATCCAGCTACCTTCTCCCATCCCTGCTAGGGGAATCTCCCGCACCCCCAGTGCAGGCTCTACCCCAACCCACCAAATCCTCCCTCTCCCCAGAGCCCTCATTTCTCTCCTGCAGAACCCCAGGTTTCCCCCATCTTGTTGCTATCATGTCTGTCCTTTCTCCTCAGATACAGGGGTGCAGAAGCCGGGACCTGTACGCGGGGAGGTGGGTGCTGACTGCCCCCAGGGCTACAAGAGGCTCAACAGCACCCACTGCCAGGGTATGGTCGGCTGGAGAGGCTGTGAACTGTAGGGTGGGCCAGTGGTCATGGGGGAGAGAAAGGGTCTGAGGAAGGCGGAGCCCTCAAGTGTGTGGAGCAGTGTGCTGCCACCTTATGGCCCCAGCTACAAGAATCAAACTGCTTATCACAGACATCAACGAATGTGCGATGCCCGGCATGTGTCGCCATGGTGACTGTCTCAACAACCCTGGCTCTTATCGCTGTGTCTGCCCGCCTGGTCATAGCTTGGGTCCCTCACGTACACAGTGCATTGGTGAGACTTGGGGACTCCTGGTCCTGTGAGTTCACAAGGCTGGATGGGAGGAGCAGAGTTTCAAGCAGAGTCAGGAGGTCAGGGCGGGTTAAGGATTGATAGCAAGAAGGACAAGACTCAGAGCAGATAGAATCAGCGATGAGTCACGTGACCTGAGGTCAGCGCTCATGAAGGTCAGAGCAAGTCCGGGTCCTGTACATCACTGGTTTGGTGAGAACAAATTCAGAGCAACTCTAATCAGGAGTCAGTGGTCACCGAGGTCTCAGGGAGTCCCATGAGGTCAGGGCCACGTATGGATCGAAAGGTTGACAAAACAGAGTAGCATCGTCTGAAGCGACTGGACAGAGGGACATGGCCATGCTCAGGTCCTGCCCTCCACTACCACCCCTGCAGCCGACAAACCAGAGGAGAAGAGCCTGTGTTTTCGCCTTGTGAGCACTGAACACCAGTGCCAGCACCCTCTGACCACACGCCTAACCCGCCAGCTCTGCTGCTGCAGTGTGGGTAAAGCCTGGGGTACCCGGTGCCAGCGCTGCCCGGCAGATGGTACAGGTGAGGCGGAGGCACATAGTGGCTGATGTAGGGATGGGAAGACAGCCGTGTACTTGTCCGGGAGTTCACTTGCTATGGTGTCTACGTCTTGACCACAGCAGCCTTCAAGGAGATCTGCCCAGCTGGGAAAGGGTACCATATCCTCACCTCCCACCAGACACTCACCATCCAGGGGGAAAGTGACTTCTCTCTTTTCCTGCACCCTGATGGGCCACCCAAACCCCAGCAGCTTCCTGAAAGCCCCAGCCGGGCGCCACCACTCAAGGACACAGAGGAAGAAAGAGGTCTGGCTTGACCCATTGACTCCAGATCCCCAGATAAGACTCGTAGGCTGACCTTCTAGGACAGTTGTTCTCAACCTGAGGGTCAGGGTCACATGTCAGATATCCTGCCTATTAGATATTTACATTAGGACTCATAACAGTAGCAAAATTACAGTTATGAAGTAGCAATTAGATAATTTTATGGCTGGGGGGGGGTCACCGCAACATGAGCAACTGTAGTACAGGGGTGGCATTGGGAAGGTTGAACGCCACTGCTCTGACATTGACATCCCAGCCTGACGCACTGGCGCACTCCTCCCTGGTCTGCTCCCTCACCCTCGCCTGTCTGACTCGAGCCATCGCCTCCTAGGCTGGCACTGTGCAGATGAAGCTTAACCACTGCGCTCTCGGCAACGGCTGCCAAGCAAACAAACCCGATCCCGGGATCTAAGCTTTTTTTTTTTTTCTTTTTGGTTTTTCGAGACAAGGTTTCTCTGTGTAGCCCTGGCTGTCCTGGAACTCACTCTGTAGACCAGGCTGGCCTCGAACTCAGAAATCCGCCTGTCTCTGCCTCCCAAGTGCTGGGATTACAGGCGTGCTCCACCACTGCCCGGCTTGAGCTTTGACCCTTAACCTAAAGGCATGCCTTTTGAACTCTGGGACCTACCCTACCTATACACCTTGATCCTTGAGCTTCCATTCTGACATAAATAATGTTCCACTTTCTCTTTTAGGAGTGACCATGGACCCAGTGAGTATGGGAGCCCAGGTGGCGGGTAGGGAGGCAGAGGAGCCAAGAGGGCTTATGTTACTATAACCACAGCCAGTGAGCGAGGAGCAACAGAGCCACCCCACCACCACCACCTCACCTGCCCGGCCTTACCCAGGTGAGCGAGGCACTGCAAGTGGGACTGACCCACTGGGGGGGGGTGCCGGTGTGACAGTGAGGACGGCGTGGCAAAGCTTGGGTAGGCTGCAGCAGGTAGGAGCCTTGCTCTCTGAAAAGCCCCTGCTTTTGCCCACAGAGCTGATCTCTCGCCCCTCCCCACCTACCTTCCACCGGTTCCTGCCAGACCTGCCCCCATCCCGAAGTGCGGTGGAGATCGCCCCCACTCAGGTCACAGGTAAGGCCTGCCAGCAGGACCACGTCCTGGATAGACTACACATCCAGCTCGGGTTTCCCCCTTCCAACACTCTGCAGGCTAACAGGCTAGCACCTGCCCAGAACTCGGAGCTGGGTAAGGTCCAGTGAGCAGGAGAGGTGTCCCTTCGCCTTCCAGTGGGCCTGTTGGTGTGACGGCCAGCTCAATCTGAGAGTCTTCGTCATTCAACTTACATTTATTGAGCACCTGCTGTGTGCCTCCCAAATAAACCCCAACCAAAGCAAACAGATCAAGCCAGGTGTGGTGGCTCACATCTGTAATCACAATACCCAAGAAGTGAAGGCAGGAGGATTGCCTAGAGTTCAAGGTCAGCCTGGGCTATAGTGTGAGACCCACAAAATAGAGCAATAATTAAAGTCTAGTACGTCTCATAAATGCTATGAAAAGATAAGTCAGAAAGACAGAAGTCTGAAGATTGTAATAGTAGGTAGCACGAGAGGTTGTGGTGTGTGTGTATTTGTGTGTATGCAATGTTTATAAGATTGCTAGACATTCAAGAGTAGTGGGGAGGGAGGGACATGCAGATTCAGAAAAAGAACATTCCAGGGAGGTTAAGTCTGGGCAAAGGTGTAAGAGTATGACTCATTGGTGGAGGAGAGAAACCACAGAGAAGCAGGGGATGGCAGCTCATGGAGCCGCCACACAGGCCTGGGGTTGATGCCAAAGGCTCCAAGGAGCATCTGCAAGCCCATGAGCGTCGGAACACTTGCCAACACAGACTGCCACACAGCCTCTGCCAGCGCCTGTGAAGAGCTTCACATCAGTTTGCTCTCTCTAGCTCTGAAGGGGAAACGCTTGCCTCATTTTCCAGATGAAAAAGGCCCAGGTTCAGAGGGGTTGAGCAGTTTGTCCTAGGTCACAGAGAAGCCAGGCAGAAGCTATGTCATAAGGATGCTGAGGCCACAGTCATTGACCTGGATGGAAACCCTGAGTCTAGCTGAGCTCCAGAGAGGAGGGGCTCAGGTGGAAGGCGACTACCCCTGGGGATTGTGGGAATGTGGAGGCCAAGGTGTCTGGGAGGGAAGCGAGGAAGCCTGTGGATAAGTACCCGGGCAGAGAGCAGCCTGTAAACACCGCTGGTCAAGTGTATTCTGGCAGAGTGGAGTCTAGCATCACCCTGGGCTTCGTGGAAAAAGTGGGGACCAAAAGGGGAGAGGAGGAAATGGGGCTATGAACCAGAGGACGAGTGGAGCCCTCCATCTGACCATCTGGATACAGCTCTGGCACAAGTTGGGTTCCTAGGAACTGACTGGCATCTGTCTTGGGAGGGAGATACTGACCATTGGAAATGGTCAGGGTGGAAAATGGAGGACCCAGGTCCTTGGAGCAAGGGGTGTTGAAGTCACTGGCTAGAAGACAGTAATAAACCTGAAACCACAGGATTTAAACTATTGAGGGGACTTGGAAGAATGTCGTCTCAGAGACTCTTGGGAAAGAGTATTAAGAACATAGGGCAAGCCGGGTGTGGTGGCGCACGCCTGTAATCCCAGCACTTGGGAGGCAGAGGCAGGCAGATTTTTGTGTTTGAGGCCAGCCTGGTCTACAGAGTGAGTTCCAGGACAGCCAGGGCTATACAGAGAAACCCTGTCTCAAAAAACCAAAAAACCAAAAAACCAAAAAAAAAAAAAAAAAAAAAAAAAAAAAAAAAAAAAAAGAGCAAAGAGCATAGCATAGGGCAATTAGCCATTGTGGTTTGACTTGAGGTGACAGGGGTCAGGCTCTTAGAGTCCTAGGTAGGCATGGAAGTAAGGTGGCAGGGATGGCAAGGATACCAGAGTCCTATATGGAGACTTTCTATAACAATGGCATTAGTATTATTTGAGATAATGTTTAGGAAATCCTGGGATTTAAATACCCATGTGCAGAAGGCAGAGATCACTATGTGACTAAGCTCTCCTGGTCAGTAGGGCTGGCGTGTCAGTATCTGCCTCTGGGGTGTGGCAGAAAACACATTTTCCTGATCAGCCTTTGACCCAATCCCCCCATGCCACAGAGACCGATGAGTGCCGATTGAATCAGAATATCTGTGGCCATGGACAGTGCGTGCCTGGCCCCTCGGATTACTCCTGCCACTGCAACCCGGGCTACCGGTCACATCCGCAGCACCGCTACTGTGTTGGTGAGCAGGGGTTGGCTGGGGAGGAGCCTGGGTTCGCTGGGGAGGAGCCTGAGACAGAGCCTGGGTTCCCAACTTGCCTTTGATGTCTCCTCACCTGCTGATCCTTCCAGATGTGAACGAGTGCGAGGCAGAGCCCTGTGGCCCCGGGAAAGGCATCTGCATGAACACTGGTGGCTCCTACAATTGTCACTGCAACCGAGGCTACCGCCTCCGCGTGGATGCAGGGGTCCGCTCGTGCGTGGGTGAGCGCCACCAACCCCTGGCTAACCTGTGTATACTGGGTGGGACCAGCTCCTACTGCCCGCCCCACGCCCCATCGTACCCTGTCTTTGCTCAGACCTGGACGAGTGTGCCAAGCCTCACCTGTGTGGTGACGGTGGCATCTGCACCAACCTCCCTGGTCAATACAAATGCAACTGCTATACTGGCTACCGGCTCAAGGCCTCCCGACTACCCGTTTGCGAAGGTGGGTTACCCTCCAGACCAAAAAGGGTGTCGCAGCAAGAGGCCTGCACTCGTCTCTGATCCTCTCAGGCTGGAGTCAGGGAAGCTAAATCTGTTCCATTTTGCCTTGATTTGTGACGGCGGGAGGCCCTGTCCAGGAGTATGAGCACCGGACCAGCTATGTTGTCCCCAGACCTGTTCTCTTCCATTTCCCTTCCATACAGACATCGACGAGTGTCGCGACCCTAGCACCTGCCCCGACGGCAAATGTGAAAACACACCGGGCAGCTTCAAGTGCATCGCCTGCCAGCCTGGCTACCGCAGCCAGGGGGGCGGGGCCTGTCGTGGTGAGGGCGGATCCAGGTCCATATGGGGGGCGGGCCTCCTGAGGGTAGAGTTCCGCCCCTCGCCCTGGGGACCGGTGCCTCACTCCAGCAGTTTGTAAGTAGGGCGTAGTGAGACACCAGCATTCTCCCCTGCAGATGTCAATGAGTGCTCCGAGGGTAGCCCATGCTCCCCCGGATGGTGTGAGAATCTTCCAGGCTCCTACCGTTGCACGTGTGCCCAGGGATACGAGCCTGCACCGGACGGCCTCAGCTGCGTAGGTGAGCTCCAGCACGCTGGAAGTTAGAGAGTGGGTCACGCTGTAAAACCAGTGGTTGGTGGGGACTAATTCTGCCGGTTTTCTGAGGCTTATGTTTTCAGCGAAGCAGCTGGACGTTGGGAAGTGGATTTTTTTTTAAGTGTATGGATGTTTTGCCAGAATGCATGAATGTGTACCACGTACAAATCCAGTGTCCAAAAAAGGAGACCAGATCTTCTAGAACTTGGGACCTCGGTGAACTCCCAAGTGGGTGTGCCCTGTGTAAGAGCAGTAAATGCCCTTAACTATTGAACCAACTCTTTTTTTTCAGATATATTTATTCATTTTATGAATCTGAGTACAGTGTAACTGCCTTCAGACAAATCAGAAGAGGGGATTGTATGTATTACAGATGGTTGTGAGCCAACATGTTGCTGGGAGTTGAACTCAGGACCTCTTGAAGAGCAGTCAGTGCTCTTAACCATTGCGCCATCTCTCCAGCCTCTTGAACCTACTCTTGTCTGTTAAGAGATGAGGCTTGAGCTAGCATGTGATGGCGCACACCTGTAATTCCAGCACTTGGGAGGCAGAGGCAGGTGGATTTCTGAGTTTGAGGCCAGCCTGGTCTACAGAGTGAGTTCCAGAACAGCCAGGGCTACACAGAGAAACACTGTCTCAAAAAAAAAAAAAATCCAAAAAAACCCCAAGCCAAACAAACAAACAAACAAACAAAAAAAAAACAAAACAAAAAAAAATGAGGCTTGAAAGTTTCGTTTGGAAAGCATGATAATTTGACTGGGGAATCATCAGTCCTCTTCTTTGTGGTAATGTTTAAGTACCAAAAACTAGACCAGAGACTAGAATTTAGACAAACTGGGAAATCTGACAAATTTGTTGACTAGCAGAGACAGAGGCCTGAAGGAAGGAGGCTTGCATTTCTCTAAAGAACTGTAGGAATTAGCTAAGCAATGAAGAATGAGAGGGCAGCCTGCTTTCCGGATGGATGGGGTGAGGGCAGTGGCCTGGGATGGCCATGAGATGCTCTGACAGTAGAGCAGGTTGGCTGGATGTCAATGTCAGGGAAAGAGGGGAGTCTGCTTTGGTGACTCCATGTGTGGTGCTGTTCACTGGGATAAGTCCCTGGGATTGGGCTGCTTTCAAAGGGAAGTTGGGGAGCCTTCCATGCTAGACAAGCTCAGAAGGGTGCTCCATTGGTGACTCAGGCGGGTCTCTCAGTCAGAAATGTCAGAAACTGAGCAATGCAGGTTAGGAGTCTTGAGCTAGACACGTCCCTGTGGAACTATGGTTTGTGGAGAGTGGGGGCTCTGGAAAGCTGAGGTGAGCCTGCTTACCCCAGGAGATAGAGTTGGATAGAAGAACATCTAGCAGAGCCTCTTGGCACCAACAGGAGGGAAGGCGGGCTAGATGAAAGGGCATGAGGAGATGGGAGCAGAGGCATGGTCGGGCGATGGAAGGTGGCTGGGCTTTCAGAGCCCCCCGAAGCTAAAGAACTCTAAGCAGTATAGGAAGAGAGGGAACCTCTTGTTTGGCGAGTGTGAATGAAGGGCGGGAAGACATGAGCTCTTTAGCATCAAGTATGACCATGGAATCCTGGGAACACTTGGCTTGGTCACCCATGCATGGTTTTCATGTGGAAGCAGCATGGAGGCCCCCAGGCCTCAGCTTTGTGCTCCAGACAAATGGGTAGCAGTGGGAAAACAGTAACAGAAGCCTGGTCCCCTGACTCTCCTCTGTGCCCTGCAGATGTGGACGAGTGCGAGGCTGGTAACGTGTGCCAGGATGGCATCTGCACGAACACGCCAGGTTCCTTCCAGTGTCAGTGCCTCTCTGGCTATCATCTCTCAAGGGACCGGAGCCATTGTGAGGGTGAGGGATCCTAGAGCCTGTTCCTACCCACCCCAGGATCTCTACTGCCCAGGTCTAGTCCCCATCCAGATCCCAGTTGTGATTTGAGGGTGTGGGAATGACCCAGGGCCCTTGGAGTAGGGACCTCAGATAATTCCAGGCCCTGTGTATGGGGTCAACCGATGAAATTCTCCAAACCCTAATCTCTTACAGACATTGATGAATGTGACTTCCCTGCAGCCTGCATCGGGGGTGACTGCATCAATACCAATGGTTCCTACAGATGTCTTTGTCCCCAGGGTCATCGGCTGGTGGGCGGCAGGAAGTGCCAAGGTATGAGGAGTGGGCCAAGGGCTCCTGAAATGAGCAGCGGGACAGTGTGATCTAGCTGACACACTGTAGCACTTCTGTATCTATTTGACACACTGTAGCTTTTCTATAGTCTTTGTATCCATCCATTCATCATCAATCCATCTAACTCATTCCCCAGTGTATTTGTTCTCTCTCTCTCTCTCTCTCTCTCTCTCTCTCTCTTTTGTTTTGGTTTTTTGTTTTTGTTTTTGTTTTTTTTCGAGTTTCTCTGTATAGCCCTGGCTGTCCTGGAACTCACTCTGTAGACTAGGCTGGCCTTGAACTCAGAAATCCACCTGCCTCTGCCTCCCAAGTGCTGGGATTACAAGCGTGCGCCACCACCGCCCAGCTGCATTTGCTCTCCTAAGAGGGTCACCCTGCCGGCTTCAGTGTTTCTGTGTTACATTTGGTGCCTGTGTGTTTGCTTGAATCATGTCTGTGAACCACATGCATACATCCCTGTGGAGGCCAGAAAAGGGCGTTGGAGCTATACAGGTGGTTGTGAGTGGACATGTGGGTGCTGGGACATCTGGCAGAGCAGCCAGTGTTCATAAGGGCAGCGCCATCGCTCCAGCCCTCTGCTCAGCCCCTTACAGATATGATAGTCTGACTGACCTCCGTGTACATCCACCTGCACACCCGTTTGCCACAAGGTGCATTAGGTATTTCAGCAATGAACTGGGGCTCCTAGTTTGGAGGGGGCACGGAAATGAACCTCAGATTCAGGGCAAGGGTACCCAGAAGTTAATTAAAGGGAGGTGGCTGTAGAGTTGAGATTTGAAGCATAAGGAGTCTTTCAGCAGGGGCTCTGAGAGGGAAGGGGCCTCTCAGCAAGGAACTCTGGGTGGGGAGACCCCTCAAAAGGGGCTGTAGGTGGGAAGGGGTTTCTCTGGGTGGGAAGGATCTCTTGGTGAGAAGGGTCTCTCAGTAGGGGCTCTGTTTGGGGAGGGTCTCTCTGTTTGGGGAGGGTCTCTCTGGGTAGGTTTCCACCCCATGAACAACAGTTGCAAAGTACTCAGTGTATCTTTTAGAAGGGTAGGGGCAACTCTACCTTGAGCAAAAATTTGGGAGGAGTGAAAGGGTTTGGAGCCAAGTTTAATGACATGTATTTGCCATCCCAGCTACACAGGAGGCTGAGTCAGGAGGATATCAAGCAACAGATGTTCCTTCAAGGAATAGCAAAACTTCTTGAAAAACCAAAACCAAAAAAAAAAAGCAACAGCAAACCCGAAAGACACGCAGACAGGCCCAGGGGACTTCTGTTGTACACACTTTGAAACCAGAGCAGAAATTCGGGCTCTGAGCCTGTGCAAGGCCTTTGGGCACACCCCAGGGAAAGAGGGTCTGGGTCTCTCCACAGCTGAGCTTGCACTTGCTTCCTGGACTTCTTGCCCCTCCCAGATATAGATGAGTGCAGCCAGGACCCGGGCCTGTGCCTGCCCCACGGGGCCTGTGAGAACCTCCAGGGCTCCTATGTCTGCGTCTGTGATGAGGGTTTCACACTCACCCAGGACCAGCATGGGTGTGAAGGTGAGTCCCCTCCCTTCCCTCAGCCTGGTAACCCTTGGAGCTACAGCTGGCTTGGAGATGTATCCTGGTTCCACCTTTTTGAATTCCTGGAACAGGAAGAAATCCTCTTTGCCTGGGAGAAGTGGGTGGAGCTAGACTTCTCACCAGGTGACAGGAGGGCCAGGGCAGGCGAAGGCCAGAGTGGGTGCAGTTTTCGAGTACAGTAGACAGGGCCAAAGCTGCTATCTCCATGACCTTTAACTGTGGCCCTCTCTCCAGAGGTGGAGCAGCCCCACCACAAGAAGGAGTGCTACCTTAACTTCGATGACACGGTCTTCTGTGACAGTGTATTGGCTACCAATGTCACCCAGCAGGAGTGCTGCTGCTCTCTGGGAGCTGGCTGGGGAGACCACTGCGAAATCTACCCCTGCCCAGTCTACAGCTCAGGTAAGAGGGGCACGGCCACCCCTTCTCAGAGCGCCCTTTTGTTCATTGGGAAACCAAAGCGCTTTCCCTCTGGGTGGATGGGAGGGAAAGGATCAGAGAGCGGATGTGTGGCCAGTGTGTGCTCAGCCCTGCTTTCCCTGCCCTCCCTCACCCTGCAGCTGAATTTCACAGCCTCTGCCCTGATGGGAAAGGCTACACTCAGGACAACAACATTGTCAACTATGGCATCCCAGCCCACCGTGGTAAGCTCCGACCTGGCACCGCCCTGCTTCTTCCCATTACAGTTTGTTTTGGTTTAAGGGTGCTGGTTGGGTCTGCCACCTCGCTGGGTAAGCTCCACCCCTTATACCAGCTTGGCCCCAATAATCCGCCAAAAACCCTGCCTGGGGTCTACTCTCCCAATAAGCCCCGCCCATGAGTCTCAGCCCAGGGACCCAAAGCTCCGGGTAAAGCAGAGGGCACTCACGTTTCCCTTGGTCACACAGACATCGACGAATGCATCTTGTTTGGGGCAGAGATCTGCAAGGAGGGCAAGTGCGTGAACACGCAGCCCGGCTACGAGTGCTACTGCAAGCAGGGCTTCTACTACGACGGCAACCTGCTGGAGTGCGTGGGTGAGCACAGCTACAAGTGGTGTTCCTGGGGAAGCAGCCTGCTCCAGGCCTGCTTCTGTCATCAACCCTTCTTTCCACAGACGTGGATGAGTGCTTGGATGAGTCTAACTGCAGGAACGGAGTGTGTGAGAACACACGCGGTGGCTACCGCTGTGCCTGCACGCCGCCCGCAGAATACAGCCCCGCGCAGCGCCAATGTCTGAGCCCGGAGGAGATGGGTGAGGCCCGGGGAATCAGTGCGGGGAGCAGAAGGGACCAGAGCCCAGGCTGAATTGTGATTACCACCTCCACCAACCCCCTCGATGTCCCATAGACGTGGATGAGTGCCAGGATCCGGCTGCTTGCCGTCCTGGCCGCTGCGTCAACCTCCCGGGCTCCTACCAGCCCTGGGTGCCCAGGCCCTCCGGCCGCGACTGCCAGCTCCCCGAGAGCCAGGCGGGTGAGGGGTCCTGGGCCGATTTTGAGTCCTGTCAGGGTGGAGCTCCCGGGCCACAGCCGGCAGCTGGGATGGGACGGCAGTGGGTAGCTCCTGCATCCCTCCTGTTTGATGTGGGTCACGTCCTGCAGAGCACGCCCCAGAGCGACGTGAAGTGTGCTGGGGCCAGCGAGGAGAGGACGGCATGTGTATGGGGCCCCTGGCTGGACCTGCCCTCACTTTCGATGACTGCTGTTGCCGCCAGGGCCGCGGCTGGGGTACCCAGTGCAGACCATGCCCACCGCGTGGCACTGGTGAGCTACCCGAGGGACTAGAGGTAGGGACAGGACTACAGCCATGTTGCTGACTCTAGTTCCCGCTTCCAGGGTCCCAGTGCCCGACTTCACAGAGTGAGAGCAATTCTTTCTGGGACACAAGCCCCCTGCTACTGGGGAAGTCTCCGCGAGGTGAGGCCGAGGGAGCAGAGGTGTGGATTAGTAGCCACCAGTGGGAGCCCATGTTGATCTCTGTATTCCTCTGGCCCGTGCAGACGAGGACAGCTCGGAGGAGGATTCAGATGAGTGCCGCTGTGTGAGCGGCCGCTGTGTGCCACGGCCAGGGGGCGCGGTGTGCGAGTGTCCTGGGGGCTTTCAGCTGGATGCCTCCCGTGCCCGCTGCGTGGGTGAGCAAGACTTAGGGACAGAAGGGCAAGGTCCGCGGGGGTCAGATCGTACCACAGAGGGACTTCACCCAAGCCCACGTTATGCCACCTTGCAGACATTGATGAGTGCCGAGAGCTGAATCAGCGCGGTCTGCTGTGCAAGAGCGAGCGGTGCGTCAACACCAATGGTTCCTTCCGTTGCGTCTGCAAAGCTGGCTTCACGCGTAGCCGCCCTCACGGGGCCTGTGTGCCTCAGCGCCGCCGCTGATGCAGCCGGAGCCCACACCTCAGTGACCACCGGGAGTATTTTCCACTGAGAGTGGAGACAAGAACCTTTGCTCCTTAACAAATGAGAGCACGGACCCAAGGCTCTGTCCGGGCCCACAAATCTCCTTCCCACATCCCAACGCCCAAGGGTACTCCTGTCTGCAGAGGAGTCTGCTTTCCTCCCTGAGGACGATTCCTAGAAACTTCCAAGTCAGATCTGCCCCCTTAATTTACTCTTGGCTTTCAAGGCAAACTGATAGTCACATCCAAAGGTGCTTGGGATGGCAGCACCACGACCTACTGCTCGGGCGGGTTAGGCTGAACTGGAACCCAGGGTGTGAAATAGAATTTATTGTGGCTCTGATTATGTACACTAGATGTGCCTGACCTGCTGACCAGGCTCACATGGTTTGTACAATAAATACATCCGCTGGGCCTGCTCTCCAGTGGCTGGAAATGCCCAGGGCTTGGGGGTGGGGCTGTCAGTCCAGCTTCCGGGCTCCCAGCTTCATGGGCCCCTTGGTGGCCTTTTTCTCTGCCCGCTTGGCTTCCATTTCTCTTCTCCTTTCCTCTCGCTTTTTCCGGGCCAGCTCTGCCTTCGTCTGTCCTGGGACCAGGAAGGAAAGGGCCAAGTGGGCTGAGCAGTCTCCGCTCTGGCCCCACACCTGCCCTACCCTGCCCGCCAGCTCCCCATGGGGACACTCACTGCTCTCAGCCTCCAAGCCTTCCCAGTTGTCTTCACCCCAGGAGTCTGGGTCTGGCCTGGGCTGAAAAGGAAAATGCAAGCTGCAGTGGGGGTCAACGCCCAGCACAGTCCGCTCCAAGCTGTGCACTAGCAAGCCAGTACCTGAGCGCTGGGACGAACAGACAGGGCAGCAAAGGGGTCGCCTTTGTCACTGGGCTCCGCACTGCCCCAGTTGTACTCGCTAGCCAGCCGTGTGCCTTCTGGGGGTGGCTCCACAGAGCTGGGGTCCTGCCAGCCCTGGTCCCAGGAGCCCTCAGCTTCCCAACTGCTCCAGTGTGAGTCCAGAGACTTGTGGTCTGGGTGGCTGACCTGTGAGTGAACAATGGGAAAGACAGGTAGGCCAGGGAAAGTAAAGGACCAAACAGTGCTCCATACAGACCCTGCCCACCATCCATACAGACCCCTGCCCACCATCCATACAGACCCTGCCCACCATCCATACAGACCCCTGCCCACCATCCATACAGACCCCTGCCCACCATCCATACAGACCCTGCCCACCATCCATACAGACCCCTGCCCACCATCCATACAGACCCTGCCCACCATCCATACAGACCCCTGCCCACCATCCATACAGACCCCTGCCCACCATCCATACAGACCCCTGCCCACCATCCATACAGACCCTGCCCACCATCCATACAGACCCCTGCCCACCATCCATACAGACCCTGCCCACCATCCATACAGACCCCTGCCCACCATCCATACAGACCCCTCCCCACCATCCATACAGACCCTGCCCACCATCCATACAGACCCTGCCCACCATCCATACAGACCCCTGCCCACCATCCATACAGACCCCTGCCCACCATCCATACAGACCCCTGCCCACCATCCATACAGACCCTGCCCACCATCCATACAGACCCCTGCCCACCATCCATACAGACCCCTGCCCACCATCCATACAGACCCTGCCCACCATCCATACAGACCCCTGCCCACCATCCATACAGACCCCTGCCCACCATCCATACAGACCCTGCCCACCATCCATACAGACCCTGCCCACCATCCATACAGACCCCTGCCCACCATCCATACAGACCCCTGCCCACCATCCATACAGACCCTGCCCACCATCCATACAGACCCCTGCCCACCATCCATACAGACCCCTGCCCACCATCCATACAGACCCTGCCCACCATCCATACAGACCCTGCCCACCATCCATACAGACCCTGCCCACCATCCATACAGACCCTGCCCACCATCCATACAGGCCCCTGCCGCCCGGCCCACCTGTCCAGCTCGGCTCCCTTGGCCCTTGGCACTCCAGTCATCCTGCTGTGCCAACACAGATTCAGCTTCCTGCTGCAGGGTAAGAAGGAGAACTGCATGACCAGCAACATTCTCATCCCCCAAGAGGCAAGTACAGTGAGCCTCCTGGCCACAGGCCTGCCCTTTGGGATTTTTATTGGTTTTGAGACCTACCAGCCCTCTCTTCTCTGATATAGCTCTAGGGACCCTGGAGTTGAATAGGGGCTCACTCAGTGGCTGTCCTCAGTGGCTGTCGCTAGCCTGTCATGACGGATTCATAAAGCTTCCCTACCAGGACACCATGCAGATGGGGGTGGGGCTGCCTCTGGTCTGCACACTCCTCTGAAGGACAGCCTGTGCCGTGAGCTGGGGCCCTGGTGAGGCCTCTGAGCCCTGCTCACCTCCAAGCTGCCCCAGTCCTCATCCTCCCATCTGTCAGCAGTGGCGCTGTCTTCTGCAGCGTCCTTGTCTTCTTCCTGAGTCTCCCAGTGGCCTGAGGTTGCAGGGGTGACAGGGGCAAGGGGAGGGTCTGGAGCAGGATTTCCTAGGAAACAAAGTTCTTGAAGTAAAATGGCTAGGAGGAGAGGTGTGAAAGGAGAGCCCAGAGTGACTAGGCGATGCCCCATGCCTTATGTCCCTAACACCGCAGCAGGGGAGCCTGACAACAGCTCTCAGCCACTGATGTGGCACTCACCCTCTGGCACCGGTCTCTGGGGCCCAGCAGTCTCAGACGGCACAGGTGTGGGGTGTGCTCGGATCAGCTTGGAGGTGAGTGAGGATACCCCAGTCACAGCCCAGCCTGCCCAGCTGGCTGCAGCCCCTCCTGTTCCAGGACTGGATGCTGCATGGACATCCTTCTCTGGACAGTGAGAGATACGCAGGTATAGGCTTCGTGTTGAGATGCCAGAGAGCCGGCTCTGCGTGGCAAACCCTCTCTTCCCTAGGCCGTCTTCCACTTTATGGAACACCTATGGCAACTCGGTGGGTGTTTCCAGCTTTTAGACACTTTCATGGGCAGGACATACCAGGGGACAGTACAAGACAAAGAACACAAGTGTGGGTCACTCACCTACTTCTGCCAGCTGGGTAGGATCCTCCGACACAGACTCTAATTTGGACAGGAAGCTTCGGATGGTCTTAAAGGCCTGTGGAATAACAAGAGGTTCCAGCATTCCCAAGGCATGGCCGGGCCTCTGGGAGATTGAATATCCCCAAGCCCAGCCCCCACGTCTACCCTGGCTGCGCCTTACCTGGTCCCGCACAGATTTCTCAGGGTCCACAGTAAGTCCACAGAGCACAGGCAGGATCTTATGGGCACAGTCGTCCATCGAATAGAGATTGTGTGTGGCAGCGAAGCCCAGGACCCCCGCGACCCGGGATGGTGCAAATGGGTCCTTCGTGGCCCGGCTGAAGGCAGAGGTGAGGACCCTGTGTCTAGTCTGAGAGCGCAGACGGAGGGAAAAGGATGCTTAAGTACAAAGATGCAGCCGCAGCCCCAAGCGGTTCTACCAGACCTCACTTTTCACTCCCGGGCAGGGGCCATGAGAGGTCTAAATGTGTGTGCCTAGCACTCTCAACTTAAAGAAGAGAATTCTTCCCAGCACTCATAAGAGAGAAAGAGAGAGACAAGTAGATTTCTATGAGTTTGAGGCTAGCTTGGTCTATAGAGGTGGTTCTAGAACAGTGAGGGCTGCTACACAGAGAAACCCTATCTCAAAAAACCCAAAAATCCAAAACAAAAAAAGTAAAAGAACTTAACCTACAATGTGGACCCAGGTTTCTCCTGGACCAGTGGGTTCCACACTGTCTCACGGTGCACAGCGCAGCCACGGAGGCTGAGTGAGTCTTCCCCCCTCCTGCTGGGCCTAGTCAATCATTAGAATTGTTGGTTTGTTTTTGAGACAGTCTCCCTATGTAGCTATGGCTGTCCTTGAACTGACTTTGTAGATCAGGATGGCCTCAAACTCAGAGATCCACCTGCCTTTGCCTCCCAGTGCTGGAACTAGAGGCAGTGCCACCACTGCCTGGCCATGCCCAACTTTCATTCAGCCTTATTAACTGTCCAGGCCTGGCAGAAGTTTGAGTGTTGTGTAAAGACATGGAGTCAAACAGACCTGGGTTCACAACCCTTATCGGCTGTGATCTGACCTACAGCTAACTCCACCTCAAAAGCCCAAGCATCAGGCCCAACAATGCTCGGGACTGAGGGTGATGCTCTGGGACAGGGAGGACCCAAGCACACAGGCTTTGTAGCCTAAGAGGAGGCTGCCATTCTTCTATAGCTCCACAGGACACTCACACTAGCACTGAGGTAGGAGCCGATTTTGCCCAAGCAGACCGTGGTATTGCAGCGGATGGGACCCTGGTCATCCTTGGCCTGCAGCCTTGCGAAGTGCTTCATCAGCTCCACGTTGAGGTTGGTCTCATTCAGCTTTGGGGCCAAGAGCAGCATGGACTGGAGAGGAGAGGGTAGAGGGACTGTGAGCCAGAGCAGAATGGACTCCTAGGAGAATGTACAGGCCACTAGTGGGCTATCACATCCATCTAGGCCTGTCTGTCCCAACTAGCATATTAGACCAGGGTGCCCCTGGTCCCAGCTCCCTTTATGGCGAGACCGCAGACACTTACCTGCATTCTGCCCCATTCAAACTTCCCTACCAACACATTCTGACGACACCCACTCTAGCAAACTGGTTCATTCAGGTTGAGGTCACTGATGACCTCCAATTTGCTAAATTTGATTTTCAATTTAACTTTGTTTTGTAGCCCAGGCTATCCTTGAATTTGCAATCCTTCTGCTTCAACCTCCTCAATGCTAGGATTAGAGGCATGCACCACCCTGTCTAGACTTGGCAATTTATTACTTATTTTTTCAAATTGCTAAACATAATGGCTGTTCTAGATTCCTTTATGTTGCTGTAATAAACACTTTAACAAAAAGCAACTTGGGTCGGGCAGTGGTGGCACACACCTGTAATCCCAGCACTCTGGGAGGCAGAGGCAGGCGGATTTCTGAGTTCGAGGCCAGCCTGGTCTACAGAGTGAGTTCCAGGACAGCCAGAGCTGTACAGAGAAACCCTGTCTCGAAAAAACCAAATCCAAAAAAAAAAAACAAAAAACAAAAACAACAACAACAACAACAGAAAAAAAGCAATGTGGGAAGGAAAGGGTTTGTCTCATCTTATAGCCACCAGGTCACAGTCCAGACAAGAACACAAGGCAAGACCCTGAAGGCAGAGGCCAGGCACTGCGGAGGCAGAGGTAGGGTCATGTTGGGGAATTCAAGTCCAACTTGGTCTACACAATGAATTCCAGGACAGCCAGAGCTATATGAAGAGATCCCATCTTAAAAAGCTACTCGGGGAAGAGGGATGGAGTAGAGAGGCAGGAATAGGAGGAAGCTGTTTCTCCTCACTAGTCCATGCTTCCGGGACCTCCAATTCAGGGCTGGCCAGGCCATCTTGCATAAGATAATGCCCCACAGACATGCCCAAAAGCCAATCTAACCTACGCAATTGTGCATTTTGAGCTTCCCTCTTTCTAGATGACAAGAAAATGAACCAGAACAAGGGCCCGTATTCTCTTACCTCTACCCCTGACCCTTTAGGAGTTCTGACACCCCCAAGTTCTTCCTACACTTTTAAGCTCTGTCTGGTTCTACCCCAGCCTGGGTGAGTGCTCGACTTACTGAAATCTGGGAGGTCAGAAACCTCAAAGTGTACTCGTCAGCTTCCTTTGTATCTAAGACTCCTGCCCGCTCAGCTCTCTCCGTGCGTGGCTTGCAGGCCCTGGTGTTTGGATCCGCAATGCTCACATGCAGCGAGGACTGAGGAGTGAGGCTTCAGGGCAGTGACTGAGCCCGAGGGCTCTGGCCTCACCAGTGGTGATCCACTGTTGGGTTCAGAATTTGCTGGTTGTTGGGAGATGATGGAAGCTATGCAAGTGAACCTTGTCTAGGCAGTGGATCCTTGGGAGTTATCCCTTGCCAGCCCCTCCCCTTTGTCCTTCTGTCCATCTGTGATGAGGAAAGCAATTCTGCCGTCACTTCATGGTCCCTGCCAGCATGTCCCAGCTTCCCAGGGGCCCAAATGTAACAGAGCTGTGACCGTGGACTGAGAGTCCTGACTCTGACCCCAGAAGTGACAGATCTTTTCCCTTTAGGTCATTTCAGGTATTTCGTCACAGCACAGTAAGCTGACAGCAGTCTCCTGGTGCCATCCTAACCAAGACTTCTTCCCTGTACTTTACATGAATGTGGTTGGTGCCAGCTTAGCACCTCCACCTACCAGTCATTCCCAGTCTGCAGCTCAGTCCTCTTAGCACACTACACCTTCAGACCCTTCCAGGCCTAGAGACCGCAGGATCATCCTTAACTCTCAGAAAAGACTCAGCCACTTCAGAATGCCCCATTCTCCATGTGGCCGTCATTACGCCAGCACCTGACAACCCTGAACAGCTTCCACCCTGCCTGATAGTCAGGCTCCACAAAGAATACAATCTGTACACCACTGGCTGTCCTGGAACTCACCTGAGTTCACCCAACCCACCTGCCTCTGCCTCCTGAGTGCTGGGATCAGAGGTGTGCATCACCACCACACCCAGGGATGCATGGACTGTCCTTTAAAGCAAGTCCGACCCTGCCACTGCCCAGCTCACTTTCAATGAGTGTGCCAGGTGCTCTGACTCTCATCTGTCTGGCTCCACCTTCTATAACCACGCCCCTTCAGCACTGACCACACCCCTTCAGCATTAACCACACCCCTTCAGCATGCTAGATCCCTCTCGGCTACCTCTACACTACTAGAGACCCCAGCCTCAAAGTCTTTACAGTTGCTGGCCCTTCTACAAGGAGCACATTTATTCCAGGACATCTAACAGACTAGATGAAAGCAGTTCCTCCTGTATACATGCCCCTTTCCTTTTTTGAGGCACTTCATGTAGCCTAGACTGGCCTTGAACTTATGATCCTCATGACTCTGCCTCTCTTGCACTGAAATTACAAGAGCTTCAACATCTGGCTAAAGCAGTCGTTTTGAAACATTTCTGAAACACCCTATGTAGACCAGGCTGGCCTAGAACTCACAGCTATTCTCCTGCCTGTGCCTCCTGAGTGCCAGTATTACGGGTATGTGCTTCCATGCTAGGCAGATAGGTAGTCCTGTTTTTAAAGTTCCAAAACCTCCTTTCTACACTATCCTTTTGCTTTCTGATGACATGCACATGGGTGGGCTAGGCCCACTGTTTGTCTCGGTCACAGTCAGAGGAACTGGCTGCCAGTGTGCGCTGTGCCCTGGCAAGGCATCTGGACCCTCCCACTGCACCTTTAGGCCTGTGTTCCAGAGAGAACCACTTCCCTGTCTTGGGAGACAAGGGTTAGTCATTCCAGGCCTGACAACACTCACCTTGACTGTCTGCTCCCGGATGGCGGGGTTGGTGTCCAGGAAGCCATGTATGACGTGGGGGAAGATCTGGGTGTTCACTGTCGGCTCATCAAGGTACTGGATGAACTGCTCCATCTGTGGCCCAGGGTAGGGCATGAGAAGACAGCTGCACCCCCACCGAAGTCACAGGGCCACTCTGGCTTCAGCTGTTCCAGTGCAGACACTAGCCACCAGGTAGCCTCCTGAGGAAGCCCAGCGCGCGCTCATGTGTGTGTGTGTGTGTGTGTGTGTGTGTCCTCAGAAAGGAAGTGCATTGACAATTGGTCAGGAATTGCTTCCTGGTCCTGGGGAGTCACTAGTTCTTTCTGGCTCATAAGGACCCTCTAACCTAGAAGCCAACAATCTGTAGGTCCAGCTGTCTTGGGACTGACAGGAAAAATTGTGTCCTAATCCCAAGGCCCTAAGTGATGGAGTCTGAAGAATCCCGAGGCTGCAAGGAGCCCTGGGACCAGCTCCACCTCCCGAGAGCTTTCCTGGCCCTTCACCTGTGTGGTGGCCATGGTAGAGGTTTCTAGGGTCCCTAAGTAGCCAAAGCACAGGCTGGGGGTGATCAGAGCCAGGACAAGGCCTGGGAGGAGGACCTGGGCAGACTGGCTGAGGCGCCTACCTGCTGGAGGAGGCGGATGCGCATGGCCCGGTCAGTGGATGAGAACATCTTAACCACCACAGGGATGATCTTTTGCTGGTACTCTTCAGCACTGAGGAATTTTCCCACCTGAGGAAAGAGCAGGAGGAGAGCTTGGCCACGCCCACAGGGCTGGGGCGACCTCACAGGGGTTCCTCATCTAGCTCCCGCTCACTGCTGGCTTCCCAGGGAAGGAATGAGTTGATGGTGGAGAAAGCATTTCCTCAGCAGAATCTTGGCCCACACTCTGCCCCAGGTAACTCTCCTTCAACCTTCCTTCATGTCTTAGGAGGCAGTGGAGAACTCAGCGCCCCTCCCTATGAAGTGGTGCCTGTGCCACACATGCACACAGAATTCTCCCTACAATTTCTGAGGGTTCCAATTAAACAGAATTTGACAGCTGCCTTTTAAACTCTTCCAGCAAGTCCCTTCAGGGGTAGAGTCCCTGGGGATGGGCGGAGCCTATGTAAGTGCTGCTGGCTAGGGTTGGAGGCAGAGGGGAAGATCAAGCTGCCAAAGCGAGTGCGGAGAGGAAGGGTAGGAATGTGAGCAGATTCCTGGGTACACGGAGAAAGGCTCTGAAGCAGGGGTCTGTAAGCAATTTGGAGGCACAGGGACTGTCCTTCCCTAGGCTACGACGTCCCCTGGCAGGTAGCCCTTGCTTGCTAAGTCATGAGGACACTGGGTTTGAGTCTACCCTGAGCATGCTTCTCACTCAAAGCTGTATCCTCCCTGGTCCCTGAATCCCACAGCTCCTGGCCCCATTTACCTTGAAGAGAGGTGTGAGGACCACGGCCCCAGCATTGCCAAACTCAAAGGCAGTCAGTAGCTGGGGCAGCACCTTGTGTCGACAGAAGTCTTCGGGAAATGAGTCTAGACTCTTGCTCAGCTCTTGGAAGAACTTCTGCTTCTCAGCTGGCTCTTTGATCTGGGGGAACATAGACAGGGTTCAGGGGGGAAACCAGCCAGACCATGCCAGTTGGATGAGGGCAGGGGCCACCCCAGCCTGAAGGGAGCAGTGACACTATGGAGCCCAGCTCTCCATGGGTGACCATGGGCAGACGCTTCACCTGGAAATGGCATAACAGCGCTACCACTGCTCTGAGGGTTCAGTCAGAAGATGCTCAGAAAAGCTGCCGGCGAGCCAGGCCTGACCACCCACGCAGCGGCCAGCACCCACGCAGCGGCCAGCACCCACGCAGCGGCCACCCACACCGTGGCCAGCACCCACGCAGCGGCCAGCACCCACGCAGCGGCCACCCACACCGTGGCCAGCACCCACGCAGCGGCCACCCACACCGTGGCCAGCACCCACGCAGCGGCCAGCACCCACACAGCGGCCACCCACACCGTGGCCAGCACCCACGCAGCAAAGGCAGGAGGAGGCCGAGGCAACATAGCGAGACCAAGGCCAGCCTGGGCTACAGAGCTAGAGTCTTCTAGTGACCGTTCTTGCTATATCCCTGTCACTTAACCTACAAGGTAATCAATCCCTAAGAGATCAAACGCTTTCATCTGCATGTCCTGTACTGTTCACAGTGACCCACAGGAGGAAACGGAAGCTCAAAGCGAAGGCTCTCACTTGGCACCTTGCCCTGGCCTGGTTGTACACACCGGGAGGAGTTTCTGGAGAGCCATAGAAAAAGTCAGGAAATAGGCAGACAGTCTTCCACCAGACCTGGGCCATACCAGGCTTGACAACCATTAGTCTTTCGAATACCCCCACCCTGATAATACATAATACCCACAACACAAATTTCCTGAGCACAGTCTGAAAACTAAAACATCCACACATAGCATCTCCAATAACCCTCTCCACAGCGTTACAAGGTAGGAAAGCGCATATAGTTTACCAGCAGAAGCTGACACACAGACAGAAAGGATGCTGTTTAAAGACACACTGCTGAGAAGTAACCAGCACACCTCTGCGACTTCGCAGAACGACGCTATCCCTCACCCATTTACAAAAGAAGACAATGCGAGTTAAGGCTCCCAAGGCTGCAAACAGTCATGGTGGCACATGCCTTCCAAGCACTGGGGAGACCAAGGCAGGATGGAGGATTCAAGACCATCCTGGGATGCAGAGTGAGGCCTTGCCTCCGGGGGAAAAAAAATCAAGTATCTGGCTAGTCATTACCCAAAGCCCCATGTCCCATTTTACTGCCATCCTCAGGAACAGCCTGGCCCAGAAGCAGTGACCCTGGCTGAGGTGCTTAGAGCTGTGTAGTCCAATGTGGGAAGCAAGCTCTGACCCCAGAGCCAGGGAGGTGACAAGAAAGGTTCAAAGAGAGAATCACAGCCAAGGCCACCCTTCCAGAGAGTCACAGTCTTCACTCCCACGTTCTCCTGGGGGTGGGGGTTGGGTGAGGTGGGGATTAGCCAGAAACCGCCCATTTTCTATGGGGCACATATTCAGGGGACAGGCAGTCTGACAAAGTCAGCCAGGTGAGAAGAACTCCATGTAACAACCACCCCAGTGCCCCCACACTGGCCAGGAGACACCAGAGCTCAGCAGTCCCAGCTACTGCTTCAAGATATAAAGCCAGATATAAACCAGGCATGGCAAATCATGTCTTTAATCCCAATACTCAGGGAGACAGAAACAGGAGAATTTTGAGTTCAAGGCCAGCCTGGTCCACATAGTGAGTCTCAGGACAGCCAGGGCTACACAGAGATAACCTGCCTTAAAAAAAAAAAAAAAAAAAAAAAGACACTGGCCTTCCTGCTTCACCCCAACAATGCAACAATGCAACAATGCACTCTGTTCTGAGGTCTGCCACCCTCCTGCCCAGGTCCTCAATCTGTGTTCCCTACACCTGGCTGGGTCCGAGCAGAGCCGCAGTGCGTTGTCACCATGCCCATGCCACTAAGAGCTCTGGGTGCTGACGACTCTCCCTCGCACTGCCATGGATGCTGAGACGCAGAAGTGAAGCAGAGGATGCCCCCTTCCCTGTGCCGTTCTGTCTCCCGGGACCAGGACTGTCTTTCCTGAGTCACCTTCCAGGTGGGTCCTAGCACAGTTCTCTAAGGGACCCTCAGACACAAGGTCATTTTCCCTCCGGCGCTTACTCAGGGAGCACAGGTTCTCTCAGTAGCATTTCCTGTCTCTCTCCTGTAATGAGAGCTCCCACAGGTGGGGACCTGCTTGTTTGTCCTTGCTGGGTCCTCAAGGGCAGGTCTGCCTCTCCTTCCTCCCCAGGACTTTGTGTGGCACCCATGAGGGACAGAGCAGCAATGCAAGTATGAAGTGACTGGTAGGTCGTTGCTGGGTGACAGAGGAGCCATCAAGCACGTGTTGTGTGTGTGCCCAGATGTACACAGCAGCCTGCACTACCTGTCGCCACCATGAGTGGATTCAACAACCAGAGAGCAAAACTGTCAGGAAAGAAAGCACTGCCCGTACCACATATGTGCAGCCTGCTTTCTCTTGCTGTAGTTTGCCCAAATATCACGATATAGTAACTATTTGCAGAGGATGTGTATTATCTAAGGTGCTAGTAAGTTAGCTACAGATAATGTAAAGACTACAGGAGGGGGTAGGGTAATGGCTCAGTGGGTAAAAGTACTGTACAAACATGAGGAACTGAGTTCAAATCCATGGCACCCATGTAAAAAGGTGGGCACGACCCAACACACCTGTAACCCCAGGGCTACAGAGATGGAGACAGAAGAATCACTGGAAATGACTGGCTCCAGCCTGAGTGAGACCCTAAAGACTGGGAATCAGGCAACATGGGATAGAGCAGGATACCTGATATCCTCCTCTGGCCTCTGCACATTTGCACATAGGCAAGTCCACATCCTCACACATGAATACATACAACACACACAACACACACATGCACAAGATTATGGAAGGATATAAATTATATGCAAATACTATGCTATTTTACATTGAGGATCAGGACATCTGCCAACTCTCAGGAGTCCTAAAGCCAGTACCCCACTGTGCTGGTTGGTTTTCACACCCAGGAAGATAGAATCTCCACTGAGAACATGCCTTTATCAGATTGCCTATAGCCAAATCTGTTGGGGACATTTTCATGATTAGTGATGGATGTGGGAGGGTCCAGCCCACTGTGGGCAGTACCACTCTTGGGCATGTGGTCCTAGATACAAAAAAGCAAACTGGAGTAAGCCAGTGAGCTGCGTGCCTGTCTCCACACAGCCCAAATGTGAGCCACTAAAACACAGGTGAGAGAGCGTGGCAAGGAATCCCAGCGTGGACTGAGGGCTCACCTGAATCTCCTCCAGGAAGAGGTTGGTCTCGACAAAGCGGTTGCTCATGAAGCCACCGGGCGCTCGGCAGTTCTGCAGGAAGCGGGCAGGGTTGGGACGTACTCTGGGGTTGGCTCCCACCAGCTCACAGTAATGGGTCACCAGGGATTTGGGGATCTGTAAGAAAAGGTTCCGTGTCAAGGAGAGAGTAATGGGTGGGTGGCAGGAAAGAAGGGCCTGGGCCAGACGAGGCAGGCAGAGGCCGGACACTTACCTTCCCAGGGTTGCGCAGGGCAGCTGCCCGAGGTAGAGACCCATTGAAAACTTCCCAGATGAGGCAGCCCAAGCGCCACATGTCTGCTGACCTGTGGCGGTAACCCAGAGCTGTTCAGGGCTCCCCAGCATATACGAGGTGATGTGTTTTTATATATGTAAAAGATAAAGAGGTAAAGAATATGCTCTATGGGGGTGGGGGTGGGGAGTTGTGGGGGTGTCTCAGCAGGCCTGTGCTGCCTCCAACCTTCAGGTCCCAAGCACCCACTACAGGGTGCAGGGATCACAGGCCCCAGCTGCATCCCTGCAGTGACCCCCTCGGCCCCATTTAACAAAGACACCAAAGCTCAGAGAAGCACAGATACCTGCCTCCAACATACAGCTTTTAAATTCAAAAGCACCAAACACCTAAACTCTGTCCCTCGTAACCAACCACCTCCTCCTGAGATCCTGCTCCCCTTCCCAGGCAGGTAGGAAGGGCCAGTGGTTTCCCCCGGCTAGTCTAGGGGTTCCGAGGGTGCAGGGGTCTCCAGTGCAGGGCAGATCAGGGTACAGTGACCTCGGGCACCCACCACTTCTCTTTGACTGCTCTGCCACTGTTATCAGCCAACTCCGGGGGATCATACTGCTCAAGCTCGGGGATCCCCTTGCTGGGTGGTCCCCCGCCGTTGCCCTGTGCTGAGTACATGTAGTCCAGACCCCCAAGTTTCCACTCGCCAGCCCTGTCCACAAACACAGCAGCCATGCAAACATTATTGTGGATGAGGTTGCAGTCGTTGACCAGGAAGCTGAGGGCTTTCACGATCTGGTGTAGCCCCCATGACAGCTCCTGCTCCTTCAGGCCACCTGCTTCTGCTCGTGCCTTGAGGTATGTTCCCAGTGGGGTCACAGCCTCTGTCACGATGTGGAGGCACTTTTCTGTCTGAGTAAGAAAAAAGGTATTAGGACACGGTTCCAGAAGAGGGAGGGAGGATGAGGGCTGTGACAGGGAAAGAGGTAGTGGAGAAGATACCAAATCTGAAGGTGCTGAAGCACTTGGGTACAAAGTGAGGGCCTGAGGAGAGTAAGATGGGCAGATCGGGCGACAGGTACCTCCAACCCATCGATATAGGCCAGGATGTTGGGGTGTCGTAGAGTTTTGAGGCGTTTGAAGGCAGCTTTGGCCACCTGGGTCTGCTCTTCGGCTCCAGGTTTGACATCATACACGAAGATGGACACCGCGCTGCCTGTAGCCTGGTGGAGGACACAGCAACCTGAGAGGCGCAGGCCAGGTGATCACTCCAACCAGCCTGGGCTACAGCAGCTCTGAGCCCATGTCCAGAACAGCAGGGAAAGGACTCCAGCCAGTCTCGCCCCAGGACAGCCCTTAAGGATCTAGCCAGGCCCACGTGACCCCCGTCCGGTTTGCTTGTCCGTCCCTCGGTCCTTCCGCCCGCCACGTCGTCACTGCTCGCCCAGCTCTCCAGCCCGTTGCCGGGATTCTCGGTCGCCGCCACGTCAGGCCCGGCGCGACAGAGTGAAGCCGGCATACAGACTAGGAAAGGCCGAGGTCGGACGCGGCCTTCGAAGCAGCGCAGTAACTCACCTTTTTGCGGCCTCGGTGCAGGATCCAGGGCCCGGGCGGCCCGCCTTCGGGGGGCTCAGGGCTCAGCTCGAACGGGAAGTCCCGGACAGGGTCCCGGGCAAAGAACCACATCGTCGCCGCCGCCACGGGCTCGGGAGCCTCCACTCCGGGTCCTCCGGCTGCCCGAGCCGGGGCGGGGCGGGGCGAGGGCGGAGCCACTCTGGTCGGTGGGAGGGGCTTGTGTTGGGGCGGGTCCTTGGGGGACGGAGGCGGGACTGAAATCAGGCCTCTCGGGGCAGAGCAAGGTGTGGCAGGAGGGGTGTGCCAAGGTGGTCCTCAGAAGGTGTCAAATTTGTAGCCTAGTATAGATAGAAAAATTGAGTGTGATGGAGAGAGTAGTAAGTGCAACAGTTGTAGGATGAAGAGGGGAGGGGTTCACAAAGTGAGCGTGACAATAGAGCCTATCTAATCCTGGGGGAGGAGCGGGATTGGAAAGAGATGGGGAGATAGAAAAGAAAGGCTACTACCGGAAGTAAGATGGGAAAGGAATAGTAGTGAGGAGAATGGTTATCTCTTAAGCCAAAAGCTCCTTCACCAAGCAATGGGCAGGTTCGGAGCTCAGTGAGCAAATTGTGACATGATCAGTTAGTTACTACAGTAAAGGTACTTGAGAGTGGGATTGAGGTAGGCAAGGGGTGATGCAAATGTCCTGAGAGGTCTGGGAAACTGTTTTTAGAGAAGTATGTTCAAAACACTGCATATCTCCAAAGTGGACACCGGTGCTGGCCAGAGTCCTGTAGGAGCTTAGAGCTAGGAATGATGCTCTGGTCACTGAACTGAGGTGGCAGGAGGAACATGCAAAGCCAGGATTAAACCTTTTCTTCCAGACATTCTCTCACCCTCTGCGGGCCCACAACCTCCTGTAACTCCAGTTTTAGGGCCTCCAACACCCCCAGTGATGGTTTGTACATGCTTGGTCCAGGGAGAAGCATTATTAGGAGGTGTGGCCTTGTTGGAGTAGGTGTGTCACTGTGGGTGTGGGCTTTAAGACCCTCATCCTAGCTGCCTGGAAGCCAGTCTTCTGCTAACAACCTTCAGATGAAGATGTAGAACTCTCAGCTCCTCCTGCACCATGCCTGCCTGGATGCTGCCATGTTCCCGCCTTGATGATAATGGACTGAACCTCTGAACCTGTAAGCTAGCCCCAATTAAATGTCTTTTATAAGACTTGCCTTGGTCACGGTGTCTGTTCATAGCAGTAAAACCCTAACTAAGACAGAAGTTGGTACCAGGGACTGGGGTATTGCTATGATAGGCCTGACCATGCTTTTGTTTGGAAGAATATGGATTTTGGGACTTTGGATTTGAAAGTGGTAGAATGCCAGGCAGTGGTGGCACACACATTTAATCCCAGCACTTGGGAGGCAGAGGCAGGTGGATTTCTGAGTTCGAGGACAGCCTGGTCTACAGAGTGAGTTCCAGGACAGCCAGGGCTACACAGAGAAACCCTGTCTCGTAAAACAAAACACAAAAACATAAATAAAAACACTTGAAGCCAAAATGACTGGATTTGATTTCCAGGTTTCCTAAGTATGAGCTGTGTGGCCTAATGTGTGTCCTCTCCACTGTAAAATGGGCAGAGCTGTAGTGCCTATCCTGTAAGGTTAGTAGGCTAAAAAATTCTACCCAAGATGTTCCCATCCTAATGCCTGCAGGGAGCCTATGAATATGGTTCCTATGTCAACAGGATTAATGACTGTAAGATGCACAGATTGTTCTGGAGTACCTGTCGGCACGCTCTAATCACGTGGTAGTGATGTTAGCAATGATGGTAGAGGTGATAATGAGACTTTTCCAAGTCCCTGTGTGTCAAGCACTCTCCTGAACACTGCACCCAGGCCTGACACCTGTCTCTAAATAAATGTATAAATACATACAGAGCAGAAGGAGTAGCCTTTAAGTGGAGACAAACATGGTGTCTGGAAAGACCCCGCCAAGCCCCCAAGGCTGGATCCAGGCCCTGTGGAGAGGACGCAGCTGGCTGTCACTGGACAGCAAAGACATTCCCGACATGCTCTGCTGACCCTGTAGAGCTGAAAAATGAACTATGCTTCTCGGGAGGTGTGCTTGCTGATTTCATGTCAACTTGGTACAAGTTAGAATCATCTGAGAGGAGAGGGCCTCAGCTGAGAAAATGCCTCCATAGGAAAAGTCTGTGGGCTGGAGAGATGGCTCACAGGTTGAGAGCACTGACTGTCCTTCCAAAGATTGTGGGTTCAATTCCCAGCAACCACATGGTGGCTCACAACCATCTGTAATGGAATCTGATACCCTCTTCTGGTGTGTCTAAAGACAGCAACAGTGAACTCACATACACAAAATAAATAAAAAGTCTTAAAGAAAAAAAGAAAGAAAAGTCTGTAGGAGTTGAAGAGATGGACCAGGGGTTAAAAGGACCCAAGTTCAACTCTTAGCACACACATGGCAGCTCACAACTCTCTGTGACTCCAGTTCCAGACAATCGGGTACCCTCACACAGACATATACGGAGGCAAAACATCATCAATGCACATAAAAATAAATAAATCTTTTTAAAAAGAAAAGGCTGTAAATAGATCTGTAAAGCACCTTTCTTAATTAGCAACTGAAGGAGGAGACATAGTTCATTTTCTTAATTAGTGATTGATGAAGAAGGGTGAGCCCAGCCCATTGTGGATGCTTCTAGGTGGTGGGTGGTACTGGTTCTGTAAGAAAGCAGGCTGAGTGAGGCACAAGGAGCAAGCCAGTAAGCAGCACTCCTCCATGGCTCTGCGTTGGCTCCTGCCTCCAGGTTCCCACCTGGTTTGAGCTCCTGCCTTGGCTTTCCTTGATGGACTATGGCTCGGGATGTGTAAGCCAAATAAACCCCGCTCCTCCAGTTGCATTTGGTCATGGTGTCTATCACAGCAACCATAACCCGAAGACAGGACGGATGTCTAGAAGCCCTCCGGATCCCCAAGGTGAGCATGGGTACTGACCGCAGTGTCCTGCAGGAGCTTGGAGCAGGAAGATGCCCTGGTCACTGAACTGAGCAGGAGGAAGATGGCAAAGCCAGGAACTAAGCCCTTTCTTCTAGAAATGTCTCCCATGGCCCTCTGATGGCCGAACTTAACATTCCATTACGTGGTGAAAGAAAAGTTTGTTTTTTTAAGAGCCCTAGGTTTTTATGCTACTGAGACTTTTCTCAAGTAGAGGCAAGGGGGTGCTTAGAACCCCCTGGACAAGTTCAGAGGAGAAAACCTCCTAACAAGGGAGTCTCCCATTTTGTGCTGAGCTCAGAGGTCATTTGGTCATGGTGGACTTTAATTATCAGAGTTTTCCCACAGGAGAAAGCCTGGATATACAATTCTGCATACAGTGTCAACATCTGGACCAGGGAAGGAGTAAATGACACACTCTGCATGCACTAAGATTAGCCAAAGGTGGACTGCTCAGACCATGGGAGGCCTTGCCATTCCCCTGAGCCTGGCCCAGGGAAGGCCTTGCATTTCCATGGGTCTGAGGTACTGGAGTCCTTGACATGATGGTACTCAGGCCAATGACATTGTATACACAGTCAGCCAGGAGTTCGTCCACTCCCCGTTCCAAGGGCCTGGCCACCTCAGGCCTCTGTGGGCCTCTGTGGGCCTCTGTGGGCCTCTGTGGGCTTCTGTGGGCCTCTGTGGGCCTCTGTGGGCCTCTGTGGGCCTCTGCACTCACATGCATCTACCCTCACAAACAGTTCTAGACAGGCAGGACTTCTCAAACTGAAACAAAATAATACATTCCTGTAAAACAGCTAGCTGTTTTAGAACAGTAACCAGTTCTCTTAACTCCCTGCCAGTCCCCTCCCAGTTCTCAGCCCAGCCACTTTTTTTTTAAAGATTTATTTATTATTATATGTAAGTACACTGTAGCTGTCTTCAGACATTCCAGAAGAAGGTGTCAGATCTTGTTATGGAAGATTGTGAGCCATCATGTGGGTGCTGGGATTTGAACTCAGGACCTTCAGAAGAGTAGTCAGTGTTCTTAACCGCTGAGTCATCTCTCCAGCCCTCAGCCACTTTTTTATATCTCAGTAAATCCAAGCATCAACCAACACTGAAAGCCATTGAATCAAGAAGCTCTAACAGCTAAGAATTCTTTTTTCTTTTTTTTTGATTTATTTATTTTTATATATTTTATGTATGTAAGTACACTGTTGCTCTTTTCAGACACACCAGAAGAGGGTATAGGATCCACAATGTGGTTTCTGGGATTTGAACTCAGGACCTCTGGAAGAACAGTTAGTGCTCTTAACTGCTGCACCATCTCTCCAGCCAGAGCTAAGAATTCTTTTTTGTTTTGTTTTTTTGTTTGTTTGTTTGGTTGGTTGGTTGGTTTTTGGTTTTTTGGAGACAGGGTCTCTCTCACTCACTCTGTAGACCAGGCTGACCTCGAACTCAGAAATCTGCCTGCCTCTGCCTTCCAAGTGCTGGGATTAAAGGTGTGTACCATAGCCGGCCACTTCGAATTTGAGTTCGAGGCCAGCCTGGTCTACAAAGTGAGTTCCAGGATAGCCAGGGCTACACAGAGAAACCCTGTCTCAGAAAAAGAAAGAAAGAAAGAAAGAAAGAAAGAAAGAAAGAAAGAAAGAAAGAAAGAAAGAAAGAAAGAAAGAAAGAAAGAAAGAAAGAAAGAAAGAAAGAAAGAAAAATGAAAAAGAAAAGAAAGATCCAGGTATGGTGGCACTCATCTTTAATCCCTCCTTTAATCAAGAGGCAAAGAAAGGTAGATCTCTGTGAGTTTGAAGTTAGCCTGATCTACATACACAATTTGTTTTGTGTCATAAAACAAATACATTTTAAATTAAAAAAATTTTTTTTGTTTTGTTTTTCCCAAATACATTGTTGTTTTGGGGTTGTTTTTTTGTTTTTTGTTTTTGTTTTGTTTTTGTTTTTTTTGGCTGTCGCTGCTGCCACCACCACCCGGCTACATTTTAAAATTTTTAAATAAAAAGGAAGAAACAAAGCGAATTACAAAGAGACTATTTAAATGGTGTCACAACAAAGAAATGACTGCAGTGTTGACCTGTTAATTACCTTAATCTGATCATTGCTGAATAATATACTCTATATCAACTAGAACACTGCACCACATAAAAATGGCAGTTAAACATGAAGTAAACAAAATCAAGCAAGTGAGTGAGTTGGTGTGGGTTAACACCCAGGAACCAAGCCAGCCTTGATCCCAGCACTCAGGATTTAGTAGTAGGCAGATCTGTGAATTTTAGGCTAGCCTAGTCTACATACCAAGTTCTCAAAAAATAAAAGGGGCAGGAGACTTGGAAGTGAGGCTGGGTGGAAGGCTGGAAACATGAAAAGCTTGGGCCGAGGCCGTAAGAACAGGACGTGCTGTCCAGCGCCTTCCCGAGCCCCTCTTGTCCTCTCGCTGTGGTGATTTTGCGCGTCTTCTCATGTGAGTCTGTCTGAAGTGTGAAGTGGAAACTTGAGGGCTCTTTAGAAAGTCAGCTGTGTTGGATGGTGTTTTTCCGGAGCAAACATGGGAAGGCCTGTTCCACTGAAGCAGGCACAGGTGAAAGGATGTTCTGTTTGCCTTAGCTTTCCCCTGTGTCTGCTTCAAGGAAACACCCCTTCACATGTTTGCCCCAGCATGACACCATCCAACAGACCCGACTTTCCAAAGAGCCCTCGAGTTCCCACTTCTGAAGGGACTCTGGCAGCTCGCAAACAGGGCTCCGGCTGGCCTCGCCCTTCTCCACAGTCCCTCTTTCTTGCTAAAAACCTTAGATTAGATTCTTCAGATAGCCACCAAGTTCTGTTCCCCTATTTGGCTACTTCCCCCATCTGAGGCTGACTACCTAGGTACCTCAGAGTATCCAAGTCCAAAATCAAAAGCCTCCTCTGGCTCACCTGTAAACATGCCCAATCAAAATTAAACACCTCATCCTAACTCAGGGTTTCCCAGTTTACCTTTATAAACCATCAGTTGCCTATGGGCCACCTTGGTGTCCACTCTATCCAGAGCCCTTCTTCCCCACACCCCAGGACAAACACCCTTTCCTCCCCTCTTCCTTGTCCTCAGTCTCTTGTCTTTGTCCCTTATCTCTGCCCTTTGTCTGCCTGGGACAGATAAATCTGCTTTGTGCTGACCACTTGGTCTTGAGGTGCCCAACATTCCTCACACCTTCTCCTCCAGGGAGTCTCACAAGCCTGCTTGGGCCCTAAGCTGACATCTGTGCATGACACCGGCAGTCAGGAGCCACCACTGTGCTGATGTGCTGGGAGCTCAGGGCTCATCTTAGCTCAGTAACAGCTGGCGCTATGTCACACTGTTAGGGGAGAGGAAGTGGGCTCATCAGTAACAGCTGGCGCTATGTCACACTGTTAGGGGAGAGGAAGTGGGCTCATCCTGAGCAGGTTGGGACCTGGCCTTTGTGTAGATAAAGGCCACTGTGATCTCCATCTGGCTTGGATCTGCATGGGCAGAATGAGTCTAGCACTATGTGTTGGTCTCTGTTTGCCCTGGCCTAGAGACACCTGGGATTTGGGTTAGCTTCAAGGTGAGCTAGCCTGGGAAACCAATGACTGTCAAACTTCCAGGCATCTTTTCTGGGATGGGGATAGAAGGTATTCTTGTCCCATGCTGTCTCCACATCCTTTACATTTATTTACTCTTTAGTATTTATTAAATATCTTAATCTATAGATATAGTAACTATTTTTATATGCACACATTAATTTGTGTGTATGTGTATGCTTATGTGTAGACACATGTGCCACTGTATGTATGGGTCAAAAAAACCTTCAAGAGTTGTTCTCTCTGTTCATCAGGGGCCCAGGGATCGAACTCTGGACTTCAGGATTAGCAGCAAGCACCTGTCATCCACTGAGCCACCTCGCTGGCCTTCCACATCTCCCTTCTCAGATGTCTGAAATTCTTGTCCTCTGGGTATGACATGGCTGTTACCATCTTGAAATCCAGTTAGGCTGGTGAGATGGCTCAGTAGTCACCCTGTCATCAAGCTTGAGTCTAATCCCCTAGGCTCACAGAGAGGAGTGATCCAGCCAGCCAGTCAGTCCACAGGGTCTCCAGGGAGGGACGGAGGACTGAAAAGACAAAGACAGACAACACTGTGGTGTGACTCCAACCAGGGCCGAGCCTGAAGCGGGTCTATTTTTCCCAGTCTGCCTTTCTACAATTCTAAGTACATGCTAATAATAAGGTCAGTTATGGAATAAACAAGGCCATAAACAAATAGGAACAAACAAGGCCACAAACAGAGTCCTGTACTCACTGTTTCTGGGGGCTTATCAGGATGTCCAAGAAGAAAAAATGCCTCATTCCTCAGCTGAGTTTTCCTTGAGTTTTTGTTGTTGTTGTTGTTTTGTTTTGTTTTTTTTTTCGAGACAGGGTTTCTCTGTGCAGCCCTGGCTGTCCTGGAACTCACTCTGTAGACCCGGCTGGTCTTGAGCTCAGAAATCTGCCTGCCTCTGCCTCCAGAGTACTGGGATTAGGGATTAAAGTCGTGCGCCACCACTACCTAGAAAATGTAAATATTCTTTTTTTTTTTTTTTAGAGATTTATTTATTATTATATGTAAATACACTGTAGCTTCAGAAGAGGGAGTCAGACCTCATCATGGATGGTTGTGAGCCACCATGTGGTTGCTGGGATTTGAACTCAGGGCCTTTGGAAGAGCAGTCAGTGCTCTTAACCACCGAGCCATCTCTCCAGCCCCAAATGTAAATATTCTTTTTCTTTTCTTTTTTTTTTTTTTTTTAGATTTTTGGTTTTTCAAGACAGGGTTTCTCTGTGTAGCCCTGGCTGTCCTGGAACTCAGTCTGTAGACCAGGCTGGCCTCGAACTCAGAAATCTGCCTGCCGCTGACTCCCAAAGTGCTGGGATTATAGGCATGGACCACCACCACCCGGATAAATGTAAATATTCTTATCTGAGCCTACTTCCCTGTCCTAGCCCAAGATCAAATTTCTACCAAGCTCTCCACAGAGGAGGGAGAAAACCAAGTCCCTCAACATTGCTACATGTTTCCTATACCAGACAAGATGACTAACCTGTGCTGATCTGAAGAAGGCCCTCACAAGGATAGGTCACTAACAGTCCCTTGCAGAAGGCTGAAGGGGGTGCCCAGAGGGGTGCAAGCACATGACCCCATCTTCTCCAGGGATGAATGATCAGCTAAAATTGCTCAGGTGAGATGGGGGAGCTGCCCATAAGGTACCCCTAAAATATCCACACTCCTAAAGGTAACCCCAGTTTAATTCCCACTTGCAAAGTATTTAGGAATGTGAGGGGGTATGCGCGCAGGAGCGTACATATACACATATATATCACCACAGTTGCAGAAATAGAGGCCATGAATTTGATTGAAAGGGGTGGGGGGCAGTGTTTGAAGGAGGAAAAAAAGTAGGAAAGTTATATTTACATGTGTTTAATTTTGTTTGTGTTGGTTTGGTTTTTTGGCCTTTCATAGCGCTGGCTGTCCTGTATATCAGGCTGGCCTTGAACTCAAAGAGATTCACCTATCTGCATCTTGAGTGCTGGGATTAAAGGTATGTATCCCCCTGTCTGGCTCAATTCTTCATAAACTATATTTAATCATATCTTTCTCCTCAAGTCCTCATAGATAGCCTCCCTACCCATCCAACTTCAAGTTATTTCTCCTGGGAAAAGAAAAAAAAAAAAAAAAAAAAAAAGAACAAGAACAAAAAAACTCCAAAGACAGAAAAACACCAGACCATAACAACAAAATTCCAGCTTGGGTGGAATCATTCCTTCAGCCATTGTCCTGTTTGTCTGGGATGGATAGAGTCCCCAGAAAAAGTCATGGACACCAGGCTTGCCCAAACCCACTGCCCTGGTGGCTCAGGATGGAGAATGGGAACCGCTGTGTCCCTCCTCTCCTCTCCAACCCCTTTTCTGAGGGTGTGTCAGCTGCTCGTAGGCTTTCTTTCTTGGGGGAAAAACTGAAGTATTGGGAGAGCAAAAAGGGGGTGCAGAGAACAAAGGTGGGTGATGGGGGGCTGGAGCCGCTCAGTGTGCAGAGAGGGGTGTGGGGGCTGACTGGGCACTGGCCGTGGGCTGTGGGAAGAGGGAGGCTGTCAGCAAACGGCTTCTGAGCCGCCTCAGGCCAAGGCAGGACACCTCCAGGCCATCTCAGACCTGATGCTCTCTTCCGCATCCAACCCCCAACCCAGCTCTCACCACTGCGCATGCCTAGAACCCCCCCCCCCCACTACACAGCTTTGCCCGCCTGTAGTTCAGTTCCTCCCGCCCTCCAAACAGGACTTCATCCGCCCTCCAAGCCCTTGACCTCACTTACCTGAGCATCTTCAGTGACAGCCTCAGGTTTCCCCTTAGCAACAGCACCACAGCCAACCAGTGACACTTCACATTTCCAAAGCAGCCCTCCAACAGCCTCCATTTCCTGCACAGTGACATTAACTCCCCCGACCCCACCTTCGCCCCACCTCTCTGACTGCTCTGCACAGCTGAGCTCCGCCTCAGCCCAATGTGCCCCACAATCCCATTTGTTCCAGATTGTGTTGTGTTTAATAGGCAATGTGTTCTTGCTTGAAAACAATGTCAAAACATCGTATGTAGCAGCAAATTTGTCCTGTGTGTTTCTTGGTTTTTAAAAAGGCATGTAGTGTGCCAAACTATCTTTGCAACCTGTTTCCCAAGTCCAAAACGATTCTTTTCTTCCTTTTCTTTTTCTTCTTTTTTTTAAAAAAGACTTTATTTAGTTTATGTATGTAAATACACTGTAGCTATCTTCACACACACCAGAAGAGGGCATCAAATCCCATTACAGATGGTTGTGAGCCACCATGTGGTTGCTGGGATTTGAACTCAGGACTTCTGGAAGAGCAGTCAGTGCTCTTAACCGCTGAGCCATCTCTCCAGCCCCCTCTTTTTCCTTTTTAAGGATTTATTTGGGCCTTGGAGGACTGAAGACACAAGCCAGTGGATAAAAGAACTGGTTGCTCTTCTAGAGTCCTGAGTTCAGTTCCCAGCAATCACATGGAACTCACAAGATTCATCATGGGATCTGACTCATATACATAAAACACATAAATAACTTATAATAAAAAAGATTTGTTTTTGGCAATCTTGGTGGTGCAGGCCTTTAATCCCAGAGCTCCTGAGACAAAGACGACTGAGGTCAGCCTGGGCTACATAGTGAGACCCTGTCTCAAAAGCAAAAGCAAAAAACAACAAAATTATATATGCTTGGTTCATATACACACACACATACACACACACACACACTCACGCGCGCACAAACATGTACTTAATAACTTACTTGCTTTGGCTTGTTCCTCTATGTAGAAGAGTCAGGTAGTAGTAACAGCTTGGGCATCGTGCGCCCTCTGGTGGACACCAGTGGCAATGACCACACAGGACTTTTGGCTTTGCCAAAGCTGACTCTGGATCCAACTTTAAGGGAACTGAGCTGTTGGGAGAGGGCCCTGAACCCCTGACTCTCATACCCACTGGTGTTGGATGCCCCATGTTCTCCTGAGCCTTTCTTCATCTGACTCAAACAGTCTGTGTCTAATCTATTTCCTGCTTGGTAAGGATGAAGAAAGACACCACATGGGAAGCTGACAGCCCAGACCAACCCCACAGCTTTTATGAGATCCTTGGCCTTCTCTCTCTCTCTCTCTCTCTCTCTCTCTCTCTCTCTCTCTCTCTCTCTCTCTCTCTCCTTTCCTTTCCTTTCCTTTCTTTTTCTTTTTTCGAGACAGGGTTTCTCTGTGTAGCCCTGGCTATCCTGGAACTCACTCTGTAGACCAGGCTGGCCTTGAACTCAAAAATTCACCTGCCTCTGCCTCCCTAGTGCTGGGATTACAGGTGTGCACCACCATGCCCGGCCTTGACTTCTTTCTCAGAATGTATTCCAGCTCAGGGGAGAAGGGCTCAGGCTCCCCCTTCCCCTTGGGGATCTACGGCCCTTCTGTGCTCCCGTCCTGTTCTGGGAAGTTTTGTCAGCTTTGGCTCCTGAGAGGATCCCAGGAGGATGTGGGCATTTTTTTTTACCCCCCAGCTGTCAGCTACCACCACTGTCATGCTTGATTTATTCATTTTTATTTTATGTGTATGGGCGTGTCACATACTTGTGTGTCTGTGTGCCTGTGAAAGCCAGAAGAGGGTATTAAAGCCCTGCTTACAGATTCTTGCGAGCTGACTCTTGGGGTCTGAACCTAGGTCCTCTGCTAGATCCAAAGTGCTGTTAACCCCTGGGCTATTTCTGCAGTTGACCCACACCCAATGCATGGCAGGGCGCGTTTGTAATCGGAGATCTCAAAGCTGCAGGGCCACAGCTTCTAGCTAGCCTTGGTGTTCCAGTTCCTAGTACTGTGATAAACATCAGGGCCAAAAGCAGTTTGTCGCAGAAAGAGTTGTTTATTCTTCCGTGTCAAGTCCATCATGGGGGGAGGAGCTGAGGCAGAGGAGATGGAGGATGCTTACTGGCTAGCTCTCCACGGCTTGCCCGCTCTCCACGGCTTGCCCGCTCTCCACGGCTTGCCCGCTCTCCACGGCTTGCCCGCTCTCCACGGCTTGCCCGCTCTCCACGGCTTGCCCGCTCTCCACGGCTTGCTCAGCTTGTTTTTTTATACAGTGCAGGTGCTCTGCTCATCAATCGACTGCCCTCGTAGAGTGGCCTACAAGCCAATGTGACGAGGACATCTTCTCAATTGAAGTTCCCCCAGATGACCCTAGCATGTGTCAAATTAGCAAAAAAAAAAAAAAAAAAAAAAAAAAAAACAACAACCAAAAGCCTAACCAATACACTCAGCTATGCAGTGAGTGCACTCTACCGGCCTCACCCACCCCTCAAACAAACAAACAAACTAATCCCTTCTAAGCCCGGCTTAGTGACACCTGCTGCCTACTCAGGAAACTGAGGAACAAGGTTCCTTTAAGCCCAAGAACTTCAGACAAGTCTGAGCAACATATTGATACCAAATCTTAAAAAAAAAAAGGGGGGGGGGCTGGTGAGATGGCTCAGTGGTTAAGAGCACTGACTTCTCTTCTGAAGGTCCTGAGTGCAAATCCCAGCAACCACATGGTGGCTCACAACCATCCATAATGATATCTGATGCCCTCTTCTGCTGTGTCTGAAGACAGCTATAGTGTACTTACATATACTAATAAATAAATCTTAATGAATAAATAAATAGGAAAAAGCTTGTGGGGGGTTTGGGGGGCTCGGGTAAGCTCAAGGACCTGAATTACATTCCTAGACTCCATGCACAGTCTCAGTGCTGGGGAGGCAGACAGGCAGATCCTCGGAGCTCCCTCCCAGGCAGCCAAGCATGCTTGGTGAGCCCCAGGCTAGCCCAGGCCTGCCTCAGAAAACAAGCTAGCCAGTGTTCCTGGGGCCCAGCAAAGTTGTTCTCTGGCCACACATGCACATGCACACCTAGGCCTGGGATAGCTCAGTTGGTAGTGTTAGACTAATGTGCAGTGTCAGGCTAACATACACACAGACACACACACACACACACACACACACACACACTGAAGCCTAGAATGTAGCTCAGTTGGTAGTGTTAGACTAATGTGCAGTGTCAGGCTAACATACACACACACACACACACACACACACACACACACTGAAGCCTAGAATGTAGCTCAGTTGGTAGTGTTAGACTAATGTGCAGTGTCAGGCTAACATACACACACACACACACACACTGAAGCCTAGAATGTAGCTCAGTTGGTAGTGTTAGACTAATGTGCAGTGTCAGGCTAACACACACACACACACACACTGAAGCCTAGAATGTAGCTCAGTTGGTAGTGTTAGACTAATGTGCAGTGTCAGGCTAACATACACACACACACTGAAGCCTAGAATGTAGCTCAGTTGGTAGTGTTAGACTAATGTGCAGTGTCAGGCTAACACACACACACACACACACTGAAGCCTAGAATGTAGCTCAGTTGGTAGTGTTAGACTAATGTGCAGTGTCAGGCTAACATACACACACACACACACACACACTGAAGCCTAGAATGTAGCTCAGTTGGTAGTGTTAGACTAATGTGCAGTGTCAGGCTAACATACACACACACACACACACACACACACACACTGAAGCCTAGAATGTAGCTCAGTTGGTAGTGTTAGACTAATGTGCAGTGTCAGGCTAACATACACACACACACACACACACTGAAGCCTAGAATGTAGCTCAGTTGGTAGTGTTAGACTAATGTGCAGTGTCAGGCTAACATACACACACACACACACACACACACACACACACTGAAGCCTAGAATGTAGCTCAGTTGGTAGTGTTAGACTAATGTGCAGTGTCAGGCTAACATACACACACACACACACACACACACACACACTGAAGCCTAGAATGTAGCTCAGTTGGTAGTGTTAGACTAATGTGCAGTGTCAGGCTAACATACACACAGACACACACACACACACACACACACACACTGAAGCCTAGAATGTAGCTCAGTTGGTAGTGTTAGACTAATGTGCAGTGTCAGGCTAACATATACACACACACACACACACACACACACACACACACTGAAGCCTAGAATGTAGCTCAGTTGGTAGTGTTAGACTAATGTGCAGAATCAGGCTAACATACACACACACACACACACACACACTGAAGCCTAGAATGTAGCTCAGTTGGTAGTGTTAGACTAATGTGCAGTGTCAGGCTAACACACACACACACACACACTGAAGCCTAGAATGTAGCTCAGTTGGTAGTGTTAGACTAATGTGCACTGTCAGGCTAACATACACACACACACTGAAGCCTAGAATGTAGCTCAGTTGGTAGTGTTAGACTAATGTGCAGTGTCAGGCTAACACACACACACACACACACTGAAGCCTAGAATGTAGCTCAGTTGGTAGTGTTAGACTAATGTGCAGTGTCAGGCTAACATACACACACACACACACACACACTGAAGCCTAGAATGTAGCTCAGTTGGTAGTGTTAGACTAATGTGCAGTGTCAGGCTAACATACACACACACACACACACACACACACACACACACTGAAGCCTAGAATGTAGCTCAGTTGGTAGTGTTAGACTAATGTGCAGTGTCAGGCTAACATACACACACACACACACACACTGAAGCCTAGAATGTAGCTCAGTTGGTAGTGTTAGACTAATGTGCAGTGTCAGGCTAACATACACACACACACACACACACACACACACACACTGAAGCCTAGAATGTAGCTCAGTTGGTAGTGTTAGACTAATGTGCAGTGTCAGGCTAACATACACACACACACACACACACACACACACACTGAAGCCTAGAATGTAGCTCAGTTGGTAGTGTTAGACTAATGTGCAGTGTCAGGCTAACATACACACACACACACACACACACACTGAAGCCTAGAATGTAGCTCAGTTGGTAGTGTTAGACTAATGTGCAGTGTCAGGCTAACACACACACACACACACACTGAAGCCTAGAATGTAGCTCAGTTGGTAGTGTTAGACTAATGTGCAGTGTCAGGCTAACATACACACACACACACACACACACACACTGAAGCCTAGAATGTAGCTCAGTTGGTAGTGTTAGACTAATGTGCAGTGTCAGGCTAACACACACACACACACACACTGAAGCCTAGAATGTAGCTCAGTTGGTAGTGTTAGACTAATGTGCAGTGTCAGGCTAACATACACACACACACACACACACTGAAGCCTAGAATGTAGCTCAGTTGGTAGTGTTAGACTAATGTGCAGTGTCAGGCTAACATACACACACACACACACACACACACACACACACTGAAGACTAGAATGTAGCTCAGTTGGTAGTGTTAGACTAATGTGCAGTGTCAGGCTAACATACACACACACACACACACACACACACACTGAAGCCTAGAATGTAGCTCAGTTGGTAGTGTTAGACTAATGTGCAGTGTCAGGCTAACATACACACACACACACACACACACACACACACACTGAAGCCTAGAATGTAGCTCAGTTGGTAGTGTTAGACTAATGTGCAGTGTCAGGCTAACATACACACACACACACACACACACACTGAAGCCTAGAATGTAGCTCAGTTGGTAGTGTTAGACTAATGTGCAGTGTCAGGCTAACACACACACACACACACACACTGAAGCCTAGAATGTAGCTCAGTTGGTAGTGTTAGACTAATGTGCAGTGTCAGGCTAACATACACACACACACACACACTGAAGCCTAGAATGTAGCTCAGTTGGTAGTGTTAGACTAATGTGCAGTGTCAGGCTAACACACACACACACACACACTGAAGCCTAGAATGTAGCTCAGTTGGTAGTGTTAGACTAATGTGCAGTGTCAGGCTAACATACACACACACACACACACACACACACTGAAGCCTAGAATGTAGCTCAGTTGGTAGTGTTAGACTAATGTGCAGTGTCAGGCTAACATACACACACACACACACACACACACACACACTGAAGCCTAGAATGTAGCTCAGTTGGTAGTGTTAGACTAATGTGCAGTGTCAGGCTAACATACACACACACACACACACACACACACTGAAGCCTAGAATGTAGCTCAGTTGGTAGTGTTAGACTAATGTGCAGTGTCAGGCTAACATACACACACACACACACACACACACACACACACACACTGAAGCCTAGAATGTAGCTCAGTTGGTAGTGTTAGACTAATGTGCAGTGTCAGGCTAACATACACACACACACACACACACACTGAAGCCTAGAATGTAGCTCAGTTGGTAGTGTTAGACTAATGTGCAGTGTCAGGCTAACATACACACACACACACACACACACACTGAAGCCTAGAATGTAGCTCAGTTGGTAGTGTTAGACTAATGTGCAGTGTCAGGCTAACACACACACACACACACACTGAAGCCTAGAATGTAGCTCAGTTGGTAGTGTTAGACTAATGTGCAGTGTCAGGCTAACATACACACACACACACACACACACACACTGAAGCCTAGAATGTAGCTCAGTTGGTAGTGTTAGACTAATGTGCAGTGTCAGGCTAACATACACACACACACACACACACACACACTGAAGCCTAGAATGTAGCTCAGTTGGTAGTGTTAGACTAATGTGCAGTGTCAGGCTAACATACACACACACACACACACACACACACACACACTGAAGCCTAGAATGTAGCTCAGTTGGTAGTGTTAGACTAATGTGCAGTGTCAGGCTAACACACACACACACACACACACACACACACTGAAGCCTAGAATGTAGCTCAGTTGGTAGTGTTAGACTAATGTGCAGTGTCAGGCTAACACACACACACACACACACACTGAAGCCTAGAATGTAGCTCAGTTGGTAGTGTTAGACTAATGTGCAGTGTCAGGCTAACATACACACACACACACACACACACACTGAAGCCTAGAATGTAGCTCAGTTGGTAGTGTTAGACTAATGTGCAGTGTCAGGCTAACATACACACACACACACACACACACACACACACTGAAGCCTAGAATGTAGCTCAGTTGGTAGTGTTAGACTAATGTGCAGTGTCAGGCTAACATACACACACACACACACACACACACACACACACTGAAGCCTAGAATGTAGCTCAGTTGGTAGTGTTAGACTAATGTGCAGTGTCAGGCTAACATACACACACACACACACACACACACACACACACACTGAAGCCTAGAATGTAGCTCAGTTGGTAGTGCTAGACTAATGTGCAGTGTCAGGCTAACATACACACACACACACACACACACACACACTGAAGCCTAGAATGTAGCTCAGTTGGTAGTGTTAGACTAATGTGCAGTGTCAGGCTAACATACACACACACACACACACACACACACACACTGAAGCCTAGAATGTAGCTCAGTTGGTAGTGTTAGACTAATGTGCAGTGTCAGGCTAACACACACACACACACACACTGAAGCCTAGAATGTAGCTCAGTTGGTAGTGCTAGACTAATGTGCAGTGTCAGGCTAACATACACACACACACACACACACTGAAGCCTAGAATGTAGCTCAGTTGGTAGTGTTAGACTAATGTGCAGTGTCAGGCTAACACACACACACACACACACACTGAAGCCTAGAATGTAGCTCAGTTGGTAGTGTTAGACTAATGTGCAGTGTCAGGCTAACATACACACACACACACACACACACTGAAGCCTAGAATGTAGCTCAGTTGGTAGTGTTAGACTAATGTGCAGTGTCAGGCTAACATACACACACACACACACACACACACACACACACACACTGAAGCCTAGAATGTAGCTCAGTTGGTAGTGTTAGACTAATGTGCAGTGTCAGGCTAACATACACACACACACACACACACTGAAGCCTAGAATGTAGCTCAGTTGGTAGTGTTAGACTAATGTGCAGTGTCAGGCTAACATACACACACACACACACACACACACACTGAAGCCTAGAATGTAGCTCAGTTGGTAGTGTTAGACTAATGTGCAGTGTCAGGCTAACATACACACACACACACACACACACACACACACTGAAGCCTAGAATGTAGCTCAGTTGGTAGTGTTAGACTAATGTGCAGTGTCAGGCTAACATACACACACACACACACACACACACTGAAGCCTAGAATGTAGCTCAGTTGGTAGTGTTAGACTAATGTGCAGTGTCAGGCTAACACACACACACACACACACTGAAGCCTAGAATGTAGCTCAGTTGGTAGTGTTAGACTAATGTGCAGTGTCAGGCTAACATACACACACACACACACACACACTGAAGCCTAGAATGTAGCTCAGTTGGTAGTGTTAGACTAATGTGCAGTGTCAGGCTAACACACACACACACACACACTGAAGCCTAGAATGTAGCTCAGTTGGTAGTGTTAGACTAATGTGCAGTGTCAGGCTAACATACACACACACACACACACACACACACTGAAGCCTAGAATGTAGCTCAGTTGGTAGTGTTAGACTAATGTGCAGTGTCAGGCTAACATACACACACACACACACACACACACACACACACTGAAGCCTAGAATGTAGCTCAGTTGGTAGTGTTAGACTAATGTGCAGTGTCAGGCTAACATACACACACACACACACACACACACACACACACACACTGAAGCCTAGAATGTAGCTCAGTTGGTAGTGTTAGACTAATGTGCAGTGTCAGGCTAACATACACACACACACACACACACACACACACACACACTGAAGCCTAGAATGTAGCTCAGTTGGTAGTGTTAGACTAATGTGCAGTGTCAGGCTAACATACACACACACACACACACACACTGAAGCCTAGAATGTAGCTCAGTTGGTAGTGTTAGACTAATGTGCAGTGTCAGGCTAACATACACACACACACACACACACACACTGAAGCCTAGAATGTAGCTCAGTTGGTAGTGTTAGACTAATGTGCAGTGTCAGGCTAACATACACACACACACTGAAGCCTAGAATGTAGCTCAGTTGGTAGTGTTAGACTAATGTGCAGTGTCAGGCTAACATACACACACACACACACACTGAAGCCTAGAATGTAGCTCAGTTGGTAGTGTTAGACTAATGTGCAGTGTCAGGCTAACATACACACACACACACACACACTGAAGCCTAGAATGTAGCTCAGTTGGTAGTGTTAGACTAATGTGCAGTGTCAGGCTAACATACACACACACACACACACACACACACACACACTGAAGCCTAGAATGTAGCTCAGTTGGTAGTGTTAGACTAATGTGCAGTGTCAGGCTAACATACACACACACACACACACACACACACACACTGAAGCCTAGAATGTAGCTCAGTTGGTAGTGTTAGACTAATGTGCAGTGTCAGGCTAACATACACACACACACACACACACACACTGAAGCCTAGAATGTAGCTCAGTTGGTAGTGTTAGACTAATGTGCAGTGTCAGGCTAACACACACACACACACACACTGAAGCCTAGAATGTAGCTCAGTTGGTAGTGTTAGACTAATGTGCAGTGTCAGGCTAACATACACACACACACACACACACTGAAGCCTAGAATGTAGCTCAGTTGGTAGTGTTAGACTAATGTGCAGTGTCAGGCTAACATACACACACACACACACACACACACACACTGAAGCCTAGAATGTAGCTCAGTTGGTAGTGTTAGACTAATGTGCAGTGTCAGGCTAACATACACACACACACACACACACACTGAAGCCTAGAATGTAGCTCAGTTGGTAGTGTTAGACTAATGTGCAGTGTCAGGCTAACATACACACACACACACACACTGAAGCCTAGAATGTAGCTCAGTTGGTAGTGTTAGACTAATGTGCAGTGTCAGGCTAACATACACACACACACACACACACTGAAGCCTAGAATGTAGCTCAGTTGGTAGTGTTAGACTAATGTGCAGTGTCAGGCTAACATACACACACACACACACACACACACACACACACTGAAGCCTAGAATGTAGCTCAGTTGGTAGTGTTAGACTAATGTGCAGTGTCAGGCTAACATACACACACACACACACACACACACTGAAGCCTAGAATGTAGCTCAGTTGGTAGTGTTAGACTAATGTGCAGTGTCAGGCTAACATACACACACACACACACACACACACTGAAGCCTAGAATGTAGCTCAGTTGGTAGTGTTAGACTAATGTGCAGTGTCAGGCTAACACACACACACACACACACTGAAGCCTAGAATGTAGCTCAGTTGGTAGTGTTAGACTAATGTGCAGTGTCAGGCTAACATACACACACACACACACACACTGAAGCCTAGAATGTAGCTCAGTTGGTAGTGTTAGACTAATGTGCAGTGTCAGGCTAACATACACACACACACACACACACACACACACTGAAGCCTAGAATGTAGCTCAGTTGGTAGTGTTAGACTAATGTGCAGTGTCAGGCTAACATACACACACACACACACACACACACACACACACACTGAAGCCTAGAATGTAGCTCAGTTGGTAGTGTTAGACTAATGTGCAGTGTCAGGCTAACATACACACACACACACACACACACACACACACACTGAAGCCTAGAATGTAGCTCAGTTGGTAGTGTTAGACTAATGTGCAGTGTCAGGCTAACATACACACACACACACACACACACACTGAAGCCTAGAATGTAGCTCAGTTGGTAGTGTTAGACTAATGTGCAGTGTCAGGCTAACACACACACACACACACACACTGAAGCCTAGAATGTAGCTCAGTTGGTAGTGTTAGACTAATGTGCAGTGTCAGGCTAACATACACACACACACACACACTGAAGCCTAGAATGTAGCTCAGTTGGTAGTGTTAGACTAATGTGCAGTGTCAGGCTAACACACACACACACACACACTGAAGCCTAGAATGTAGCTCAGTTGGTAGTGTTAGACTAATGTGCAGTGTCAGGCTAACATACACACACACACACACACACACACACTGAAGCCTAGAATGTAGCTCAGTTGGTAGTGTTAGACTAATGTGCAGTGTCAGGCTAACATACACACACACACACACACACACACACACACACACTGAAGCCTAGAATGTAGCTCAGTTGGTAGTGTTAGACTAATGTGCAGTGTCAGGCTAACATACACACACACACACACACACACACACACTGAAGCCTAGAATGTAGCTCAGTTGGTAGTGTTAGACTAATGTGCAGTGTCAGGCTAACATACACACACACACACACACACACTGAAGCCTAGAATGTAGCTCAGTTGGTAGTGTTAGACTAATGTGCAGTGTCAGGCTAACATACACACACACACACACACACACACTGAAGCCTAGAATGTAGCTCAGTTGGTAGTGTTAGACTAATGTGCAGTGTCAGGCTAACACACACACACACACACACTGAAGCCTAGAATGTAGCTCAGTTGGTAGTGTTAGACTAATGTGCAGTGTCAGGCTAACATACACACACACACACACACTGAAGCCTAGAATGTAGCTCAGTTGGTAGTGTTAGACTAATGTGCAGTGTCAGGCTAACATACACACACACACACACACACACACACACACACACACACACACTGAAGCCTAGAATGTAGCTCAGTTGGTAGTGTTAGACTAATGTGCAGTGTCAGGCTAACATACACACACACACACACACACACACTGAAGCCTAGAATGTAGCTCAGTTGGTAGTGTTAGACTAATGTGCAGTGTCAGGCTAACACACACACACACACACACACACACACACTGAAGCCTAGAATGTAGCTCAGTTGGTAGTGTTAGACTAATGTGCAGTGTCAGGCTAACACACACACACACACACACACTGAAGCCTAGAATGTAGCTCAGTTGGTAGTGTTAGACTAATGTGCAGTGTCAGGCTAACATACACACACACACACACACACACACTGAAGCCTAGAATGTAGCTCAGTTGGTAGTGTTAGACTAATGTGCAGTGTCAGGCTAACATACACACACACACACACACACACACACACACACACACTGAAGCCTAGAATGTAGCTCAGTTGGTAGTGTTAGACTAATGTGCAGTGTCAGGCTAACATACACACACACACACACACACACACACACACTGAAGCCTAGAATGTAGCTCAGTTGGTAGTGTTAGACTAATGTGCAGTGTCAGGCTAACATACACACACACACACACACACACACACACACACACACTGAAGCCTAGAATGTAGCTCAGTTGGTAGTGCTAGACTAATGTGCAGTGTCAGGCTAACATACACACACACACACACACACACACACTGAAGCCTAGAATGTAGCTCAGTTGGTAGTGTTAGACTAATGTGCAGTGTCAGGCTAACATACACACACACACACACACACACACTGAAGCCTAGAATGTAGCTCAGTTGGTAGTGTTAGACTAATGTGCAGTGTCAGGCTAACACACACACACACACACACTGAAGCCTAGAATGTAGCTCAGTTGGTAGTGCTAGACTAATGTGCAGTGTCAGGCTAACATACACACACACACACACACACACACACTGAAGCCTAGAATGTAGCTCAGTTGGTAGTGTTAGACTAATGTGCAGTGTCAGGCTAACACACACACACACACACACACTGAAGCCTAGAATGTAGCTCAGTTGGTAGTGTTAGACTAATGTGCAGTGTCAGGCTAACATACACACACACACACACACACACTGAAGCCTAGAATGTAGCTCAGTTGGTAGTGTTAGACTAATGTGCAGTGTCAGGCTAACATACACACACACACACACACACACACACTGAAGCCTAGAATGTAGCTCAGTTGGTAGTGTTAGACTAATGTGCAGTGTCAGGCTAACATACACACACACACACACACACTGAAGCCTAGAATGTAGCTCAGTTGGTAGTGTTAGACTAATGTGCAGTGTCAGGCTAACATACACACACACACACACACACACACACACACACTGAAGCCTAGAATGTAGCTCAGTTGGTAGTGTTAGACTAATGTGCAGTGTCAGGCTAACATACACACACACACACACACACACACACACACACTGAAGCCTAGAATGTAGCTCAGTTGGTAGTGTTAGACTAATGTGCAGTGTCAGGCTAACATACACACACACACACACACACACACACTGAAGCCTAGAATGTAGCTCAGTTGGTAGTGTTAGACTAATGTGCAGTGTCAGGCTAACACACACACACACACACACTGAAGCCTAGAATGTAGCTCAGTTGGTAGTGTTAGACTAATGTGCAGTGTCAGGCTAACATACACACACACACACACACACACTGAAGCCTAGAATGTAGCTCAGTTGGTAGTGTTAGACTAATGTGCAGTGTCAGGCTAACACACACACACACACACACTGAAGCCTAGAATGTAGCTCAGTTGGTAGTGTTAGACTAATGTGCAGTGTCAGGCTAACATACACACACACACACACACACACACACTGAAGCCTAGAATGTAGCTCAGTTGGTAGTGTTAGACTAATGTGCAGTGTCAGGCTAACATACACACACACACACACACACACACACACACTGAAGCCTAGAATGTAGCTCAGTTGGTAGTGTTAGACTAATGTGCAGTGTCAGGCTAACATACACACACACACACACACACACACACACACACTGAAGCCTAGAATGTAGCTCAGTTGGTAGTGTTAGACTAATGTGCAGTGTCAGGCTAACACACACACACACACACACACTGAAGCCTAGAATGTAGCTCAGTTGGTAGTGTTAGACTAATGTGCAGTGTCAGGCTAACATACACACACACACACACACACACTGAAGCCTAGAATGTAGCTCAGTTGGTAGTGTTAGACTAATGTGCAGTGTCAGGCTAACACACACACACACACACACTGAAGCCTAGAATGTAGCTCAGTTGGTAGTGTTAGACTAATGTGCAGTGTCAGGCTAACATACACACACACACACACACACACACACTGAAGCCTAGAATGTAGCTCAGTTGGTAGTGTTAGACTAATGTGCAGTGTCAGGCTAACATACACACACACACACACACACACACACACACACACACTGAAGCCTAGAATGTAGCTCAGTTGGTAGTGTTAGACTAATGTGCAGTGTCAGGCTAACATACACACACACACACACACACACTGAAGCCTAGAATGTAGCTCAGTTGGTAGTGTTAGACTAATGTGCAGTGTCAGGCTAACATACACACACACACACACACACACACTGAAGCCTAGAATGTAGCTCAGTTGGTAGTGTTAGACTAATGTGCAGTGTCAGGCTAACACACACACACACACACACTGAAGCCTAGAATGTAGCTCAGTTGGTAGTGTTAGACTAATGTGCAGTGTCAGGCTAACATACACACACACACACACACACACACTGAAGCCTAGAATGTAGCTCAGTTGGTAGTGTTAGACTAATGTGCAGTGTCAGGCTAACATACACACACACACACACACACACACACACACACACTGAAGCCTAGAATGTAGCTCAGTTGGTAGTGTTAGACTAATGTGCAGTGTCAGGCTAACATACACACACACACACACACACACACACACACTGAAGCCTAGAATGTAGCTCAGTTGGTAGTGTTAGACTAATGTGCAGTGTCAGGCTAACACACACACACACACACACACACACACTAAAGCCTAGAATGTAGCTCAGTTGGTAGTGTTAGACTAATGTGCAGTGTCAGGCTAACACACACACACACACACACACTGAAGCCTAGAATGTAGCTCAGTTGGTAGTGTTAGACTAATGTGCAGTGTCAGGCTAACACACACACACACACACACTGAAGCCTAGAATGTAGCTCAGTTGGTAGTGTTAGACTAATGTGCAGTGTCAGGCTAACATACACACACACACACACACACACACACACACACTGAAGCCTAGAATGTAGCTCAGTTGGTAGTGTTAGACTAATGTGCAGTGTCAGGCTAACATACACACACACACACACACACACACACACTGAAGCCTAGAATGTAGCTCAGTTGGTAGTGCTAGACTAATGTGCAGTGTCAGGCTAACATACACACACACACACACACACACACACACACACTGAAGCCTAGAATGTAGCTCAGTTGGTAGTGTTAGACTAATGTGCAGTGTCAGGCTAACACACACACACACACACACTGAAGCCTAGAATGTAGCTCAGTTGGTAGTGTTAGACTAATGTGCAGTGTCAGGCTAACATACACACACACACACACACTGAAGCCTAGAATGTAGCTCAGTTGGTAGTGTTAGACTAATGTGCAGTGTCAGGCTAACATACACACACACACACACACACACACACACACACTGAAGCCTAGAATGTAGCTCAGTTGGTAGTGTTAGACTAATGTGCAGTGTCAGGCTAACACACACACACACACACACTGAAGCCTAGAATGTAGCTCAGTTGGTAGTGTTAGACTAATGTGCAGTGTCAGGCTAACATACACACACACACACACACTGAAGCCTAGAATGTAGCTCAGTTGGTAGTGTTAGACTAATGTGCAGTGTCAGGCTAACATACACACACACACACACACACACACACACACACACTGAAGCCTAGAATGTAGCTCAGTTGGTAGTGTTAGACTAATGTGCAGTGTCAGGCTAACACACACACACACACACACTGAAGCCTAGAATGTAGCTCAGTTGGTAGTGTTAGACTAATGTGCAGTGTCAGGCTAACATACACACACACACACACACTGAAGCCTAGAATGTAGCTCAGTTGGTAGTGTTAGACTAATGTGCAGTGTCAGGCTAACATACACACACACACACACACACACACACACACACACTGAAGCCTAGAATGTAGCTCAGTTGGTAGTGTTAGACTAATGTGCAGTGTCAGGCTAACACACACACACACACACACACACACACACACTGAAGCCTAGAATGTAGCTCAGTTGGTAGTGTTAGACTAATGTGCAGTGTCAGGCTAGCATACACACACACACACACACACACACTGAAGCCTAGAATGTAGCTCAGTTGGTAGTGTTAGACTAACATGGGCAAAGTTATCCTCAAACACCGCACAAAGCATGGTGGCACCAGCAAACCTGTGATCTCAAGTCTTGGGAAAAGGAAGCAAGAGGATGGAGAGTTTGGGGCAAGCTGAGGCTGTCTCAAAAGTAGTCATCATCATCATCATCATCATCATTCTAGCCAGGCAGTGGTGGCACACTCCTTTAATCCCAGCACTTGGGAGGCAGAGGCAGGTGGATTTCTGAGTTCGAGGCCATCCTGGTCTTCAGAGTGAGTTCCAGGACAGCCAGGGCTACACAGAGAAACCCTGTCTCGAAAAAAACCAAAAACAAACAAACAAACAAACAAATAAACAAAAGACAAAAGAAAATGCCTTGGGGTTGTTGAGATGGCTCATAAGACCACTGTCTGCTCTTGCAGAGGTTCTGAGTTCGCACTCCAGCAACCACATGGTGGCTAATGATCATCTGTAGTGGGATCTGGCGCCCTCTTCTGGCATGCAGGTGTACATGCAGACAGACAGAGCGCTTACAGCCAGATTTTTTTTTTTAATTTTATTTTATGCGAGTGCTCTATTTGCATGTACTCCTGCACACCAGAAGAGGGTGTCAGATTCCATTACAGATGATTGTGAGCCACCATGTGGCTGCTGGGGATTAAACTCAGGACCTCTGGAAGAGCAGTCAGTCAGTGCTTTTCTTCTTTTTTTTTTTAATCTATTTATTTTTATTCTTATTTTAGGTACACTGGTGTTTTGACTGAATATATCTGTATAAGGGAGTTTGGATTTCCCTGGAACAGACAGGAGTTATACACAGTTATGAGCTGCCATGTGGGTGCTGGGAATCGAACCTGGGTCCTCTGGAAGAGTAGCCAATGCTCTGAACAGCTGAGCCATCTCTTCAGCCCTCACAGCTGGATCTTATGTAGGCGTTTTCCCAGTTGAGGTTCCCTCTTTTCAGATGACTCTAGTTTATGCCAAGTTGACATAAGACCTGTCAACACAGATGCCTCATTCAATAGTTAAATGTATAGACTGATAATCCAGAGGACTCAAGTTCAGGTCCAGCCAAACAACTTAGTTGGCTCTTAACTGTAACTCCTCCCACTGCAGAGGATCCAGGTCCTCCTGGCTTTCCCTGTCAGGCAATCTTCAGACTTTCCATCACAAACCCTGCCTCTTCCTGTCCTTCCTCCCATTTTTTAAAAAATTTTTTATTTATTATATATAAGTACACTGTAGCTGTCTTCAGACACTCCAGAAGAGGGCATCAGATCTCATTATGGATGGTTGTGAGCCACCATGTGTTTGCTGGGATTTGAACTCAGGACTTTTGGAAGAGCAATCAGTGCTCTTAACCACTGAGCCATCTCTCCAATTATTTTTTAATATGCATGAGTATTTTGCCTCCATATATGTGTATGCAGCATGTTCATGCTTAGGGCTTAGGAAGATCAGTATAGACTTTTTTTTTTTTTTTTTTTTTTTTTTTTTTGGTTTTTTGAGACAGGGTTTCTCTGTGTAGCCCTGGCTGTCCTGGAACTCACTCTGTAGACCAGGCTGGCCTCGAACTCAGAAATCTGCCTGCCTCTGCCTCCCGAGTGCTGGGATCACAGGCATGTGCCACCACCACCCAGCATCAGGAGGATCTCTTAAGTTTGATGCTAGCTTGGTCTACAAAATTAGCCCAGGACAGCCAGGGCTATGCAGAGAAACCCTGTCTCAAAAAACTAAAACCAACCAACCAAACAAACAAACAACTATTTACGGGCAGAAGTACACGCCTTTAATCCCAGAACTTGCGGAGGCAGAGGCAGGCAGATCTCTGAGTTTGAGATCAGCCTGGTCTACAGAATAAATTCCAGGACAGCCAAGTCTACACAGACAAACCCTATCTTGAAAACCCCAAGCCGGGCGGTGGTGGCGCACGCCTGTGATCCTAGCACTTGGGAGGCAGAGGCAGGCGGATTTTTGAGTTTGAGGCCAGCCTGGTCTACAGAGTGAGTTCTACGACAGCCAGGGCTATACAGGGAAACCCTGTCTCAGAAAAAAGAAAAAAGAAAGAAAACCCCAAAACAGGACTGAAGAGATAGCTCAGCAGTTAAGAGCATCGACTGCTCTTCTGAAGGTCCTGAGTTCAAATCCCAGCAACCACATGGTGGCTCACAACCCTCTGTAATGAGATCCGATGCCCTCTTCTGGGGTGTTTGAAGACAGCTACAGTGTACTTACATATAACAATAAATAAATCTTAAAAAGAAAGAAAGAAAGAGAACAGCCGGGCAATAGTGGCACATACCTTTAATCCCAGCACTTGGGAGGCAGAGGCAAGCAGATTTCTGAGTTCGAGGCCAGCCTGGTCTACAGAGTGAGTTCCAGGACAGCCAGGGCTACACAGAGAAACCCTGTCTCGACAAAACAAAACAAAAACAAAAAACATAAAAAGAGAGAGAGAGAGAGAGAGAGAGAGGGAGATCCTCCTGCCTCCCCTGCTGTAGGATTACAGCATATACCTCTATGCCCAGAAAAAGTTTGTTTTTTTTCTTTTTGGTTTTTTGGATTTGGTTTTTTTCAAGACAGGGTTTCTCTGTATAGCCCTGGCTGTCCTGGAACTCACTCTAGACCAGGCTGGCCTCGAACTCAGAAATCTGCCTGCCTCTGCCTCCCAGAGTGCTGGGATTACAGGCGTGCGCCACCACCACCCAGCCAGAAAAAGGTTTTAATTGTGGAAAATTGATAGTAACAGGTGGCTTGATTTAAAATATATTTATGAAATGGGGGATGGAGAAATGGCTCAGCAGTTAAGAGCTTTTCCAGAAAGACATAACTGATTTCCAGCATCCACCTGACAGGTGATAACCATCTAAAACTCCGGGTCCAGGGAATCCATCACTCTCCTCTAGCCTCCTTTGAACTCAGACTAAACACTCATACACATAATGGTGACTTTTTTTTTTTTTTTTTTAATGGTGACTTTTAAAATGCTGAATATCGCTGGGCGGTGGTGGCACATGCCTGTAATCCCAACACTCTGGTCATGGAGGTGTAGGCTTGCAGAATTTCCTGAAGAGGCAGGAGGACTGCTGTGGGTTCAAGGCCAGCCTAGTAGTCTATATAGAAAATTCCAGCACAACCAGAATTTCATAGAGATATCTTACAAAAATAAAAAAACAAACCATAAACAAAACAGGCATGACAAGGAAGACAGTTCAAGGACATTGCATGCACTACATTTGTACACTAGATGGCAGCAAAATCCAGTCACTTCCTACTCAGTTGCCTAGCTTGCCTTGTCGAGCCAACTAAGTACACTATGCGTGTACAGGGTTGCATTGTGAGCCAGGCAGTTCTCAAGTTTGTCAACTGATCAGAGGCAGGAGCTTGATAGTCAACAATCCAGGTGGCCGAGCATACTGGAGCACCTGAGCAATCCCACTCAGGAGGCTGAGGCACAACTTTAATTTCACCATCCTGGGCTGCATAAGGAGCACCTGTCTGGTGATATTACGGCCCTACCTTAAAAAAAAAAAAAAAAAAAAAATCACATCTTCCAAGATCTCTCCCCAAACCCTTCTTCTCCTAATTTCAGGTGTTCGTAGGAAGATGCTATGCTGCTGGCCCTGTACCAATCGGCTTTTAGGGCTAGACATCAAAGGCCTGTTTGGGGAAAGTGATTGTTGGAGAATCCTTTGTACAGCTAGAGCTTGTGGACAAGCACAGGAATGTACAGAACCCAGAGGCTTGTCACTGCAACTTCCAAAGTTGAGGCCCAAGGACCCAAATTCAGAGTCACCCTGGCCTACACAAAGCTAAGATGAAGCCTCCAGATCTGTATCTAACCCTTACCCTTTGGGAAATTTACAAGCATGCTTTCTGTTGTTTTGCTCCCAATCCTGGCCCCCAAATCAGGAAGTGTGGGGCCCCAACCTCTGTTCATCTCTTGCTCTCCAGTGAAGTCTCTGTGCCTCACCTCAGCAAAGCAAGTTACTCACATGGGCTAACTCAGAACGGGCCCTTACTGAGGTGTGTGGCAGGGGCCTGGCGAGCAGGCAGGTGAGGCACCTCAGCTGTGAGACTGTCCTGTACTGCAGGAACACCAAGACGGAGCTCAGAGACAGTGCCTAGGATTGCCTTGGAGAGACCATGCTGCTCACCCGAGGACTTGGCTCAGCCCCTTTGAACTGGTTGATGCCAGCACAGGTTCCCAGCCCTGGGAGCTGAACCATCAATGCAGGATGGTTTTGCCCAGGGGTAAGGCCTGAGAGCAGCAGGCAAGGCACCCTGGGACCTAGGGGCCTGTCCTCACAGCAGCAAGTTGTCTGTCTGATCAAAGACATGCAGCCCTTCAAGTATGAGAAAGCAGAAGTGGGGGTTTTTTTCTGTGTAGACAAGGCTTGAGCCCAGAGATGTAGAAGTAAAAGGTGTACAGCACCACACCCAGCCAAACTGTTCATTCTTAAGGAATGGGAAGTCTTTCCCCAGTCCCAGTGGCAAACATGGCCACATTCCCATGAACTAGTTTCATCTCTAGAACCTCTCTGACCTCCAAACACTCACAGTGCACATGCTTACACACCGTATTGCATGCACTCAAGTTCCCTTTCTCCATGGGAATGTTTTTGGGCCTTTAGACCACGTACAACCCTGGATTTCACCAACTACATGAAAATTAGTCTTCCACCCAGTGCCAGGTACACTGGAGCAAAGCAAAACGCCTTTGACACCCTTCTCCCATTTACTCAGGGACAACCCAGGATGTTTTCAGAGTAGAGCCTCAACAGCAGGAAGGCCTTGTATCCATCCTGGAGGTGCAAGAGTAACCACCCAAGCTCAACCTTAGAGCAGCCACCTGCATGAAGATCCATGTAGCAAAGGAAACAAGGCAAGCCTCACTATCCGGAGAAGCTGACAGATCAGAAATTCAGTTTAGTTAGGTTTAGAGTAAGCCTGTGTTTCATACAAAGAACCACACAACGAGAGATCTTTAGTTTTTATTTTATAAAGTCAAAGTATTTAATAGTAGGAGGTATGTCGATTCAGTAATAGATGAATTGGGCATAATCTGAAAAAGACAATGCAGGCAGTCAATAGTTACTGAGTCAACACTGAGGCTGGGCTGTGACATCAGCTCCCCATATGCAGAGCCTATTGAACACTCTAAGAAAATTGTGGAGGCCTCATTTAGAGTCAAGCAAAGACACCGCAGGGACTTGAACCCCGTCCTGGAAACCAGGAGTGCCAACCACCGGTATCTTTTGCTTTTTTTTTAAAGCTAGGGAAAGGCCAAAAAGCAAAACCTGAGAAAACAAAGTTTGTTTTCTCAGGAAAAGAAAAACCTTTAACAACCCTACTGACGAATCTGCTTCCGCTAAGATGCTAGCTTGGCCAAGTCTGTTATGTCCACCTGAAAGAGTCTGAGCAGAGAAATTTTGCAATCCCACCCAACAGCTTCCTACAAAGGCTTGCCTTTGAGCTGACTTCCTACGTTCCCACCCAGCATTGGTATATCAAAACACTACTATACCCTTGAACGGTTTGTTTAGTCTGAGTAGGTGCTACGGATTAACATCTTAACTACTTAGCTGTGGTTTTAATGTTAAATTATAGGCAAGGGAAAAATGGCCTTTTCTGGTGCGACCCACAGGACCTCGGCACCATGGTTACCTTGAAACCGGTAAGGCATCATGACCTCAAGGATCCGGCTACTGGTTGCATCAAGGTGAGGGGTGAAGGGTCTGTGATTAGGCCAAAGGCACGGGGTGGCGATGTGGCAGAGAAATCACTTGTGGGGAGACCTTGTAACAGGATTCTGGAAAAGCTAGGGAAAAGCGGTTGCCCTTTCCCCCTTTTCCCTCCCCTGCAAGCACAGCTTGAGATTTGGGCTGGTAATGGCTGCTATAAAAACAGCTTTTTTCAGATGTTAAAACAAGCCCAGGGCCTCAAGTATTCTTTGGATGCTTCAACTCCAGCAAGGTGTTGCGGTAGGGTAGTCCTCACTGATACTTGAAACCATGATACCGCTTTGGTCTTGATACAATACTGCTTGACAATTGCTTGATTGACTCTTGCCACACAGGAAGGCTCCGCTGTCCTACATTAAGCCTTCAGTGCCTTTAAGTGAGGGGTACCTGAAAAATCTTAAAAAAAGGCTTAGCGCCCACCTCACCCCTCCACCCCAAGGCCGACAATACATCACATGCCTGCTGCTCCAGCATGAAGCTGAAGAGGATTCAATACTAATTATCAGTAGCTAATCTTAAACAAGAAAAGGCTCGTTCACCTGTTGTCATCATTGTCCACTGGTGAATTCAATTCAACCGGAAGCTCCTTCTATAGTCTGAAGTACATCTGAAAGAACTAGGGCTTCCCAATCCCCACATTGAAAATGGAATGTCTGCTTCACTTATTGATTTAAAGTAAATGGGCTAGTTTTCCTTACTGGGTCTGGCTTCTCTGGCCCCTCGAATAGATGTCTGCTGTTTTCAATGTTCCTGTATGTAAGAATTAAGACCAAGGAAGGGGAGAGAAACACCTACACAAAGACAATGCACTAAACGACCATGGAACTGTAAAAACATTTCCACTTGCCAGTTAAAATTTCTTCAAGAATGTTGCTTGTCTGAATTTATTTCTTGTCAGATTTTAACTTGAATCTGGAAGAGACTAAAGGCTTCAGTGCTCCCTCCCCCCCTTCACCAGAAATGAACAAAAACATTTACCTAAGCAGCACGGCAAAGGGGCGTGGCTTTAATCACAAACACATGTTACTTAAAGCTGCAGAGCCACTTTCTCAACACTCAGCCTGTAGGACTCAGGGCTTTCCTCCAACAATCACTACTCCAAACATTTGGGCAAACAACTGTAATCATACTCCAGTCGAGTCACAATGCATTCTAATAGCAGCAGATTGGAACAGTACTGCACATATTACTTGCCAAGAACAGACAAAACCTGAAGTCAAGACACCTGCATTCTGTGTGGTCTGTAAAAAAAAGCTAGAACAAGTAAGCCCCATCCCCCTCCTCCCTTCCCTCCAAATTCCAGGAAAAGCAAACTCACTGCAGGTCTCACACACTCACTAGCAGAACAGAAGACAGAGGCAAGCGCTTATATGCAACCAAAGTCCTGAGCAGCTCCATGAGGATGAAATGAGGCCTCTGCAAAGGAAAACTCTTTAAAACCCACATGCCCGACCCAGCTCGTGAGGTGACAGAAAGGCTGACGTGGATGAGATGGTCGTAAGCATTTAAACTCAACATGCACATTTGGAAATGTCTGAAAGTCTTACCCTAGGTGTTTAGCCATGGTCAAATTAGACCCCCTGACTTTCTCTGGAAACAAAATATGTAGTTACCTTTTACTCTGACCATCATCTCCCACCTGCCTAAGGTACTTAGGCCTTAGTTAGAGGGCCTCTATGTCAGGCCTGCAATATTAAATGCTCATCTCATCACTGCATGGAGAATAAAATTTGTCTTTCCTGCCTGAAAGTTAATTTCGGTCTTCTGGCTCAAGTCCTGATCTTGTCCATTTTAGTGTTCGAAGACAAGTTCTGTAAAGATTAGAGAAGAACATTCCCCCCAAAATTGCCCAACACTAACTACAGACAACAAATAAGACTTTATTTAAATAAGGAGACAGCCTTCTAAATACATACATTCTCTAGTGTGAAGTATTTTTATTAATTTGTATGACTTAATGATTTTAAGCACAAGTACATTGAGCACATATAAATTTTAGCAACATGAACATCTGACTTTTAGCACATAATGAATGCTATGTCCCTTTCATAGGGTCCTCAAGATTCAAAAGATTCCTTAATTTTGCAAACAATGTAATTAAGGCAGGCACTAATCATGTATGAGGCTTTTGTGATGAAATTTAGGAAGCAAAAGCCTGTTACTATCCCCTCATGAAAGCCCACTGGCACAAGGCTTAGAATTTTTAAAAAGCTGGATGGAAAACTACTCACAATCCTGAACTGCCCTAAGGGGTTAAACATTCAATATCTTCACAGATCTTATTTAAAAAAAAAAAAAAAGCACTTATTTATCCCTAACATGCAATACTGCAGATTCAAGTTAAACTTATCTGTCAACAGCAGTCTGCTGTTTCCTGCTCCGAGATGAAATGAAGCAACTCTTCTGCTTATGAAGAGAAACCTGTCTGAGGCAAACGAAAGATTGGCACACTGCACCGCCTCAAGCCACTCGATCCCACTCATCTCAATAAGATCAGCTTCTTTTTACTCCGGGATTAATGTAGCATTTTCACTTCATTTTTATTCTGCTTTTGTAAAAGCAGTTTTGAGATGAACATTTGATCTTCACTGTTTTTCATCAATTCTTTACTTTTGTGAATAAAGCTTGGTAAGCCATTAACTTTTAAAGGTAGATTTCCATAATTTTACACCGGTGGCTTTCATTTGGTTAATTTTTTTTGCATATGCAGATTTTCCTCAGTAGTAACAATCCCGGGCTCATGCTCATCCCCATGGAGACATGATCTTTTCTGCCTTTACTTATCCCTCATTCACCAAGGAGCTGTTCCCTCTGCATCTATGTCATCACACTGCCAGGCTGGTTATGACTCAAGATGATATCTGAAAAAGGTCTACAGAAAAAAAAAAGGTTTCCCCTCCCTCATCAACAAAAGCCCACCCTCGAAGAGATATTCAGGCTGAATTATCACAATTTTAAAATAATATAAGTTACAAATAAATACAAGTATACAATGCACAAAAAAAAAAAGCATACCTTTACATCTTGTTTAGTCACAAGGAAAACCATTTCTCCTACACTAGGAAAAAGACTTGCTTATACAAAACTGAGATGGAATCTCTTACTTGATAATATAAAAGCTATCACCAGAAGAAATCCCTTCAGGATCATTAAAGCCACATCCTTTGCTCTGAAGTTCCTATAGTAGTTATTAAGATACATTAAGTCACCTGAAAAAAATGTCAAAAGAGAACCACACACTACAATCTATATCCAGTAGCTTCTAAAGAATCCCCACTGTAGCTTTCACTTCATTCCAGTGGACCAGACCAACCCCCAAGCCCTACACTTTCAAGGGAACAGACAACTGTTGTGATTTATTTTCCTTGCCCACAAGACTGGTGGGAAGACCCAAGGCCATCTTCAACTGCCCAACTCAAAAAAAAAAAGGGGAAAAAAAAGGAAAGCAAAAACTGTATTGGGAGTTACTTGCCAACTTGAAAGCTGAGATTTCCTCAGTTTTTCCAAATATTTAAGTTCTCTGGTATGATTATCTGAAATCATAAACTAAACAATTACCTAACACCCCCACCCACCCAAACACAACAGGCCACATCCAACTAAGTTTGCCCCTCCCCTTTAATGAAATAAATATTAAGTCACGATGCTTGAAAACTTAACTTCACCATCTGGCCTAGCTCCTGAGGTTCTCCTGAGGTGACTGTGAACCAAAGCTGCACTGTGCTGTACTTCAGCAGCAACTGGGCAAACTCTTCCAAGGGTAAAAGGCAGCTCCAGTCCCTGAAGGTGTCGTGCCAACAGCATAGCAGTACACGCCTTCTCTAACCCAGTGTGCCAACAGAACTATAGCATCTGTGGAAAATCTTAGAAAAAAACATTTCCCCCGACCCACTCCTCCCTGTTAAGACCAAACCCAAATAAATATTCCAAGTAAAAATGTTTAAAAGATTAGCAATTTTACAAGTCTCATTAAGGGAGGGGGACAGAATAAACCACCAGCCATTCCGACAATGGACAGCTCCTCCACTCAGTATGAAAGCTATTCATCCTCTAATTTCTAGAAACTGTAAACCTGTTGAGTTCTGCTTATCCTGATACTGGATTTTCTTTTTTCTGGTTCCCTTGAGTCATCTGCCTTTAGGTTCTAGACAGACCTAAGGGGAAAAGAACTCAAAATATATTTTGTCCCCATACCCCCAAAAGCACTTTACCCAATCAATTACCTCCCCTACACAGTAGGAGACTTGGAGAAGCCTGCAGTAGGTCAGCTGTCCACAAACTACAAGTTCTTACAAAACTGGGAGATTGTGCTGGTTCTACCATTGATTCCCCTCAAATCGGATAAGACAACTTGCCATCTACCACTCTTCTGGGCCTTGGCAGTCTGCCCTCAAAGCTTCAGACAAGATTCAAGAGGACATAACCCTGAAAAAGAAAAACCTACAACACCCGCAAAGCCTACAACTCCCCCATTACTATTAAGACAAAATAAACAAGTTACCATCCAAGTTACAGAAAAACACCACCATGTTGCCAGCCTCACGGAATGTTACCGCACCACATGCTCTCCCTGCAGCCTTTCTTGCACACTGGCATGCTGGTCTAGGAGCCGCTATCTATTCTCTCCACAACGCCTGCTCGCTTCCTCCGCGCAGTTGACAAGCCAAGCCGCCAGCTAGCTTCATCACCACCTCCACTGGCTCCACCTTCCTGGACTCCTCTCCTAGCTTCACCACCACATGGTTATGGCTCTTCTTCCTAGCTTCCTCCACAGAGCCGCACTGCTTCCTGGGCTATCTTCACCATGCACTGCTGCTGCTGGCTCCTCCGTCCTTCCTAGCTTCACCAAACTGGCTTCGGGGGCTCCTGTCTTCCTAGGTTCACTGAATCCACTTCTGTGTAGACCTGGGTCAGCTGCCAATGCTAGTCCTTATGATTTTTAAAGCACCTCAGCTCAAGTCCAATGCAAAATGCTGACAATCTTGAAATTGTTATCAAAGTTCTTTTGTTAAATAAACAAAGATATGCTACAAGGCTTTTAGTATTCTTCTAACTCTTCAAACGCATTCTGCCTCAATTTTAATTCAGTTCTAGTAGCTTTGATAGCTTCTCTTGTAAAGCGGCTGTCTACAGACTTCTAAGCTGCTTGCTCCAGAAAATTGAATTTATGGCTTTAAAAATAACTTCCTTCTGACTTTGAGATTTTATATCTTATCCAACCTTTTGGTCTCAATCTGATCTTCTGTGCCTATCTTGAATGCTGGCATCCAAAGTTGTCTGAACTTCCTTTTGGTTTTTCTATCTTCGCTTCTATCTTCTAGTTTTCTTCAGCTTCCTACCTGTGAGTTTATACCTTTTCTGTCTTCTACAGATGCTTCGTCTTCTATTTCCCTATCTTCTCTACTTTTCTTCACCTTCCTGTGCCTTCTTCGTTTTTCACTTCCATTTTCTAATCTTCTTTCTCCGAATACTAATCTACCACTTCTATCTTCCCTGTTTCCAACTCGTGCCTTCAAACAAACATGCGCCAGTCGAGGGCCTTCACCTTAACCTATTTTTCTCAAATCTTTTTAAACTACACCTCGTTTTCAAACTATTATCTACAGCTTTATTGTTAAGTGCCATTTAGATTCTGTTTAGGTAACCTTTTTAATCTACAAGGCTGACCTTCAAACTTGAACCTTTTAGGACTCCTTAATACCTCTTTACAATCTTCTAAACTAATCTAGATAAATGCTTCAGGTCAGCCTCCATCGTACTGTACAAATACTTTTCTTCTCTCTTCCTTTTTCAGTCTGTTTAAATAAGCTTTCATATTTTCTCTTAAAATCCTAAATTATATTAACAGTATTATCTCGAGAAGCTACTCTATTAACTAACTTTAGAGTTCTAATTTCTTTTTATTACTTCATCTTTTTAAAAAGACACTTATCTGGATTCCTCAGGCTGTCTCCTGCCTCACCAGTCGCCTCTGCTCTCGCTGCCTGAATGCCTGACGCAGGGCCGCGAGCTCCGGTATTTATTGCGAAGGGACAACTCACTCCACCGGAACCCAGTAACCCTCCGCCACCTTGGTGCAGGAAGAAAAATAGTCCCTCAGCGAGTTAAAAATAGATCCTAACTACCAAGTTTCTAGATTTTTCTTGACGGTGTGTGGGTCTGCGTGCCTTGCAAATACAGAGAAATATTTAAGCCAGCAAGTACAAATATGTTTAAAGTTTCTGGGTCACAAGGTGAAAAAAACAGCTGTTAAAAGCGGGAGCCCAACATTTTTTGGATATTTCAACACCTTTCGCGTTTTCCTGGGATGACAGTGGGTACCCTATGGCTCTTTGAGATGGTAAAACGGGTTTTCCGATAGCTTTCCCTTCCATCTTGTAACTCCCGGAGCAGCAGCCATTTCATATGAAACATGGCGGTTTCTCCGGGAATGACCTAGCCCTGCGAGCAGTTTCTGAGGTGGTGACACTTTGCTTTGTGCTGGTTTATACTCGGGGTGCTGAGAACATCGTCCTGCGGGGACGACCTGCAGTCCCCGGCGGCCCACGAGGACGTTTTTCCGAGCCTGGGTAAACAAGCGCTTGTGCTTGCACACGTCAGCCATTTTAGGCGCCTTGTCCTCATTCCAACCCAGCAACGCCCAGCAGACGGCCCTGAGGCGAGGCGCCGCTCGCAGCCTAGCTAGGCGACGGCCGCTGCTAGTGAGGACGCGGTGACCTTGGCGGCCAGGGCGGGCACAACCCCCACTGCGCCACTGAGTCAGAGCCCGGCACACGCTCAGGCCTTTCTAGAACTACGACGTAAAAGAAGGCGCGTCCCTAAAGCTAAAGTGTTTCTCTTTCTCCAGAGCGCCATGGCAAAATGGCCACCGGGCGACAGAACCGGGCCGCGCGGGGGAGGGCGGGATGGAGCGCGGAACGCGCCCCAGGGGCAAAGGGGGAGGGGAGAGGCGCAAGGATACGCAGGTCGTGAGTCGCCGCCTTCCTTTGTGAGGCGCAGAATCGCGGGCTTCCGGGCGGGCGCGGCCGGTTCTAACCGGTTCCAGCCGGTCTAGGCGAGGTTGTTGCCGCAGAGCCTCACTGCGCAGGCGCGCTCCGCCCCGCCCCCAAGCGTCTCGATCCTAGTGCGGGAATGGCTGGTGTGGGGGCAGGGCGGCGGCTGCGGGCTGTGCTACGGTGTCCTGGTTGCCCCTTATTGCGGCCTACCGGGCCCGCTGAACTGGGTCCTCTTTTAGGTCTCTGTGTCATCCATTAAGTGTTATCACACATGCTTTGCTTGTACGTTTACTTTACACTCTAGAATTTTCAAAGGGAAGCGAGTCTCAGGTTGGTCCAGGCAGCTGGAGGCTACCTCGGTTTATAGAAAAACAATGGGAGCCATGGGAAACCGCCCCGGGGCTCACAGAGGTCCAGAGCTCGCAATCCCAGACTGTCTGGCCGCACCTCTGACTCCCCAGATCTACGTTTTAGGACCTGTAAATAGGGAGGTTCAGGCAGAGGCTGATATAGTCACTAATGACATAAAATTACATGAATATTCTATTCCTAAAACTAAAGGAGAGGAGCCCCCTTAGCTAGTAGTGGGGCTCTAGCCGGGCCGGAGGTCCCGCGTTAGACCTCCAGGCCAACGCCTCCCTTCCCATCCCAAAGAATGGCCAGGTGAAGCGTTTTCTTCCTTTTTTACTTACATTTATTTATTTTTGAGACATGGTTTCTCTGTAACCCTGGCTGTCCTGGAACTCACTCTGTAGACCAGGCTGGCCCTGGTCTTTACCCAGGTGCTGGGGTTAAAGCTGTGTGCTACCAAGCCCAGGCTTGTCTGAGCAGCTGCCCCTTGCGCAGCTGCCCAACGTCGCTCTTTTCTGCCTGTAAAAAGCCCTAAAGAATGGAATGTTACTGAGTGCAAATGCTTGCCTCTAGATGCACACTTGATGGATGCTCTGGGCCTGGAAACTTTTGAGAATTTTAGTTCAGAAAAGACGAAAACTTGAGTCACCTACATTATGGTGATTTGAGGCTAGGGAATTTGTGATTCATCTAAAATGAGGCAAGTTAGCTAGCAGAAGGTGTTCTTCATCTTTCTTCTCAACCCACTTCCCTCTCCTCCCCCGACCTGCTGTTTCTCCTCTGCCGCTGCTGGGGGAGGGCCTAAGACACCTCCTGGAGGCCAGGGAAATGAAACCAATGCTTAAAATAGGGCTGGATCCCTGCAAGTTCCAGAAGCCTGCTCTTCTACATAGAGGGTTCCAGGTGAGCCAAGACAAATAGACCCTATTTTTTTGTTTGATTGTTTTTATAGAAAAGAAAGTTAAAATATATAGGGTGACATGTTTTGAGATGGTCTCACTGCCAAATTGTCCTGAAACTGTATCCCTAGCTGTCCTGGAAACTCTTGGATTTGTCAGTATCTGCCTTGTGAGTGCTGGGATTAAAGGCGTGACTCACCTGAGGCAAAAACTAGAACTTTGGTTTTTGTCGTTTTGGAAACACTTCAGATAAGGTAAACAAGGCAAGCCTTCCACCTGCCCTTCCCTCAGCCCCACGTCCATTTACCCGTCTTCTTGATTCCTTCTCCAGTCATACAAACTTTTCCTTGCTGTTGGAATGGCTGTGTAGCACTGAGCAACTCCCAGGGTTTGAAGAGAGAAACAGGCAGCAGGGTCACTCCAGAAACTCGTCCAGACATGCTTTGCAAAGGCAGAGAGGAAGTTCACAGTGACCACTCCATGAGAAATAATATTTCTAGAGAACATTCTAGACTAACTTTTTATTGCTAGGGTCCAAATGCTTGCTGTCTTCCACCTTAATTCCTACTTCACAAACAGGCTTTGGTAATTTCCAGACCACTCCAGAAAAGATTCTTGCCTCTTTTGTTTAGTGGGTCTTTTCTGGATATTTCTTTTTCCAGTGTTAAAGATTAAACCCAAGACCTCAAGTTTTCTAGGTATCAGCCTAACTCTGAGTTGCACGCCTAATCCCCTTTAACTTTTTTATAGAGGGTCTCCCTGTACAGTCCTGGCTGGCTCAGGGTAGCACTAACACTAAGAGAAACAGCTGCTTTAGCCAGTCACCTGCAGCTCCCCTCCAAGGAGCCCAGGCCAAAACCAGACGCTCTGAGGCCTGTTTCTGGCAGGCACATGGATGACAGGCATCCCTGTGACCTTGGGCAGGAACCCAATAACTTAGGAGAGGTAATTTCCTAATGTGCAAGAGAGGACAGGAGCCGGGGCGGATGCTGACGCAGCTGCTGTAAACAAAGGGGTGGGGTGAGAACTTGGAGGATTTTAGACTTCCTGGCTGGGGCCTGGAGAAGTTGTGACCCAGAAAGTGACTGAAGCATCAATAATTCAGACATCGGGCCAGAAATCCTCAGAGAACACTGGAGGCCACCCACCCCTCACAGGTTACAAGGGTGTATCAGGCCTCAGCAAAGGAATGGCTGCTTCTCCCTTTCAGTTTAGTCCTGGGAGTCAGAGACCAGCCTGGGCAGGTCCACCCGCATTCTCCCCATCCTGTAATTTTCATCTTCAAGGCACAAGGCAGGCGAGAAAGAGGGGGAACGACTGGGAGCTTGGGAGGAGATTTTGTTTTCTAAAGACTGAATTTGCAGTTCCCATCCACCCACCCACCTTCCCAGGGCTGATTTTTTTTTTTTTTAAGATCTTTGGAACACTGAGAACCTTAAATCTGCTGCACAAACGGGCTACTCCCACTGCAGGAAAAAAACCTACAGAGATGACAAAGCACGTTAGCCTGAGCTCGGTCACGTGAGAGAGAGCATTGTTCCCGGGGTGGGTCGGGGTGGGGGAGGTCAGGACAGCTAACAAATGTATCCTGGAGAAAGGGTAAAGGTCAGTCACTGAGGCCCCTTTCACACGGAGAAGCCTGGTGCAGCGAAACAAGTTCCAGGAATGGAAAGTGTCATTGCAGTTCCCAAGATGAGGTGGAGAAGCCGGGGAGAGAGAGAAGCAGGCTCTGGATGCTCTAGTCTTCTGCCTTCTTTGGCTGTTTAGGAAGGGGCTGAAGGCCCGAAGACAGCTGAGCCGGTTCAAGGTGCATGCTGCTAAGTCTGGGCCTGAGATCCCACAGGAGAGAGGAGGCTGCTCCCAGTACACACCAAATAAATGTTTAAAAGTCAATTTTTAAAAATTAGTGAAGATAGCTGGCTAATGGTAGCAGGCGGATCTCTGAGTGCCAGGCCAACCTGGTCTACAGAGCCAGTCCCAGAACAGCCAGGGCTACATCGAGAAACCCTGTCTCTACAAATGAAAAGGGATAGGAAAGATTCCAAATTAACTAGAAGCCTCTTGGGGGAGGAGAAGGAAGGTGTCTGGAGAAAACCAACTGTGACCCCACCCTGAGTCTCGGAGTCTTTGGCTGTTTAGTAGCTGTGTAATTAGCTGTAAGCTCTTTCTGCAGTCTCTGTAGAGCTTTCTAGAAGGCCTGGCTGTGGAGACAGTGATTGTACCAAGGGATAAGGGAAGAGAACTGACGACAAAAAAAGCAAGATGGATTCTCCAGGGGTGCGGCTCTGGTCCTCTCAGGCTTCGAACCGGAATGGCCCAGACTGGCTCCACACCAGCAGGTCTAGCTTCTGGGGTTCCAGTCTCCCGGTTTGGGGCCACCTGGCCTTGGATGAGAAGTAACTAGGCTTCTCTCCCTGGCTGATAGCTGCCTGGCTCCCCATGGTCCCCTGCCATCCCTGGAACATGACATTTCCCTGCCTGTTTCCCTGCCCTAACCCTGGGAGCCCTTAGACCAGGACACTGATGCCCGATGGTCTGTGCAGTTGTGTCAGAAGTACCTAACACATAGGAGCTCCTGGGCACTGAGGAATGACTCCGTGAATGAGCTGTGTGTGTGCAACACGCAGAAGGTAATTCGGTGGAATGTGTAGAGCTCGGTGGGTAGAACACCTGCCTAGCATGGAGGAAACCCCAGCACCAGATAAACTGGGCATGGCAGCCCAGGCCCATAATCCCAGCACTTGGAAGATGGAACGGAGAGGATCAGGAGTTCAAGACCAGCCTGAGTCAGAGATTCTGTCTCAAACAAACTGGAATGGTAGCTCTTTTGAGATGTATAATACACAGCCAGGGCTTGTTATAGACACCTGTAGTTTCCAGCCATTCCAGAGGCTGAGGCAAGAGGCTCACATGAGCCCAGGAATTTGCGATCAGTCTGGACAACACAGTGAGCCTTCATCTCAGCAAGAATAAAAACGACATATAAATAAATGTAGACGCATCCAGAACAGTAGTTGAAAGAGTGCGTGCTTCCAGAAGTATGCTGTACTTGTAACCCAGTGTGGGAGGTGTCTGTGATGGGACGACAGGCTCCCTGTCCAGAAGTGTCCCACAAAGATGGAAATTAAACCCAGTCATAGTATATATACAATAGAGGGTCTCCAGAGTTCATTGCTGTTGCTGAGTTCAGGGGTGGGATGGGGGTGTTGGGAAGAACCCACTCCACAGGAAGTAGCAGCAGTGACGATGGATATCCCACCAGAACAGGCTGGAATGGGGTTGAGCTGCCCAGTGTCTGAAGCTAACGACTCTTCTTTCCTCTGGGTGCTGGAGTGGGTGAAGCACAGGGTCAGGTTCCACTCCCAGAGTGGCTCAGCCCTTGCTGTCTTTCCACTGACGATGAGGCACCATGGGAGGGAGGCACTAGGCCAGCCCTCACCTATGCTGCGGCCTCTGGGGCCTGCTGAATGGACCTTCTGGAATGGCCTAAAGCAATAACAAGGCTTCTGAAGTGGCTTACTTCCACATTCTTGTGTCCCTGACGTGTTCAGTCACCTGCTTAAGATCTCTGGAGGGTATTTCTGTTGGCCCAGACTGCCCAGCCTCAGCGTGCTGCTCATTAAGTATGCACACCTGACTATGAGCACGTGCACGCGCACACACCCTCTTCCTTCATAGGACTGCATCCCATGCCACAGAAGCCAGTCTGTGGAGGAAGTGTCTGGGATCTTAGCCAGTATGTGTTTTGTTGTTTGTTTGTTTCTCAAGACAGGGTTTCTCTGTGTAGCCCTGGCTGTCCTGGAACTCACTCTGTAGACTAGGCTGGCCTTGAACTCAGAAATCCGCCTGCCTCTGCCTCCCAAGTGCTGGGATTACAGGCGTGCACCACCACTGTCCCGCTACCAGGTGTGTTTAATAAACCGCCAAGTGAGAACCAGTATCACAGAGCGATAGCGATTCTCCTGGATGGATGGATTGATGGATGGATGGATGGATGGATGGATGGATGGATGGATGGACGTAGGGCCCAGCTATTCTGGGCTTGAGGCAAAGTGGATCTGTGAGGTCACAACATATTCCTGCAGGGAAACCATCAGGAGCTGAGTGGAATGACTGCATTATTCGTCTGAAGATTTCCTGCATTGCAACAGAGTTCCATAAGATAATTTGACATTGTTTTCCCTGTCCTGAAATTCTTTGGTTCTAATCCGTTCCCTTCATTCACAGTGGCTATATTTGCCACCCAAAAAGTCACATTTTCAAGTGTGGCTCAGCGGGTAAGGACATTTCCCATGGAGTCCATTGAGCCTAGTTCAGTTCCTCCACGTCTACATTGCAGAAGGAGAGAGGTGATTCCTCCAAGTTGTCATCTGACCTCTACATGGGCTGTGTCTCAAATACAAACAAATGAAAGAGGCAGGACTCACACTGCAGGAGTCAGTGAGGGCACAGAGTGGAGAGCGTCCTGGATGGAACAGAGAGGCTCCATGCCCTCACAGTTTACAGGACGGGCTTGGTAAGGTTTGGGGGTCCAGGTGTTGGGGTGAACAAAGGAAGCCAGAGTGGGCCCTGGAGTGAGGGCTTGAGGCACCTTACTGCACAGAGTAAGGACACTGTTACCTAGACACCAGACCCACCTTCGATCTGGGGAGGCCTGGCTTTAGAACAGCACTGGGAGCACAGGCCAGAAAACAAAATATGGAGGCCTGGACTTAGGAGAGGGGTAGGTTATAGGCCAGAGAAGAAAGAGGGACCAGAGGCAGCTGCCGAGACTCAACAGGACTCATCCGCCAGGAATGCTCCCTGCCCCGCCCCTCCCCCAGCATCCAACTTCAAATAGCAAAGCCCTTCTTGTCACCGGCTGAACTTTACTCCTCCCAAGGACCCTTGACTAGCACCTCCAGGCATCCCCCAGCTCCACCCACAGTGAAGCTGCCTCTACCCAGCACGTACTTCCTGAAATGATTAAGTGTCAGTTAACTTGGCTTCTGGGTTCCCCTAAGGGTCAAAGGTAACTTCTTGGCTTGCTTGCTTGCTTGCTTGCTTTGGGGAGGAAGTTGGACCAGGAAAGCCTCAGGTTCCTGTACAGAAATAAAAGGGAAGTCTGTGCTGAGGGGACCGCAGCTCTCTCTCACGCATGGACAAAGGGTAGGGACCCTCCCCATGGCAAGCCCTTGATTCTGCTTGGAGACTCAGCTGCACTACCCTGAGGCCAGAGCTCATTCCAGCCTAGACTTCTGCCTACTGTGGCAAAGCAGCTGTGTCTTTCTCCAGATGTCACTCTTCCCCTAGCAGCCTCTAGATAGATATACAAATTCCTAAAGAGTGAGCACCAGCAGGATGTCTGGGGCTGGCTCATTCCAGCCCAGCACCTCATGGCCCAGGAAAGCCAGGAACAGCTGCTGGTGGGAGGAAGAGGGAGGGAGGCAGCTGTCCCATCCACCCCAACCCCAACCCACTGAGCCCTTTCAGCTTAAGAACTCTAGACCCAGCAGGGCTGACAACAAGGTGGGGCTGAGAGTTAAACACTGAGAAAGGAAAACCGATGGAAACTTTCAGGGCTGTTTTACTCCAAGCCTTCAGCTGAGGACTGAGTGTCAACAGAGAGCCAGGCCAGAAGGCCCAGGTCACAGAAGTCACTCTTCCTCAATTCCTCCTCCTTCCTTACCCCGTCCTTCAGACAGGGTCAAACCTTCCCTCAGTTTGGGCCTCCTTAGGTCTTCTGTCTCCAGCTCTGACGTCAGAGTGCTGGCTGCTGTAGGACCTGGCCGTCCTGCTTGCCCGACTGTGTGTCTCCCTGGCAGACAGTGGAGTCATCCCCATCAAGGGCATCTTGAGTTATCTTGTGTTTTGTTTCATTTTCATATCACTGCCTGTGGGCTCACTTAACAGTTAAAAATGTTCCCTGTCTTCCTGGAGTCCAGCCTCAGCTTGATGAGGTAATGCTGCACGAGGCTCTTGTGTCATGCACATAATCATCCTTGATGTGGCCTTGACTGGGGCTGGGACTTGCAAAGGTTCCCTTAGGTTCCAGTCAGCTCCCACAGATCTGCTCAGGGCAAGCCAGCACTGTGGTCTGAAGAAGTCTGACAAGAATATATCATTATTCCAGTATGACCAGTTCTATAGGCTGAGTGGCCAGTACGGAGCCCCAGACAGGCCTGGGGACCTGGATGTCCTGGAGCCAGTAGCAGTATCAGCTCTTCCTTCTACTCAGCCCAAAGGTCCCTATCTTCCACACTTGTACTTCGACATTTGTCCACCCCATCCTGGCTGTCACAGAAGGTCCCCAAGAGTCCCCCACACGTGGTTCCAGGCTGGTTCCTCCACGTCCACCCTCTGCTCAGGGAGTTCTGCCCTCAGGGCTCCAGCTCTCTGACTCGGTTTATTCCTCACTGAAAGGGGGTGGAGCTATGAAGCTGTGAGCTGCTTAGTGCAGACCCTGGCTCAAGGGCTGTGCTCCTGAAAGTGGTGACTGCCACTGTCTCCTGCAACCGCCTACCCACCCTCTCCTAGCCCTAAGCAAAGGGGGCACGCTGCTGATTACAGTCTGTGGAATGTAGCCATGGATCACTAATAAATGCTCAAGCCTTCCTAGGTCCCTAGAGCTGGCTGGAGCTGGGCGCGCCTCAAGAAAGGGTTAAACATTTCAAGTTATTTTATCTCTTTCCTGGAACAGGAGGAGGTGGATGAGAGGTGAGAAGAAAATTCAGGCTAGAGGCTGGATGGAATTTTCCTGAGTGCATAAACAGGGTTGCTAAGGGAGGTCACCATGGAAACGGTCACATGGGCCTGATGCCTGGTTATTTCCAGCTTGGTGCAGGGCCGGCACATAGGCTCCTGGCTCTTTCATTGGCCATCCCCACTCTCACCACCCAGAGCTGACACCGAATTGGTCCAGGGCTGGGAGCACTAGAAGCTGTTGTTCTGAGCTGAGGACGGCAGAGACAGGCTGCCAAAGGCAAGGCCATAGCAACCGCTTTCCTTCCGACCCCTGGGGGCCGGCAGTTACCTTCTTTGTACTTGAAGTACTTTTCCCAGCCAGAAGATGCTGGCCAGTCATGGTTTGCCATGACTTTGAAGGCTAACTTTTTTCCTGTTCCACAGTGGGCAAGGAAAGTTCCAGCTTTGATTACCTACCTCAGGGGCTTTGCCATCTTGCTGCCAAAAGCGAGATTCACCCCGAGACTCTCACCCTTTTAGGCCTGCAGGTCTAGCTGAGCCAAGCTTACCACTTCAAGGTTTCCAGTTTATGAGCTATACTCTTGCTCTTCAGTGAACAGCACTGGTGTCAGATTAAGGCAGGATGGCCCTGTGAGGTGGAGAGCGGGCAAAGCTGATGTTGTCAACCAAGGACAGAGCCCCAGGACCTAGGAACCCCTTAGGAGTCTCCTGCTAGCTCCTCACCAAGCGCCCTTGGGACCATTAGCAGCCAACAGACTCCTTGCTCTCCTTGGGAAAAAATACCTCTGTAGATATCTTCCAAGGTCCATTCTGGCTCTGACATTCAATAATCCTGAACTAAGTCTGGGTGTGACAGTGGACATCTTTAGTACTAGCTGCCGAGAGCAGGCAGGAGCGTCAGCAAGAGTTAAAACATGGCCTCTGCCTCAAACAGGAGGTCAGACATGGTGCCGTACACTTTCAATCCAAGCACTCAGGAAACAGAGGCAGGTGGATCTCTGAGTTTAAGATCAGCCTGGTCCAGGCGGGTTTCTGAGTTCGAGGCCAGCCTGATCTACAGAGTGAGTTCCAGGACAGCTAAGGCTACACAGAAAAACCCTGTCTCAAAAAAAAAAAAAAAAAAAAAAAAAAAAAAAGAGAGAGAGAGAGATGAGCCTGGTCTACAGAGCAATCTTCAGGACAGTTAGGGCTACACAGAGAAACCCTGTCTCAAAGAAAAAAGAAAAAAACAAAGCACATGTAGGTCTGCAGCATTAGGTCGGCAGACTGAACAACTGATTAATTTTGTTTGTTTGTCGTTTTTGTTTTCTCAGTGTCTCGGTGCAGCCCTGGCTGTTCTGGAGCTCATTCTGTAGACCAGCTCTGAAGCTGGATTACTGCTGGCTGTGACTCCGGCTGTAGGGGCTGGCACCGAACTTGAGTCCCTTGTAGGAGCAGCACGAGTCCTTAGACACTGAGCCATCTCCGCAGTTCCCAACAATAGTTTTTTTAACATAAATTTTCAAATAGGTAAAACATTTATAGCAAGGTTGTGTCATCAGAATGTGGACAGCATCCGCAGCTCTCTGAGTGACTAATGCCTCTCTGTCTGGGCTCTTGGTACTGGGTGGTTTGATCTTGGAATTTTCCAAGCTAAATAAAATATTTTGCTGATACATGCCCTTTCTGCACCTCAAGCAATTGTAGCAGGAACTTGGATCTAATTCAAGCCACATCCTTTGAAAAATTAATGTCTTCTAAAGGTAGGCATGGCAGCTCATGCCTATAGTCCCAGCACTCAGGAGCTGAGGCAGGAGGATTAGAAGGTTAAGGTCATCCTCAGCTACATAGCCAGTGCTGGGCCAGCCTAGGCTATAGAACACCCTTTTTCAAAGCCAAAAAAGCACCAAAAAAAAAAAAAATCCTTAAAAATATAAATAATAGACCTAGACTGGGAAGTGAGCACACACCTTTAGTGCCAGCACTTGGGAGGCAGATGCAGGTAGATCACAGCGAGTTCCAGGCCAGCTACATGACCTGGTCTACATCATAGTTCCAGAATAGCTAGGGCTGCTATAATGAGACTTTGTCTCAAAACTAAATAAATACAAGTGATAGTCTGGGGTGTGACTCAGGGACACAGTTTACTTTGCACAGGTGAAGCTGTGATCCAGCCCTGTTATTGCAAGCATGATAAAGCAGTTTACTTTTTGTAAACGAAAAGCCAGGACCACATCCCCCTCCTGCTTACATACATACACACACACACACACACACACACACACACACACACCACACACACACACACACACACACACACACACACACACCACACACACACACACACACACACACACCCCACACACACACACCCCACATACACACACACAGGCCCTCTGTGCAGCCTTCCTCTGGTTGTAGCATCATCACTGGACATAGCCAGAGCTGAGAAATGGCCTCAGACAGCAGAGGTGCAGCCAGAGTCATCCCTGCGCTGACTCACCCCCCTGGCTTCCTGCTCAGAGTTGATCTGTTGATGTCAACAAGTCCCAGCACAGAGGCTTCCTTAGGAAAGCTGCTGTCATTGATTGACAGCAGTGACTGACGGCCAGTACCCCTGCTGAAACCCAGAACACAGCAGGCTCCTGTGGCCCTGGGTGGGGGAGTTGTACGTCCGGGCCTGCTTTCACTGCCTGCATGTGTGTGTATGGACATGTGTGTGCAATGCCTAAGACAGAATAAGGCGTGTGATCCCCTGGAACAGGACTTTAGATGTTTGTCAGCCACCATGTGGGTGCTGGCTTCAGAACCCGGGTCCTCCGAGTGAGCCAAGAAGAAGGTGTGGGTATTAAAGACCTTTCTTAGAAGTGATCGGTAAAGGTTGGTGGCAGGAATCAAGGATTTGCCGGGTCTGGACCCACAGGCCATGGAGCAGGGATGAGGGCCTGGAAAAGCATAAACCCTCCCATCACCCGATGTGAGAATAACCCTAAAATAATGCAGAGTACAGTTCAGTCCCAAATCAATCCAAGTTCACTAATGCTTTGGGTTTGCTGAGTCCCAGATTCCTCCGCCCAGCCTTTTGTCCACCAGGCTTCACCCAGCTCAGGTTGACACTGACTGGCTGACAGCTTCACTGCAGCCATTCAAGCTAGGGATGGGGAGGGAGCGATGACCCTGGCTTTTTGGCAACCCTAGTCCAGAAGGGCAGAAGGAGCTAAGCCCTAAACCTTCGTTTCCCAAAATGCTAAAGTAACGCATTGGAGAGGAAGCAGGCAAAAAAGGGTGTTCCCTTCAGTCACGACCAACCGCAGTGCGGAAGACGGGGACTCGAGCGCCCCTGTCGGCCAGCACGGGAAGGGTTCTCAAGGGAGGAGCAAGAGACAACGAATCTAACAAGCTGTAAGCCAAGGAGAGCCACCTGCCTTGCGTGGACAAGAAATAGCTAGGAAGAGCAGGACTCGGTGAGAGAGAGAGAGGGGGGGGGGGAGAGAGGAGAGAGAGAGAGAGAGAGAGAGAGAGAGAGAGAGAGAGAGGGAGGGAGAGGGAGGGAGAGGGAGGGAGAGGGAGGGAGAGGGAGGGAGAGGGAGGGAGAGGGAGGGAGAGAGAGGGAGAGAGAAGGAGAGAGAGGGAGGGAGGGAGGGAGAGAGGGAGGGAGGGAGAGGAGAGAGACTGAGATACCAGTAAGAGGCAAGGACAGCACAAGGGTGTGGGTAGGGCTGGGTGCTGACTGGAGGCACAGCAGAGGCAGAGCAGACACATCTAATTTGTAGTTCACTTGGCACTGTGTCCTATGAATGCAGCGAAACACAACTGTAGATAACACTTTCATGTCACAATGTCAGAAGGTGGTACACAGCTGCCTGAGTCTTGCTCCCAAGCTGAGCCCTGCATCCCATTTCCAAATTTTGGGAAAGCCTGTCCGTCAGCCATTCCTGGCCACCCTGGGTTTGGAGCCTTCTCTGAACCTGAAGTTTTCTCACATGCATGATGGCACCTGATCTGGGGACCCCAGGGTCACCCTTCCTAGAGCCCCTTCTGCCCCAAGGTCTCTCCTCCCCAGCCTAGAACTCTCTGGGCTGCAAGGGTAGAAGTTTGCCTGCTGGTAACAGAACCAAGTGTCGCCTGCTCCACTCCACTGAGACTGGAAGATTGGCCTGTCATCTGCTAGATCTCAACAGGTAGACAGCTATGCCACATATCGGATCTACCTCCTCCTAGGGACTGTCCTATAAACACTCCTCGGGCCACCTGCACAAAGCCAGACACCTCCCCTTCTTGTTCAAGTCCAGGAAGAAGGAATCTGCAGCCGTGACCTGGATCTAATAGACTGGAGTCATATTGAGGATCTAGGCTGACAGGGTAAACAAGTAGCACAAAGAATCCTGGGAAGACCAGGCACCTGGTACACACCTGGAATCCCAGCACTTGGGAGCAGAGGCAAGTGGAGCACGGTAAGTTTGAGGCCAGCAAGGCTTGTAGAGTGAGTTCTAGAACAGCCAGGGCTACGCAGTGAGATAAGACTGTGACCAAGCACAAGAATCCTGTGAGGGTGACACCCTGAGGATGAGGGGTGGGGGTAAGGTGGGGGGAGGACAGGATCCCCTTTCCAGCCCCATTCACTGTGGCTCTGCTCCTGCTGATTGGGCCTTAGTCCTCGGTTCCTTCTCTGGGGAAACCTTCCTCCCAGCTGACACCCTCCTCCCCACGTAACACCCTCCTCCCCACGTAACACCCTCCTCCCCATGTAACACCCTCCTCCCCAGGCAACTCCTTCCTCCCAGCTGACACCCTCCTCCCCACGTAGCATCCTCCTCCCTGGTGACTCCTTCCTCCCAGCTGACACCCTCCTCCCCACGTAACACCCTCCTCCCCAGGTGACTCCTTCCTTCCCAGCTGACACCCACCTCCCCAGATAACACCCTCCTCCCCATGTAACACCCTCCTCCCCAGGTAACTCCCTCCTCCCCAGGTGACTCCTTCTTCCCCAGGTGAAGCCCATTTCCCCAGGTGGTACCCTCCTCCTCAGGTAACAAGCTCCTCCTCCCCAGCCTTGGGCCTCTGAATTCTGTGTCCACTGCTTCCTTGAGCCCCACACTGTCTGCCTCCAAGACGCCTCTGGCAGCCATCTTTGGTCCTGTTCCTTCCATGTCTATGTGTCTTCTGAGTAAACTCGGGATCCCAGGGGCTCCTCAGTCCCCTGAGGACTTGGCTGCTCTCTGGGCTCCACTCTAGCCTAGAGCTGCCTGAGAAGGCCTCAATTGTGGGACTAAGCCTGTCCTAGCAGCCCACACCTCCTTCAGGGTGTGAAGATGGGGTGCCGCCACCCACTCCTCGACATTAGAGAGACCTGTTCGTTCTGCTCTCTGACGGGCCTCCTGAGTGAAAGGCTTGGGATAGTTCCGTGCTCACACTGCTGCCACCAGTGGTTGGGCCGGGCCAGAGTCTGCCCAGCTCTGACCAGGAACTCTCAGAAAGCCTAAGACCTAAAAGGGCAGAAAAACTTTTGAGATTAAGAACTAAAATATGAAAGTAAGGCACTGGGCATGGTGGCTCACGCCCTCCATCCCAGCACTGGAAAGGCAGAAGCAGGCAGAACTCCGTGAGTTCAAGGTCTGTTTGGTCTCCATGGAGAGTTCCAAGACAGCCAGGGCTGTGTAGTGAGATCCGGGGAGGGGGAGTGCTGGGGGGAGGCAATAAGAGAGTGAGTGCCAGCCTCAAGGTTGGTCAAGGGGATGACCTCGCCGCAGTCACCTCGAGGATTCATTCACCACCGAGGAGTTGGGATCACCGCTGCTGGAATAGGAACTTCCCTGACCATCTGCCGAGGTGGACCAAGGCTATGGGATTGTCTTGGGAAACAACAGACATTTTTGTATGTCATTTTTGACTACCTTGTTCTAGCACTTTAACAAAGAATTTAACAATTTATTTTATTTTATTTATGGGTATGCATTTGTGTCTGGGTGTAGATTTGTGCTTGAAAATACAGCACCCTCAGAGACTAGAAGAGGCTGCTTGATCATGTGTGTTTGGTTTTTGGTTTTGGTTTTTTGAGACAGGGTTTCTCTGTGTAGTCCTGGCTGTCCTGGAACTCACTTTGTAGACCAGGCTGGCCTTGAACTCAGAAATCCGCCTGCCTCTGCCTCCCAAGTGCTGGGATCAAAGGCGTGCGCCCCCACTGCCCGGCTACATGTCCTTGTGAACTGCCTGACACAGATGCTGTCCTCTGGAAGAGCGACAGGTTCTCTTGACCACTGGGCCATCCCTCCAGCCTCCAGCGATTTGTGTGTGTGTGTGTGTGTGTGTGTGTGTGTGTGACTCCAAGTACTTGTTGCTCTACTTCTATTTACGTTTGCATCTCCACTGTGCAGGGACTTTGTGATGTGTGGACTAATCTTCAACATATCTGTGTTGAGAGGTTTTGGTGGTGGTGGTGGTGGTGGTAATGGTGTGTGGGTATAGCTAGAATCTTACTATGTAACCCTGGCTGTCCCAGAACTCACTCTGTAGACCAGGCTGGCCTTAAACTCAGAGATATCCACCTGCCTCTGCCTCCCCGTGCTGGGACTGAAGGCCTACGCCACCACGTACAGCTTTGTTTTGTTTTGGAGCAGGGTCAGGATGACTGTGAACTTGGCTGTGTAGCCCAGGAGAACCTTAAACTCCTGCTCTTCAGTTTCATCCTCCTGAGTCCTGGGATAATGGGGATTCAACCCTGAACCTAGCTGAGAGGCATGGGCTTAGCTTGACAATTCTATTAAAACACATTTGGACGCCATCACGTGAGGTCTCAGGCAGGGCCCAGCTACTTTAGTCTCGTTGCCTGGTGTGCCTTGCATGGGCTTTTTCTCAAAAACTCTCCCTCTTCAACCTCCAGGTTCAGTCCTGTGACTCATTATTGTTTTGCTTACTTAAAATTAACTAAGGAGGCCGGGCATGGTGGCGCACAACTGTAATCCCAGCACTTTGGGAGGCAGAGGCAGGCGGATTTCTGAGTTCGAGGCCAGCCTGGTCTACAGAGTGAGTTCCAGGACAGCCAGGGCTACACAGAGAAACCCTGTCTCGACAAAACCAAATCCAAAAAACCAAAAAAAAAAAAAAAAAAAAAAAAAAAAGAATTGACTAAGGAGGAAGCTAGGCATAGTGGTGGGTGCCTGTAATTCCTGCACTTGGTTGGGGGCTAGAGGAGGCAGGGGGATTGCTTTAAATTCTAAGTGAACCTAGGCTTAGAGTTCAAGATAAGATAAAGGTGTGTGCAGCGGACACACCTTTAATCCCAACCACCGGGAGGGCGGCAGAGCCGGCTAGCTTAAAAGCAGCTTCCAGAACATCCGGGAGCACGTGCAAAGAAAGCCTGTCTCAAAGCCCACTAAGAGGATCTCTGTGAGTTTGAGGCCAGCCTGGTCTCCAAAATGAGTTCCAGGATTGTCAGAGATGTTACACAGAGAAACCCTGTCTCAAAAATCAAAAATAAGAAAAGAAAAGGAAGAAATCAAAAAAGAGGGCTGGAGAGTGGGCTCAGCTGGGTAGGGGCTCAGCTGGGGAGTGGGCTCAGCTGGGGAGGGGCTCAGCTGGGGAGTGGTCTCAGCTGGAGAATGGAGTGGGCTCAGCTGGGGAGTGGGCTCAGCTGGGGAGTGGGCTCAGCTGGGTAGGGGCTCAGCTGGGGAGTGGGCTCAGCTGGGGAGTGGGTTCAGCTGGGGAGTGGGCTCAGCTGGGGAGTGGGCTCAGCTGGGGAGGGGCTCAGCAATACTTCAGATACTTGTTACGCTTTCGGAGGAACCAGGTTCAAGTCCCAGCACCCACACGGCAACTCACAGACCTCTGCAGCTCTGTTCCCAGGGCATCTGAAGCCCTTTCTGACCTCACGCACCAGGTATACACGTGGCACACATACTTACGTGCAGGCAAAATTGAATACACAGAAAATAAAGTAAAGCTAACAATAACCAGCATTGTGTTGCATGCCCTTAATTCTAGTACTGGGGAAGCAGTGAGTTTGAGGCCACCATGGTCTACATAGTGAGTTCCAGACCAATCAGAACTACGCTGTGATACCCTGTCTCAGGAAAATAAAGGGGGTGGGGGGCTGAGGTGTAGCTCCGTCGACAGAGTGCTTGCTTAGCACGCATGAAGCCTGGTTTTCATCCCCAGTATCACACGCACCAGGAATGGACACAGACCCAGGTCCCAGCACTCAGGAGAAAGACTAGGAAGAAAGCTTCATGGAAAACTCAAATGGGGTGGGTCAGCAGGATGGCTCAGTGGGTAAAGGCACTTGCTGCCAAGCCTGAGATCCCTGGAATCCACACAGTAGGAGGTGAGAACAGACTCCCTCAAATTCTCCTCTGACCTTTGTTGTGGGTTACCCACCAAGACAGACTGCTCAGATGTCAATTTAAGCCAATGGAAAGTCCAATCGCAGGCTGGCCAATGCCCTGAGTGTCGGGGATCCCAGTGTAGGCCTGTGCCTTTCTTGGGGTGAGCTTCTTAGAGTGTCTGCTTAAATCCAGCACAATTCAAACACCAGGTCAATGCAGATGACACAAATTTATTTTAATCAAGCCGCTCCCGATGGATCAGGGCCACAGAACAGACTTGGGAGCTGAACTGCAGCACAAGCAGCAATATCACAGATGATTTAAGTCTGCCAATCATGAACATCTGTGCGACATTGTTACATTTTCCACCAATCAGGATGGGAGTTGGTTCCTGGGCCTGGGAACATAAACTTGGTTTAACACTGCCGGCAAAATGGAGAAACTGTCCCTGAGATGTGTGGACTCAGACGATTGTCTTTTTATAAATTGTCCCTGAGATAACTGCACTCATGACAACTGTCTCCTTACAGCAGAAGCCGTTCAGCCATTGGGACATCCCCAGCTCCCCTAGGGCCTGGGACCTTGAATTTTGTCCCCCCAGATCATTAAATGGAGTCTGAAAACAAAATGTCAGTATTGAGAACAAGGTTTTTGTTCTGTTAGTTTGTTTTTGCTTGTTCCCAGCAAGCTTTTAAGCACAAAAGCCATGTTCTGGTTTGACAAACTTCAGTTAACAAGAACAGTTACCAAGAGTGGAATCACAGAAGCCAAACAGCAAAATTAGTGCAAGAGATTTTCCCAGAACTATGGACTTTGATGGATTAGGTCTTTGTTTTCATTTTGAAGGGTAGTGTTGTCTATGTGCTAAGTTTTACAGCCTGAGTGGAGTCACTTGTGCTAAGGGCTGGGGTCCTGTTACAGTCTCCACATGAATGCCAGGGAAGCAGACACACACACACAGATTATACAAATATATTAAGCAATAGTCTTTAAATACCCTCTTCTTTGCCACACGTGTAATAAAGCTATGGTTGTTACTGAGACCCACCAGTGACTGGTGTTGAGAAACTGAAGTCAAAATTGAGATTCAAAAGAACCCAGGGACTCCAAGCTGGACAGGAGTCCTGCTCTGGGGTTTTTCTTTCAAGGTAGGTCAGAGTTCAAAGCAGGAGCAGAGAAGATAGTAAACCCACAGGCTGCTTCTCCACTTTCAAGGATGTGCTCAAGGTTAGAAAGTCTCAGTCCCTCAAAAAAAGGAAAAAAAAAAAGAGCCGGGCAGTGGTGGTGCACACCTTTAATCCCAGCACTTGGAAGGGAGAGGCAGGCAGATTTCTGAGATCCAGGCCAGCCTGGTCTGCAGAGTGAGTTCCAGGACGGCCAGGGCTACACAGAGAAACCCTGTCTTGAACCCAAACTACCCCCCAAAAAAGATCTGCGACCTACCTCAAAACATGTTAAACCAATAACATAGCAAAACAAATGACAAAAGAAGCACAGAGTGAGGCTGTCCAGACGGCTTGGTGGGTAAAGGCCTTGTGCCCATGCTTGATGACCTGATTGATTCCCTGCAACCCACAAGAAGGGGAGAACCAACAAGCCATCACCTGACCTCCACAGACTCATCCTGTCTCGCCTGCACAAGTACACACACAGTAAGCTATTTTTGTTTTTTGTTTTGCTTTTTAGATTTGGTTTTTCTGAGACATGGTTTCTCTGTATAGCCCTGGCTGTCCTGGAACTCACTCTGTAGACCAGGCTGGCCTTGAACTCAGAAATACACCTGCTTCTGCCTCCCAAGTGTTGGGATTACAGGCGTGTGCCACTGCCGCCTGGCACAGTAAGTTATTTTTAAACACCAGATATGGTGGTTCCTGCCCTGAGTCTAGCATTCAGGAGGCAGACAAGTGCATCACTGTGAATCCAGGACAGCCGGGTCTCCATGAGTTCTGGGCCAGGCAGAGAGTGAGACCTTGTCCATAACAACAATAGCAAAACAAAACAAACAAACAAACAAAACAAACAAAAAAAAGAAAGAAAGAAAAAATTTAAATAACACTTAAGAAGGCTGGAGAAATAGTTCCAGGGTCAAGAGCCCTGCCAGAGCCTGGAGATAGTGGCTCACACCTTTAATCCCAGCACCTGGGAGGCAGAGGCAGGTGGATCTATGTGTGTTCGAGGCCAGCCTGGTCTACAGAGTGAGTTCCAGGACAGCCAGGGCTACACAGAGAAACCTTATTAAAAAAAAAAAAAAGCGCTGGCTGCTCTTTAGAGGACGGAGGTCGAGTCCTGGCGCCCACAGCGCAGCTCCCAGTTGTCTGTAGCTCCAGGCACGTGGGGCACATACGCTTATACCATCACATGCATAAAAAATAAAAGATGGTTTTAAAATTAAGACTTGCCAGGCGGTGGTGGCGCACACCTTTAATCCCAGCACTTGGGAGGCAGAGGGAGGTGGATCTAAGTTTGATGTCAGCCTGGTCTACAGAGCAAGTTCTAAACCACCCAAAGCTACACAGAGATACCCTGTCTCAAAAAAAAAAAAAAAAGGAAAAAAAAGGGAAAGAAGGAAAAAAGTAATTTTCTATTTTAAATATGGTTGTTATGGGGGAGGGGGGCTTGTCATCCCAGCTACACAAGAAACCCGAGGCTGTGAGGTAGCAGGAGTGGGCTCAAAGCCAGGCAAGCAAGTGGCCCGGCCTCAGGCAGTAAAAGCCGGCTTGAGACTGTAACTTAGTGGCCTAACATGTACAAGGCCCTGGATTGAATTTCCAATACAGCAAAAAATAAATTTAAAAGATGAACAAAATAGGCTTGTATTAAAAACATTGTGACGACTGGTACAATTTATAAGTAATGAAATGGTGTGGGCAGGGCCCGAGCAGCATGTTTTTTGCTGTTACCAGCACGGTTCTGGAACATGCTTTTGAGGGCACAGGGGAGTGCTTCCTTTTCTGAAGTTAAGCACAGCTATAAATACCCAGCTAGAGATGACTGTGGCTCAGGCTCCCAAACCTGCGTCAGGAATTGTCACCCGTGGTGGGTGGCTTCCGACAGCACTGAAGTGCGTGGGACTCTAATGAGGTCCGGAAGGATGAGCCTGTGGGTAATTGGTTAGGATATTTCAGGCAGGGGACTCTGGAGGTAGGACAGTTATTTCTAACTGGCAGGATCTTGACCAGGATTAGACTGGAGGCACACACAGGAGAGACGCCTAAGGCTGGAAGCCAGGGTCAGCGCAGCCTGTGGCTGAAGTTCCAGCAGCAGACAGCCCAGGTGTTATGCGCCTTCCTGGTGGGAACCTCAAAGCTGCCCTTTGTTGCAAGGAAAGGCACAGAGAGCATCCTGGTGGGGTCTCTCCGGAAGACTGGAGCTAGGATCCCACAGGTGCAGGAGGTCAAGACTGGCACTGTGCCCGCTCTGCCTCGGTGACTCCCACCAGGCTAAGGCTGTGCCCGCTGTGCCCCAGAAACCCCCACCACCGCTCAGTGATGCCCTGGTCTCTCTCCCGCTTCATTAATCGACAACTGGATGTCCAGAGCCACAGTTGTGATTCTAGAATTCCTTTGGGAGGCACACTGCCTCCTAAAGAGTCAGTGGAGCTGGGCGGTGGTGAGTTCCAGGACAGCCAGGGCTATACAGAGAAACCCTGTCTCAAAAAAACCAAATCCAAAAAAACAAAAAAAACCCAAAAACAAAACAAACAAACAAACAAACAAAAAGCCAGTCAGTGGGGAGGTGCAGCTGTTGTGGGGTACCTACCAGAAAGTCCTTATTAGCTGGTTGGCAACCACACAGGGTGCTCAGGATCCCAGGGCCAGTGTAGGCCCAAGCCTTTCTTAGGGGAGATTTTCAGCACAACCCCCCCAAGTTTCTGAGTTGACATACTTCAGTTAACAAGATCAGTTACCCAGTTCTGAAGCCAAAAAGCAAGCTTAGGGCATTTAGAGACTTTCCCCAAACTATAGATTTTGATGGATTGGGTCTTTGTTTTCATTTTGGCAGGTGGTGCTGTGTGCTGAGCTGAGTTTTACAGCCTGACTGCAAGTCTGGGGGCCTTGCAGAGGTCTCTCTGTACCCTCTGCAAAGTGAAGCTGGCAGCGCTGCTTGCCGGGAGGGAGATGACTGGGCAAGTTGGGCCTGGCTGAAACTCCTCAGAGAGAAGAGAATTGCCCTGATTCCCATCCCTACCCCTGCTTGAGCCATGTCCTCCGCCTTTCATTCCCTCTCAGAAGACAGTTTGGGGTATAGCTCCACCTGAGACCTCAGAAGCTTCAAGAAGGATAGTTGGGAGGGAGGGCCATCTGTGCCATCTCAGGACCCTGATTGGGAATCCCTGGAATCTACCTAAATTGTTGGCGATGGGCCTACATGTCAGTAATCTTAATGCTGAGGGTGCTGAGGCAGGTGAATCCCAGGGCTTGTTGGCCAGGACCTTAGACAGCTGGTGAGCTCCTACTTAGACGCAGAGAGCCTGTCTCCAGAGTATCATGGACTGTGATAGTAGAAGTGAGCCTCCGGCTCAGGCCTCATGATGCACGTGGTCCCTGAAGGCATCTCAAGGATCCCAAATGCTGCATCCAAACACCAGCAGCATGGAGGGAAAGCCCAGAAAGACAGAGCAGAACAGTCAGCCTAGAAGAACTATGAAGAGAGCTGTGACAACCAAGGAGTCAAAGGACAGAAACCGCAGTTAAGACGCCAGGTGCTGAAGGTCACTGTGAACTCAGCAGGAAATTGGTGATGTGCTGGGGCTTACGAGGGAGAGGAGGGTATTGTAGACTTCAGCCCAGTTCAGCTGTAAGCCACTGTGCGAGCATCCGCGACCTCGGTCTCCACACTGAACTGGAAGAGGTCCAAGCTGCCATGTGGCTCACGGTGGCCTCCTGTTTTTCCGAAAGGACAGAGGGCCTGGCAGAACCCTGGGCAACTGCCAAACTTTCTCCTAGGACGCGCTAAGTCCTTTGGGGAACAGGAAGGAGGGGCCTGGAGCCAGAGCGGGAAGGAAGCAGGGTACTGCGGGGACTCGAACCCCGGCCCGGAGCGTGGGCGTGCCGCCACCAGTGCCTTTTGCTTTTTCCTGCTCTTATTCTCACAGACAAAGGTGAAAAGCAAAACCTGATCGCGGCCATGAGCCGCGGTCAGGAAAAGAAACACCTGCGGCGGCTCCGTGCCCCTCCCAAGCTCACCCCTGCCTTTCCTGACACCCTGCCAAAGGCTCCAGGGGACTTATGTCCCCCTGCCTCCAAGTGCATGGTCCTCACCCTGTATTTGATGTGCATGAAATCAGACCCAAAGAAATGAATCACAAGCCACAGCCTACTTGCTCTGAGACAGGGTCAGGTGCAGTAAGTTCTGTATGAGTAGACACTTCCAGAAAGATCCTAAGCCACCTGAGGGCTGCCTGCGTGGCGGGGAAGAGGGATGATGCTACTCCTGTTTTATACTTTTCCCACAGCTTCCAACTTTATACCAATAACTCACAATTAAACAGGTCTCAGAACTAAGGGGAGCTTTCAACACTTGGGCTAGCTCAACTGCAGCGAGCGGGTTCTCCAGACCTGCTGGGCCCTAGCCACCTGTGTCACACAGACGAGCCCACCTGCCTTCCATTCTCTGAGCATGTGATCACAGCAGGAGTCTTCAGGGCACTGCCTTGGTTTGGAACCGTAAGCCCCCAGAAGCAGTGCCCCTGCCAGCTCTCTCGTTTTGAGCTCTAGCATGCCATCCAGGTTCCAAGGAGGAGAGTCACGAAGGTCCCAGAGCCACAAGGTGTCCAGAGCACCCTATAAACCCTGCAGTCCTTGAGTCACGGGGAGGACTGTGGATCCCCTTCTGTGAGTCTGAAGAGGCTCAGGAATCCATATTCTCCACAAGGTCCTGGTGGGAAACTGAGGGCCTGAGGCCACGCTGAAGAGGGTCCTCTCAACTCACACCCAGAAAGCTGAGCGGTCTGCTCCACTTTATATCCACACCCACACCACAGGTTCACACACACACATGCAAACACACAGTAGGCTCACAGACATACATATATACACAGTAGATTCACTTACACACTGATAAACACGTAATGGGCTCATATGCACACATTTACAAATGGTAGACTCACATGTACATAGGTACTAGGCTCAGATACACACATAGTAGGTTCACATGCACACATTTACAAACACATAATAGACTTATATGTACACACAAACTTAAACCACAGGCTCATATATACACATACAAACACAGTAGGCACACACAGATCACATATACAAACAGTAGGCACACATCACTTATACACATTTACAAACACATAGTAGGCTCATATGTACACATAAACATACTCCACAGGCTCATATGCATATACAAAAACACACAGTAGGCACACACATACACACACACTGAGGTTTGTGGGTGGCCAGGTAGGTAGGCTGCTTCCTGCAGACCCCACCATCTCCATCCCCATCTCCCACGCCCAGCACTCTGGCTGGTACCCCTTTCTCTCCCAGCCTCCCTTCAGCTCCCCACTGGGTGAAGAGCAGACTTACTCACTGCAGCAGCAGAGGGAATAGGTACAGTCATCTAAGTCCCAACATGAAAGGTACTCATAGAGCTTGGGCCTTACAAGCCCTCGGAAGTGGGGGAGTCAGAATACAGCCTGAAAGGTGAGCAAAGGGTTAATTCAACATGGTGGCAACAAGACCTTCAGTTGCAGGAACCCCAAGAGTTGAGTCACACAGGGAGCAAGACCACAAAAGGCAAGGCGTGAAAGGGTTCAAGGAACGATCTCAACCCAAAGGGCGTCACTCCTCTCAGTGTAAGCAAGTAGGCCCCGCCACAACACATGGAAAACCCCGAAGGAACAACCAACAACCAGAGTTGGGGAAAAAAACTGTAATCATGACTCTGTGTGTGTGTGTGTGTGGTGTGTGTGAGTGACATGCATGTAGGCTGTAGTGGATGGGATGGCAACTCAGATGGCATATGCCTGTGCTGTGAGCCCAGTACTTCAGAGGCCAGCACATGAAGATCATGAGTTCAAAGCTGGACTGGGCTACAAAAAAAAACCAAAAAACAAACAAAAAACCCAAAAAACAAAACCTCCCCAAAAACCCCAAACCAAAAAACCAAAAACACAGCCAACAACTAAAATCAATAAAGAGAGGCAGATTTCTGAGTTCGAGGCCAACCTGGTCTACAGAGTGAGTTCCAGGACACTCAGAACCACACACAGTGACACCCTGTCCCCAAAAGAATAAAGGAGCTGCACGTTCTATGTTCTGCAGTGTAGACTCCGTTCCAGCTCCCTCAGAGCTCTCCGCATTACAGTACACACGGACTATGGGAGGGGAGAAACAATGGCCAGGCACTCGGAATCTGTAGGGCCGAGTTAAATCACACAGCAGAACTAAACTACAGCCCAGCAGGGAGAGCAAAGCTACTCATAACTATAGAAGCTTGGGGACCTCAGCCAGCCCTGCTCACCGGCCATCCTCACCACCGAGGCTGGGGCAGCCCCCAGCCCCCCAGCCTCTGAACCCTGGGGTGGTTTCTAGTCTCACTCCTGGCTGTGCTGCATTCTTCGGTAGTCACCTCCTGGCTTGTGCCATCACCTTCTGAGGGCTGTTCCTGTGAAAGCAGGCCACCTTGTATGGTCATGGGTCTGCTGGGTGCAAGGCTGACCAAGGGACAGACGGAATTTGAAACCACGGTCAACAGTTCACTGTCTTCCTTTGCTGGAAACCCCACATTTGCCAAACACTCACTCCTCGGGACTTTCAAGTGGCCTCCTCATAAAAGCTTCACCATCAGCGACCAAGGGCCTTGCCTGTAGCCAAAGGCCAGACCCTGAGCAAGACGCCGCCGCCACCGCCGCCACCTCCTGTTTCTGCTGATAGTGTGTGACCTGGATGGGCAGAAGTAGGGACAGCATAACACAAAATCCGAGGAGACCAGGAAGAACTAACGAAACCCAGGCAGAACTAACTCTCCACATTAGCAGAGGTCTGGGGACAGAGCTGGGCAGAGTCTGCCTTGTGCACACAGGGTTTCATCCCCAGCACCAAAACAAAACAGAACCCAGAGAAAGCTGCTTGCTTCATCTAAAGCTTCTTGTTAAAGGTCAAACTGGATGTCTTCAAAGTCTATTCGAGAGAAAGAAAAACCAGGAATTAAACCAGGGGAAAGGCCATTCTTAATGATGATATCAAATTATTTAAAAAACCAAACAAACCAAAAACCCTCTATGCTAGCATTCATAAAAGGGCGATTTCCTTTGAAAACAAACTTTATACATATGACTTACAGTGAGATAATACTGAGTAGTCCAGTAACCCTAGAACAACAACTTCCAAAGAGTAACTGAGCCTCCAGTGAGTAGCAGCACCACCCGGGTGTCATGGGACACCGCATACTATGTATTCTGCAGAATGAATAGAAGTGTCACAATGGTGTGGGCAGCCTTCCCTGTCCCACACCTTGCCCTCAACCTCATGCTGTGTTCATCTTCACTTCATTGTTGAGGAGATAAATGCCTTAGAGAATTTAAGAAATACAGTGGTGGTAGAGGAGGAGGAAGAAGAGGAGTATTTTATCTGTCAAAAGCACTAACCACTCATCCAGAGGACCCAGGTTCAATTCCCAGCACCTAGATGGCAGCTCACAACCTTCAGGGGATCTGATGCCCTCTTCTGGTCTCCATGGCTACTGTATGCATGCAGTGCACAGAAATACACACACACACACACACCAAAAATAAATCCAAAGAAACGCAGATGGGCCAGTGGCACTCTGTGGACCCAGCTACTTGGAGATTAAGGCAGAAAGAGACCAGCTGGGTAACACAGTAAGATTTTGTCCCTTAAAAAACCAATAAAACTAAAATACTAAAACCATCTGCTCTCAGACCAGACCTCCCAATTGGCTTTAGTAATATCCAGATTTCAATCTTCCCTGGCAGTATCCTGAAGTCCATGTAAGTCTTCAAAGTCTATGTCAGCAAAATAAAACTGAAGGTTAAAGGTGGCACACACACTCCAGCACTGAGGAGGAGGCAGAGGAAGGGCAGTCTTTGAGTCTGAGGCCAGTAGGGACTGAGTAGTAAGGACTTGTCTCAAACAAACAAAACTCTAGGTCTGGGAATGGCTTAGACTTAGCAGTCATAGATGAGCTATCGTTATTAATGATGCTATCAGTGTGATGCTGAGACTGGCCTGGGACACACAGCGCAGGTCCCTGTGTAGCTGTCCCTCTAAGGAGACAGCCCAGTACTTACAATCTTATTTATGCCCCAGCTAAGCAGTTGCTCTAGAGGACAACACATATTTGAAGTACTGGACCTTAACTCAGCATCTTGTCTTCAGGGCCGAGGTGCATGTCTGAATACCGAAGGATGGAAAGTTGCTCTTTGGGGCACTGGTTAAGCTCTGGGGGCTGACATTTGCAGAAAGACAGACCCATCCTACATCCACAACACTCCTGCGTCTCATAATCACTCAAGGCACTCACCCACCCACCTCCCAGAGTGAGCACAGAGTGCCCTGGCCATTGTACAGCATTCTGAGGACTAGCAGTGACCGGCTCAGTTCAGGGATCCAGGGTCTCACATGGAGCCCAGATGGCAGGCGAGAAATTGTCTTTGCGCAACTCCAGAAGTGGGGTCTGAAGAAAGATGAGGGACATACAGGAGCAGCCCAAGTCTTCCAGGGCATCAAGACAGTGTATGATCCTTCCACAACCTAGCTGCTCTCATGACAGCAGGCACAGCAACACAGCAGACAGTTACCACCATTTTCTTAATAACACTGTTCTTTCAAAAAGGAAAAAAAAAAAAACAAGCACAAGAAAGGCTGAATAAATCTAACATCATGGCTTTTAAAAGTTAAGATCTTCTGATCAATGGAGTAAACAAGTGGATGATGTCACAGAACATCCTTGTCATGCTCACAGGAGGCAAGTGTCACCTCACTGCGACCAGTCACGCGGGGGCCGCCTTTCCTTTGCCTAAGACTGTGGTCTCTGTGGACACAGCAGCATGGAACCTGATGCAGCCAGTCGTCAGCTTCCTCTACAGTCAGGTGGCTTTTTAATTCTTGCAGTAGTGGAGAGGAAGCCTTAGGCATGAGCTACATTCGTAGCCTTCAAACTACTTGTAACAAATAGATGAGTCCGGTGACAGGCAGGGCTTAGTAGATAGACACACCTTCAAAGCCTGACTGCCTGTGTTTGATCCCCGGGCCATATGGTGGAGGAAAACTGCTTCCCACAAGTTGTCCTCTGCCCCTACACATGTATACACACAATATATACATTAAGTATGCTAAAAGACACGATCCAAGGACGTGGCTCACTGGCAAAATGTTTGCTTGACATGCCAGAGGCCCTGGTGTCAGCTGGGTGGTGGTGGCACATGACTTTAATCCCAGCACTCAGGAGGCAAGGCAGGAGGATCTCTGAGTTCTTGGCCAGCCTGCTTTACAAAGCAAGTTCTAGAACAGCCAGGGCTGTTGTACAGAGAAAGCCTGTCTTGAAAAAAAGGGGAGGTGTGCCCAACACACACACACACACACACACACACACACACAGACACACACACACATCAGTAAGAACCTACTTGAAAAACAAGGATCAGCAGAGGCAGGGCCTCAAGTTGGAGGTAGTCAACAAGGCAGCTCAGGGCACAAGGGCAGCTCCTCAAATCCAGTTCAACTACTGTACCATCTGGAAGTAGTAGTTCTTCTCTCTATGTACATAACCGATGGAAAACACGTTTGCATAAAGACTTGAACACACATGTTCACAGCAGCATTGTTCACATCAGGCAATAAGCAGCAACACTTCAAACCTCCAATGGAACGGAGAGACAAAATGTTAAAGCAATGCAATGGAGTATTTGTGATTCAGCCACAATGAGGAATACAAATCTCATGCACTGTGACACAGATGAGCCTTGAAGCTCCCGTGCCACGTGAGGTAGGACAGATGCGAAGGGCAGACGCTGCGAAGGACGGATGCTGCCTTACACTTACAAGGGGTACTGAGTACAGCAGGTTCACAGGGTGGCAAGCAGATAGGCCATGGGGATGGGAAGGAAGGACAGATAGGAGGCTGTGAGGACAGAGCCACCATCTGCAGTAATGAATAAGCCAACAGCTCACAATCTCGTATACCAACTACAGAACCGATACCTCAAAGTCACAGATTCTGGAGACATGTTATAAGCCAATTTCCCCAAAATTTAACATTTAGAAAGGAAACTTCATAGTTTCACCATAAGTAAAAAGGAACATTGAAATACATAACTATTTAAACTTAAAAACCCTATAAGCAAAACAACAAAACAAACCTATATAAGCAGATCACTCCAACTCATCCTGTGAGCCAAACAGAACAAGGGCCTCTCAGAGCACCATGAAGTCGGGTTGGCACACAGGTTCCAGGGCAGGGCCATCCTGCTTCATCTGCTGATGGATCCCACGGGTGGACTGTGTGGAACACGGCTACGATCTTCATGGTTTCTTAGTGAATTAAGTATAGTAAATGCTAACAAAACAGGAGAGGCATGGGGGACAGGTGGGTACCATGGGGACATGACCACCAGAGACAACTGTTCCTGACTGGAAAACCTATGTGGACAGGCCTATCCCATGTCAAAGTGCCAAGTACAGTGTGTTATTTCTTCAGCCCTAATTCAAGTCCAAGGTAGATAAAGATTAGCCTTTCTTATACATGGAAGGTCAATGGAGCAAGAGGGTCGTGAAGTAAACAAGAGGCAGTCCAGGGTGGGAGATAGTGTCGTTCTTAGTCGGTATGCTGTTTACCTCCCCAACGGCCTTTGTGGTGAAGCCAGTGTCTACATTTACAACAGAGGATGGGTGGATTTGTCTTTCCATGAGTTACCATCATCAGACACTGTCAGAGAAAACCACAACCAGCCACACACCAAAACATGTCATTTAAAGGAACAAATCTTATGAGTGTACAAAGCCTACATTAAGAAGCCTTGGCTCTGCCCTACTAAAAATGTCTGTTTGCCAAGAGATCCGGGTAGCACTGGGTGTTAGCTGACCTTCATTTGCTGAGGCAGGAGCACTGATAAAGAAAACTCCAAGGTCCCTGTCCTGTGCCTGCTCCCTGGAACCAGGACCCAGGAACCCTGAACACACATGAGCTGAGTCATCAGCTGCCTATGACCAGAATGAGCTGTGACCACACCACTTAACCCTTCAGCAGTCACACTACTGTCTGTGCAGCACGAACTATCTGCGAGATGCGTGCAAGACAGGTATCCGCACCATGATGTATGCAAACGGTATGAAGTTAAAAAGGCACTGGGAAAACCTAAGGGAAGGCAGCGCCAACCAGCTAGGCCAAGGAAATTACTAGGCTAATTCATGATGCTAAGAAAAGCCACCATTTTAAAATAGCCCAAATTAGATTCTTACCTCACGCCAAACACCAAAGTTACTTCTGGAAGCTGAAAGGGTTGACCGTCAAAATGGATCCAAAAGAGCATGTGATGTACACGGTGACAGCAAAGCCCACCAGGACTATTCCACACACTTGCTGAGGTCTTAAAAGACAAACTGCAAACCTATAAAGCATTCTGTAGAACAGATGGGCAGAAGTGTCCACAGAACACTGGGATAGACACGCAGTGGATGGACAAATGTTCCAGGTGTTACAGTTGGTGAGTCCTGGCCCCAACCAAACAGACACCTTTCTTCCCCCCCCCCCCCACCTCTCTCTTAAAACCAGGAAAGAAAGCAAAATCAAAGATGCACCTGCCAGGCTGAGGGAGCTATTCACCAGTCATTTGCTGGCCGGGCATGGCTGAACCTTAACTAGGGAAACACACCTGAGACCAAGAGTATAATGCTTTTCCTAATGGATCCCAACTTGTGGGCCAGGGGTTTGTCTTCTAAGAATTTCCCCTGTCTTTCCCCAGTGGAAAGCCAGAACACATCGAAGCAGGAACAGCACCAGCGAAAGGCCCTGAGTGTCTCTGGGCAGTCACTCTGACCTGACTGGCCATCGTGGGAACTGAAGATGACACTTGGCTCAGCACTCTTGCTTCCAGGCACATAAAGGGCTTGGGGAGCAGGGGTGGGTTACCCTAGGGAACTGACAGGAGACCCTTACCGCGATGGGCAATTAGGAAGGAGACCAAGTCTCTCCTCAACCCTAGCAGCTCAGGAATGAGCCTCTGTCTCCCACTGAACGAGGCGTTCACAGTGTCAACACCAAAGAGCTGGCACTTTGTGGCCAGAGAAGCTCGGCTAGCGTGCAGTCCATTTTGTCCTGTGTCACTCAGTAAATGTGCAACCACATCAGGCTTCCTGACCCCCCTCATCACACCAAAGTCCAGACAGAGCCAAAGGAGAGGGGCAAAGCGCCGGGCCACCACACTGTCCCGAATTACACCAAGCTTCCCGAGCTCATTATCAAATCCAAAGAGCAAGGAAAATGCCAACAAACAAGTACATTTGTATATTTAAAATGCTCAACAGCAAAGTACCATAAATTATAAAAGTTGCGGGGCAGTGGTGGCGCACGCTTTTAATCCCAGCTCTTGGGAGGCTGAGGTAGGTGGATTTCTGATTTCGAGGCCAGCCTGGTCTACAGAGTGAGTTCCAGGACAGCCAGGGCTACACAGAGAAATCCTGTCTCAGAGGAAAAAAAAATATATATATATACACATACACACACACACACATATATATATATATATACATACACACACACACACATATATTATTTCCTCAGAGAGGAACAGAAGTATTTGCAACACAAATGGTTAGTTTCCTTAATATGTAAAGAACACTTTAAATCCGTAAATGTACCAATCACAACTACAATTAAGTACCATTTTGTTCAAAGTTCTAGCAAGCTAGGCAAAAATCTCGGGGCAGTGGTGGCACACACCTGTAATCCCAGCACTTGGAAGGCAGAGGCAGGCGGATTTCTGAGTTCGAGGCCAGCCTGGTCTACAGAGTGAGTTCTAGGACAGCCGGGGCTACACAGAGACCCTGTCCCGGAAAAAAAACCCAAATCCATTAAAAAAGGGGGGGGGGAAGGGTGTTGGTGTCCTTTTGAGACCATGCAGTCACAGAATTCACTATGCAGACCAGGCGGCCCTCAAATTCAGAGAACTGCCTGAATTTGCCCCCAAAGCACTGGAATTGAGGGGACAACACCCTACCGCACTTGGCTCTTGGGTGCAATTTACTAGATTTGCATAAACTCATCAGCATTTTTATCAGAACTGTGTCACAGAGCATGTCAATGACAAAGGCCACCAAACTGAACCCTGACAATGTGACAACAACAAATAACCACATATTATCTAAGTGCTCTGTGGACCACTGAGAGGGCTCAGCATCTACAGGGGCCTGCCACCAAGTTTGACAGCCTGATTCAACTCCTACTGCCCACACTATGGAAGGAGAGAACAGACATCTGCAAGTTGTCCTTTGACCTCCACATGTGCCTCATGGAACTTATAACTGCTCCCCTCCCCCAAGAAAATGTAACTCTTAAAAAAAGTATTCTGTGATAGAAGTAACTGCTTTGGAAGGGACAGGACCTGCAGTGGCAGAGGAAGACACCCAGACAGGGTAGACCCTTGGTCTGGATGTTGGTCAAGGTCCTCTAACTGTACAGACTAACACTAATGATCACATACATTTTTATTTATTTTTTGAGTCAGGGGCTCTCTACATAGCCCTGGCTATCCTGGAACTCACTCCGTAGATCATGCTGGCCATGAACTCAGAGATGTCCCTGCCCCTGCCTCCTGAGTACAGGGATTAAAGACTTGCACCACCGCACCTGACCCGGTCACACACCATCTCAGGGCACTGAGACGGCTCAGCAGGTAAAGGTGCTGGTTGCCAAGCTGCCAACCTCAGCTCAATCCCCAGAGCCGAGTGGTGGGAGGAGATCCAACCCAACAACATTGCCCTCTGGCCGTCACCCTGCGCCAGCATATGCGCACAAGTGTAAGAAATATTTCAGTCGGGTTAGGTTACGTCACTGGTGGAATAAGATACCTTATTCTTGTATAGGAAGAAAAATCAAGACGCCTTGGGACAATTAAATACTCACATGAGTAACCAGGAAACCAGAGAAGAGTCAAGTTAGGACCACCCTCACCATACAGCAAAGCAGGGACTGTCGAGTCCACCCTCACCAGCAAAGAGTCCGCAACACCAGGGAGTTTCTTCCTTTAATGGTTTATTCGGGAAACCTTGAATTAAGCTTATTTCTTTTTGGTTCTCTGCCAGCCTGACCTTATAAAGCCTAGATAGCTTCTGCCCAGGGAGATAGCCAGCCGTTTCCTCATAGGTCAACTAAGCGAGTACTTCATTAGCATGTAAGTGTGATAAGGAATACAGCACACTGCGCATGTATTCAAATGATTTACCACCAGGGAGCTGCATGTGGCCAGCGCCATCTTGTAGCAGAGAAGAACAAAGGGTGGCTCACTACAAGGGACTGCAGCACTCAGACTTAGAACTGATTTAACCCTCACCCACAGAAATAAAAGCATGAGGTTCAAAGAACAGTGTTGAATTAGACCAAACTTCCTAACTCATCATAAAACGAAGAAAAAGTACCAATAAACAAGCACATCTATATGTTTAAAATGCTCAACAGCAAAGTGTCAAAACTGTAAAAGTCAGAGGACCAGAAGCGTTTGCAACACAAATGGTTAGTTTCCTTAAACTGTAAAGAGCACTTTAAATCAATAAACATACCAATCACAACTGCAGTTGAAAATTACTCTTCACTTCTCACATTGACAAATACCCACGTTTAGTTTAGGGTCAAGCATTGGTAAAGTGTGGGGAAAGGCCAATTGGAAGGATCTTATTGGTTAGCTGGTGCATCCTTGTGTCCCCATACTCCCCCATGGGTATACTTGCCTACACACATGAAGACATATGTAAATAGATATTTATACCCCCAGCAGGAGTGGGGAGTCCAAATGTACCTACAGATCCGCATGCACCTGCACCATGCGCTCCGGAAAGCAAGAGGTCAGCTACACATTTGCAGTTTTAACATCAACGAGCATCACTTTAAACATTTTCCGTGTGTAAGGGGCAAACACAGGAGGGACCTCGCTGTGGGGTCACACAGTCAGCAGAGGGGACAGTACACTGGTCACTAGAGTGAATGAAGAGAGAAGCCAGCAGAACCCTGGAGGGCAAGAGGCTGCCACATAGAAGCTGGCCCCACCATCCGGTGTCCAACTCTCTGGGACCCTGAGAGGCAAGGCCAGGCAAGGACAAGACAGAGGGAGTTCACACCTGTTCCCTGGCACTTGGTGGCCTTAGAGGACAGAATAGCCTTAATCTAAAAAGTGGTGTGGGTGCTAAAGGAACAAGCAAGACTGAGCATAGCTTCACAAGTGTCCTAGTCGTCCTCATTAAGGTTTTTTTTTTTTTTTTTATAGCCCAGGCTGCCAAGCAGAGGCCGGGCCTCAAACACCTTGTCCTCCTGCTTCCACTGTCCCAGTGCGGCTGGATAGGTGTGTCTTATCATGCCTGGTTTGACTTCTGCTTTTAACCTGCTTGAGGTAAGACCCAGAAAGATGCCTCAGATTCAAAATTCATTATCATTCTAACACCGCCTGGTAAGTTCTGGTAGGGACGTGCAGTGCAGGCGCTCCCCAGTCCTAACAGAAACCCAGAGCTGGTGGGAGACCAGAAGTTGATTTTGGATGCAGAAACGCTAACCACTGAACAAAACAGAGTCTAAGACTCAAGAGTGGAGGGTCAGAGCATTTGTGAGAGACTGGAGCTGCAGTTGCAGCCCTCGCCTCCTTCAGGCCCGGCTTCATTAGTGTCAAGAGGAGTAAAAACTCAGTGACCAGGGACCACTGCTTGCAATGACCAGAAAATCCTGGAACAGCCTGAAGGTATCAGTAGGAAAAGGGTCAAAATTACTGAGTATACCTGACAAGACAAAATATGGAGTTATAAAAATAGTACACAGTACAGGATTCCATTTAAAAACACATTAGTAATATTAAGTAATTTCATGAAGGGGAGATGTCTTAGAATATAAACCTTGGCACCAGACATGGGAGAGGGACATCAAGATAACATGCTGTGGTTTTTAAGTATTTTACTCCCAAGTTCATGACTAGTGACTTATAAAAGTTACCACAACAATATGATACAGCCCTATCCATTATAACAGCACCTATAACAACAGTACATCATAACAGTATAAAACACATCTGCCTGGGCTTACCTAAATCTGCAGAGTTTTAGACTCCTTGGAAGAGCTACTCTGATGCAAGGACAAGCAAAGGAAAAGATCAGGACAGAGCAACTTATACCTCTGCAAAATCACGTTCTTTTGTCTTAGACCTTGGGATCCCAATGGTAACTAAGCCACGGTTACCAAATGTATACACACAGATAGATGCCAAGAAGCTAATATCCCAGGGAGTCTCCATGGGCCAGTCAGTGTGCACATGCACGTGTGACATGGGACAGTGTGCACGTGCATGTGACAGAGCCAAGAAAGCAACGGCAGAAACATGAAGTTCATATGCAAAAGTACCTCTAAGACACACCAACACGGATTCTTACGCTCACGTCCGCAGGCCTGCCCATCACCGTAGAGGGCAACAGAACACAGTTGTTCTGCTACCCACTCAGACACTGGGGGGCAAGGGATTGCCCAGGAACATGACCTCATGGTACAGCTGTCAACCCCTAACATCAGAGGGGAACACACCTTTCATCACTGGCAGGGTAGCTGAAATTTAACTTAAGGCACAGCCAGGGGGCACAGAAAGGGGCAGCTGTGTACTCACAGAGCCCCCACTAGGTGGAATCCTGTCATCCTGGCGTCTACAGAAGGGATCAGCCTCCTCCATAAAGACAGGAGTAGGAGATGAGCAGGACACAGCTTAGCTGTGATAGCGGTTACCTCTGGGTGCTGAGTGCTCAGTCAGGGTTCTGTCTGAGTTACTCCTCTAATGAGGCTATACAAGAGGTGAACTTGTCACCGGCCTGGGTGTCAAGGAGTTCTGTACACAGCAGCAGATAAATCTCATCCATTTAAAACAAATGTTCCAGAAGATCAGAAGCAATTTAATTCTTCGACAGAGTTACAAACAGCAAAATATCTGCTTTGAAGAATTCATTTTGAGCATGACATTGGCTGACAGGTGGAGTGTGGTATAACCTAGGAGGCAGCAAGCGACTTTTGGTGTGGCCCTGCTTTTCATATTGATAGAAGAGTCAGATATGTTGACAAATTATTAAAAATAAGGAAGCAATGAAAGAACTGTAGTGTGAGTCGGAAACTGAGATTAGTCCAGTTTGCGCATTCAAGATCCAACAAAGACAGGTCAATGTCAGAAGACCTTCCTACCAGATGCTAAACATGACAGTTGTTAAGATCCTTATTTGTAAAAACAAAAACTAGAGTCTGAAATGTCCAATGCTTTAGACACATAAAGAAGACTGGTATTGGGGAAAGACTGGGTATTGCAGAGCAGTAGTTTACCATCATTCCTAGCAGCGGGAGGAATTCTCTTGCACAAGAATATCTATGTCCACAGGGCGAGCCTGGACATGAACAGCTGAAGAAAAATGAGAAACAACTCCAAGCAACTTATCAGCTATGGTCAGACTTAAAGGGTTTAAATCCTTGTACATCACATATATCTTGGTCTTAATGACTGAGAAAATAAGGAGATATATTTGATAGATAGAACTGGTCCAAGATAACCCTCCTAAGTATACAAACACTGAAGGATCCTTGTGGCTAAAGATAGAAAATACAGACAGTAGGTTAAGCCGTGAAACTAGTGAGCAGCCAATAGTTACAGAAATGTAGATTAAGACCAGGCACTTTTAAGGTCTGAGGATGTAACTCAGTGGTAGAGTATTTGCCTAGTATTTTTAAAACAGAACAATAACAAAAAACAAAGAAAACAATACAGACTTTATGATGACAATCTGGCAATGACTTCTTAGATATATGACACACCAAAAGTGCAGGCAGCCAAAGCAAACACACATCAGTAACACCACAGCTTAAAACCTGGGCTGAGAAGATGGCTTTGTGGGTAAAGGCGCTGGTTGCCAAACCTGATGGACAACTGTATTCAGTCTCTCAGATATGCACAGTGGAAGACTGACTCCTGCAAGCTGTCCCGTGGCACAGACACTAGGAGTGGAACCATGCACAAATACACACACAAAATAATACATGTAACTATAAAGAAAAACAGCTCAGCAGGCACCTTTATGGAGTGGGAGAAAATATCTGCCAAATCATAGCTGATCACAGAGTTGATACCAGAATACAGCCAAATCCTGCAGGCCAACAATGGCTAACAAGTCCATAACCTTTCAAACATGCAAAGGACATGGGACGGGAGACCACAGTCACCCTACATCCATCAGTATGGCTGTGCTGTATCCTAAATAACTGAAGATGTTTTCGGAAAGATATCTGCATCCATCCATCCCATAGTAGGGAAGTCACAAGAGCAGCAGGCCCACAGGCAGGGACAATGTGAATATGCTTATCAGCACACAGATGCCCAAAAAGATACAAAATACACATCACTTAACTTGTATGAAAGCAAAGGAAATCACACAGCCAAGATGCAAAACCACAAAATCAATGCTGGATTACAGTGGATACGGCTGCTGGCGGCACAAACCTGAGTTGAGGTTGACCCCTGGGATCTACAAGGTGGGAGGAGAGAATCGACCATCAGTGTTAGGCGTGTGAAAATAACTGAGTGAAAAACACTATGATTCTATATGCAAGTAGTCACTCACGGAAACGGAAGGCAGGAAGAAGGGGCTGGGAAGCTCACATTTTAAGCTACCTAGTGGGTAGTTTCAGGTTTTGCAGTTTCAGGTGCTGCAATTGTCCAACTCCAATCTGCTCAGCACCACTAAACTGTACTTAGAATGGCTAAAGTTTCTGCTGAGTGTATCTGATCACAAAATGTTACAGTAGCAATCAATCAACCAATTAATCAATTAAAATAATCTGTTAATCTGTGAGCAAGTGGTATGTATACACACAGGGAAGTCTGAGTCATAGAATTCTCCATGTATACTGGCCAGCCACACTACTCTGAGGTCTATGCACACACCAGCTTCACAGAGATGTTTACAGAACACTAACTCAGAACAATGCCTTCTGGACAGCATCTGAACAAATATGAACCTAAAGATTTGACTCATTTATTCTAGAAACTGATGTCGGTATCTCCAAGGAGTAACGGCGGTAAAGAAGTTTGAGCAGCAACAAGTCCGTCACTAAACCATCATTTCCCAAGAGGAAGCCAGCAGCTGCAGGCAGGCTGGCCTTGCAGGACAGCGCTGCGGCATGAGCTGGGGCCGGGAGTTCCATCCCGACGGCACCGGCTCCGGAGAGTAATCCTCAACCCCATGTGCAAATAGGATCATTTAAGCAGACAGTAAAAACAGGAGAGCACTTGGTAGGAGGATGCTGTGAATGTCAGGGTACAGTTCTCACCATGCATCATGGAAAACCAGATGTAGTCAGAAGCAGGGCACCACAATCGATCCCACTGCTGTATGACATAGCTGATGCTGAGGAAGAGACGTCTCAGACATAGGCCGGTAACATTTGTAATGGAAAAGCATATTCCCCCATTTGCTTTCCTGCAAAACTTAGTTAAATCCTTTTTTATGTTTGAGAACTCAATAAGAAACCACTGAGGTCTGGGAAGGACAGAGCAGGTGACAGCTGCCCTCAGCAGCCTAGGATGGGTGCGAGGGCTTCCTATCCCTGGAAGGACTCAGGATCCCACCCGGATGTCTCATGTTGGTTTTGTTCTCTTCTTGACAATCCCATCTGCATCCATATTTGGGAAGGACATACAGATATTAACCTGTCAGGAGCACCTACATCACTGGCTTCAGCAGCAGCATCTAAGGCATGGAGACTACCCTGGCTAACGCATCCGCAGCCCCTCAGCAACGGAGACATAAGCTCTCATCAAAGGTCCTTCTGGTGGCTTACCATCCTAAGACAAACTCAATGGCAGGTGTCGGGATTGGAAACGTCAGTTCCCTTTCTGTAGCAGGCCAACGTCTGGATGCCCATGTTTCCAAGTTGGCAGAAATCACAATTACTGTCAGGACACGTTTATCTTTAAGAATGCATGCTGCTTCCTGCCCCATGGCTTCTGTCATACAGGGCCAGCATCAGCACTACTGAATTCCAGCTCTGCTGGAAGCTCAAAGAATGACCCCAGTCCAAGGCTTCTGGTTGAGGGATGGTGACAGTATGACCATCAATACCCCAGGGCAAAGAGCCATATTCACAGGACATACGTGCAGCTCACCTGTGTTCCCAACACTCGCAAGGCTAGGGAGGATTATTATGAACTTCACACCAACCTGGGCTACAGAGTAAGAATGTCTCAAGACAAGAAAATAAACACAAGCCATCAATCTTACAAGACTCCACACAGAGCTCAGCCTTTGGTTTGTTAGCGAGCCATTTCTAACACAGATGGGGATATATTCCTAACCAGCCTGTTGATGTAACACGGAGAACTTTATAAGTATAAAAACCAAAGGGTCTTGATAAGAGGAAAACAGAGGTACAGAAACCAGGTAAGAAGCCAGAACGAAGCCAGGATAAACCAGAGACAAAGTCAGGCAGACAGGCTAGCGGCGCATACCACTGATCCCAGGAATACTTGGGAGGCAGTCTTTAGTGGATCTTTGAATTCTAGGCCACTCTGAGCTACATAATGAGACCTTTTCTCAAAGTACCAAAATAAGTAAAAAGAAAAAAGTGTGGGTGAAGGGAACCCCCCTCATCTGCTTAGTAGCATTTAACTCTTGGAGTCCCAGAAGGCTAGACAGGGCTGCTGGACAAGCCATCCTGGCTTCTCAGTACAAGTGAGAAGTCTGATTGAATGACCAAGAAAAGGAACAATACACACGCAGGAGCTGAGACAGCAGCCGAGCCTTGCAGCTCTCAGAGGAGTAAGACCACTCCTCACCCTCTACTAGGTCTCCAACCTACTCCAGTTCATAACTCATTGCCAAGACAACAGTTCCGTACAAGCCCCAGGCTACCCTCTGCTCTTAGCAAGAGGCTGGTAGAGTTCTAAGCTCAGAATCTGTCCAAGCAGCAACATTTTCCAGCTTTAATGACACCACAGCCAAATTCAGGGCAGCTTGGCTCCCATGATGATCAGCTACACCCCTAGGATGGGTCTCCCTGGATTCTCAGGGCTTCTGACCACAGCCTTCCCATGGTAAAAAAATAAACTTAGTCATATCTGGAAAAACAAAAGAAGCCTGAAGCCAGCTCCTTAGCAGACAGAACTGCACGCCAGACTGAAATCAAGCCCACACCAGCTTCAAGAGTGAAAATATGAAAAGCTCATACCATACTAAGACACTCTCCCCAAACCAAAAAAAAAAACCTTTGGAATTCAACCTGGGAATGTTCTAGTTTATGTTCAGAATACTCCCTTACCTGCAGTGCCATTATCCCATGTGACTCAGTGTCATGTCAGCAGCCATTGCCAGCTCCCAGCAAGCAGCCCCTCCCTCCCAGATAGTTGACCAGCTGCTTAGACCAGTTCTGTCTGGTTGGTTACCTGCTCTAAGGGCATCCTGCCCGCACTGGTGCACTGCTAGGCCTAACTATGAGAAGGCAAAGTGACGGGTTGAGAACGTAACAGCCATGACAATGACAATTCTAAGGAGCTTCAATCTCAAACCTTTATTTTGCTGTAAAGGGGAGAGATAAATGGTTAGTGGGTTTGTACACTTAACACTTCGGCACACAATGGGTGCGGCGGACCTGCAGTTACAGCCATCTTCACATTTCCCCATTCCAACGTGACCAGCACCCTGCTGTTCCAATGAGTGACCAGGCCTGGGTCACACCATTTAAGGCATACTCTCAAAACAATCACATATACAGGGTTTTCACAAATACACAAACAGGGTTTTCAGAGCCAATTTTTACAGAGCGTTATCTAGTATGTTCCCGCCTGCCCAGTTTTTTCACTTTTATTTCCCAAAATGCTTTAACTGACGGTTACAGTTAGTTTCCCCTCTGCTCAGGGATGGTTTTCAAGCACCATTCGAGCCAAACCCACAATGTCTGCCTGTAGCACAGCCTTGGCGGAAGTAGACAGGTGTGGCTTTCTACCACACAGCACAATGATCTCATAGCAAGTGCCAGACTATGTCCCCTAGTCACAATGACTGATTTGAAAGGTTAAATAAGCAAACCCTGTTATCTTCTGGGTAATTCCAGAAACTCAAATTGTTTTGAAGGCATAGTTCATACATTAAATTCCTGTGTTTGTTGTATAAGGTTTGAATCCCATATTCAATTTCTTTAGATGACAGCATTTGACAGAATATTAAGAGACCCAGAAGAGCCAAGTCTAAGAGCCCTTAGTCAGGCCACCTGCAGGCTGGCCTGAGTCAGGGGATTGACACCATCTATTGAGAAACTAATAAAAGCTTTAACATCACCCTTCCCTATTTGTCACCCTTCCCCATTCAACAGTAAAGCAAAACAATTTTGCTTTTCCCCTTGTAGGATTTTGGTATTTTCCAAGCAACTGTCTCAGCATCTCAACATAGTCACCTGCCTTAAGGATTTACCATCAGCCTTTAGGTTTTCAAGTGAGAGTCATTCAGTTCCCAAGCTGTTAGTCCCATCAACCCACATTTCCAAACACATCCCTTCCCGGCACCCCGACTCCTTCAATTCACCAATACACCAGGGCCCAACTGAGCCCTGTTCTTTCCCACAAGTCCCACATCTGGTGCCAAAAGTGTTGTTCCCAAGCATAATTCAGTAACTCAAGTTTCACCTTGGAAGGTGTGTTTTAGAAGACACCTGTCATCCTAGCAGGGCCAAGAACCCAGACCAGCCTGGTATACACAGCCAGGCCCCATGTCTTAAGGTTAATGAACACTGTTGCCACTCAGCGAGATAGCACTTGCCTACCACCCAGTACAAAATCCAAACCCACAAATTCCCAGGGATCACAGCAGGCCCACCTTCCCTTAGTTCAGAAGACATCCCAAAGCCCAACCATGCCATCTACCAACTCCACAGAATTTGTGGCTAACTTGTGCCTTCCCACGCTTTTACAACACAAACCCCACCCATCCAAGACTCTTCCACACCAGTCACTTAAAACCCACCAGCTTTCCCCAACACCCGAAAGTTTTCAGTTATGAATTCCTCTGACCAATGCAGAGGCAGGCAGGCTGCAGACAGGGGAGGAGGGCGAGGTCGGACTCCAGATCTACAAGGCATCTTGCTGTGCTGAAGTTAAAGTGTCCTACACCTTACGCAATCTTCTCGAGGCCAAGTTCATAGCTCAGAATTAGAAAGGTTGGAGGCTTGTTTAGAAGACGCAGCAGCTGAATGCCTCTACCCCCGGGAAAAGGGGCGCCTGCTGGCACTCAAAGCATCCAGGAAAAATGATGCTCCCAGAACATGACTTTCATCTGGAACATTCATAGCCGACGCCCCTCTGGCCGGAAGCACCTGCCCGCCCCCACAAGCTGACTTAAACGATGACCTCCTGCACACAGGGCTTCCCGAGAAAGGCCTGGACCCATGGCAGCGCAGATTCCTAAGCCTCTGTCTGGAATTCACTGTGTAGGCATCAGCTTAGGCCGCTGTTTCCTCCAGGGCGTGCCCTCCCTCCGGCACTGCTACGGCTCACTGGCAGGGGCTCCATTTCTGCTGGTGCCAACTGCTTGTCATGGTGGACACTATAGTAATAAACCACGTCCGTGAAGCATTTGGGTGCCTGGAGCCGCGGCCGTGAGCCCACCCAAGGGTCCACACTCACATCCCACCCTCTGTGAATCAACACCAACCCTCCCCGCCCAGGCAGGGTGACCTCCACCTTTACCAGTAATACCAAAATGCTGTGCCCGAGACTCCAGCAGAATGTGCATCTTCCCCAGGCTTACCAGATGACCCAGAGGCAATGTTTAAAGTAACCCCTTCGCCTCAGGGTGAGGAGAAGAGAAGGGGAGAGGGAGATCACAGAAGAGCACGGGACCTAGGCAAAGTCCAGAGAGGGCACTGCCATCTGAAAAATAAAGTTGTGATCAACACTGCCCCCAAACGCGCGCCTTCAGTCTCCGTGGTCCCCGCCTGGCTGACCTGTCAGTGAAAACAACTCCTTGTCTCTGCAGCTACTCCTCCTCCTGTCACCCCTTGCACCCAGAAATAGGTGCAGACAGGCCACACCCAAGTTACATACCACCCTGGGCCAGAGTTGTCCGCCCAGCGAAGCTAAGTCCACTTTCCATAACATCAGGCCTCATCCCCAGGAGGGTTCACAGCCCCTTATCTGGAAAAAAAGGGTCTGCTGGTGTTGTCAAGTTCGGAGGCGACCTCCACTGTGCACCTAGTCCTGACCCAGTCCTGCCCTGCGACCTCCACTGAGCACCTAGTACTGCCCGGACTTCTGCCCGGCCGCCTGTCTATGGTTTCCCAGGCCTCAAGGGCCCCAGTCCACCTGTCTCCACCAACTGCTGCTCTGCGACTCAAGCTAGGCCACCCGCCCGATGTAGGCCTGTGAAACTTGCTTGTGCCCTCCTGGACGTCAAGTGCCCCCATGCCAGCAGACCGCAGGAAATGCCAGGCCTTGAAGGCTGCTGGCCCTGTGTGGACTGTTAAAGGCGGTTCGGAGTCTGCCTACTACATGACCGCTGTCCCAAAACCTAGTCTCCTTTCTAGTTAGCCCCGCTTCTCCCCGCACCCACATCCTAGTGGCTGCCTCTAAACTTTGCCACCTCTCTCAATCGGAGCCCTGAACTGGCCACTGCCTCCCCACCCCTAGACCCAAGCGCGCGCCCTCCTTGTCACTAACTCCTGCAGGTGGAGGGTACAACCTTTGCTTTTATAGTCTTGTGTCGCGTCACCCGGACATTGCTAAACGGAACGATTCCTCCACAGACACTTAAAAAAAAAAGTTCCTCCCGACCTTGCCAAAGGCGCCCACGAGGGGCGGGTCATGGCCTCCGGCCACGGCCACTCCCTCAGATTGCACAATGATCCTTTTCAGTTCCTTGGTGGTGGGTCACTGGATGAAGGGCATATCTGAAAGATTTTGGGGACATGAATGCCACCAGGGACAAGTCCCCTTTGCTGCTAGGGTGGGCAGACCTGACTGCTTCCAGAAGGGTAGGGTCGGCAGTGGGGGGAGAGGGCCACAAGGTCTGGCAGGGAGGAAGGAAAAGTACACGGGTCGCCTCAGGTCACCACGCCCCATGAGGCCCGAAAGTAGGGCCGGCAGAGCGTCTGGAAAATTCCACTCGGTGGCGGAGGGATCTCTGCGGTGGCGTGTCAGGCGGTGGGGGGGCGGGGCCCGGGCGCGTGACTGTGACTTCTCGGGTGTTGCCGCCGCCTGCTCGGCGGGTGACGTCAGTGCGGGCAGCCGCAGGGTGGGGGTGGGGAAGAACTAGTCCAGCTGCCTGGGTGGAATGCTTAATTGCGTCTCAGGTTAATAAATGAGGTGGTTGCAAGCTAAGGTAAAGCCAGACTTTTGTATGCACGTAAAATGAGTGTTTATGACTGAAGAGTGTCCAGCACAGATAAGCGATTTAAAAAAAAACAAAACAACATTTTGCTTTTGGGTGTGGTATGGTGAGAAAAATGGTATCTTGAAGCTGCATTTCTCTGCGGCAGTGTTTGGTGGAGTCCAAGGAGTGGGTTTAAAGACCACTGAGGGAACCTGGCTGGCTGTGTACTTGCGGTGGGGTCCAGCCCTGGTCCAAAAGCAGAACTTGTGCACAAACAAGGGCTTAGTGAGAGTTTTGAAAAGGGAAGCTGTCACCGCCCTGCCAGCGAGGAGCCGAGACAACCCCATCCCCCACGCGCCATGAAGCATCTTCTCAGCTCTTCTGCCGCCAGCCTCCACACACCGGATACACCCCACACACCCCAAAATAAAAAAACCTACAAGGACAGTTCAAAGTCAGCAGAAAGAGAAAGGCAGCTGGCAGAAGAGATGCCCGGAAGTCTCCTCCCAGGCTCAACGCCCACACTACAAACAAAACCACCCAGTGACAACAGGCTCCCTTAGCAACCCGGAGGAGGAGGGGGCTGTTCTGCCTCTAGCAGATGGGATCTGCAGGCTAGGCAGGGCCTAGCCTGCACCCTCCCCTGTTCCCGGAAAACCGGTGACTCGGTCTCCTGTGACCCGCAGTACAGAGTGATTATGTGGCGAGCACTGGCTTGCTCACTGGTTTTTTTGCCACGCAGATTCCTGCCCCTCACCCTTTCTATCAGCCTTTTATTTATCTTTCTTTTTCTTTTCTTTTTTTTAATTCCAGAAAGGGTCTCATACTGTCCCATACTGGCCTGTACATTTTGGCCATCCTCCTGCCGCAAGCTTTCTAGTGCTGGGATTACATTCACCACTATGTCCGCCTTTGTCCCCTCTGCCTTATCCTGGCGTCAGTTCCAAGTGTGGGTGGTGGGTGGTGGCGACTGCCTGCAAGAACAGGGAGTTGCTTGTCAAAATGTTCTAGAAAGCCAGAAGGCGGCTATGAATCCAAGCCGGAGGGAGGGGCGTCCGGTGGCTTCTCAAGCCCGGACTGTGGAGTCAGTCCTTTCCGACTTGAGGTGCTTGGGCAATTTGTTCAACCATCTTCAGAGCCCACGGTATTTTCTTTACCTCTGGTCTTAAAATTTCTCTTACATATGATTCCCCTGTCCCAGGAACAGCTCTTGAGACACGCTTTTTGAATTAGTAGGAATAGGGCTAATCGGCAGCACAGAGCCTCGGGCTGTGTGAAGCCACCCTACCCGGTCCTGCCCAGTCACCCAAAAATGAAGCATTTGTATGCTCGCAAGTCTGCAGCAGCCCAGTGACTGTCCCCAGCTCTCAGGGGCAATATGGCCGTGTCAGAGGTTCCTGGTCTGCTGGAACCCAGTTTTCCTTGGAAACAATATATTTAAGGGGAGAGGTGAGGAGGCCTAGGAGCCATGGGTGTGCCCACCTTCTGTAGGTGGACGCACCCAGAGCGGTCTTCCTCCACACTGTTGACCTCCACCCCGAGGAAGGTCTGGGGCAGAGCCACAACTTCCCCAATCAAAACAAGGTGTTCTGGAAGATTGCAGTAAACAAGGCTGTGGGTGGGGCTGAAGGGTGACAGCCCCAGCCTTGTTTCTAAGGCTTGCTCCTTCCCAGCCAGCTAAGGGACTCTGGGATGGAGGGGACAGAGAAGAATGGGGTTTTCTTTGTGATATCTGACTGATTCTGGGTGGGGGCCCACTCCCCAAGCTCTTTCTCAAGGACATGCCAGACCCCCACTAGCCTTAAGTCACCTCAGCCTTGTTTCCAAACTCAGGCAGACTCAGGGTCTCCTACAAAAACTCTTGGAATTCGATGCTCCAGCTGTGTCCTACAGGCAGGGCCACGCCACTATTGCCACCACTAGGGAATATTCCGGAACTCCAGCCCCATCCTCCAGAGATCCAGTTTCGAGGTTGTAGGGTTTTTAGTTCCCCGTGCTTCTCCCGGTCCCAGCCCCTCAGCCTGGGCTCCTTCACACTGAGCCCTGACACATGTGGGTCAGGAAACTGCACAGTCACTGTGCCCTGGCAGGAAGCCCTTCCATCCCGATTCACTGCCCTGGCAGGAGCTGGAACAGACAAAGAAGCCCTGCCCCCAAGCTCGCCAGGCTCTTCCGGTGGGAGGGGCACTTCTCCCACCCATCCCCCACCGTTTCACGGATCTGGAAGCATACGTTTTTTTAATGAAAACCCGATCTCACCCAGAGGCTCCCTGTCTCCCTATAATCCTCGGCTCCTGTAGTCCAGGGCCGCAGAGTCACCTCTCAGGTGAGGCCCTAGGCTCTAGCAATAAGTCAGTCTGTCCCTCCCTCCCTCCAGCTTGATCTGTGGGGGCAGGGTTTCTGTCTGTGTGTCCTAGATCTCTGAGCCCACAGCTCTGGCAAGAGGCAGGCTCCAGTGTGGATGCCTGAGTTTATATTCTCTAAAGGTCACTCTGAATCCTGGGAGGCTCTTGGTAAATATTTGTGGACTGACTCAAACAAGGACCTCAGCTTAGCTACAGCGCACGATGTGAGCTCAGGGACCAGGATGGCTGGGGTGACTAGAGGGGGTGGTGCTCTGAGGACGAGGTGCAGGCAGAAGGGATTTGAGGGAGAGGGCGCTGGAGATGGAGGGGTTGTGTTCTGTTGTTCAGGTTTGCAAGGCCAATGAGATCAGCTTTCTTTGCTCTTAATTTCTTGGGTCCCTCCGGCCCAAAAGCAGGAGGGAAGGGGGTGTCCTCAGACAGCAGGACACAAGGGGGTTGTCCTCAGACAGCAGGACGGAAGGGGGTGTCCTCAGACAGCAGGACGAAAGGGGGTGTCCTCAGACAGCAGGACGAAAGGGGGTGTCCTCAGACAGCAGGAGGGAAGGGGGTGTCCTCAGACAGCAGGACGAAAGGGGGTGTCCTCAGACAGCAGGACGAAAGGGGGTGTCCTCAGACAGCAGGAGGGAAGGGGGTGTCCTCAGACAGCAGGACGGAGGGGGGTGTCTTCAGACAGCAGGACGGAAGGGGGTGTCCTCAGACAGCAGGAGGGAAGGGGGTGTCCTCAGACAGCAGGACACAAGGGGGTGTCCTCAGACAGCAGGACGGAAGGGGGTGTCCTCAGACAGCAGGACGGAAGGGGGTGTCCTCAGACAGCAGGAGGGAAGGGGGTGTCCTCAGACAGCAGGACGAAAGGGGGTGTCCTCAGACAGCAGGACGAAAGGGGGTGTCCTCAGACAGCAGGAGGGAAGGGGGTGTCCTCAGACAGCAGGACGGAGGGGGGTGTCTTCAGACAGCAGGACGGAAGGGGGTGTCCTCAGACAGCAGGACGGAAGGGGGTGTCCTCAGACAGCAGGACGAAAGGGGGTGTCCTCAGACAGCAGGAGGGAAGGGGGTGTCCTCAGACAGCAGGACGAAAGGGGGTGTCCTCAGACAGCAGGACGAAAGGGGGTGTCCTCAGACAGCAGGAGGGAAGGGGGTGTCCTCAGACAGCAGGACGGAGGGGGGTGTCTTCAGACAGCAGGACGGAAGGGGGTGTCCTCAGACAGCAGGAGGGAAGGGGGTGTCTTCAGACAGCAGGACACAAGGGGGTGTCCTCAGACAGCAGGACGGAAGGGGGTGTCCTCAGACAGCAGGACGGAAGGGGGTGTCCTCAGACAGCAGGACACAAGGGGGTGTTCTCAGACAGCAGGACACAAGGGGGTGTCCTCAGACATCAGGAGGGTGCTCAGGTGTGGGTTCCTGCCTTTCCTGGGCTTTTGGAGGGGTTTGTGGACTCCATGTCTCAGAAGCCTTCTGCTGGCCTCCTGGGTGTGTGAAAGGGAACTTCAGCTAGGTCTCAGGCCATGACTTGCAGAAAGTAAGGTACGTGGTAACGGCCAGAGCTCCCAGGACTGCGTTTGTCTAGTCTCTGTACTTCCTGAGCCCTTAGCCTGGCCCTGGCTAGGTTCTTGGGTTCCAGGCATTTTTGTCCCTCCCCAAGCTCACCTTGCTGTCACCATCTCCTAGATCAGCCCCTAGCGGGAGGTAGGAACTGGCAGCCCAGCTGACAGGCTTGTCTACCCTGGGTCTTCCGTAATCCCCAGGTCCCCTCTAACAAGGCCCAGCTTTCCTAGACCTTGAGACTAGAGTGTCCTTTCCCAGCTTCCTTCCTGGCAGCCAGTTCCTGTGGGGCCATCTGCTGGCGCCTTGTCACATGTCACACAGGCTTCCAAAAGCCCTTTCGCCTCCTCCTCCGGGACCAGCACTCGGGTCACTCTTCAATGAGCACATCCTCAGCCCAGGACCTGCTTGCCACGACAGGGACCCACACACTGGCCCACTAGGCTGTCGGTGAGCCGTCTACAACCCCGCCCTGGTCTGTGTGCCATCCATGAACAAATCAGAGACCGGGCTTCCGCCAGCGGCACAGTGGACGGCGTTACACCCCCTTGCTGGTCTTGACTTTGTATAGGAGAGCTGTGCTCCTCGGCTGAGGGTGTTAGAGGTCATTGCTCTAACCAGATAAATGCCTGTGGCGGGTGGCCGGAAACACAGAGGCCCTAGAGAGAAACTTTAGTCTTTCTACTGTAAAATGTGTATTCATGTAAAATAATTTAAACTGGGACCAACTTTGGAGGTAGTGGCCCATGCATTTAATTCCAGCACTCAGGAGACAGAGGCAGGCAAATCTCTGTGAGTTTGAGGCCAGCCTGGTCTGCAAAGTTCTAAGACAGCAGGGAGAACCCTGTTGTTGCTGTTGTTTTTAAGGGGAAGGGACAACAGGGTTCTCCAGTACTAGAGTGCTTGCCCAGCAGTCACAAGGCCTAGGTTAAAAGGACAGATGAACTAGGTGAGGGCTCCGTGAGAGGGGAACTCAGTGAGAGGGCTGACAAGGGGGAGGTGTGGAGAGGGAAGTGGGGCTGAGGCAGCAGCTTCTGTGGGGACTGGGTGGGACACATGAGGGGTGATGGTCCTCAAGACCTGCCCTCCTCTGGGTTTCCCCAAGCAGTCCTCCCGGCTTTGAATATTTGGACTGAGTTGACATTTTACTGAAAAACAAACAGGTTCCAGAGCAGAATCCATTTCATGGTCCTGGATCCTGGGGTTCTTGGATGCCTGGAACCCAAGGAGGATGGGGAAGGTCCTGTTGTCAAGAGTGCTTGTTCTTGAGTGGGGGTTCTGTCCCTGGAGGTACATTCTGTTCCCTCTGTTCCGACGCCAGAACTGGGCTGGGCCCAGCCGGAAGTGCTGACTCACGAGGCAGGCAGCCCAACAGAAAGAGAGAGCTCAGCTGCCCCCTGCTGGCCACAGCTGAACCTGCTGTTCTTCTGAGGGCTCCAGGAGAGAGACTCCACCAGTAGGCACCGGACTTGCTGCAGAAAGCTGAACCCCTGAGACCCAGGCACAGCCCTGTACCCCAATTCTGGATGCAGCCAGGTCCCCACCTGTGTTCTCTGATGTGGGGTGGATTTGGACAGGGTGGAAGTGCCAGGGACCCCTGAGGGGCTTCCCAGCCAGGGCAAGGACAGGCAGTAAGGTCCCGAGGCCTACCTTTCCGGGGGCCCAGGCTGCTCCTGTCTGCCAGGCTCCATGCAGGCCAAAGCCAGGCTTCCTCAGGACCTGTTTACCTCGAAACTCTCATCCCGGGATTCAGGAAGCTAACAGAACCATCAGGGTTTAAGACGAGTCTGGCTAACTTAAGGAACGGGAGCTGGAGAGATGGCTCAGTGGTTAAGATCACTCGTCCGGAGATCCTGAGTTCAATCCCCAGCAACCACATGGTGGCTCACAACCATCTGTAATGGAATCCGCCGATTCCCTCTCCTGGTGTGTCTGAAAACAGCGACAGTGTACTCATATACATAAAATAAATAAATCTTAAAAAAAAAAAAAAGGAGGGACAGAGCTGAAGAGATGGACCAGCAGCTAAGCCCACTGGCTGCTCTTACAGAGACCTCCGGCTCAGTTCCCAGCACCTGTACGGCAGGCAGCTCACAACCATTTGTAACTACAGTCGCAGGATCTAGTGTCCCTTGGGCACCAGGCTCACATCAGTAAACACATGCAGGCAGAACAACCACACACATAAATCTAAAATAAAAGTGGGAAGGGGTGGCGGCAGCTCAGTGGCAGAGCCTGTGCCTAGCTTATTAGTTCCTTCTCTTAACTGTGCCACATGCCTGACGGAGCAACTTAAAAATTTATTTTAGTCATTAATTCCAACACTCGGATCTCTTGAGTTCAAAGTTAACCTGGTCCACAGAGCAAGTTCTAAGACAGCCAGAGCTACACAGAGAAGCCTAGTCTTGGAAAACACAAAACCTGGAAGGGTGTGTATGTGTGTCTGTGCGTGTGTGTGTGTCTGTGTGTGTAGAGATGGCTCAGTGGTTACTGGCTGCTCTTGTAGAAATCCTGAGTTCAATTCCCAGCACCCACATGGTGGCTCACAACCATCTGTAACGGGTTCTGACGCCCTCTTCTGGTGTGTGTGAAGACAGAGCACTTATATACATAAAATACATAAATAAATCTGTTTTAAAACCCACACATGGGCTGGAGAGATGGCTCAGTGGTTAAGAGCACTGTCTGCTCTTCCAGAGGTCCTGAGTTCAAGTCCCAGCAACCACATGGTGGCTTACAACCATCCATAATGAGATCTGACGCCCTCTTCTGGTGTGTCTGAAGACAGCTACAGTGTATTTACATATAATAAATAAATAAATCTTTAAAAAAAAAACCCACACATAACAAAAACAAAAAAGGCCAATTTTTGGTTTGGTCTGAATGTATGGTTTGCTATGGGAAAGCTATGGTGGCAGGGGAGAGCTGTGGAGAGCTTTGGGGCCGCCTTGTAGGAATTTGACACTGGGCCAGGACAACAGAGTAGGCTCAAGGCAAATACAGTGAGGAAGGACTGCAGCCCTCAGATCTCCTCCATCTTCATGATAAACCCTAGACACTGTGACCTCGTGACCTTATTGCCTTGATTACTTTATTGCCTTGTTTGTTCCTTGACTACTTTGCTTATGCCTTAGGACTGACTATATTTTTTTCTATGTACCTAGAATTATATGTAAGTAGACTGGAGGAAAATAAACTCTTCAGCCTCAGCACTGGCTGCGGTCATGCTACGGTGTTGTCTAATTGTCTTTTTCTTTTTAATCCTCCTTCCCTCCCTGGAGACCCCGTAGACTGACTGAGCTGGCTTGGTCAGAGCTAATCACACTGTCTAAAGTCATAAAACAGATGAACCAAACCTAGCTTGCTTTTTTCTTTCTATTCACTGGAAACACCTGATACCGCAGCAGTGTACTGAGAGTCAGGCAGGGCCTGGAAACCCCTGAGGCAACTGGTCACCACTGGAGTCACTCCCATGCAGGGTCCTTCCCAAGTCCCATTTGGCTGTCCCAAGGGTGCCTGGAATTATCTGGGGTTCAGACTTTGAAGGAAAGCTGTGGCTAGCTCCCAGCCTCTCACTGTGGTGCCCCTCCTTGGGCCTCTACCTCCACCGCTGTCAAGGCAGAACTGGTGCAGGGCAGGATAGGGTACAATGCTCTTAACCATGCATTAAGTGGGCACAGAGAGATTCAAGGTCCTTGTGGCATGTATTATGTCTGTGTGTGTGTGTGACATATTTTGCTCTTATCTCATCAAACAATCAAAGACCCAGGCAGTACAGAGGGTGAGTGAAATGGTGGGCACAGAGATGCCCTCCAAGGAGACTCAGAACCCTGGGGCCTGTAGTTCTTCCAGGTTACATGGCTAGAGTGGTTAACATTGAGAACTTGTGCAAGTGCGAGAATTAGAATGTCTCCATTTGCTTACATGAGGTGGGAAGACCCACTCTACTCTGAATGTGGACAGCACCGTCCTACGGACTGGGCTCCTGGGGGAATCCAAAGGAGACAGTGGAGCACCAGCGTGCACCTGCCTCCTGGCTGGGTGCTAGGCACTGCATGCTCAGTCTTTCTGCTGAGCTCCCACAGTGGGCGGGACCCCAAACTATGAACCAAACAAGCCCTTCCTTCCTTAACCTGCTTTCTCAGGTATTTTTGTCCCAGCAACAAGATTGTTCAAGTAATCAATAAAATGGCCAAAAGGCCACTAGAGCCACCCAGCTGCTGACTCCAGGGGCAGCACCTTGGATTATTCCCAGTGTCTTGTTTTTTTTTTTTTTTTTTTTTTTTTGAGACAGGGTTTCTCTGTGTAGCCCTGGCCATCCTGGAACTCACTCTGTAGACCAGGCTGGCCTCGAACTCAGAAATCCACCTGCCTCTGCCTCCCAAGTGCTGGGATTACAGGCGTTATGACACCACTGCCCGGCTATCCCCTGTGTCATAACAAGGCCCCAAGGCACAAGGAGAAAGGGACTGACGAATGGCCAGAGTGTGCGATGTGTGGACTCTGCCATCACCAGACCTAAGAATGAAGGGGCCAAGAGACAAGGGCTGTAGTGTCCTCAGAAGCTGGATGTCCTCAGGAGGTGGGCGTCAACCCCTGGTCCACTGGAGCCTCAGCAGCGCTCCCTGCCCACACCTTCCGTTAGCCCCTTGAGACTGTGCCTTCACGCTGCAGTTCTGAGATACTGAAAGGCTGGACTGAGTCATTGTCACAGAGCAACAGGAAACTGACTCTGGTGGCGGGGTGCAGTGGGCTTGCTCAGGAGAAGGGGTGCCAGGCACACTGCCACACTGGCCTAAGGACTGGTGTGGCCCTGCCCGCCCTTCTCCTCACTTCCACAGATGCAGAGGTCTAAAGCACTCAGGATCTTCGAGGCAGGTCAGACAATCGCCTGAAAAAGCGAGAACCAGAGCCCTAAGTCTGTGTGTCATGGCGCCATTAGTGTGTGTCATGTGTGTCGCCATTAGTGACAGCCTCCAGGCAGAGGGCCACACAGAGGACAGGAGACAGGGCATCACTCTAGCTGACAGGCATGACAGGTGGCAGGTCCCAGTTGCAAGATCATAGTGCCTCATGCTGGAGAGATGGCTCAGTTGGTTAAGAGCACTGACTGCTCTTCCAGAGGTCCTGAGTTCAATTCCCAGCAACCACATGGTGGCTCACAACCATCTGTAATGGGAAACGGATACCCTCTTCTGGTGTATCTGAAGACAGGGACAGTATACTCACATACATTAAATAAACACACAAACAAATAAATATTTTAAAAAAGAATCACAGTGCCTCAGGGACACATGGCTCCCCTCCTCTTAAATCTGAAAACATTCAGTGTGGCTGAACCTGCAACCTCTCTGGTCTTTATTTCATAGGGCCAAAGCTCCTAACATCGCTGCCTCCACAGTGTGCTGTGGGGAGTATAGGTCTGGTGTTGTCCCTGTCCTCCAAACAAGGTGTTTCCACAGGATCTGTGGGAATCAGCCCATTAGCCAAGAGGACCTAGAAGCCAAAGGATGGCATTGGATCACGGCGCTCCTCTTAGACACGAGTGAGCCCATGTCTTCCCAGCCCACTGGTTCCTATGGAGACCTTGAGAAGGCTCCCCGGGGGCTCCCAGATGAGATTTTACAGGGGTGAAGTCCTGAGGCTATGCCATGGGGACACAGGACACATGTGGTTGCCATACCCTGGCTATTCCATATTATAATCATTCCAGTGTGTGCTAGGTGATGATTTTATTAAGTCCAATGATAGGAAAGACCGAGAACACTCAAGACATTTATTTAGTAAAACAGTGCTCTGTCCTAGAGGGTTAAGGCACACGTGGTAATTAAACTCAAAGGCTCAAGTGGAAATGCAGAGTTTGTGTACCCACGCACACACATCTGGGCCCCTCACGTAATGATCTGAAGCCATCAACAGCAGTCAAGATGACCGAAAGGTCACCAAGAGTGGGCTGGTAGCTCAGGGAACACACATGACTCCAAAAGGGTTAACTACAAATGGCAGGTGACAGAAACTGCAATGGGTAAGCCAGCCTTTTCTTTCTCCCTGGGCAGGCTGACTGCTTTCAGTTACAGAAATGCAAGCATTTGTGTTTCTGTGTCTTTCTACCCCGAAGACAAAGCTACTATGTCTCTGGGGCCCGGTTGGGACTCCTAGGGAGTACTGAGGGCTTAAGAGCCCGGACAGCACCCCACCTTGGACAGCACCCCACCCTGGACAGCACCCCTCCCTGGCACAGTCAAGGCTGCCAGGGGTGCAGTGCTGGGGAGAGGCCTCCTTCACAACAACCTCAGGAGAGAAGAGGAGGCTTGAACCGCTGTGGCTGGCCTCAGAATCCCTCGGTGCAGTGCAATTCCGAGCTGCCAGGTCCCAGGCTTTATCAGCTCCGAGCAGAGGAGACAAGGCAAATCTAACCCTTGACCCAGAACACAGGAAAACAAGGGAACTGGCTGGTACCGGACAGCCATTCCAGCCCAGAGACATTTAAGGGCTTTTCCTGTATGCAGTGTGGATTCGGTTCCTAGGACAGCCACCATTCAGCACAGAGACATCAGTAAAGGCCAAGGAGAAGGCAGCCATCACTCAGGGCTGGCCTGCAGAGGGCTGCTCCAGTTCCAACATACCCTAGGGGAAAGGCGGCAGCCTGGCGGAGCGGCAAGGCGGAATGTCAGCAGGAGGAATGCAAGAGGTCACCAAGGGCCCAGGACCAAGGCAGACACTGACCTTGCAGGCCCTAAGCTCTGAGTTCAGTCACCTGCCATTAGAACCGCCAGCAGTCCCTCCAGAGAGAAGACGCAGTCCACTTGGGGAAGAGCAGGAGGGGCAGCTAGGTCTCAGTCAGCTACTGGGCCCGGAGCTGAGGGAAGAGGCAGGCTGTACAAAGAGCTGCAGCTCAGCTCTGGCCACGTGGGGCTCAGGGAAGGCTTGGATGCTACTTTTGCACAGTCTGAAACTCCAGCAGACTCTGCACAGCACCCTGGCCAGGCCCACAGCCTGAGACTAGTATGGCTTGGTCCTGCCCAGGACTGTGCTTGGTCGTGTCTAGGGCACCCATATGTCCTCCTGCTGCCAGCTGTGGCCTCCCTCAGCTCTGCTCCAGGCTGTCGTCAGTGGGCTGCACCACAGTGTAGCTTCCCTGGCTGGAGGAGAGCTGTCTGCTGAAGAAGGAAGTGGTTCGCTTTGGTTTCACCCGCTTGATCCCCTTGCCTGTGAGGGTGACAGAGAGGCTGAGAAGGGGCTCCCGGTGGGTGGCCCACACCCCAGGAGCCTGGGCTCCGCTCCTGCTGGGTCAGCTGCTCCTGGAGTCAGCCTGAACTGTGCTTTCCCATCACAGCTGTCGTCCCTGAGCCTGTCCGTCCCTGGCTGTGTCATTAATGGCAGGATAGGGACCCCAATGGTCATCCTCGCCCACCCCATCAGAGGCTGCAGAGGGCTCCAGGCTGACTCTGCCGGGTGATGACCACTAAGACAGGTACAGCCAATGATGGGAAGTCAAACAAAAGGGGGCGTGGCTAGAGGGGGGGTGGATGGACAGTGAGGGACCACCTTGCTCTGCCGGCTCACATCCCCAAACTCAACGCAAGAGGACACACATCCATTTCTAGCAACAGTCTTTTCACAAAATACTCAGGCCAAACAAAGGCTCGACAGCTAGCTACACAGTGGATGGCCAGGTGTTTCTGAGGCAAGAGGATAGTGTCAAGTCCCAGGTCAGCCTGAGCTGCAGTGTAGACTGGGTACTGAACTAGAATAAAAAAGAAGGGAATAAGCCAGGCGGTGGTGGCGCACGCCTGTAATCCCAGCACTCTGGGAGGCAGAGGCAGGCGGATTTCTGACTTCGAGGCCAGCCTGGTCTACAAAGTGAGTTCCAGGACAGCCAGGGCTACACAGAAAAACCCTGTCTCAAAAAAAAAAAAAAAAAAAGGGGAATGTTGAGACTGGAGGATGGCGCAGCTGTTAAGGGCTCTGGCTGCTCTTCCAGAGGTCCTGAGTTCAGTTCCCAGTGCCCACATGGTAGCTCACAACTATCTCTAACTCCAGTTCCAAATTCAAGTTCCAGTTCCCTTCTTGGCCTCCTTAGTCATTAGAAACCTCAGTAGCACACAGGCACACATGCAGACAAACATGTATAAACTTAAAATAACTAAATTTAAATATTAAACCAAAAAAAAAAAAAAAAGAAGACTTTAGCTGGTGTGGTGGCACTTATCTGAGACCTCAGCACTTGAGGTAGAGACAGGAGGATCAGGAGTTCAAAGTCATCATCAGCTACCAAGCTTTAAGTCCAGTCTAGGTCAGAGAAAGAATACCTAGAAAAACAAAATCCGGAGGGGAAGGTGGCGAGTGCCACCACTTTCCGGGCAGAGGCAAGTGGATCTCTTCTAGTTCAAGGCCAGCCTGGTCTACACAGAGAACTTAGAGCTACACAGGGAAAACAGGGAAATCTTGTCTCAAAAAACTTATTGGGGGAAAGGAGTTTGTAAGCCACCAGCAGGTGTGGAGGTCAGAAGACAGCTGTGTGGTGTTTACTTTCCTTCTACCAGTGGCCTGGGGGTGGAGCTCAGGTTCTGGGCCTTGATGGCAAGTCCCCTTCCGTGCTGAGCCATCTCGCCAGTCCCCCACTCACGCTTCTTATCTTGGAATAAGTCCAGGTGTGTAGTGTATACTCGCTGCTACCATCAACACACCGGGCGAGGTAGTCCTCTCCCCTTCCCCCTCATCAGCTTTTGGGAGCTTTCTCGCTATTCTTTAATACATCAACATTCACTGTTCAGATATAAGAGCTATTAGGGGGACCGGAGAGATGGCTCAGTGGGACCGGAGAGATGGCTCAGTGGGTAAGAACACCGACTGCTCTTCTGAAGGTCCTGAGTTCAAATCCAAGCAACCACATGGTGGCTCACAACCATCTGGAATGTGACCTGATGCCCTCTTCTGGTGTGTCTGAAGACAGCTATAGTGTAATCATATATAATAAATAAATAAATAAATCTTTTTTTTTTAAGAAAAAGAGCTATTAGGGACAGAGCTCAACAGCAGAGCACTTGTTTAGAATGGCTGAAGCTCTAGGCTCAATTCCCATCACATTTAAGTTTTTGTTTGGTTTGGTTTGGTTTGGTTTGGTTTTTTGAGACAGGGTCTCTTTGTGTAGCCCTGGCTGTCCTGGAACTCCTGGAACTCTGTAGACCAGGCTGGCCTAGAACTCAGAAATCCACCTGCCAGACTGGAGAGATGGCTCAGTGGTTAAGAGCACTGACTGCTCTTCTAAAGGTCCTGAGTTCAAATCCCAGCAACCACATGGTGGCTCACAACCATCCGTAATGAGATCTGACGCCCTCTTCTGAAGACAGCTATTGTGTACTTACATATAATAATAAATAAACCTTTAAAAAAAAAAGATTTAAAAAAAAGAAAAAGAAAAAGAAATCCGCCTGCCTCTGCCTCTCAGGTGCTGGGATTAAAGGTGTGTGCCACCACCGCCCGGCTCTGTTTTGTTTTCTAAGACAGGCCTCTTGGGCTGCAGGGATGTTTCAGTGGTTAAGAGCACTGACTGCTCTTCCAGGTCCTGAGTTCAATTCCCACCAACCACATGGTGGCTCACAACCATCTGTAATGGGGTCTGATGCCCTCTTCTGGTGTGTCTGAAGACACAGACAGTGTACTCACATATATAAAATAAATCAAAAAAAACAAACAAACAAAAAAAAAAACCCCAAAAAAACAAAAAAAAGACAGGGCCTCTCGGGGCAGTGGTGGCCCACACCTTTAATCCCAGCATTCTGGAGGCAGAGGCAGATGGATCTCTAGGAGTTTGAGGCCAGCCTGGTCTACAGAGCTAGTTCTAAGACAACCAGAGCTACACAAAGAAGATCCTGTCTCTGAACACACCCCCTCCAAAAGAAGTCTTCTTCCTGTTTTCCACATTCTGAGAGATGCTTTAGTCAACAAGTTCGTCATTGTATAAAAAAAAAAATAGTAAATAAAAAAAATAAAATAAAATAAAAGGGACAGACAGGAAATGTCCCCGAGTGCCAAGGCCCCAGCTCTTCTTTCTCCCACCCTCTGGAGTCTCTGTGGCATATGTGTGAATGAGTGTGCTGTGGTATCACCACACACCACCAGTGGCTTACCGTCTTCCACATAGTCAATGGTGGAGAGATGCTGAATCCGGCTACACACCACGCTGCCCTGCCTTCGCAGCTTGGGGCGCTGGGTGGCAGGTGGAGAGGAGCCAGGAGCCTCGTGAGGGCCGGCTGCGCTCTCCTGGGGGAGAGCAGGCTCGGCGGCCTGGCTCAGCTCAATGCAGTACTCAATGAGGCCGCTCATCAGCTCAGCCTGGAGGGGAGAGGGGGGCTGCCGTCAGGCCACAGAGCAGCAACTGTCGAGGCACAACAATGACACACACAGCTCTAAAGCTTTTGCTTCCTGGTGGGGGCAGGTGGCAGAGCAGGGAGGAGAGCTTTCTGGGCTAAGAGGGCAGGGAAGGTGTCCACCTGAGGTGTCTTCAGAGGTGAGGTCTAGAAAGGAAACTTGGGAAGGCTGTGGACTGGGCTGCCGCGGACCGGTGAGCTGTGTGGAATGGAGGGACCTGCCTGTTCTGGCTGCAAGGAGCTTTGGCCTAAAGACGAGGGTGAGGTCACTGGCCAGGGTGGCACGCTCTGAGCAGTTCTTCTAAGCTGTGTGAATGACACATCATGGGGTCTGGAAACACAACAGGCAAGTGACAAAACACCTGGAAGCACAAGTGGCCAAACATCTGGTAGCACAGCTGGGCACCATGACAGCAGCCTAGGGCTCTGCTCAAGTTACAGAGGAGGCATCTTTGTGGAGAAGCATAGTTTCTGGGCACCTACTGTGTGTGTGGCCCTGCAAAGGCGCTGATCTATTAGAGCCCTGTGTGCTTACAGATCAGGAGCCTGGGATGGCATCGCAGACACTGGTCTAGCCCAGCCTGGGGAGGGAAAGGAGCGTAGGCAAGCTCCCACACTTTAGGCCTCAGTCCACATCCTGTCCTGACCTGCCTAAGCAAGAGTGCAGACACGGCCACTCAACACATCCTCTCCTGAGTCACAGGACAGCCACTGCACAGAACCTGGCCAGTGGGGTGGAAGGAAAGTCCCTGACCTGTCCAAGGCAACCAGGAAACACTGAGCACCGCTGAGGGCAGGGGAAGGCCAGAGACACCTGTCTGTTCAACATTGTCCTGACTGCCATCCAACTCACCATTTGCAGACAGCATAACCAGCTATGCAGACACCCGAGAACCTAGGAACCTGCAGAACTGCGGGCTGTGGTGTCCCTGAGGACCGCGTCCATCGCACCTCTTCCCTTCCCCACCCCCGCTTCTTGCCTCTGTTTCCCCAGTGCTGGATGGAGGGTGTGTGGTGCCTGGCTTCAAACTGCATGTTAAGTAGTTCGAATCCCACATAAGAAACACCCAACTAGCCAGGGGGTGGTGGCGCACGCCTGTAATCCTAGCACTCTGGGAGGCAGAGGAAGGTGGATTTCTGAGTTCAAGGCCAGCCTGGTCTACAGAGTGAGTTCCAGGACAGCCAGGGCTATGCAGAGAAACCCGGTCTCCCAAAAAACAAATCCAAAAATCCAAAAAAAAGAAAAAAAAGAAACACCCAACTGGTAAAAGCGTATGTAAAGACGCAAAGACCAAGAACCTCCAAAATCTGACACATTCTTCTCTTTGAATAATTTTTATCTTATATGTATGAGTGTTTCGCTACATGTATGTGTGTGTGTGTCTGGTGAACATGGTGGTCAGAAGAGTGTTCAGTCCCCTCGACTGGAGCTGAAAGCCGTTCTGAGTCACCATGGTGGTGGGGTGTTTGCAAACAGACCCAAGTCCTCTCTCAGTCTTAACCCTCAGCCATTTCTCCAGCCACTTTCTCTTTTTTTGACTTTTTCATTTTTAAAAAACAAATGTGTGTGTGTGTGTGTGTGTGTGTGTGTGTGTACCATAGAGGACACACACCTCCCTGCCCTTCCCTTCCACTGTGGCTGAGACAGCGTATCTTGCTTCCTTAGTTTTGCCAAGGACTCCATGCTAACTGATCCGTGATTTTCTAGGTGTTTCTCTTGTCTGCACCTCCCATCTCACCGTGGGAGGGCGAACTACAGATGCATGTTCCATGTGGCTTTTATGTGGGATCTAGGGATCTAGAATCAGGTCAGTCTTGTGCAGAAAGCACTTTACCCATGAGCCATCATCTCCCTGGCCCGGCTTCTTTCCTTCCCTTCCAGTCTTCCTTTCTTGGGAAGTAGTCTGGCTGTACTGTCAAGGCTGGTCTTGAATTTCTAGATTTATAGGAGCCTCCGCCTGAGTCTATAGTGCACACCACTGTGCCCAGCACCAAGCACTTCATTAGTTAAAGGACAGAGAACCGCTATGGAGCACAGGTACCAATCTACTGCGATTAACTGTGAATGATTCACAGAGACCAATGGCTCAGACCAGTGAGTGAATCCAGAAAGCAACAACAAAAGGCCCACAGGCAGGGGCTGGAGAGATGGTTCAGTGGTTAAGAGCCTTTGCTGCATTTCCAAAGGACCCAAGTTCTGTTCCCAGTACCCACATTAGGTAGGTCACAACTCCCTGTAACTCTAGCTGGCCCCCAAGACCCCCTGCATAGGTATGACATACATATAAAACTTAAAAATGTACAAAAATAAGCCGGGCGATGGTGGCGCACACCTGTAATTCCAGCACTTGGGAGACAGAGGCAGGCGGATTTTTGAGTTCGAGGCCAGCCTGGTCTACAGAGTGAGTTCCAGGACAGCCAGGGCTATACAGAGAAACCCTGTCTTGAAAAACCCAAATCCAAAAAAAAAAAAAAAAAAAAAAACAAACAAACAAACAAAAAAAACCAAAAATCCAAAAAAACAGAAGCCGGGCGGTGGTGGCACACATCTTGAATCCTAGCACTCTGAAGGCAGGCGGCTCTCTCTGAGCTTGAGGCCAGCCTGGTCTACAGAGGGAAACCCTGTCTTGAAAACAACAATAAAATAAAACAAAAAACAACACAAAACAAAAACAGTGCTGGAGATGTGCCTCAACTCACTTGTTTTTTTTTTTTTCAAAACAATTCACAGAATGTTTGCCTAACATGCACAAAGCCCCAGACTCGTTCCTTAGCACGGCACAAACGACGTGGTGGCTCATGCCTGCAACCCTAGCGCTCAAGAGGCAGAGGCAGGACAGTCATCCTCAGCTACACAGCAAGTCTGAGGCTACCCTGGGTTACATGAGACTCTGCCTACATATAGGAGTGTGTGTGTATGTGCGTGTGCGTGTGAGAGAGAGAGAGAGAGAGAGAGAGAGAGAGAGAGAGAGGAAAATTTCATTAGAACTAAAATATCTTGCCAGGTAGTGGCTTATGCCTTTAGTCCCAGGCCTTTAATCCCTTTAATTTGTGAGGCAGAGGCAGGCAACTCTCTGAGTTCGAGGCTAACCTGGTCTATAGATTGAGTTCTAGAATGGCCAGGGCTACAGAGAAATCTTGTCTTTAAAGATTCCAAAAAGGAATTAAACATCTCTTCTAGTAGCACTGTTAAGAAAAGTAAAAGCCAGCCAGCATCAGTGACACAACATTCCTTCAATACAGGCACCTGGGAGGCAAAGGCACGCCCATCTCTGAGTTTGAGGCCAGCTTGGGCTTCGGAGTAAGTTTTAGGACAACCAGAAAAATGCTGTCTCAAAAATGAATAAATCAAATCAAAACAAAACAAGAAAAGAAAGAAAAGGAAAGGCCAGGGTATATACTGAACAGAAATATCTGCTAATAATCTACTGAGAGACCTTGTACATTATGGAAGGCAGAATCAAGCCGCACCATCTGTGATGAAATCAACCCACCACTACCACCACCAACGAAATGGGCAAAGCTGGCCATGGTGTGCTGCCAGTAAAGGTGGGTGGGTCTCTGTGAGGTCTAGGCCATCAGGGTCTGGTTTGGTTCTTGGCCAGCCAGCCAGAGACACAGAAACACACATACACACACAGACACCCAGAGAGAGAGAGAGAGAGAGAGAGAGAGAGAGAGAGAGAGAGAGAGAGAGAGAAGAGAGAAGAGAGAAGAGGGGGGTGGGAGTGATCAGAGCTAACCTGACACATTTGAAGGTCTGTGGGCAGAATTAACCAGTGCAAAGCCGTGTGGCGCTTTGGAAAACAGGCTGGCTGTTTCTAATAAACCAGATCCAATGCTCACCGGACAATCCAGCAATCGAAATATAAATCTAATTAAAGCCCCTGAGTTTTTTAGTATGACTTAAACAAAGAGGGTCAGGAGCATTGACTGCTCTTCCAGGAGACCCAGGGGGGTTCATGTCCCAGAACCCACGTGGCAGCTCACAACTGTCTGTAACTCCAGTTCCATGGGATCCGACTCCCGCACACAGACACACAGACAGGTAAAACACGAATGCACATAACAAATTTTAAAAGGGTCTATGCTGATATAAAACCCCGTGCACAAATGCCCAGTACAGCTTACTGGCACAAGTCAAAGCGGGCACAACGCAGCGCTCTGCCGTGGGTATCCGAGCTCTGCGCTTGACCAGCCGACGAGCATCTGCCTAGCCTGTACGGCCTTGGGTTTGATCCCCAGCATAGAAACAAACAAGTAATACTACAGCAGTAATTGACAGTAAGGTGGAATGAGCAGACACAGAGGGCTAATCTGAGGAGCAGCCCAGTGAAAAGCAGCTGCTCCAGCAGCTGCCACCTAAAAGCTGAACACAACTTGTGTTTCTATCTGGGGTTAGTAGGTCTCCGAGTAGTCAATTTTTTTGAAGACCAGAGGGAGAGGACATATGTTTTCAGAGGAGTCCCTAGAATCTATGTGTTTAAAGAAGGCGGGGGGGGGGGGGAAGTGGGGGAAGGGGGAAGAGCAGTCCCCAGAGAGGCTCAGAGCAGGGTGCAGCTGCGATGTGGCTGCGGTGGCGGAGGCAGACAGGGCCCTCCAGGGCCCCGTCCTTCTGCACCTGCTCCTCAGCTGTCCTCTCCGGGCTTTGCCACAGGGCTGGCACAGCTGCACAGGGCATGGGCAGGCCCTCAAGGGACGCCACCCCTGGTGTGTGACTCCAGATTCTGTAGCACTCACCAGGGTGATGTAGGCAGACACCCTACCCCCAGGCCCCAGGCAGCACTGCAACCTCTTTCCTGGGCACTGGAGGCCTGGAACGGCCTCTCAGACCGAGTGTGTGTGACCCCAGCACTACCTGCTTGGAGTAGATCCTCAGCAGCTTGTTGACAGGCATGCCCTCACTGTCACCATCAAACTCCAGCCACAGGACAGGCTCCTCCTCCTCAGGGGATGTGTGATCCCAGGACAGCTCCTGAAAGCGCAGGCCCAGCAGCACATGCTGGCCAGAGGGAGACAAGAACAGAGCTGAGGCCTCTCTTCCCAGCTTACCCAGGGCATTTTCCTCTCTCCACGCTGACTGTTTTCCTTTTTGAGAGAGGGTCTCCTGGTGCAGCCCTGGCTAGCCTCGGGCTCACAGACATCTGGCTGCCTCTGCCTCCCCCTGCTGGGGACAGAGGATATGGATTGTTCTTGTTTGGTTTGTGGCATTGAGAACCTTATGGGTACAAAGCAGGCATGAACTCTACCACAGACTAGAGCCCCAGACCTCCACGCTAAGTCTGCATTTCTTCCCACATGAGGCTGGGAACCAGACTCTTCAATGTTTCCCCCCGACAGTCAGGCCCCCGATGGTCAGGGACCTGGACATCCACAGGGAGGGCTGGTGTCACCACAGCCTACATGCTGAGCCAGGGAGAGGTAAGACAGCCACTAAAATAAACGTGGGAATGAGCAGTTCTTGGCCAGCCCAGGGAGCTCCTAGCAGGAGTCTCTGTGGAAAACTGCTAGCCAGTCTCCATCTCTGGCCAGGAGGAGCAGCAGGGTTCCTGCAGACACTACCCACTCAGTCAGAATCCCAGCTACAGCCTCTCTGCCCCAGCCAAGGGCATGGCTCAGGGAAACAGACCCAGAACAGGCTCAAAGAAAGTTCTAGAGGGCATGAGCAGACTTCAGGGACATGAGGGAGGCAGAGTCTCCTACAATCTACTCTCAACACTGTTTCTAGGTGCCCACTGACCTAGGGGAACTAGGAAGGCATGGACAAGACCTCCCCCTTCTACCCCACCATGGACAATTCAGCCCCACCCCAAGGAGCTCGATCAAGGTGGTACCTTCTCCCTGTTGTCGATGACATGCACACCTTCTAGACTGATGGCCACCGTCACTGGTTTGCGCCCACCCCGATGTAAGAAGCCCTGGGCTGGCTTGTCAACCTCACCATGGAAGAAGGCGCATCTGGAAAGGGAACTCGTGTCAGCTGCCCCTCCCAGCACCGAGCACAAAGGAGATTCTACTCTGGAGACCCAAGAGCCTTAAGATGTTTGGGTGAAATAGAGAAAAGCCCGCCCTGAGGACTGGGGAGGCAGAGGCAGAAACAGGAAGTATTATGGGTAGCTGGGAGTGGTAAACACCCAATTGGCCATGTATTAGTAGCCTGAGCGGTGGAAGGACCTAGGTAACGGGGCAGGATGGGCACCGTGGGCAGAGGAAAGCAAAACCCAAGAGGAAAGAGCAAGCTGCGTGAGGGCGCTGGGTAGGAGGCAGGGTTGAGCCTGCAGCACTGTCCATGGCTGCCCTTCAGCAGCAGGGACCGCCGGGGCATTCAGGAAGTGACGGCCGCCCAGGACAGTGGCTTCGGGGCTGAGACCGAAGGGGAAAGTGAGGTGGTTTAAGGGTGGCAAGACACTCCGCTGCTGCCCCCCCCCCCACCATACGGAAGGCCATGACTTCACTCATGCCGAGGCTCACCCTTACCTAAGTCACAGCGCAAGTCAAAGCCAGCTCTCTCTGTGCAGGAGGGGACTAGAGGTAAGCATACACCCCTCCTGGGAAATTCTACACCCCTGTTCGGCTCAGGTGAGGGGGAAACTGAAGCTGTCTGTCCCAAGACCTGCCCACTTCTGTCGAATTCTTACTCACTCCTGGAGTACCCAGTAACATGTGCATGCGCCTATGCACATATGCATGCATGCGACCCCCCCCCCCCATGCCATTGCATCCACTATAAAAAACAGCAAGTTCTTTGTCCCTGCTAGGCCCACGCCTCCCGCTCCACTGTCCAGTAAAACTCCAGGAGGGCTAGGTGCACTCGCTGTTCCTCGCCTTCTTCTCCCTCATAGCCTCCTCTCCCACCCCAGCAGGCTGAGGCAACCCACAGCACAGAACTGGGACACAATGAACACGACCTTCAGGACGAAGGACTGGAGCACGGTCTGGATGGCGCAGCCTGGAAGCTGTACGCTCCTCCAGCCCTCCACCCCAGCCCCCTCTTCTCTATTCCTCTTCCTGGCCATTTCATGGGGCTCCAGATTGGAAACAATTCACCAATCATTTTTTTTAGCCCCAGACCAGGAGCCTGCATGCCAGTGTAGGGCTGGCATTCATCTAATGGGCGTCTTTCAGCCGACACGTGCAAGGCCAAGTTCCCACGGTAAGGAACGTGCTCCACTGCAGCCTGCATCCCAGCAACAACAGGCTCGCAGTTTGGAACTTCATCCACGTCTAGGCTGCTGTTCCCCTGCCTCTGCCCTCTGGGCTGCATTTACAGTGGTTCTCTACCTCTGATTGCCCATTCAAAGAAAAGCTTTGTGGGACACTGTGTGGGGTACATCCATCAAGAGAGAACTAGAGAACTATTCTTCACACACCAGGTGTGTGAGCAAGAACCAGGCGGAGAGTGGAAGAGAGGACCGATGAAGGAATCCTAGTCAGAGATGGGGCCACGGCCAAGCCAGCTCTTTAAGAGGACGGTGTCACTGGAGCACAGGTGGGATCCGGGTAGTCTGGAGGACTGAGAGAGGAGGCAGAGCTCCCATGATGCACCACTTACCCATAGAAGGGCAGCTCGTGGCACTTGAGGATGTATGCACGATAGTGGGAGCCCAAGGCGGCTTCATGGTCACTGTTGTCGCCCGTCACTTCCTTTACCTGGCGGTAGGCCCTCAGCAGGCCCTGCTCTCCTGGCCCAGTCTTGGCCCCACGGCCCCGGAAGGCAGCAAAGAGGCCGTGGCCTCGCTTGCAGAGGTGGGCAGGGAGGAAGGAGTCCAACTTCTCTCTGAAGGGGAAGGAAGTGGGTAGTGGTGGCCCTTCTGGGGTGTTGAGGTCTCAGGGTGTGAGTACGATGCTTATAGGGTAGGCAAGGATTAGCAGGTGGCAGGTCTTAGGGACCAGCAAGGTGTGTGTGTGTGTGTGTGTGCGCGCGCGCACCTGGGTGACAGGGGTCCTGAACACAGACTGCAGACAGATTCTCCCTGCTCCCAACCAGCAGTGGCTTGCTTGGCCTGGCTCAGAGCCAGCCCTTGGCAAGGCCCACCACTGAGCTGGGCCAGATGCTCTTCCTCTTAAGAGAAAAATGAGGTTCCCAGAGGAGGCAGAGGTCTCTGAGGGTTCAAGGCCAGCCTGGTCTACAAAGCAAATTCCAGCACAGTCAGGACTTTTACAGAGAAACCCTGTCTAGAAAAAAAAAAAAGAAAGAAACCCAGAGTACACGTGGGGGAGCCGCGGGGAGCAGGCCCAGGTGTGGTCAGATCAGAGCCCTTCTGCAGGACAGGTTCTGAAGCACCGTCTGTCATCGCTATGAGACCAGCAAGGGGCACCTGCCTATCTGCAGAGTAGGGACAGAGATGCCACCTGTTTCTGGTAACAGTTACCCTGACAATAAGACTCAGTAAAGCTCTGTAAGCCTAGGACAGGGGAGGCCACCCTGCACAGAGAGGCTAGGTGGGGGGGCACACCCCTCACAGAGAGGGTAGGGACGGGGGTGGGGGGGCACCCCGCACGGAGAGGAAGGGACAGAGGGGCAGCACCCTGCACAGAGAGGCTAGGTGGGGGGGGGGACACCCTGCACGGAAAAGCTAGTAGGGCACCACTGAAGTTCACTCTGATCCTGCTCTCTCCTACTGCACCACAGACAAAAACCTCCCTCCCTGTCAGCAGTATTTCCACACAGGAAACTCGAGAGAATGCTCCAAGCTGGCAGAGGGCAGCCAGGGCATCACCAAGAGCAATCTTCCCCCAAGAGAGAAGAAGACACATGGTGGACTTATGGTACATGCCAGACTTGCCTACCGTCTGGAAGCATTTTCTGCACTGAGGTTCTCTCCTCTCAGATGATGATAGCTTGTGTCAAGTAGACATAAAAGTAGCCAGCACTGGTGGGGCTGGAGAGACGGCTCAGTGGTTAAGTACACTGGCTGTTCTTCCAAAGGACCCAGGTTCAATTCTCAGCATCCACATGGCAGCTCACAACTGTCTGTAATTCCAGTTCCAGGGGATCTGACACCTTCACACAGACATACGTGCAGGCAGAACACCAATATACATAAAATGTAAAAAAAAAAAAGTAGCTAACATCTAGTATCACGCCATTTTTGAATGGAAAAAGGCCCATTCACTCAGAGAACAGGGAGACTCTTTCTCAGCTAAAACATGACCACCTGGGCTGGAGAGATGGCTCAGCAGTTAAGAGCACTGACTGCTCTTCCAGGGGTCCTGACTTCAATTCCAAGCAACCACATGGTGCCTCACAACCATCTGTAATGAGATTACAACCATCTGCCCTCTTCTGGTGTGTCTGAAGACAGTGACAATGTATTCATATAAATGAAATAAATAAATAAATAAATCTAAAACAACAACAACAAAAGCACCATCACATGGACACTTAAGCACCTGGGCTCCTGCAGGCAGAGGACCAACCACTCCAACAGACACATCTGGAGTCTGGGTTTGAGGCCTCAAAGTCAGCGTCTATATCCAGGCCCTGTCTACAACAGGACCACAAATCCCACGGGCACAGAGAGCCCCCAACACAGCCCTTGGCTTTGGATTACTTTGATAAACCTCCACAGTGTCCCCTTTTCCAGAGAGGATCTCACTAGGGCCAAACCCCAGGCTGCTGGGAGGGGCGGCAGGGGAAGAGAAGGCAAAGGGCAGGAAGGAGGCTGCCAGCCCGAGTCACTGGCTGCGTGAGGGGTCTCTGAGGCTTGGCCGCCCTCCCTTCTCGGGGCAGCTGTGCCCATTTCGCCATCGGTGTCCCACCCCTACCCAAGTCCTGTGTTTTGACAGCAGTTTCCACTTGTCATGGAAAAGCCTGTCTCAACTTTGGGTGTGTGCAGACTCACAATGGTGTCCCCATGACTGACTGAGCCCATCAGTGGCCGAGCCACTGGACTTCCGTCCTCTGGGCAGACCTAGGACTAAGCTGTAAGCCGTGAGAGCGAGCCTGGGGCTCTAGCTTTAAGGTAAGGGGCCTCTCCGCACCAGACAGCTGCTGCAGCCACCCGGCCACAAGGGCTAACATGTCTGAGCTTGTGCTGGCCAACAAGACAAGGGCTGAATGACGAGAAGAACAGGGCCTGGGGCACACCTGAGCTCAGTGCAGGGCACCCTGGCCGTCTGGCCTTGCATGTCACATAAATGAGCAAAGGAACTTCCTGTGCAAATGAGTTAAGCTTGTTAGGCCCAAGAAAAACAGACATGCCCATCTTGAGGTCCAGGATACCATGGCCATGGCCACCAGCCTTAGACAGCTCAGCTGGAAGCTTTCAGGGGATTCTGAATCCACAGCAGACCCTGCCGGGTTCCAGTCATCAGCACCAGGTTTCTGGCCCCATAACCCGCTTTGGTGACTTTCCCACTAGCTGCAGGGTGGGGGAAGCAGGAGCCCAGGTTAACAACAGGTTGCAGTGCAGGTTGACAGTCACCTGAGTCTATCATAAGTGTTGTTTACGACAGGGTTTCAGGTAGTGCAGGCTGGCCTCAAACTCAATCGATTAGTTAAGACTGACCTTGACCTCCTGACACTCCTGCTGCTACTTCCCATTGTGAGTACAAGCCGCCATGCCTGGCTCACAACTATTTAGCCTAGGCTGGCTTGGAGCTCATGGTAATCCTGTCTCAGTGCTGGGATTACAGGTGTGAGTCACATTTGGCTCCCTGGAATTATTTCTAAACCTCAGGGTCACATCAACTTTCTTTTTATCAAGGCAGGGTTTCTCTGTGTAGTCTTGGCTGTTCTGGGACTTACTCTGTAGACCAGCCTGCCCTTGAACTCACAGAGATCCCCCTGCCTCCATCTCCTAACCAAACCTGAGTGCTGGGATTAAGGGTGCGTGCCACCTCTGTCCTCCAACTCTCATCTTTCTAGGCAGGCCAGCAGCAGGCAGCGGGGCTTGGTAAGTACCAGGGGAACAGGATTCTATTCTTGGGGTTTGAGCTGAACTGTTTGTGGAGACTGGGAGGTTGGCACAGCAGTTCCTGCTGTTCCTCCAGACTTCAGCTAGAGGTGGGGCTCCAGCCGAGTGTCTGTGCACCCCCCTTACACATCACTTCATGTGTGTATCAACTGTGATGCGGAACAGGAAGCTCAGAGAAGGGGAGAACTCACTAAGCCATCGGTGAGCATGCGTGCATCAGAGGCCTGACTTCAGGACTGTCCACCGTGCAGGCCCTGGACCACCTGCGGGTAGAATCTTACACAGCAACTTTCCTACTGGGTGCCTGTCTCAGGTCTGTCTCCCTGTCCTTACCTCAGAGCGCAGGCAGCAGGTTGGCCAGGCTGGTAGGGCCCAAGCTGCACCCGGCACACGAGGGCTCCCAGCACCTCACAGTCCTCCAAGTCACAAGGGTAGCGAGCGGTCAGCACGTTGCCCTTGGCTTCCTCATAAAGCAGCCGCAAGACCTCCTCGTCATGGATCTGCAGAGCAGTGGCGTGAAGATGACTCAGAGGAGCTTCAAGCGTGACTGTCGAGGTGTCTGGGGTTAGGGGACTGGGCGCTGGGCAGGCAGGAACTCAGCGGCTACCTGAGCGCGGCCTTACCTGGAGCTCACGGCGCTTTGGGAAAAACACATTCCTTCGGAACTGCAGGGAAGGCTCATCTGGAGAGAGGGGCTAGAGTCATTTTCTGGTCCCCCTGCTTAAGGAGGCCCCATCCTACCCTACCCTGCATGGCACACATCCCAACTTCACTCTCCCCCACAGAGAGAGGCCTCCTGGATGGGGGTTGCGGACAGACAGCACACAGTGCATCTCCAGTCACAGCCCGCCCTCCCCAAGGCTCCCCTCAGACGGCCCTGCCCCACCAACACTGACCCATGGCTACGTCATCATCCGAGGCGTCGGTGAAGCGCAGCAGCAGCTCCGGCCACTGGCGGCCCAGTTTGTAGGGCTGGTGCTTAGGTTTCAACTGTACCTCTGCAGGGCAAGAGAGGAGATGGCCATGACGCTGCTGACCAGGCCAGTGGGGCCTAGGCACCTGTCATAGTGGCCACCAACAGTGAGGGTGGCCACGACCAGCAGTCCCTGAGCATGCCCAGAGCCACTCCAAAGGGTTCAAGTGTCTTCACCCTGGAATAACCTTGACCTCCACTCTACCATGGAGAGAACCAGGCTCTGGGCGGTTAGGTCAACTATCCAAGACATGGCATGTGATTAATTCAACCTGTAGGCCAGGGCCCTATGGCAGGTGATGGGCCACCTGAGAGCTGAGGTGCTGTTGGGCTCACGGAGGGACGAACAGAGATGTGTGGTGAGGATGCTACCAGTGCTTGCCGGTCTTCTGACACAAATCTCCTCCCTCTAGGGGCCCCGCCCTGCTAACGGCAGGGCACTGTCATGTCAGCCAGATCCCACTACAACAACGACGATGACGACGACGACGCTCTGGACGCTCTGGTCGCTCTGGACACTCAGACCTTCCTTCTGGACCCTGAGCTTGACCAGCCAGCAGCCCCAGCCTCCAGGTGGCCTTCTTGCCTCGTCAACTCCATCCAATCTCTGCATCAGCTGCTCCAGTCCTTTCTTGTCATATGTCTGTCCAGTCCTTTCTTGCCATATGTCTGTCCAGTCCTTTCTTGCCATATGTCTGTCCAGTCCTTTCTTGTCATATGTCTGTCCAGTTCTTTCTTGCCATATGTCTGTCCAGTCCTTTCTTGCCATATGTCTGTCCAGTCCTTTCTTGTCATATGTCTGTCCAGTCCTTTCTTGTCATATGTCTGTCCAGTCCTTTCTTGTCATATGTCTGTCCACAGGATCATTTCCTTCGCCTTCCCCACTGCCCCCACCCCCAGGCTCACGACAAGACGGGGCTAAGGGACAACAACATCACTCACTTCACCTCAAGCCCAGAAGGGACGACAGCTTCCCAGGACCACACAGAAATCAGTGGCTACAGGTCCAGAGCTCAAGCTCCCAAGTCTCTGTTCGTCCCTCCGAGCCTTGATCCTGTCAGCGGATCCATGGTCTGATTCCCCGTCTGTCCTAGCACTCACGGTGTGGGACACTGGACCTGCAGACATGCCTGTGTTCCTCCTGCCATCAGGACAGGGCTATCCCAAGACTAGCCTCAGACTTCTGGGTGGGAACTTCTTCCCTAGCCACCGCCAACAAAGTAAGGCTAACAGTGTGTGGAGCCCTTTCCATGCCGGGGACAGTGAGAAGGCCAAACACACCAAACTGAGGAGCATGAAAGGCCCTGCTTCACAGACACTGCCGCTGGGACGGCAGCAAGCCAGGGCTCTGCATAGTCTGCAGGAGTGAATGTGTGTGTGGTGTGTGTGTGTGTGTGTGTGTATGTGGTGTGTGTGGTATGTGTGTGTGTGTGTGTGTGTGTGTTGGGGGGATGTCCCAGGATCTGAAGTAGTCTTTCAGTTCCCACCCCAGCCTGGGAAGAACACGGGTGTTGAGTGTCCTGCAGCCTCAGGCACTCTCCTGGCCTGGCGGGCCACACAGGCAGTGCATTCAGTTCTAGCCACAGCAGGCTGAGGAATGTGAGGGAGTGGGTTGGGGGAAGTGGAGGAGGAGCAGGCTGCCCAGCAGGAGCACTGGGAGCCTCCTGTGGCAGAGCAGTGGCCACCACCCACTAGGGCCTGCTGTCCCCAGCTTTCCACATAGCCAAGGGGCCCATAGCCCTAACCAGAGGTTCAGAGGGCAAAGGAGGGGCTGGGCCAGCAGGAAGAGTGTGGGCGTGAGCCTGGGAACAACAACTGTGCAGGAAGGGAAGGGGGCAGGGGGCAGGGAGGAGCAAAGATGGGGTCTGGAGCTCCTCCCACAGGACAGAGGCAGAAACCTTAGGGGTCTCAAGCAGACACCCTCTCCCCACCTCCCCACCCCTGGGGCCTGACCCAGACTGCCCTGATCAAATTATTGAGACCAAGTGTGCCGTCTTCCTCCTCAGCGAGGGGAACGGTCCCCGAGTGCTGGGTTAAAAGTGTGCATCACCACTGCCCAGCTGTCCTTTTTCAACACTGGGAACTGAACTCTGGGCTTTGTACAGACTAGGCAACTACTAATGGGCTGTATTCTTGATTACTCAAAGGGAATTTTTTAAAGTACACTTCAGTGTATGTTCAATTTTAAAAGTCATTATTATTACCATTATTGCATATGCATGTGTGAACATGAACGTGGAAGTCAAGAGTATTACTTGTAGGAACTGGGTCTTTCCTTCCACCATACGGGTGCCAGGGATCAAACTAGGGTCACCAGGCTTAGGGGCAAGCACTTTTACCCACTGAGCCATCTTGCCGGCCCTTAAAGGACAATCTAAGCTCAAAAAACATTCCCAGTACCAGGACTGATTTATTTCCCCAAATGATAACACTGGGCCTCCTTTTGCCTCTTTTCTTCCATGTCAACAGACTCAGGGACCATAATGAGGGACTTTATTTACTGGCCCGAGAGTCTATAAAACTCTGTCTTTGGGCTACAGAGATGTCTGCTCTTCTAGAGGTCCTGAATTCGGGTCCCAGCAACCACATGGTGGCTCACAACCATTGTAATGGATTCTTCCGGCATGTAGGCATATTTGCAGATAGACCACTCATGTATAAAATAAAAAATAAGATCTTAAAACAAAAACAACCCCTGTCTTCATTCCCATTCCACGGTGCGGCCCAGTCTACAGGGGTCAGAAGCGTGTGGTCAGAGTGCCAGACACCCGGTTGGGTGGAAGGCCCATACAGAAAAGCCGTGTTCCTCTTCTCCCTGCAGCCCCGCACCTAAGCAAAGCAGTCACTGTACAGGACCACGCCCAGAGCTCTAGCTACCCTCTTCCCTCCTGCCGACAGCAGCACACAGTCCTGACACCCACCAGCCCACTGCTCCAGATCTCAGACTTCACACGGTACCATGGACCTCAGCCGAGGGGAAACACTGAAGTTACACTCCGCAGGTGAGGCCCAGATCATAGGCCCTGTAAGCAGGAGACCCTTCTGCTCTTCTGAAGGTCAAGGCTCCAGCAGCAGCATCACACCAGCACAAGAAAGAGGCAGGGACCAAGGATCCCGACACCTCCTTGGGACTCGGGCATGAAAGGTCCCATCTTCCCTGACAGGAAGTGGCCAAAGGTTCTGGTGGCTAAGCCCTCTCTCTGCCCAGCTAGTGTCCTCACCTCCCCGGTACATCCCCTCGCTGCCAGACCTTACCCAGCAGAGGGGACACAAGCCAGAGTGCAAAGGCCTCCAGGGCCACATCTGGGAGCTGCAGGACTTCACGGACTGCACGGTGCAGCTCATGGGCACTGATCGAGGACAGGTTCTCCACGGCCAGGGGTACAACTGTGTCATCAGCCAGGTACACCAGTACATCAGCTGCTGTAATACAGAATGTCGGGCAGGGTCAGCCGAGGTGCGCCACCAGAATAATCAACATTCTCCACTGCCCTTTGCACCTTATCATAACCCAGCCTACACTGACACATCCTCTCAAGACTCCACTAACAGTGATGCTTATGGCTTATGGTGACATACACCTGTAGTCCCAAGACAGGACACAGGAGGCTAAAGCTGGAGGATTTCAAGTTCCAGGCTAGCCTGGGCTACATAGCAAGACCCGGCATTTTAAAAATTAACAAATAAACGTGCTGCCTTTAAGGACTTCTTGAGATCTCAAACCATCCAGAAACCGTGGCCTGGGTACCAGCCCCATTTCACCCCTAATGCTCAAAGTAGGATAAGAAAAACCACCTCTCTTCCTCTGCAACACCAATACTGCTGTTTCCAGTATTTCTCAGGTGGAGAAATAGGACAGGGTGACCCATCCTGAGGTCACAGTTCCCTATCAGGCTGGGAGCAAGGCCAACTAGTGACCTTCTGACTGTCTGGGTCAGACTAAGAGGACAATGAGGATTTCTAAGGCTACCCTGGGTTACAGCAGGTTCCAGGTCTCAGCGTCATTAGAACTTTAAGGCTCAATGCTGTAGCTTTTGCAGATAGCTTTAAGCAGTCCAGGGAAGAATACACAACTCAAATAGTCAAGTGCCCCCTTACAACAAGCTGGATTCCCATTTGAAGCCAGAGCCAAAGGCAGATGCTTGGCAGGTTGGCCAGTAAAGGAGCACTGATTTTGGAGCCCACATCTCAACCTGCAGTCCTTTTCTGCTTCTTGCCTGACTCCACGAGTCTCTGTGTCCTCTGCAAATCTGTTAAAATAGTTAATAATGCTTCTTCAAAACGTCATCATCCATCCAATGAAGCTGGTTAGAGCACATTAAGCACACTGAAGACGTTTTTTAGATTCTGGTCTTTTCTGCTTCAACAGTTACTTGGAGAGACCAGGAGACTGAGGCTCAGATCCACTTTACAGGCAGAAAAACCGGCCCCGGAGGCTCATGTTCATGATCACCCTTGGTCTGCTCCAGTAGTCTGAGACCTAACAACCTCTCTGGGGCCTAATTTCCTCCCAATAAAATGAAGAGGTGGAGAATCCCTGCTTTCAAAGAGCTGTCTGCAAGAAAGAAATGGGACAAAGAAAGTGGTGTCACTTTCCAATCATGTGTCTTCATCTGAAGACAAGGGAGAGAAGGTTCAGGAGGTCCAGGAGTGTGACTCGGTCACTAAGCTAGAGACAGAGCCCAGCTAAGTCCTTTGACTTCTATGAGTCTGCCACATCTAAACAAATCTTATTACTTACTACATGATTAACTTACTTAAAAAGACAAACTGGAGTCACGTCCCTAGGACTGGAACCAAAAAGGATACAGAAGAGATGAAAGAAACCTACCTCGGGCACCCACCGAGGAGACGCTACTTCGGTGGGACCGCTCCGCAGGGCCGGGCTGCCCCGCGTTGCCTTCTGCCCCCTCCATCTGCAATAGGAACGCCAGACAATTAATGGGGGTCTTGAGGAGATGGTCTCCCCAAGCTCTCAACCAAGAAGCAAAGGGGTCCCGGGTTCGGTCTACAATTCTTACTCTATGTACAGGGATCCAATGTGTAGGCTGAAAGTAGAGGGTGACCCTCAGCCGAGTGCAGATCGGGGTGGGCTGAGTCAGGGCAGTGACCGTCAGGTGCAGGGGTCTCAAGTCTCTCGTAAGAAATGGCCAGACAAGTAAGGGCGCGCCCCTGTCCGGGGCGGGGACACGGGCAGGGTGTGGCGACGCTCTCACCTCGCAGGGTCGCAGAGCCCGCCGCCTCACTCCAGAATGCCACCCGACTCAAGCCTCCAGATCTGGCACCACCGCTACGCCCACTGGCGGGGTCTCAGGTCCAGCGGAGGGTCGACTCGAAGGCGTTGCGCCGCGGAAGTTGCCGCGGGAGGAAGCACAAACCCAAAGCCCCGCCTCTCCAACTTAGGGAGCCAATCGGAGGCAGGAGCTTCGGGCGCACGCGTACTCACGCATTTTGGTCTTAGGTCCCTCCTACACACCCCGGTTCCTAGCTTGGTTAGATCGCAGCAAGTCCAAAAACCCGGTCTAGCAACGCCCTTGACATACCGAGTCCTGTGTCATCCGTGCCCTGTCGCCCCCCACCCCACACAGCCACCTACATGGACAGTGTTGCTTCATGCATGAGACCCTTGGTCTGTAATAGGATGTGGAAAAGATTCATGAAAACCAAGGATGAGGGCAAGAGCTGTGACTTGGCTGGACCCCTCTCTGAAATGGAGAGGCGTCCCTGGGACCCGCCTGGCTGGTGGATGGTGGTCAGTCCTCTCAGGCCTGTTCTGAAGGCCCAAAGGGGTACTGGCTGTTGGCCTTGGATAGGAGAAGGGCCCTGGACAAGTCCCTTGCCCTTTAGATCTGTTTTTCACCTGTAACATGAGATTGGACTGAATGACTCTCAGCGAGCCCTTTCACTCTCAACTTATGTATGTACATTGGAAACATAGGACTTCTGTGCTCCAGGGTGCCTGGCTGTCATAGAGACAAGGTCTCCAAGATCCTGAGGTCCCAGACATTGTGGTTCCCCAAATCTTATTAGCAAATTGTTCTGACAAACCATCACGTGTGTGACTAAAGCCTGGAATGTATAGAGAAAAACAAGTCCATGGGCCATACACGTGCCACTCGGACCAGAAATTGTTCCTGGTGGCAGCAGTGGCTTGGGGTCAGGAGCAGGGACGTGAGTTCTCCTTGCTACCTGGCTTCTTTGCTGGAAAGCAGGTGAAAGCCCCTGGCCTGTCTTCAGTATTTGCTTTTGTTTTGCAGCACTTTTCAATTTAATTCATTTAGGGACAAACTTGATGGCAAACAAGCCTTTAATCCCAGCAGAGAGAGACAGAGACAGGCAGATCTCTGATTTCCAGGGCACACAGAGCTATACAGTGAGACCCTGTATGGGGGTGGGGGTGGGGTGGGGTGGGGGGGGTGGGGTGGGGGTGGGTGGAGAACAAGCAAAACTGGAGGCAAATGCTTGTAATCCTAGCACTTGGATAACGGAGGCAGGAGGATCATCACAAGTCAAGGCCGCACTTGGTCACACTGCTAGTCCAAAGTCAGCCTAGGATATGTGACGCTCTGCCTCAAAAACAAAAACCAAAAAAAAAAAAACAAAAAAACCCCAAAAAACAAAACAAACAAAAAGAACAGCAACAACAAATATTACAGAAGGCCACAGTATTGCTATAGGAGATACAAACCACTATAGGCCGAGAGGAGAAAGTCTTCAGTTCCTTCTTATCTACTATGTGCTGGACATGGGCCAATTCCTTTCTTCTGTGTCACAAGTCATCTTATGGGCTCTGTGAATGGAACTAAGAGGATTAGTAGCCACCATTTATGTGTTGGATAATTTAAAAATTCTGTGTGTATGTGTGTGTGTGTGTATGTGTATGTGTGTGTATGTGTGTATATGTGTGTGTATGTGTGTGTATGTGTGTATGTGTGTATATGTGTGTGTATGTGTGTATGTGTGTGTATGTGTATGTGTGTGTATGTGTGTGTGTATGTGTGTATGTGTGTATGTGTGTATGAATGTGTGTATGTGTTTATGTGTGTGTGTGAATGTGTGTATGTGTTTATGTGTGTATGTGTATGTGTGTATGTATGTGTGTGTATGTGTGTATGTGTGTATATGCGTGTATATGTTTGTATGTGTGTGTATGTGTGTGTATGTGTGTATGTGTGTGTATGTGTGTGTATGTGTATGTATGTGTGTGTATGTGTATGTGTGTATGTGTATGTGTGTGTATATGTATGTGTGTGTGTATGTGTGTGTATGTGTGTATGTGTGTATGTGTGTGTGAATGTGTGTATGTGTTTATGTGTGTGTATGTGTGTGTGAATGTGTGTATGTGTTTATGTGTGTGTATGTGTGTATGTATGTGTGTGTATGTGTGTATGTGTGTGTATGTGTGTGTATGTGTGTATATGCGTGTATATGTTTGTATGTGTGTGTATGTGTGTGTATGTGTGTATGTGTGTGTATGTGTATGTATGTGTGTATGTGTGTGTATGTGTGTATGTGTATGTGTGTGTATGTGTATGTGTGTGTATGTGTATGTGTGTATATGTGTGTATATGTTTGTGTGTATGTGTGTATATGTGTGTATGTGTGTGTATGTGTGTATATGTGTGTATGTTTGTGTGTATGTGTGTGTATGTGTGTATATGTGTGTATGTTTGTGTGTATGTGTGTGTATATGTGTATATGTGTGTATGTGTGTGTATGTGTGTATGTGTGTGTATGTGAGTATGTGTGTCTGTGTGTATGTGTGTGTATGTGTGTATGTGTGTATATGTGTGTATATGTTTGTGTGTATGTGTGTGTATGTGTGTATGTGTGTGTATGTGTGTGTATGTGTGTATATGTTTGTGTGTCTGTGTGTGTATGTGTGTCTGTGTGTGTCTGTGTGTGTCTGTGTGTGTATGTGTATATATGTTTGTGTGTCTGTGTGTCTGTGTGTGTATGTGTGTATGTGTGTATGTGTGTGTATGTGTGTGTGCATGTGTATATGTGTGTATGTGTGTGTATGTATGTATGTGTGTATGTGTGTGTATGTATGTGTGTGTATGTATGTGTGCATGTGTGTATGTGTGTGTATGTGTGTATGTGTGTGTATGTGTGTATATGTGTATATGTGTGTATGTGTGTGTATGTGTGTATGTGTGTGTATATGTGTGTGTATGTGTGTATATGTGTGTGTATATGTGTGTGTGTGTGTGTGTGTGTGGTGTGTGTGTGTTAGTTACTCCAGGTTCAACCCAGGGCCTCGTACATGTGAACCGAGCATTCTACTCCTGAAAGAAACAGGTAGGGAAAACACTCATATGCACAAATCTTACAAGATTAAAAGTATATATATTTTTTAATATTAGATTCTACCCATGAGAAGTGATCTTTCTGAGGTCAGTTTACATTGTTTAGCATGATGATCTTCTAGTTCTAGCCAGTTGCTTGCAAATGACACCATTTTATTGTCCTTTCCACCTTAAAACTGCAGTGTGTAGTGTACCTTGCTGTCTTTGTCCAGTCCTCCATTTGACTTTTTCATTCTTCTGGCCACTGATGCTGTTCCTGACCTCTCTATTCCTTCATCCTTTTGTCGTTCGTTAGCATGTGCTATGTCTGCCCTGTGCCGCGTTCTCTGACCCTTTAAATCTGTAAGTGGATCGAGCAACCACTAGGTCCTTGACCACACAGACAACCAGTTAGCTGCTTATAATAGGTCAGCGACAAGAGCAAGGGCGAGGACAAGGGACTTGTCCAGAGCTGGACTTCTGTCCAAGGCCAGAGCCTTCAGAACAGGTCCGGGCTGGGGACAGAGGGAGGGACTGTGACACCATCCACCAACCAGGCGGGTCCCAGGGAAGCCTCTTTATCTCAGAGAGGGGGGCCCAGTCAGGTCACAGCTCTTGCCCTCATCCTTGGTTTTCATGAATCTTTTCCACATCCTATCACATATAAAGGGTTTTATGCATGTAGGTGGCTGTGCAGGGGGAGGGTGAGGGGGGGAATGATCACAATTGTCCCTGAGATGCCTTGTGGAGAGGTCTCACTAAGAAGGGGAGTTTTCAGCCCCAGCTTGAAGGAGGCCGAAGAGCGTTTGTCCAAGAAGAGGAAGCAATGCCGGCGTTAGGGCCTCGAGGTTGAGAAGCCTTCTCGGTGGAGCAGGAAGCAGGACATGAGGTCAGAGGAGAAGGGCGGTACATGAGGGCTCAGACCGAGTGGCCGAGACTCCTCGGCCTCTTCCTTTTTAGTTTTTAAAGAAAGGAAATGTGTTTGTTGCAGTTAAGAGACAGGGAAATCTGAATCTAAGCCCTGGTGTCTGCTGAGGACCTTCTCGCCCCATCACCCAGAGGCAGAGGGGCAGGAGAGCAGGATTTTGGTTTTGATGTAGTGCAGCAGAGGGCCTTTGTGCAGCAGAGGGCCTTTGTGCAGTCAAAAGCCCATTGTTCCTTCCCCCGGGCAAGAAGAGGCTGCGGTTCTGATTCAAGGCTGTAAACAACTCTGGAGAGAGCAGACAAACAGGCTTAAGGGCCTGGTGAGTCACTTCTGGGGGCCGGGGCCTCTCTTTTTTTTGGGTTATTCTTATTCTGACTAGGCTAAGGTGGCTGTTGCAGGCCACTGTAGCCTGGGACTGCCACCTCGTGGTCACGATCTGACTTCACATAGCCTCACGGCTTGTCAGAGTAGGTGGGAATGAATGGGAATTTGCTATGAACTGGGCTCCTCAAGCAGGGCCTAGGTCCTTGCTCGCTAAGCCGGCCTTGGAGAGGCTCACCAAACTAGGACTCAGTTGTCATCCTCTGTAACCCAGCATGGCTGTCACTGTCTAGCCACAGAGCCCAGGCTAGCTGTGGCTGTCAACCTGCCCCTAGAGATTCCCTACTTCTCAGGCCTCTTCCAGTCTCAGGGTCACAGACATTGGCTCACGCTCGCTAATGGTTGCCTGAGGTCTGGGCACCGGGCCACCACTCACCCTCCAGCCAGGGTTAAACATTAGTGGGAGGTTATCGGGCTTGGAAAGGGGGTGGGGATCTCACTTGTAACAGACTCCTGCGGGCCTGCTTGGAGTACCAGTTCCCACCGGAGCCCGTAAAATGCCTGTGGAAGAGTTTGTAGCTGGATGGATCTCTGGTGAGACATTCTTCTTCTTTCTGTCATATATCATCCCCGAGAGTGGGTGGCTTCCCTGGGAGGATGGGTTGTTAAGAAGAGTTGTTCCCTCTGGAGCACCCAGCAGCCAGCTGTCCCCAGAGCCTTCTGGGAATGGCCAAGGAGACAGAGGGGAACGAAGCAAGGAGGAACTGCTCCCATCTGCCAAGGCCATGCTGCCGGAGTGCTGGGGATCTGACAGCCAGGGCACCACCTCACCCAGCCCTTCTCCCAGACCAGCGTGAGGGGCCCAGGACACACTCACCTTTGATCTCTCTGGCTCTCCTTATTTTTACCTTTGGAAATCTGCCCTTCGTGGCAATGGGTGCATTCTTGAGCTTTAAGAAAGAACACTGTGAATCTGCCCCTGGTGAGGGTCACCCCAATCCCCCGAAACAGCATCTTCTGCAGAGAATAAGACAAGCGTGTGGGTGGCTTTCCCCCTGGGTCCAGCAGGACACTGAGAAGGGCTCCCCACTCTGTACTGATAATTGTGACAAGGTAGAAGGCAGGAGGAAGCGGCCAGCAGAGTCTGTTTTCATTCAAGGCCACAGAACTCTGCACGGAAGGCAGAAGTACAGCTGGCACAATTAGGAACAGTAGCCACAGCCGGGCGGTGGTGGCGCACGCCTGTGATCCCAGCACTTTGGAGGCAGAGGCAGGCGGATTTCTGAATTCGATGCCAGACTGGTCTACAGAGTGAGTTCTAGGACAGCCAGGGCTACACAGAGAAACCCTGTCTCCAAAAAACCATAAAAATAAAAATAAAAAAATAAAAAAAGAAAAAAAGAAAGAAAAAGAAAAAAAAGAAAAAAGGAATAGTAGCCACTCCTTCTCAGGCAGTGGTTCTCAACCTTCCTAATTCTGCGGCCCTTTTTGTTTTGTTTTGTTTGTTTGAGAGCTGCGATCCTTTAATATAGTTCCTCGTGTTATGAAGAACCCCAACCATAACATTATTTTGTTGTTACTTTATAACTAATTTTGTTACCGTTGTAAATTGTAACATAAATATCTGATATACAGGATATCTGATATGGACCCCCACTGGGGTCTCCATCCCCAGGCTGAGAACCGCTGGTCTAGAGCCTCATCTCCCTCAGTCAGAGCCAGGGATGGTGTTACACTTACCTACCTGGCTCTTTTCTATTGTGTGTGCAGTCCCAAGTGAGGCCATGAGTGTCCTTCCTGTCCCAGCACCTTTGTGACCCAGGACCAGGTGTGGTAGAGCAGGTGGAATACTGTGGAGTCTCAAGAACATAGGTGGTGGGTGTCTGGCTACGTGCCCTCCTGCTCCAGCCTGCTCCCTTCCTTCCTGTAGCATAGACTTGCTTCCTAAACTTGGCACACAGGCCTCACTCGCGCACCTTCCTTCCACTGCAGGGGCCGTGGGCCTGGTCCTGGGGCACCCATTCGACACTGTAAAGGTGAGTGTAGCAAAGGCACCAGAGGAATAGATGGTCTGGCTGGGACCTGCCTGAGAGACTGGGCCTGGCTCGCTGGGTTGGCTCACTGCTGTGCCTCCAGCGTCTGCTGCGTGGGCAACCTGGCTGCCACTGTGGGAGCAGCCCTGGCTTGCCCGTCTGCCTCACATGCCCAGTACTTTCCACCCAGGTGCGGTTACAGACCCAAAACACATACCAGGGCATCGTGGACTGCGTAGTCAAGACTTACCGCCATGAGTCGGTAGGTAGCCCTCTTCTGTGGGGTAAGAATCATCTGGGGCAGGTGGGGCCTTTCTCCTTTTGCTTGCTGCTTGCTGACAACTTCTAAGTCTTCATCCTTGAGGGTATCCGAGAGTCATTTAGCAGCATCTCAAAAATGGAGTGGAGGTCCTCACAGCCTCCTCCGCCTGCCCTGTCTGCCTGGGACAGGGCTTGGGTAGAGATGCTGTATAGCCTAGAGGCCTGGCCAGAGCTGGGAATGGGACAGAAGCACACCATGACTAACGGTGCTACCGTGTCGCTCTGCAGGTCCTGGGCTTCTTCAAGGGCATGAGCTTCCCCATCGCCAGTGTAGCCCTGGTTAACTCCGTCCTGTTCGGCGTGTACAGCAACACACTGCTGGCGCTGACGGCCACCTCCCATCAGGAGCGACGGGCCCAGCCACCCAGCTACACAAACATCTTCATAGCAGGTTGTACTGGGGGCCTCCTGCAGGTGAGAGGGTCATGCATGGGCACAGTGATGGACCCGAATCCCCCACCCCCAGGGACTCCCAGCCTTGCATAAGAAGGCCGTCCTAAGGGGTGCTTACAGGCATTGCCTTCGTTGGCCTAGTAATGTTGTGCCCGGCCAAGCTGGAGGTGGAAGGTCATGGGCACCAGGGGTTGGGCAGTGGGGCAAAAAGCAGAGAGTTGGGGATCAGTGTGAAGAAGATGCCAGGCAGAAGCAACCGATGCCTGCTCTCAGGATTGTCTACCTTCTGAGGGCTCTACCAGCCCCAGAGTTGTGGGAAGAGTATGCAGCATGGTGACCTTTGACCCTGAGGAACTGTCATACTCAGTAGAGTTGAGTTTTGTTCTGAAGTGATCCTAAAGTGGTCCTAGAGATCATCCCACCTGTTCAACCAGGCCCTTGCCTGTAGTACCGGGCAACCACAATCTCCGAGCCTTGCCTGAGGCCACAGGTCAGAAGCCACGGTTGGCCAATCACTGCGGGAGTCGCTCCCATCATTTATTTCGGTCTTTGTTCTCAGCACCAGAGTGACCAGGTTTCTGTGGGGTGTGGTGAGGACTAGAAGAGCTTCTAGGTTCCAGAAGGGACCTGAGCTAAGGGAGTGTCTCAGCAGAATGGAACAAAGGGACAGGTGCCAGCTCAGCCCTACACCCCAGATGTGCTCCTGGGTGACCCTCTAATGGGTACCTGCCCTGATGCCACTGATACTTCATGGGGCAGAGAGCAAGCTCAGAGGACAAAGTCAGGGTGTGCACAGCAGCGGTTAATGATTACAGAGGCCGTGGAGAGCGAGCGCTGGTTTGTCCTCCCTTCTCCTCTTCCTTCCCTTCTCCTCTTCCTCCCCTCCCTCCTCTTCTATTTTTTAAAAGAGTTATTTACTTATTCTTTTCATTGTATGTGTATGAGTGTTTTGCCTCCATATACACACTTATGTACACCGAGTGCATGCAGTGCCTGCAGAGCTGAAGGGGTTGGATCTCCTGGGACAGAAGTTTCTACAGGTGCTTTGGAGCTGCCGTGTGGGTGCCGAGAACTGAACTGCAGTCCTCTGCATGGGCTTAGGCACTGCACTGTCTCTTCAACCCCCTTTCCTTTAGTCTGTAGTTCTTTATGTAGATCAGGCTAACCTAAAACTTATGGCTGTCCTCTTGCCTTTTCCTCAGACTCTGAGATTAGAGTTCTACGGTACCCAACCGAGCTTTATGTTCCATACTTACTATATATATATTTCTTAAACTCAGGTGCCTGAGAGCCTCCGCCAAGTGGCCTGCCTTAGGCCCAGCGGGGTCTACTTGTCAGTTACCTTCTCACTTCTCTGAAAAGCAGAACCAGAAACTGTTAGGGCCACAAATGGTGCCTGGGTCCAGGAAGCTGCTAAAGCCAGGCTGTCCTGGGATATCCATTGACAGGGCTTTGGAGCCGATTGTGTTTGCTGAAGGGGCAGGAGCTGAAGGCTTCTGTCGGTAAGCTTTGCTTGTGGCCTAGCTGAAGCTGCCTTGGTTAGGGGTTAAGTGACCCTTTAAGCACCATGGTTCCCAACCCATGAGATGCCCCTGCTTCAGCCCTGGAGCTCTAGGTAAGAAGCCCACCCTGAATGTCTCAGCCCAGCCCCGCCGGCAGGCTCTGGGAGAAACATCAGCCCCATCTTCCAAAGGGGCTCCACCCTCTGCTCCTGCAGAAGCACGCAGTGTGGCCTGCCCCTGCTAAAACCCAGCATCAGTCAGCTGCCAGCCCCTCCACTACCAACCAGGCCTAGATCTGAACAAGAGTTCACATGGTTGTAGCCAGACCCAGACACCAAGTGACACCAGTGACATCAGCTTCAGCCAGGACCCTGCCTCTGTCTCCCTAGTGCTGGGGCCACAGTATGTGACACCGCCAGCAGTTTTCTTTGATTTTTAAGAAAAGATTTATCCGGGTTGGTGAGATGACTCAGCGGGTAAGAGCACTGACTGCTCTCCCAAAGATCCTGAGTTCAAATCCCAGCAGCCACATGGTGGCTCACAACCATCCATAATGAGATCTGATGCCCTCTTCTGGAGTGTTTGAAGACAGCTACAGTGTACTTACATATAACAATAAATAAATCTTTTTTAAAAAAGATTTATCTTAATTCTAAAATTAAAGTTAATTTCTGCCTGTGGAAGCCAGAAGAAGGTGTATGACCCCTGCAACTGGAGTTCCAGTTAGTTGTGAGCTATCCCAGACCCAGATCCTTCGGACAATAGTATAACTCTTATCCACTGAGTCATCTCTCCAGCCCTGGTTGTTTTTGCTTTTGTTTTGTAATAAATGTTTTAAAATTAATTATTATTTTACGGTATGGATGTTTAGCCTGCATGCATGCCTGTGCACCATATACATGCCTGGTGCCTACCAGAGTCAGAAGAGGGTGTTGGATCCCCTGCAACTGGAGATGCAGATGGCTCTACAGAGCCACCCTGTGGATGCTGGGAATTGAGTCCTCTGGAGGCGTAGCTAGTGCTCTTGGCTCTTGAGCCCCATCTCTCCAGCCCTGTGACTGGGCTACTGAGGCACTGCCAGTCTGCTGTAGCCCACGCTGGCCTGGAGCTCACTATGCAGCTTTGGTTGGCCTTTGGTTCTTTCTTTGAAGCCTTTAGGGCGAGCCCAGCACACCCAGCCAGGACACCTGTTACAGGCAGGAGCCCAGCACACCCAGCCAGGACACCTGTTACAGGCAGGAGCCCAGCACACCCAGTCAGAACACCTGTTACAGGCAGGAGCCCAGCACACCCAGTCAGGACACCTGTTACAGGCAGGAGCCCAGCACACCCAGTCAGGACACCTGTTACAGGCAGCAGCCCAGCACACCCAGTCAGGACACCTGTTACAGGCAGCAGCCCAGCACACCCAGTCAGGACACCTGTTACAGGCAGCAGCCCAGCACACCCAGTCAGGACACCTGTTACAGGCAGGAGCCCAGCACACCCAGCCAGGACACCTGTTACAGGCAGGAGCCCAGCACACCCAGCCAGGATACCTGTTACAGGCAGCAGCCCAGCACACCCAGTCAGGACACCTGTTACAGGCAGGAGCCCAGCACACCCAGCCAGGACACCTGTTACAGGCAGGAGCCCAGCACACCCAGCCAACTCCTCATTTGAGCTTCAGTAATATCTCTTGCTTTATCTGGAGACAGGGTCTCACTCTGTAGCACTGGCTAGCCCGGAATTTGCTCTGTAGACCAGGCTGGCCTTAAGTTCACAGAGATCTGCCTGCCTCTGCCTTCCTAGTGTTGAGATTAAAGGGACATGCCACTCTGGACAGCTAGCTGCTTGCCATAGTTACATCCCTGACTCAAACCTCCCTGGAATGGTGACCTCTTCTTCCCCACATCCTCTCAGCTCAGTCCAGTGCCACCCCAGATCTGTGTCCTGGCTAAGGGCTCCAGTGCTACCAAATCCCAGCTGTTCCCACCCTCTCACCCCTCTAGGCCCTTTTGGTCAGAGGCAGAGAGGGGTGCCCTGGGCATCAGAGAGGTGCAATGCAGAGGGAGAGCAGAGGTGTAACGCCTGGAGACCCAACTCTAGGACGTCGGGTCTGCTCTGCAGCTTCAGCTGCTGTTTCCTGCTGCTGAACCTGTACTGAGCCCCAGACACTGCAAACATGTCCTCCCTGGAGTCAGGGAGCCCAGGAGCCTCGGCCCACATGCCCTTGAGTGCCCGTGCCTGCTATCTCAGGAGGAGGGACCAGTGCTGAGCCTATCAGGCCTGATAATAAGGGGGGCAGTGTGTTCTCAACTGCACCCAGACAGTTGGCCAAACCCAGCCATGTATGTGGGAGGCTAGGAGTTGATGGCAGGAGCCTCTCTGCACTGTTGTGATTAAAAGCAGACATTTTCCGAGCCTAAGCCCCACCCAGTCCCCTCCATGTCTTTCACCACAGGCCTATTGCCTGGCTCCTTTTGACCTCATCAAAGTCCGTCTACAAAACCAGACAGAGCCAAGGCTGCAGACAGGGAGCTCTGCACCCCGGTACCGGGGACCTGTGCACTGTGCAGCCTCCATCCTGAGAGAAGAAGGACCCCAGGGACTGTTCAGAGGATCCTGGGCCCTGGTGTTGAGAGACACTCCTACGTTGGGAATGTACTTTGTCACCTATGAAGGGCTATGTCGCCAGTACACACCAGAAGGCCAGAATCCCAGTAAGTGGGGTGAGGTGGGGTGGGATGGTGGTACAGCAGAGGCTAGGGAGGGGTCTAAAGGCTGAGGCTGGAAGATACTCTGTTCTTGTCTGACTCAACCCTGGTTCCCTCTATCCCAGGTTCAGCCACAGTTCTGGTGGCAGGGGGCTTTGCAGGCATAGCCTCCTGGATCACAGCCACCCCTTTTGATGTGATCAAGTCCCGGATGCAGATGGATGGGCTGAAGGGGAGAAAGTACAGAGGGATGCTGGACTGTATGGCAAGCAGCTTCCAGCAGGAGGGAATAGGGGTCTTTTTTAAGGGCATGACACTCAACAGTGCCCGTGCCTTTCCTGTCAACGCTGCCACCTTCCTTAGCTATGAGTACCTGCTGCGCTTATGGAGATGAGCCTGGCCAGGCCATACTGGCAACTCCACAGCAGAATCATGGCTGACAGCAGCTTGGAAAACCAAGCTAAAGCATCCAGCTTTCAGGTGCAAAAGCAAGAGGCAACTTGTATCATCCAAAGAGTTAAGGATGATATCCAACATGCAAGAAACCAATGAACCTGGCCCTGTACAGACTCCAAGACACACCTCCCCACCAGCCCCCCTCCCCAGACCACTTCTGTCCTGGAGGCAGGGGTACAAAGTACATAAAAATCATCTAGGCCACCATGCCATAGCCACCCCTATGGGAGCACTGAGACCAGCCGCTGTCCTGCCATCACCCAGCCCTGGAGTTCGAACCACTCCCTGCACAGGAGAATGACTTTGATCTCCTCCGTGTCCAGAATCCTTCAGGGGTTACAATTATCTTCAGGGAAACCCAGGTTCCAGGCTGCTGGCTGTTCTGCCCTACTAGGCGGCCTCCTCTTGGTTACCTTCTGGTGTGGTCCCTCATTCCTGGAGTGCCATGGGTGATAAAAATGTCCTCCAGTGGTCCACTCTCAAGATCCAGGCAGAGCTCTTTATCTAGGGGTCCTTCCAGCCCCATCTGTGCTGACTGTGGGGTACCCAAGCACCCCAGCCCTCCTGCCTACCTCAGTCACACCTCTGTGTGCAGTGCTTCGTGGTTAGATTTTTTGCTCCTGTGAGTTACTAGTCTGTGCGAGTCTTGTGGTCAAGGTTGTACTTCTGTCTCTTGAACAGATACATGCAATAAAGTGTCATTTGATGCAGTACTGATGGTCCCTTCCAGTCTCTGCTCCCACCACACACAGCTCTGAGCCTTCCAACCCCATGTCCTCGTCCTGGCCCCTCTCCAAGTTGTCTTTTTCTTGTTCACATCTTTCCTTACATTTGTCTGATTATCCATCTCAATTGCTAAATTAGATTTTAAAACTGCCTGAGGGGCTGGAGAGATAGCTCAGTGATTAAGATCATTGGCTGCTCTTCCAGAGGACCCAGGTTCAAATCCCAACATCCACAGGATAGCTCACTCATCTGTAACTCTGAGAGAACCCGGTGCCCTCTTTTGGTTTCTGTGGGAATTACATGCACTTGGAGGGGAAAATACCCATATACACAAAATAATAAGGAGAATATTTTGAGGAGAGGTCAAGACAGGGTTTCTCCATGTAGCCCTGGCTGTCCTGGAACCCACTCTGTAGTTTAGGCTGGTCTTGCTAGGCTGATCCACCAGGCCATGCCTCTTTTGTTTGTTTGTTTGCTTGTTTGTTTTGTTTTGTTTTAAGATTTATTTATTTAAACTCAGGACCTCTGGAAGAGCAGTCAGTGCTCTTTTTTTTTTTTTTGATTTGTTTTTTTCAAGACAGGGTTTCTCTGTATAGCCCTGGCTGTCCTGGAACTCACTCTGTAGACCAGGCTGGCCTCGAACTCAGAAATCTGCCTGCCTCTGCCTCTCAGAGTGCTGGGATTACAGGCGTGCGCCACCACCGCCCGGCCAGTCAGTGCTCTTAACTACTGAGCCATCTCTCTATCCCCCAGGCCATGCCTCTTGAGTACTGGGATTAAAGGCATTAGCCCAGCATAAAAATATTAAAAACAAAAACAAACTACAACAATAAACTGGCTAAGAGCTAGGCAATGGTGGCACACACATTTAACCAAGCACCCAGGAGTCATAAGCAGGCAAACATTTAAGTTCAAGGCCAGTCTGGTCTACAGAGTGAGTTCCAAGACAGGACAGTCAGGGCTACACAGAGTAACTCTGTCTCGAAAACCCATAAATGGCTGCTAGCTAGATTGTACAGCTTCACAGCTTCTCGTTACCCTGAGCTCCTGCCCCAGCAGGGGCTGCCCATAGACATTTGCTCTTGATAAATGCCTTAACCTCCTTCTGCTCCTTCTGCTCCTTCTGCTGAGCACATCTGAGTCTCTCCCACAAGGCTCTGCCAGGCTCTTCTCCCTGAGCTTGCACCTACCTTCCTATCTTTTAGTTCTTGGCTCCTTCAAGACATCTTTCTGTTTCCTCCAGCGATGTAAATGGTTCTGAAGCACCTGGAGGGTTTGTTCAAGTAGTTTGCTAAGTCAAACGTCAGGGTTGCCAACTCAGTAGGTTTTGGAGAGTAGGAGGATGTATATTTCCTGAAGTTGCCAGCTGCAGGTGTGGGCCACACACTGAGAAACACTAGACATGTTTTCCACGTCACTCCTCTTCCTTGGTATGAAATTACATGCTCACCTCTGAGTGTCTTTTTTGTGTGATTCTTAGTATATCTGCCTCTCTAAACCATGAACTCTGTCTTTAATCCTTTAAAGAACCTTTAAGCACTTGGGGGGGCAGAGGCAGGAGGATCTATGTGAGTTCCAAGTTAGCCTGACCTACAGAGCAAGTACCAAGACAGCCAAGGCTATGCAGAGAAGCCCTGTCTGAAAAAAGCCAAACCAACCAAACTAAAAGACAAAAAACAAACCAAAAAAACCCCCCAAAAAACCAAAACCCCCAAACCATGAACTCCATGGAGCAGACTTCACTCCTAACTCCTTATCATCAAAACTCGAGCTGCTTAGTGGGTTGTCTGAGAAATAGTTCTGAGAGTCTAGGGATGCAGCTCAGTTGGTAGAGTGCTTGCCATGCAGAAAGTTCTGGATTGGTCCCCTATATCACACACACAGGGCATGATGACAAACACCTATAATTCTAGCACTAGGTAGGTGGAGGCAAAAGATCAGAAGTTCAAGATTTGCTAGATATCAAGTTGAAAGCCAGATTGGGTTACAAGAGACCCTGTCTCAGAAAAATAAACTTTTACAAGCATAATTTTAAGCTTGCTAGCTGAGCAAGACATGAGGAAACTTCTTAAAGTCCAAGAAATAGGGTAATGAGGCAAGGCTGTGTGGTCAGGGCTGCCTCCTGGAGCAAATGCTGACTTCATGAATGGAACACATGGAACCATGCGGAGAGAACCAAGGAGCAGCATACTGAACCTTGAGCTCTTGGGCCTTGGGGAAGCTGAGTCCAAGATCCTCAAGGGACTATACCAGGACAAGGTCAGACTAGAAACCCTCCAGGCCATCAGCAAAAGAAAAAGAAGACTGCTTCTTTCCCATAGGTAATAAGGTAGGTGTGGTTCCCCTAGAGAACCAGGAACGGTATTCCAGCTCCCTGGAGTCTGCTTCTGAGAAGCTAACATTGCATCTTCTTTACGCCCCCTTCTGTTCAGAAGAAGCAATTACACATTTTTTTAGAGGTAAGCCACTGTTCCACAGGTTTAAGTTGGAACGGTGAAGATTTCCCCAATACATATGTAATACCCATGATGAAATGACCAGAGTACCTAAACATATAGGCACCCTTTCTCCTTTCTTTCTGAGACAGAGTGTCACACCACCCAGCTCTGAGCAGACATCTTCCATGACAAAAATACAGAAAGCCAGGAAGAGCTGGACAAGGGGTAGGCCAGGTGCTGTGTACCCTTAATCTCAGTCGGAGGGGAAGGCAGGAGATCTGTGTGAGTTAGAGGCCAGCCTGGTTTACACGGTGAGTCCCCAGCCAGCAGAGGTACATAATGAGACTGTCTCAAAACAAAAAGAACTAAAACCAAGCCACCAACCAAAGAGCTGGGGAAGCCGGTGCACACCTGTAATCCGCCATTCTGGATATTGTAGGCAGACAAAAGTTGAAGGCTAATGTGGGGTAAACACAAAGACGCAGGAATGTTAAGTGACTTTCAGCATTATTAAGAGAAATGAGATGAAAACTGCAATGGTGCATTATGTCACCTGTGACCTCTATTAGAACGACTGTAACACAAAAAGCAAAAGGTAAACCACAGAGAGGGCCCAGTGGTAAGAACTTTGCTGCATAACCCAAATTCCATCCCTGGAACCCACAGAGAAAGCCCGAGGCGGTGGCGCGGATCTGTGAGTCAGCATTCCTACTGTGCGATGGGAAGCTGCCGCTAGAGAGACAGTTCAGTGTTAAGAGCCTTTGTTGCTCTTACAGAGGGCCTGGGTTCAATTTCTAGCGCCAGCGGTGGCTCACAACTATTTATAACACTGGTTCCAGGGACTTCAACATGCATGAATGTGGTACACATATATGCATGCATAACAAAGCCTTCATATACACAAAGTAAAAAAGTCTAAAAAAGTTAATAAAACCTTCCAAATATTAAAAAAAAAAAAAGACAGAAGGCAAAAGCAAAAGGGTTTAGTGGTCCTGGTTTCGTTCCCACCCGAATGAGCGAAGAGCTGGTCTGCACCCCGCTCTCTGGGGCACACCAGCATCCATCCCGAGACAGAGCTCTCCACTCACCGGGGAGAGCACAGGTCAGGTCCGAGTGCCACATGACTGATACACTGGACATAAAACAGACAGGAGCCACAGGGTATCTGCCAATGTAAACAAGTTTCCCGTGTAATGAATGACCTGGTCATAGGTCAAAGTACTAGACCTCAAATGGCTCTCAGTTAAGTGTCTCATTACAGTGTGTGTAATATACCAAACTGCAAACACCTACAGCCAATCACGGCTAACACAGAGTTACTAGCTGTTCAGCTTGCTGGGGGCTCTCAGAACACCTCACCTCCACATCTGCCACACTCGGGGGTGTCCCCTCACCCCAGGTTGGCCCATGCTTGCTATCCTTTGCTTTGCTACCTTTCCACTTTTCTCTCTATTCAGCGCTCTAATATCAAAACTCACCACTGGGTGGTGAGACAGCCAGCTCAGCAGGTAAAAGCACTTGCCACAAAAGGCCTGGAGACCTGAGTGTGATTCCTAGAGCCCACATAGAGGAAAAAGGAGAGAACCAAGTCCACAAAGTTGTTCTCTGACCTCCATACATGCATGGCAGCAAGTGTGCAAGTGTGTTCTTCCTCCACCCTGCATAAACTATAAATAAAAATGAAAAAGAAAAACGAGGTTAGACGCAGTGGCACACGCCTTTAATCCCAGCACTCAGAAGGTAGAAGCAGGTGGCTCTCTGAGAATTTAAGGCCAACCTGCTCTACATAGTGAGACCCTGTCTCAAAACCCAAAACACCACTACCACACAAACAACAGCAAAACCAGCTCAACTCTACTGGATTTCACTAGGCTTTGTGGGGCCAAAGCACTCTGTACAAGCTTTCTGGTCCTGCTAGGCAGAGATGTCATCTTTGCAATCTTGTGATATAAGAGGTGAGATAAAAGGAATATAGTAAAAGGAATAAACAGATGAAAAAGGGTGAACCACTATTCCAGAACTTACTGCCCTGCCCTGCCTCTAGCCACTGTACACACACAGTCTGATGCTGAGGTGATAAGGGGTCGTCCTGAGACCTGTCAAGTTTTCTTCTTGTAAGTATGGTCCCAGAGGAGGGTCTGTGTGTGAAGGATTCTTCCTGATAAAAAGACTTCACCCTTCTCTCATGTAAACCATGCCTTGAGAAGGTGGGGACAACTCAGTTGGCATAGCAGTAACTCTGTATGCTCAAACCCCTGGGTTAAGTTTAATCCACAGCATCACATAAATCAGAGAGTGATGCCAAACCCCTATAATCCTGGCCCTGGGAGGGGAAGGCAAGCCATTAAGATGCTCAAAATCATCTTCAGCCATAGGTCAAGTTCAAGGCCAGCTCAGGCTATACAAGACTACATTCCAAAAAAGAAAAAGAAACTCCACACTCTGACTTTGTGGTTAAAAACTTTATTTCCTGAAGCAGAATTGGTCTTGAATTGGTCAAGGAATGGGGCCACTGTTAGGAACCCGCCTTTCTAGGTTCTACCCTATTTAGACTAACTCTCCACAAAGCTCTAGAAGTTTCACCAGGGCCTAGAAGCTACATAGCCCAGATTCCCACTCTTGAGGCGCCATCGGTAGAAACACTAGGCTTGAACAACTTTTACTCTGCCCTTAGACTCTGCGTTCCAATTTCCTTCCCGTCTACACCCTCCACATACTATTTCCACAGGAAAGAACCAGTCTGCCTCTGGAGAGGCGTTTCCATGGGAAACAGGAGAGGGAGATTACTGGCAGCCATGCCTCCTCATAGACAGCAGAGCTGCTCCACCTCCACCTCACAGTCATAGAATTTCTCAAAGAGTTCTGGAGAGGTGCTGTTGCATTCAAGCCACCTTCTCAAGGTGCACAGTGCCCGCAGGGCATCGGCTTTGGTGGGCAGGGGCTCAAAGCCACCTTCTTCCCTCCCACTGTCTTCAGTTCCGGTCTCCTCTTTGCACACTCTGGGCCCTGGATCCTCATCCTCTAGGTCCACAAAGTGAGAAAACTCCTCTTGGCTCAGCCCACTAGGGACTGGTGACATCTCAGTGTCTTTGTCTAGAGACAGTGGTGTTTTGCCTGGAGCGAGCCCTTCTTGAATGAAGCTGCTCAAAATGAGCTGGCGAGGTACCTTGGCCCAAGCTGCGGCCACCATATGCAGAGCATCCAAAACTGTGATGCTGGCTCTGGCCTCGGCCAGTGAGGTGCCCTCTTTCCCACTCTGCATGGCAGCCAGTTTGCTCAGCAGACGGTGACGGTAATGGGCCTTAAAGGCCAAAACCACAGAGCCAGGCAGGGAAGGAGTGGTGCTTGAGGCAGAGAGAGGCAGGAGTCGCACATGGTGGAGCCCAGGAAAGCTGGCCCATTCCTCTACCACTCCAGAAGCCAGCAGCAAGGCTACCTGTCGGCCCTGCTGTCCCATGTCCTGGTCAAACTGTGCCAGCCACTCTGGCCAGGGAATGGCTAGGTCAGGGTGATAAGAGGCAGGCAGTGCCTCACTGTTGACTCCAAAGAAACATCTTGGGGCAGGCTGGAGCCCACCCACAAAGACCCTCCGCTTTTCTGTGCCTCTGCTGTTGGCACACAGCAGTACTTGCAACCGATCACATTCAAACACTCTGCCAGGCACGGCTCGATACGACAAGGGTACTTCAGCACAGCCAAAAACATCTTCTGGTGAGAAGTCTTTAAGAGAGAGAGGTGGCTGGGCCTGAGATGGCAGAACTGCAGGAGGAGGTTCAGAAGGGAACACAGGGACAAGGACTTGGCGAGCTCCAAAGCCCACATTGTTTCGGCGTTTCCAGCGGACCAGCCAGCCAATGCTGGGCACAAAATCCTGGCCCATGATATCTGCTAGTTCCTTGGCCTTGTGGAGCAACATGGGCCCAGTTACATCCCAGGCCTTGGCTCGGGCAATGTGGTACCAGCAGAGCAGAGCCTCATCGATTCCACTGTATTTGGATTCACGCTTCCGCTTCCGCTCATGGTTGGCTGTGCCGCTGCACCAGTCTGCCAACAGCTTCTCCTTATTCTTACAGATACGTGAGATCTGGGGCTGCGAGACCTGGAAGCGCCGGGCCACCTCTGACTGGGACATCTTGGACTCATCCAAGAGTTCCAGTACCTGGATTTTCTCAGCCAGGGACAGGGCGTGAAGCTTCTTCTTGGTGTTTAGCTCCATGACTCCCTGGGAACCTGCTGGGGGAAGAAAAGTAGGAGAGTGTGCTGAGGGCAAGGAGAGAGAGCAGGCGAGGGCCCCGGAGGACAGAGCAGTTAGCTGGGCTGTAGAAGGCGGGAGGAGACCAGAGCAGCAGAAAGAGCCGCAGGATGGCCGGGCTGCGGAGGAGGGGGAGGGCTAGACGGCCAGAGCAGAGCTGGCAGAGGAGAGAGTCTCTGGTCCGAAGCAGAGGGAGTGTGGGCTGGGGTTTGGTATTGATGGGGTGGAAGGATGAATACAGGCCGAAGGACAGCTGTAAAGGCAACCAGGACACAGCTGTAGAGACAACAAAGGAGCAACGACAGAGAGGCCTGGGGCTGAGCCAGGCAGGTGTAGGGGACATTCAGGGTGCCAGGGAGGAGACCCCAGAGAGATGAGGAGGAGGGCCTAGGTTGAATTGTGATGGTTGAATGACGGCGGGTGGTAGACTACTGAGCGGGCAGAGTTGAGGTGAACAGGTGAGACGGTACAGATGACAAAGCCCGACGGATGGGGTCTGAAGGCGCTGGTCCGATTTCAGTGCTGGCAGGGCAGGTGGTAAGGCTAGTCAATGGTTCAACCTGAAGGTGCCAAGACGACAAAGGGCGACAGGGTGAGGAGGCTGAGGGCAGCAAAAGGGAAGAAGTGTCCTCTGCCCGGTGACAGCCTGGAGGGATATCCGAGACGGGAGCACCGGCCAGGAAGCAGGCAGCTCCAGAGCTGGGCTCTGCGTCCCGGCTCGCTCCGCCTTGACCCCTAGTCAGTCGGCTGGACCCACAGGCGTCGACCCAGCCCGCCCGCCCACCTACCCGGCCACAGGGCCTCCCGCTCCGCACCCACCTCCAGGCGCCGTCCCACGGCTCCAGCCGCTGCCCCAGCCGGGTTCCTGGGCCTCAGCAGAAGCGGAGAGTGCCGGGCGCTGCGACCCCGAGGGCAGAGCGCGCCGAGGGGCTGCTCCCCCGGAGCGGCCCTGCAGCCCCTCCTTAACAAACCTGATTAGCCATCAGCGGCAACTTGTCCCGCCTCCAACTACATCTGATTGGATGCTGTAGAAGTGGCGGTTCGTCAGCCCTCTGGAGGAGGAGCTTCCTGAGCGGAGGGGCGGGAGCCAGACCAAGGGTCTGGCGGGAAGACCCGGCCCTAGAGCCTATCACTTGCTGACCAGCACGCCTTGACGGTGACCCAGGTTACTTCGACTCCATCCGTACCAGGAATCAAACCGGGATACCGGCCCTCTCGGATTTGGTTTGGAAACAAGATGAAAGGATGAAACGAATGTAAGCTTTCAGTCATAAAAACTAGTTACCATGGACAGCGCTGGCCTCTGGTCTTGCCCACCAGCTACAGAGAAAGGACAGGTTTTTACCAGTTTAGGTGGCTCAAGGCAAGATCTAAATTCCTGTTAGTCATTTCCCTCCTTTGTAACATTAGGCTCTGAACTAGGTGTAGATAACTTAGCCCTCCCTGTCCCTTAAACAGCCAGACCCCACTTCTCTGCCTTTTCTATAGGTTTTGAGCCCATCCATGTACCAGTGGACGCTGTCAGTCGCTTCAACGACTGGGAACCTCATCTCCTGCGAACCTCAACTTTTCTCTTAAATCTCTTTTAGTGGTCTCATTTGCACATTTCTCTTTTGTCCCTCAAGACTACTCAGTTGCCAAGGACAACTGCCTGACTCCCTGTACTCCGGGCCTACATAGCAGGACAGACAGTGCATAGTCCCGACACACTCTAAGCTCAGAACCCAGTCCAGACCACTCTGCAGGGGCAACAATGACCTCAGGGTATTCTAGAAAAGTCTGAGGACACTTCAGGTGATATATAAGTATTTAGCTGAATGTTGATACACATATGAATAGTGTGGAAATAAGGGGACATCTTTGTTTGAGGGGTGTTCCCTTCCTTGTTGAGGTTTTTTTTTTTTAAGTAAATTTATTTATTTATTATATGTAAGTACACTGTAGCTGTCTTCAGACACAACAGAAGAGGGCATCAGATCTCATTATGGATGGTTGTGAGCCACCATGTGGTTGCTGGGATTTGAACTTAGGACCTTTGAAAGAACAGTTTGTGCTCTTAACCGCAGAGCCATCTCTCCAGCCCTTGTTGAGGGGTTTTGCAGGTTAGCATCCCACTTGAATGTTAAGCTTGCTGCAGATTCTGTCTCCACCGCCATGTCCCTCTCATGTCCCTCTGGAGTGCTGGAATAACAGACACAACATCCAGCTCCTTATCTGGGATGCAGGTGGTCAGGCTCACATTCAAAGTGTTTGCCATTGGGATGCAATGCCAATAAAGAAATGAATAGGAAAAAAGAAAAGAACAAGAAGGTGCTTTAACTAGCTGAGCCATCTCCCAACTGTTTAGAATCTCAAACGGGGACTGGTGACACAGCTCAGCAGTTTAAACAGGAGACCAGAGCTCAGGAGCTGTAGAGATGGTGAAGAGCCAGTCTGCTTTTGTATTCCCAGCACCTCAAAGCCGTCTTTGTAACTTCAGTTCCAGGCTATCTCGGATACTTGGTACATACATAAGACACATATGCAGGCAAAACACTTCTTAAAACCAAACCAAACAAACAAAAAAACCCAAAACCCACAAACACCAGAGTTTGTGTGGTAGCTGAAGACTGCTTTAATTTCAGCTCCAGGGCATCTGAGCCCTCTCACTGGCCTCTGTGCTAACATGCATATACTTATACCAATACTTTTTCTTAAAACGGGTTCCTGGGGCTGGAGAGATGGCTCAGCAGTTAAGAGCACTGACTGCTCTTCCAGAGGTCCTGAGTTCAATTCCCAGCAACCACATGGTGGCTCGCAAACATCTGAAATGGGATTCAATGCTCTTTTCTGGGTTGTCTGAAGACAGCTACAGTGTACTCATATAAGTAAAATTTAAAAAATAAAAATCAGGGTCTCCTTATTTAGCCTGGCTGTCCTAGAACTTGCTTTGTACTCCAGCCCAGCCTTGATTCCCGAGTGCTGGGACTAAAGGCCTGTGCCACCATGGCCAAGCTCATGTTTTTAAAATGTTAATATATGGGCTGGAGAGATGGTTCAAAGGTTAAGAGCACTGGGTGCTTTTCCAGAGGTCCTAGTAAGTTCCATTCCCAGCAACCACAGAGACTCACAACCATCTATGATGTGATCTAATGCCCTCTTCTGGCATGCAGGTGTACATGCAGACAGAGCACTCATACCAAGTGAGCTATACAAGATCCACTGTATAACATCAGAGTACTAGTCTGGCTGGACATAAACTCACTCGCTGTTTACACGTAACATCTTAGGACTGCTGGAAGGCTACACTCAGCAGTACTGGCTTTGGAACTCTGCTTTGGTTTAGCAATCCTACAGGCAATGAAAAGGAAATCAGATGACAAGATCTGAAGTTACTCCACCTGGCTGTCCTCACCATCTGCCCAAGAGTTCCTCTTGTTCCATGATGACAGCGGCAGGTAGGTTTGCAAATGGGTCAAGATGAGTGGGAGATGACCTGACCAGCCAGAGCCCCCTACCCCCTGGAGCTGGAGTTACAGGGCTGTGAGCCCCGAAGTGAGTGCTGGGAACTGAACTTGGCCCTCTGCAGGAGCAGTGAGCATTCCTCCTCTCTGCCGAGCTCTCTCCTGGCCCAACTCTAACTCCTTTGAGCTTAAGCCACAAACAAGCTCTGGGCCCACTTTAACCAAGGGACATTACAGTGCATACACCTGTCGTACCTCCACCTACACAATCACACCTAGTAAAGTCTCTCCAACCAGTCAAAAGCACGGATATAGAGAGGGTGCTAAAATTGATTTTAACACAATTTTTGTATTAATTAAAATACCTTCATTCTTTATACCACTAAATTGTTAAAATTTTGAATTTATATAACAAAGCTAACAAAATAAGTTTATACCTGCTTTACATGGTAGAGTGTAATAAAAACTTTGCTTTTGGGAGAAAAATCTGTTTCAATTGAAAAAAAAAAAAACAAATAAACTACTGTCCTAAGTAAGTTTGACCTTTCAACAAGGAGTCAGGAGACAAACTGTCCAGCAGAAGGCTCTGTAAAAATGTTTATTTTTACTAATGTTTTGAATACAGGAACTAAATATGTGAGGAGGGGGCCTCTACTTTGCAGAACACCAGTCAGGGCTGCCCACAGCCAGGGGTAGCCCCTCCAGAGTGTCTTGGCATGGACTTAATGTCAGTGCCACTAAGCAGGTAACAGAAAAATCAGGGTGTGAAGACCTTACCAGCTACTAGCTAGCGTGCAAGGAAAGGGACCATCCTGTGTCCTGGGAGTCAGGATACACAGGCAGGAGGCAGAGGCTCCTGATCAGTTAAGGACAGGAGGCTGAATTCCCAGGTCCAGGAAGAACGAAAAGGGGATTTTGGAGGTAGGCTTTTTTATAGAGTTAAAAAACAGGCACATTATCCAACTTCTCCCTGCAGCCCCCAAGCTGCTGGCACAGCCCCCCACACTATCCCTCTCCCTACAAAACCAAAGGGAATAAGGAAGGAGGCAGAAGACGGGAAGTTGTGAGGATGGGAAATGTTTGGGTAACCAGAGCACCTGTGAGCAAGCCAGACAAGCACAGGAAGGACAGGTTTGAAGCTGCTTGTCCCTTTATGGGACAGGGCAGGGCCGGGAGGTGCCCGAGAGCACTCCAGCTCAAGCACAGAACCCCATGTAGCATGACAGGAGAGGGGACTGCTTCGGCAGGAGGCAAAGGGAAGCAGAAGTAGGATATGAAAAGGTCCCGGCAAGTGCCACTCAGCCAGCTCACTCCAGCTGCTTCTAGGAAAGACCCAGCCTGGCTCATGGCTGGGGCAAACCCTGGAAAGGGGAGGCAGGGGCAGGCAAGGCTGGAGATGAAGGAGCTGCTCTCACATCCCTTCCCAGAGGCCCCACTGGAGCCCTGTCATCACCAGGGTCTTGGGCCCAAGGCAGGCAGAGTGAATGCACTTCTTGGAAAACAGAGAGAAGTTGGGCCCACAGGTCAGCCCTGAAGCAGCATGCTGTTCCTTACTCCCTGAGGGCTCGGGGCCAGAGGCAGTCAGAGCTGCCACCTCCCTGTGCTGCTGCCAAAGGCAGGTTGGCAGGACTACGGAGTGAAAGAGAGAGGGGGAATGAAAACCAAGGTAGTGAGGAGAGCAACGGCCTTAGATGCAGGGGAGCTGGGTGGCACATCAGGAGGAGTTCTGGTTCTGGTAGATGGAGGCTTTCTCCTTCAGCAGATCCAGACATAGGTGGCAACTCCAACTTCCTACGGAGAAGCAAAGGCGTCAGGGTGGTTCCACAAGATCCCATTTACTACCTTCCATTCTTTCAGACCTCGCCCCAGGTAGGACAAAGAAAGTTCGGCAGTGGCAACTTCATTGTTCTCCTGAGCTAGGGAACTGCTTGGTCTTCAGAACCATGAAACTGGAACTGGAGAGACGGCTCAGCAGTTAGAGGCTCTGGTACAGTTCCCAGCGCCCACACGGTGGTTCACAGCTACCCACACTCCATTGACAGGGGATCTGATGCTCTCTTATGACCTCCAAGGGCACCAGACACTCAAGCATACACTGACATACAAAATATTCTTGACATACACTAAAAATACACACGAAAACCATTCTCCATGGAGATGGACACACCGAGTGCAAGGACAGTCCCTTAACAATGCCAGACCCTGTCAGTCTTGTCACTTCAGTGGCTCAGGGGCTCAAAGGACAGACTGAGCAGACACAAGTGTTTTTCTTTTTTCTTTTTTTTTTTCTTTTTGGTAACTTACTGCATGCGTGTGAAAGGCAACTTGTGGGAGTCTATTCTGTCTTTTCATCATGTGTTTTGAGGGTTAAACTCTTTTTTTTTTAAAAAGATTTATTTATTTATATATATGAGTACACTGTAGCTGTCTCCAGACACACCAGAAGTGGGTATCAGATCCCATTATAGATGGTTGAGAGCCACCATGTGGTTGCTGGGAATTGAACTCAGGACCTCTGGAAGAGCAATCAGTGCTCTTAACCACTGAGCCATCTATCCAGCCCGAGGGTTAAAATCTTAAACTTATGTTGTCCAGGCGTGGTTGCAAGTGCTTTTCCTGCTGAGCCATCTAGCCAGGCCAGTTACAGGTTTTTAAAATATTTCCAACTTCAGACAAAAAAAGTCATTGTCTCAAAAGTAGAAAAAAGGTCATGAAAAGAGACTCCAGAGAAACTACTATATTTTTCCTCAAGACAGGGTTTCTCTGATTAGCCCTGGCTGTCATGAAACTCACTCTGTAGACCAGGCTGGCCTTGAACTCAGAGAACCACCTGTCTCTGCCTCTCAAGTGCTGGGAATAAATGCATGTGCCACCATGCCTGGCTTAAGAAACTACTTTTAATTTGGTAAGATCCAGAAACCTTACTTCTGTGGAATGCCCTGCAAGTGACCTGGGGGGCCCGCCAGCATCCCTGGGTGTTGAAGCAGAGGGAGAGAAAGGAGTGAGCTTTTATGTCCTGCCCTTATCACCCAAGTCTAACTTCACAGAGAACCAGGAAGAACCAGGGGCAGTGGTGCACATGCCCCTGGTCCCCATGCTTGCAGCTCTTGGGGAACAGAGGTAGATAGATCTTTTTGAGTAATGAGAGCCTGCCTAAAAAACTAAACAAACAAACGACAACAATAAAAAGAAAAAGAAAACTGATAAATAGAAAATAATTGTTCTAGCCAGGCGGGCGGTGGCACACGCTTCTAATCCCAGCACTTGGGAGGCAGAGGCAGGCGGATTTGAGTTCAAGGCCAACCTGGTCTATAGAGTGAGTTCCAGGACAGCCAGGACTATACAGAGAAACACTGTCTCGGGGAAAAAACCCAAAGAAGTTCTGTGCAAGAAAAATAAATGGCTAAAACATCACTGGCATTTATTATAGTTTGATCCATTTTCTTGAGTTATTTCTAGGGGGAGGGGGTTACGAGGTTTCTTTGTGTAGTCCTGGCCGTCAAGGAACTAGCTCTACAGACCAGGCAGACCTTGAACTCCGGCCTGCTTATGTCTTCTGAGTGATTAAAGGCACACTACCACCACTTGGCTAAATTTTTTTTTGTTGTTTTTTGTTTTTTTTGAGACAGGGCTTCTCTGTGTAGCCCTGGCTGTCCTGGAACTCTCTCTGTAGACCAGGCTGGCCTCAAACTCAGAAATCCGCCTGCCTCTGCCTCTCAAGTGCTGGGATTAAAGGCGTGTGCCACCACCACCGCCCAGCTGGCTAAATCTTAATACAGAATTTATAAGCATAATTTTTTGTATGTGGTTTGGACAATACTCCAGGGGAAATATCTTACCTCTCCAAAGACATATGATTGCATCAAGCCTAACCCAGCTGCTCTAGAGACTGAGACAGGAGGACTTTAAGTTCAAGGACTGGCTACCTGGGCTACTGAGCTAGCTCAGGCTACCTTATGGAACTCAAAACAAAAAATTCAAGTGTGGGATGGTGAGATGGCTCAAAGGCTTGATAATCCCCAGAACGCACAGCACAGTGAAAGTAGACTTGACCTCCAAACTTTGCCCTCTGACCTCTACGCAAGTGCTTTGGATCAACTGCAAAGCACTCTGAATAAAAACATTTCACAAGTCAGGGATATAGCTCAGTGGTGGGGCATTTGGCCAGCACGTACAGGGTTCTGGGATCTATCTCTAGTACTACAAAAAGCAAAAGAAAGAAAATAAGCCTTTTGTAGTACTAGAGATAGAAAACATCAAGCCAGGCAATGGTGGTGCACGCCTTTAATCCCAGCACTTGGGAGGCAGAGGCAGGCAGATTTCTGAATTCAACGCCAGCCTGGTCTACAGAGTGAGTTCCAGGACAGCTAGGGCTACACAGAGAAACCCTGTCTCGAAAAAAACAAATCCAAAAAAAAACAAAAACAAAAACAAAAACAAAAGGCGAGCCCAAAAAGTTTGTCTGAATCTACCATACATCATTTTATTATGAAATCTATGCTGCTAGACATAGGAACACTGAAACTCACACAATTACAGACCTAGTAAGTCACAAACCTCAGTATTGATGTTTTACTTGGGTACTGTGGATCTTTCTGGGATACAGTATTTTTAGTAGCTCCAGGCCACTTACCTTCAGGAGGCTCAGACATGGAAGGGGTGAGACAGTACATGTGGTAGCCACGGTCACAGTCATCACAGAAAAGGAGCTGGTCCTGCAGAAGGCAGAGAACACAGGTGTAATGGTTTATATCCCTACTGCTACTTGCAAGAGGGACTAGTAGCAGCTAAGTTCCGTTGTCAGTCTGTCCATCTCAATCCATCAGGGGTCTAACAGATCACAAAGCCTACTTTTTCCCTACAATCTTTTCTCCACAAAGCTGCCAGTTACCTTCTGAAAAGATGAGACAGATCTTATCACCCCCCCCCCTTAAGAAAAAGCCTCAGATAACATCCTCAGGGTCTAAGAATAGGGCAGAGTTTAAGTGTTTAATGTACACCACATCCAGGACTCCTCACTGAGCTCAAAAGGTCCCAAGATCCTGCAAACTAGCGATGTCCCCCTCTCTGGCCCATCTTCCGACACAGGAAGGATCTAGTGGGTATCAATGGCCTCATTACAGCCAGCCTGCCCACCTTAAGGCCTCTCTCTCTGCACTAGCCAAACTTTCTAGGACTGGTTCCTCGTCTTATCCAAACTCCAATACCAACCTCACTTCCTCCAGAAGCAAATACAACTATGAGCTCTACCGGCATCCCTTTAACTCTTTGGTACATCACTAGTTTCATTTTCTTCAAGATGTATCATACAAAATCCTATTCCCCAAGGACACACATTCTACCAAAGCACAAACTTCGTGGTCTTATTTACTGACCCGAGAGCTAAGGACACTGCTGAATGTTGGTGCCCAGAAACAGATTTTTTTAAACAAGTATAAAGTTCCCAGGGGGGCATTGGGGAGGAGCAGGTGCACTCTGACAGAAGGCTTGCTTTGGAGGGGTTAAGGGGAGCACCAGGCAGGCTCAGTGACACGCACATCATTCTCTGACGTGCCACAGAGGTTGCAGCACTTGCACTCGATGCACTGCCAGCGGTAGGTCTTCACGGCCGCCATCATCACCGGGGTGAACTGCAGGCAGGATGGATGTCCTGTGAAGAAGAGGAGTCAAACAGATGACTGGAAACCAGGGTGGGGAGTAGGTAAGGGAGGCTGCCTGACTGTAACAACACTCAAGGAAGCAGGCCAAGAGGTTCCTGGGCACTGAGTACAGCCTGCTCTTTGAGGCTGGAGGTACCTGAGCGGCCACAGTCGGAACAGGACACTAGCTCCTCAGGCTGCCCAGTCTTCTTGTTGATTTTTGAGTCTCCCAGGCAGAAGTCACAGTAGTTGTTAGGCAGGGCCAATCCATCAGGTCCTTTCTTGGCTATAGGGAAAAAGAGAAACCTTCTGATGCCCGAGGGAACTCTGGGATACCCTACATTCTCTCTATGAAGGGTTTCTATGCATAGGCCGCTTCCTCTCCTGCTTGCCTGCCCTGACAGCTCAGCTTACATTTCTGCTCCTCAGACCTCTGGGACACCGGGGTGGGTGGTTGGGAGTCTTCTTTATCCTCTCCTTCCTCTTCAGCCAGGTGGGAATGGGCATAGTGGTAACTGAGGCCAGGTCGGTTCTTGTAACGTTTTCCACAAACTGGGTGGGATAAAGATTGCAGAGAAATATTAGGACACAAAGGTGCTATCCCCACTCTGACAAGCTAGGAAGCTCCAAATGAGGCCCATGGGAGCACCTCTGCCCCCAGCATCTCTCCTCTGGGACAAGCTCGAGTGATGGCCCCTTCCCCTTAGCTTCAAGTTCTAGACCTCGTTAGTTTCTGGGATTCTCTTCCCTCTCTAAGAAACAGCTACCGACATGTTTCTATTCTGGCTTTCAGAAGGACTTAGCCCATGCTGCATCAACTTGCCCCAGAAAGAGAAATAGTCTGGGAGCTCCAGGTCAGAGAAGTTCTACAGTCTCCCTTTATGGCAAAAGGGGAAACACAGCAAGGAGATGTCAGACTCTTTTTCTGCTATGTAAATGTGGCAGGCTCATGCCACCCTGTGTATACCAATCCCAACTGAACAGACAAAGGGCTGAGGTTGGGTCTCTTAGTGAATACCTACTAACTGCCAGCCAGGATAACTTCCCCAAAGAAACTGAAATACATTCATTCCCACACTAGTGCCCTGTCCAGCCCCTGCCAACCATCAAGGAAAGATTACATGGCATTTCATCTTGAGCAATGGCACCAAGAGGGGCAAGGGGGCCAGCAGGAAGGACTGGGAGGGTGGGAGGGGGTGGTGGTATGACAGTGAAGCATGAGCTGACCACCTGCTGTCTGGCTGGGGAACACCAAATGAATCTATCCATAATGGGTTCTGTTAACACTAGGCCAAGTGGCCATAGGAGTAAGTCTGTGGGAGACAGCAATGGAAGGACAGCTGCTAGGACAGAGTGGAGCACACCGGGGTACCACAGCACTGCCCTCGTACCCTTGCAGAGATCCCAAAGCTAGTATCACAGGAAATGAGAAAGGCAGGAGGAACAAAGGAAGAGGGAAGGGACAGGAAAACACAAGTCTGAGAAGTCGAGAGAGCTACCTCTCTGGGGCGCTTTCGAGGTATGCTTTTGTTTGAAACTATCTGAAAGACAGAAAGAAAAGTCATGAGAAGGAGGCCTTGATACATCTGAGACAGGGCAGCAGCAGCAGGAAAGCAGAGCGAGGGAGAGGACCCCAGCAGTGGCACTGCAGGCTGGAGGCACCGAGTAGGGTAAGCCAAGGCAAGGGAAGGAGGACAGACGCTACCCTCAGGGCTGGCCCGTGCCTTGCCTCGATGGGTCAGCAGATCTGGATACTGTCCACTCTGAGGCCAACCCTGCCTGCTTTGAGTTCCCTCATCCTCCCACCCCAGGACCCCCGAAAATCTCTCCCCAGAGCATGCAGGTCCCACCCACTGTGAAGCAAAGGCCAGGCTGGCAGGCAGGACAAGAACCCAGGCTTGTTTTACCATTCAGTGCAAGAACAGGACCCCCTCCTCTCACATCCAGAGCAGGAGCTGGGTCCACGTGAGAACTACCCACCCCTCAGGTGGCACTCACTGTCACAGGCATAGGGCTTATCCCGGTCCTCCAGGATGGAAGCATCCAGTTTCTTCCGGGCACTGCTCACACCCTTACTCTGCCAAGAAAACCAAAAAGATAATGAATGCCCTTACTAGGTGCCTTGGCTGGAAGAGCAAGGTGGAAGGCAAAAAGCCTGGCCCCACAGCCCAGCCTGCTGCCTTCTTTAGGCAGCGCATTAGCTCCCCACCTTGGACTTCCCCTTCCCCCGACGCTTTGGAGTATCTTCTTCATAGTCCTCATCATCAAGGTCATCAAGGAAGTCATCGGGTTCAAGGATCCGCTGAGAGGAGCAGAAGATTTGAATGAGCAGAGATGAAACACATCCCAAAGCACCTTTGTGGTATAGAATTATCCACTTAGAACTACCCGGAAGCTTCTCCAGGGCTTAACCCCACCCGTCACCTTTCTTCACCCTGCAATCCCACTCCTGCTTCCTTGAATGCTTTCTTTCCTCTGTGCCTCTTCAAGTTGCCCCCTTAATCTAAAATGCTCTTCCCCCGTCTCCCAGAGGCCAAACACGGTTTTCATAAAGCTCTCCTAGTACCCCAGGCAGCCACGTCCTGTCCTGCCTGCTCTGCTTCCAACTTTCATGTCCTACTTTAAATGAGTTTTGCAGCTTACTTGACCCTGAGGGACATTTTAACTGCTTTGCTTCTGCCTCTTTGTCCATGAAATGGGACCACAGGACCTACCTCATGGGCTGTACAAGAAGCAGCACAGGGAAAACCCTTAGCACACTGCCTGGCTTATCTGTAGCTCTTCTCATCTTTAAACCTGGCATAACTTCTCAGTTCACAGGGTTGAACCAAGTGTGCCTCACCTACATGCCACTAGGCATCTAAAGTCTCTAACAAAACCTTGTGTGAGAAAGAATGAATGAGTGAGCCTGTACTGGAGAGAGGCGTGGGAAGGCTAGACAGAGCAGGGCTGGTGGCCAGCAGAGCACAGGACGGCAGGGGCACCGCAGCTCTTTTTGTTTTCTGTGCTAGGGCTTCCACATCACCAAGCCTGTGTTCCAGCACGGAACTGCTTCAGGTCTACTAATTCAGGTCCCCACCCACAGAGGAGGCTGACCCTTATTAAAGTCGTCTGGCCACAGGAATGACATACCTTCCGTGTTCGACTATTGGTAACAGGAAACTCGCCTAGGCTGTCGTCATCAACTCGGGGATCTGGGGCGCCCCGTTTCTCCAGGGGATCAGTACGCAACAGAGCCTCTAAACTGCTGCCATCCTGAGAGATAAGCCCCTCTTTCTTCAGAGTCTGGTCAGTGTCTGCAACCAGTCAAGATGAAGTTAACTCAGAAGGGCTGAAGCGGAGTCTATACCGAGTGGGGCCAAGTCACACCCAGCCACTGCTCTTCTCCAGGGACCAAGAGGCATTTGTTCAGGCAGCCCTGGAACACAGCTATAGTGACCTGCTCTCACTAAGACACACAGTCCAGAAGGATAAAAGTACGTATGTGCAGGAGCTAGCGCAGCGCGTGGGTATGTGCAGGAGGTGGTGCAGTGCGTGGGTATGTGCAGGTGCTAGCACAGCGCATGGAGCAGCAGGGGATCGGCAGGCTCTTGCCCTGCAGCCCACCACCCTGCCTAGGCAGTGAGCCCTTACTTGCTTCATTTACTCTTGATTGTTTGGTTTAGTTTGGCGCATGTGTGTGCAGTGTATGTCTATATGGTGTATGAACATATGTGGATACACATTTTGGAGAAGGACACTGGCTGCCCTGCTCTCCACTCTGCCCTAGTGCCTCGGAGTCTCTTGCTCAACCCTGAGTTAGACTGGCAGCTAGAAGCACCAGCTCTGTACTCATATTTTGGGATTACAGGAACATATGAATGCTAGATTAGAATTTAGATCCTTGTGTTCATACAACAAGGACACTTCTCCAGCACATATTATTTTGAGATAATTTCATAGTTTTTGTTTGTTTGCTTTCTGAGGATCTCATGTAGCCCAGGCTGGTTCTCAAATTCCCTATTAGTAGAGAATGACCTTGAATTTCTGATCCTCCTGCCCCAACCTCCTCAATGCTATTATTATATAGGAATATACAACCATGTTCACTTTATGCAAAGCTGGATTTAAACCCAGGGCCCAGTGCATGCTGGTTGAGTACTCTAGGAACCAGCTCCACCCCCAGCCTCTACCTGGTTTAATAGATGGGAAAGAAAGCCTGGGATCCTCAGGGGGGTGGGCGCGACGCTTTTTCCGCCAGCGTCGGGCAGGGTAGGAGTATAACTGTCCAGAGGCCAATCCTGAGGGAGAAAGGAAGAACAATTAAGCCCTAATCCAGCCCTAAAAAATAATAGCAAACATTTTGTGGATGAGAACATTTTGTGGCTGGGCAGTGGTGGCGCACGCCTTTGATCCCAGCACTTGGGAGGCAGAAGCAGGGGAATTTCTGAGTTCAAGGCCAGCCTAGTCTACAGAGTAAATTCCAGGACAGCCAGGGCTACACAGAGAAACCCTGTCTCGGAAAAACAGACAGACAGAACTCTGTTGAGTTCTAGAGCAAGGGAGTGATACAGAACACGTGAGCCTGGGCCGGGCGGGGCTACTTCATGGAAAGAAACACAGATGTCAGCTGAAGTGCGCAGCTGTTCTTAGTCGTTGGAAGATCATAGGCGCTCCAGAGGCTGAAAACAAAGGCCGGCTGCTCCATCCTCCCCAATTCTCACCTACCAGTGTGAACAGTGGAGGAGCCTTCAAACTACTCCACCTCCTAAGGGAGAGCAGATGAACTTCCTTGTGCTCTGTCACCTTTCCTGAAGCCGGCAACCTTACCTGGTCCCCGGTGTCGCTTTTCCATCCAGATATAACAATTGCTCTGGGCTACTCCAGTCTGCGAGTCCAGGAAAGGCAGGCGCACACTGCGCTCAGCACAGAGGCGGGCGTTGTAATTGTGGCACTGCTCCATGGCATCTTTGTAGTACTGCTCCCCAAGGCTGCAGGAGGGAAATGGGTGGGGTTGTGCCATCCTTCCTGTCAACGGCTTCTCTCAAAGGCTCAGGAGGCTAAGAGACCCTTTTCTGTTATTTGCCTCCCATTCTGCCTCAAGGGATGTGAAGACCCTTCACTAAGCTATCACATTAGGAAAAATGAGTGACTATGGGCTGGGCCAGAGCCCCTAAATAATAAATAATCATTGTGACACATGATTTTATCATCAGACATAAGCTTTCTAAAATATTTGTTTGTTCTGAAACAAGGTCTCTTTCATTCTACAGTCCAGGTACTGAACTCATGAAAATCCTCCTGTCTCAGCCTGCCAAGTCAAACTTAAATCTTAATCCACGTAGAGTGAAGACTGGCCAAGAAAACAGCTGTGGTAGAGAGCTTGCTCAGCCCACACAGGCTCTGGATTCAATCTGCCACTCCTGGGGGAGTGAGGGACAAGGAAGAAATGAACTGCTCATTCTGTGGTTCTAGTATGTCCAACTCAGGCTAGTGAATATGTTAGTAAACATCTGAGCTGCAGACATTACTGTAGATACTAACTTCCTCTGACAAACGGGGAAAACAAGATCTAGAGGACTAGTCACAAGATTTTTAGCATACTATTAGTATATCCACCCCTCAAAATGCTATTAGTTATAAAAATGAATCTCTTACTAGGCATATTACCCTGACTTCAAGGCCAGGTGGGCCGCATAGCAAAACTCTGCCTCAAAACCCAAAGTAGGCAGGTTTGGTGGCACACACCTGTCATCCTAGCACATGGGAGGTAAAGGTATTAAGTCATCCTCAGCTAGATAGCAAGTTCAAGGACAGCCTGAACTACATTAAAAAACAAAACAAAAAAAAAAACAAAAAACAACAACAACAACAACAAAAAAAAAACTAAGTCAGGCGGTAGTGGCGCACGCCTGTAATCCCAGCACTCTGGGAGACAGAGGCAGGCGGATTTCTGAGTTCGAAGCCAGCCTGGTTTACAGAGTGAGTTCCAGAACAGCCAGGGCTACACAGAGAAACCCTGTCTCAAAAACAAAACAAAAACAAAAACAACAACAACAACAAAAACCCAAAAAACCCAGCAACAACAAGCTATCATTGAGCTGGGCTTGGTGGTGCACACCTTTAGTGCCAGCACTTGGGAAGCAGAGGCAGGTGAATCTCTGGGTTAGAGACAATCTCATCTACAGATCAAGTTCCAGGACAGCCAACACTACAAAGTGACACTGTCTCAAAAAACCTAAACAAACAAACCAAAAACATAACAAAAAACATTTGTTCTTGAGGAGGATCTGTCTGGATTTGGTTCCCAGAATCCATATAGTGGTTCACAACTAGCCATTAACTCCAGTTACAGGGATCTAATTCTCTCTTCTGACCTCTGTGGGCGCCAGGCACACATGTGCCACATATATATACACGCAAAATAATCATACACATAAAATTTAAAAGCTCTTCAAGTACAATCTGGAGGTAATTAGGGGGAAAAGAAAGGAAAGCACAGTACTGAGAGGTGTCATGAGATATGACCACTCATGTATCTACAAGTTAAGAACTTGCAATGTTCCAGGGAGAGAAATTCCCCAAGTTCCTCAAAGCTTTTACTAAGCACCACCACTAACGGAAAATCTGTTACACTAAAGCCCATCTCAGGCTCTTCCTGTCACACAACTGAGACCCAGAATTTCCAGGTCCTGGAGAAGGCAATCTGAAATCTGAGGGGGATTCCATAAGTACTTTAAGAAACTGGTTTCATGGTTCTAAGCATGTTCAATCTCTCTCTCTCTCTCACACACACACACACACACACACGCGCGCGCGCGCGCGCGCGCGCGTTTTTGATACAGAAGAGTAAGCTGTAAGTCTGAAAGGTCTATTATTTATAATCGATCAATCAATCAATCAATCAATCAATCAATCTTTTTGTTGTTCTGGGACTCATACGCAGAGCCTCCCAAATGCTACATGTATTCTACCACTGAGCTACAGCCCAGCCAAATATTCAACCCTTTTCTTAAGTAGAGGCTTGTAAGCTCATACTGGACTCACTCCCCACACGCAGTCAATGATGACCTTGAATCTCTCATCTTTCTGCCTTTACCTCCCCAACAGGCATGCACTACCACATCCAGTTTTATGTGTTGCTGGCTAATCAAACCAGAGTCTCCTGTATGCTAAGCAAGTACTTGGCCAACTGAACCACATTCCTAGCCTCAAAGAACAAGCACTGAGGGCAAAGGAGATCTCTTTCCCATAGCATCCCCATTACCCATGAAGGTGTCTAGTCACGCCAGAATGGATTTGGGAGTAAAAGACTGGCTTGGCTAGAACCACCACATGGACACAGCCATGTAATTAACCTGTATGAACCTCCATTCCTCTCCTATAGCTTGGGGCAGTTAAACTAGAGGAGCTCCCACCTACCGGGATTCTCTGATGGAGATAACAGGGATAAGGAGACAAGAAAAGCAGGAGGGAATCAGGGCCTGGTGTCTAACACCAACAACTAAAGTTGTTATCAACAGGCCTGAATGCAGAATCTGATGGAGACTTTCACCGAGCAGACAAGAGACCACTGCATAGCTCATCTGTTCCCAGCAAATGAAAAAGACACACAGCACACACAGCAACACCCCCAGTACAGCCTGAGTCGACTCACTGAGCAGTAATAACTGTAATTAAGGTAGGATGTGTTGAGAGCACAGCACAGCAGAGAGCAGGCTCTCACACTGCTCGCCTTTAGGAGGCAGCCATGTCCTTACCACACAGGAAGATTGGATAAACAAGGCTGAGTGCAGCCGCTCCTTTGTTTCTGCTGATGGGAATTGATACTGACACTGAAGTCAAACAGAAGGAAGGACCAGCCCAGTGGTGCTAAAGACTGCAAAGTCAGAGCGCGGAGGCTGAGGGAGGCCTGGAGGGAGGACTGAAATGTCCAGTCGGGCTCCTGCAGGTCAGCTAAGAGTCTAGACGGTGAAGCAAGTGCTCTAGTAGGAAGGATGGCCAGACAAAACTATGTGCGTGCATATGTGTGTGTGTGCGTGCATGCATGTGTGCGTGCAGGAGAGCAAAAGATGAGAGTACAGATAGATTCAAGACTCTGTAGCAAAAAATTCCAAGCTTCTGTTATTCTATGGATAGCCTTATATAACTCATATAAAGTTTAAAATAACTAGTTGGCAACCATGGTTATATTTAGACTAGTATTTACTCTAATAAGACCATTATAAAGACTATTTCAACCATGACACTGTATTTGAGAAAAACAAAAAATTAAGACACAAAGTCTTCTCACATGGCAAAAATGAAAAAGATGAGCGAGTGGTCTTTCCCTCAATAGTGATGCCAGCTGTAGAAGACTTAAGCATACTATAATAAAAAAAAGTATGAGAAAGGTGTCTTTCCAGGGGGAGAATGGTGTGAGAATCAAAGCCTCCTCTGTAAGGAAATGCTCTGTGGGGAACATGTTGGGGTGTGTAGTCTCCTGCACCTACAACTGAGGAAACACAAGTGGTACCTCACTGACACTCAGTGGTTGGCTAACGAGGCAGGGACAGCAAGGCTCTACTTAAATGGGCAACCAACACTTAAAATACTACACTAATGGGTCGGCAACTCCATTTCCTGCCAGACCATCTTTCAACGTGAAGAACTCCATTAACATCTAATTCTGAAAACCTAGGCAAGAATATTCTTCTAGAAAGTAAGATTTCCAGGGTAAAAGCTGTGACTCCTCTTTTCACAGGAAACCTGGGGGGCGGGGGTGGGGGACACAGGACAACTCCCCTTCCAAGGGAATAGGGGAGGTCAACAAAGAGAAAGGCAGGGTAACAAAGACCGAACATCTGTGTTCAGAAGGAGAACTATACAAATGTTACACTAACAGCCTCATTTCTAAATTGAGGGAAATGTCAGTTTATGGAGAGCTGGGGAATCTGGAGTGGGCAGATCACAAGGATAATGGTGCTGGGAGGAGGGGTGGTTGAAAGAGGCTGAAATCAAAAGGGAGTTAAAAAAAAAAAAGCCACAAGAGAAGGCACTTAGCTTAATGGAAGTGGGAACGCATTCTCGAGGAAAAGGGCTCCAGGCAGCAGGGGAGAAGCAACTTAACCTTAAAAAAATTTTTTTAAAAAGGCCTCTTGGGACGCTTGGGGCTCAGCCCACGACAAAGACAGATGAAACTGCTAAAAGTCCTCCAGAATAGTTCCTAAACCTTTACTCTGTCATCTAGAATCCAAAAGCTTTGACTGGACAGCTCAGCACTTCAATTTTTCTACCCTTACATCATACCCAACATGGCCATTAAAGGAAGAGAAGGTCATTCTTAAATCCAACGGGCACCCCCTTCCAAAACTCTCGGATTCTTCAAGAAGGAAGGAAGAGACTCCTCAAAACCCCAAACATCTCTAACTCAGGGGAAGCGGCTACCAGGCCAGCCCCCGTTCCCAGTGTTTCCCAACAACCGTTAACCTGAGCTCGGCTCGACATCTGACCCGCACAATGGCACCTAGGGTACAGAGGACGCCCCCTCGGGGCTCCTGCGGACTAGAAGGCCGTCTGGTTCCGGTCTAGTCCCCCACTCCCCGAAGTTCTTTCCCTTCTGTATCTGCTCTTGGACCAATTCTTCCCAAGAACATGTTTAGTTTCGGGTACCCCGGATTTCCCGGTTAATGTCACCGGGCTGCTAAAGTCTTAGGATCCCGCAGGTACGGCGGAGCCCGTAGCCCCTGGGACGGCGGTGGGCGGGGAGGGGACACCGATCTCCTGGGGCGCCGGCCTCGGCTCGGCGGGACTGACGCGTCTCCAGCGAGGGGCCAGGGACCGTGAGCTCCTCGTTCGCAGCCCGCAGCTCCGCTCGGGGCTCGGCCCGCGAGGAGGACGCCCGTCGGGGGCTCCAGTGTGCCCCCTCCCGGCCTCCACAAGTTTCCAAAAGAAGCCCAGCGCCTTCTCCGGAGTCTCCTGTTGCCCTCCCTACCAGCAGTCGCACAGCAAGGACTTCCCGGGCATGTCCTTCTCTCTATCTTTTCTCTTCCCACACCTCCCTTCCCACGGCCTTTTACAAGATTTCTGGTATAGGAGAGATTAAAACAGAAAAAGAAAGAAAAAAAAAAAAAGAAGACCACTCACAGCTTCACTACATTCTCCACCACAGCCGCCATCTTCCCTGTTCTCTCCCTCAGGCCGGGAGGCCCCGAAACCCGCAACGCGCAGGCGCTAAGCCTTCTCAGGACACTCGGTCCTCGACCCTCTGCGCAGGCGCAGCCAGAGGGTGCGCGCACGCACAGGCCCACGAGAGCGAGCGCTAGAGAACGACCTGTCCTGAAGGAGCATAGGGAACCCAGTGCGCAAGCGCGATCGGGAAAGTTTACATCCCCCTCTGCATCTGATCCTAGAGATCCGTCTTCCCAACGGATTTAGTGGAGCCTCAGAAAGGAGGTCTGCCTTGGTTGGAAAGTGAGAAAGGTAAGTGAAAAGGCCACGCAGATGGGCTAGAAGGAGCAACAGTGTCCTGCCTAACTGACCGTTAGCCACATGGTTGACTCACCAGGAGGGAATGGTGGGTAGGTAGTGATGCTCAGAGAGCTACCCAGTCCTTACGTACCTCTGCTCCCAGACATCAGCCTATTTTAGAGAATGGAAAGTGAACGCCCAAGATGGAATGTTCTTGGGTCTGACTCTCTCATTCGGACAATTCCTGTCAGCAGTAAACCTAGTCCTTGAACTTCACTGGCCTCTTTCTCTCTCTCTCTCTCTCTCTCTCTCTCTCTCTCTCTCTCTCTCTCTCTCTCCATTCCTTTGCTGTATATGTCTCTCTTTGTGCGTGCATGTGCCATAGCATATGTGTAGGAGTCAGAGAGAAACTTGGGGCGGGGGAGTCGGTTCTTTCCTTCCACTTTATGGGTTTGGGGGATGGTAGTCAGGTTGGCAGGCTGGGTGCCATCCCACCGGTCCCTTGATTGCTAAACCCAAGCCGTTCTCCACACTGAAAAGTTTCACTGGAGTAACTATCCCTCTTAGTTCTATACCATTTATTTCTATTTCTGTGTCGTTATGCAAATCCATGAGCAAACATGTTTCCCCTTAAAGAAGAAACCAACAGGACCCCCCCCCAAGCCCATCAGCAGTGCATATCACCCCATTTCTTTTCACTCTTTCAAAGCAGATTTTCACTTGTCTTCTGTACTGCCCTGTTTCCTACGCTCTCTTCTGCTTACTGAGCACTTTTGTTCCCACCAGACCTTTTGAAATAGTTCCTACCAAAGTCACCAAACCTCAGCTTCAGTAGAATTAGAAAATATCTACTCTCTGCCCACTTTGGACCTGATACACACACAAACACACACACACACACACATACACACACATCCATATACACTTATTGTCTTTTTTCTTCAGGAGGTAGGAGGATTGCCACAAGTTCAAGGCCCAGCCAGGCTATACAAGTTCCAAGCCACCAGGGCTACATAGAAAACCTGAAGGACATCCTGGCGGTGGTGGCGCATGCCTGTAATCCCAGCACTCTGGGAGGCAGAGGCAGGCGGATTTCTGAGTTCGAGGCCAGCCTGGTCTACAGAGTGAGTTCCAGGACAGCCAGGGCTATACAGAGAAACCATGTCTCGAAAAAAACCAAATCCAAAAACCAAAAAGAAAAAAGAAAACCTGAAGGACAATAGCAACAAACAACAAAAACCTACACTGACGTGGAAATTTCTGGATTCTTTAACAACTCAGTTGTATCATATGATGTTTTTCTGGAAACTGTCTTGTAAGAGGGCATGTGATATTTTGCTGAAAACATTCTTTCGAGGGTGTGTGATGTTTAGAAAGAATATAAATGGAACCCTGCATACAGTGAGAGGAAGGCCTTGCATTGCCCTGCCATCGCTGCCCTTTACTTCATAGAGAGAAACTCTAAACAACTTCTAGAGTATTCTGGGTAATTCCGGCCGCTGCAGCAGAGCCTTGCAGCTTCTGCAGGATTGTGCCACTGATGCTGACTCATGTTTGCTGTTTGCTATTGAACTGGTCTGAAGGTATCCTGACAATGAAGAGTGAATTGTCCAAAGGAAGTGCTTCTAAACAGGTCCACAACTCCCTTTGCCTATTAACCTTGCTTTTTCCCTACCTCTGGCTGGTGGACTAAAAGGGTTAAGAACCCTAAATAGTCGGCCGAGGTGGCGCACACCTTTCAGGAGGCAGAGGCAGGCGGATTTCTGAGTTCAAAGCCATCCTGGTCTACAGTGTGAGTTCCAGGACAGCCAGGGCTATACAGAGAAACCCTTCCTCAGAAAAAAAAAAAACCCAAAAAACCATAAGTAAAGTCAGGGTTTTTTTTTTTTTGTTGTTTTTGTTTTTTGTTTTTTTGGGTTTTTTTAAGACAGGGTTTCTCTGTGTAGCCCTGGCTGTCCTGGAACTCACTCTGTAGACCAGGCTGGCCTCAAACTCATAAATCCGCCTGCCTCTGCCTTTCAGAGTGCTGGGATTAAAGGTGTGCACCACCACCGCCCAGCTGTAAAGTCAGTTTTGAAAAACCTAAGTTTACACTATACAGAGGCTCAACTGTCTGTAAATTGAACTCCAGGATCCAACCTTCTCTTGGATACCTTGGCTCAATGGGATCCTATCTTAGGGATTCCATTGCTCTGAACAGACCCATAACCAAGGCAACTCTTATAATTACAGTATTTAATTGGGGCCGGCTTACAGTTTCAGCCCTTTAGTCCATTGTCATCATAGCAGGAAGCATGGCAGCACTCAGGTAGACCTGGCTCTGGAGGAGCTGAGAGTTCTACATGTTATTCAGAAGACAAACAGGAAGACTGGCTTCCAGGTAGCTAGGAGGAAGGTCTCTCAAAGCCTACCCCCACAGTAACATACCTCCAACAAGGCCACTCCCTGGGCCATCCATATTCAAACCACCACAGACACCCCCACCCCCATCCTCCACTCCCCCCAAAGCTTACACCTGGCTACCAACCACATGGAGTGCTGGAATGTCACCTGCAGACCCTGGCAGAGCCTGTGAGAGTGCAGGGAGCTAAGGGCTGTCTCACTTTCCTGCAGCCTCAGTGCTGAGGGAGCCTCTCTTCTGGCTGGGTGGGGTGGGGTGGGGTGGGTAAGAGAGGCACCTCTCTTACATCCTTACCCATCCAGCCTCACTCGAGACCTAAGCTGAGACTAGAGGAGCCACTGGAGGATGGCGTTATTGCCTTGGGTTCCCAGATCCCTACACTGCGGTAGCTGGAAATAGAAGGAAGAACCTCCCCTCTTTAACTTGTCTAGGCACCATATCCTTCAAATACCACAATCAAAGGGAAGACCCAGGGTGCACACAAGCATTTATTGAACAGCTGACAATGCCAAGTGTTCCTACAGTAGTACACTGGCTTTTAAAATTTTTGTTTGTTTGTTTTGTTTTGTTTTGTTTTTCGAGACAGGGTTTCTCTGTTGCCCTGGCTGTCCTGGAACTCACTCTGTAGATCAGGCTGGCCTCGAACTCAGAAATCTGCCTGCCTCTACCTCCCAAGTGCTGGGATTTAAAAGTTGTATTTGAGACAGGGTCTATCTACATAGCCCTGGCTGTATCTGAGCTCACTGTGTAGACCAGGTTGGCTTCAAACTCACCAAGATCCTCCTGCTTTTGCCTTTCAAGTACTAGGAGTAAAGGCATGGGTCACCACTGATAGGCATTTACTGCTTTTGTTGTTTTAAAGATTTACTTTGTGTATGTGTGTGTGTGAATGTATTCTGTATGTGTCCTCTGGAGAACAGCAAATGCTCTTTTTCTTTTCAGCAAATACTCTTAACCATTGAGATATATCTCTAGCCCTCAAGTGCAATTTTATTTTTATTTTAAAATTTTATTTTATGCATATGAATGTTTTGTTTGCAGGAATGTCTGTGCATCACTGGTGTGCTTGGTGCTGGTTGGTGGGGAGGTAAGGAGGCCAGAAGAGGGCATCATATGCTTATGAGCTGCCCCGTAAATTGAACTTCTGGTTCCGGAATTGAACCCTGGTCCTCTGGAAAAGGAGCCAATTCTCTTAACCAGTGAGCCATCTCTAGTCCCCTGCAATTTTTTTTTTTTTGTTGTTGTTTTGTTTTTTCAAGACAGGGTTTCTCTGTGTAGCCCTGGTTGTCCTGGAACTCACTCTGTAGACCAGGCTGGCCTCAAACTCAGAAATCCACCTGCCTCTGCCTCCCAAGTGCCAGGATTAAAGGCATGCGCCACCACTGCCTGGCCCCCTGCAATTTTTTTGAAAAGTATATTGACCCATAGTTTGTCCAATTCATGAATGTAGAACCCATAGATACACAGGATACTGCATCTCTCTTTTTTGTCAGAAAACATAAAAGCCTTATTATCACAAATACAGAATTTCTACCCACTCCTGTGTCCATTCCCCTATCAGCTCATCTCAGCCTTTTGCAATATAAACTGTGGTATAGCATTGATTGAAGGGCAAACATGTAGCTCAGTTGGTAGAGTGCCAACCTAGCATACAAGAAGTTCTGAGTTCAATCCTCGGCACCACATAAACTGAACCCAGTCCCTTTGTAAGAGCAGCCAGAATTCGTATCCAGTGGCCCATCCTTCCAGCCCCTCCCTGCCAAACACTTAAATCGATGTCCACAATCGACCACTGAGACTTGGTTTGGGTGGTAGTTAGTCTTGGTGGTCAACTTAATGAGATAAGACTGACCATGGAGACTTGGGAGGTATCTGTGAAAGACTTTCTAGATCTAGTTAATGGCAGCGGAAAGGCCACCCTGACTGTGGGTAGCACCATCTCATGGGCTTCAGTCCCAGACTGAATAAAAGAAAGTAAGGGAGGCGCTGGAGAGATGGCTCAGCGGGTAAGAGCACTGACTGCTCTTCCAAAGGTCATGAGTTCAAATCCCAGCATCCACATGGTGGCTCACAACCATCCATAAAAAGATCTGACTCCCTCTTCTGGCATCTGAAGATAGCTACAGTGTACTTACATATAATAAATAAATAAATATTAAAAAATGGAATGTCTGTGTAATGGAAACACCCACAGTCATCACTTTTGGCTTCCTGACTGTGGACACAAGGTGTGACTGGCTACCTCAAGCTCCTGCTCCCATGACTCCTCAACACAATGGACTGGACTGCACCAGGAATCAGGAAAGGCCTTCTGGAAACTGTTTTCATCAGATATTTGTCACAGCAACAAAGTAACCAGTGCCAATTATTCTACTTTTCACTGTGAGTGCAGACTGAAGTACAACACACACCCCCACACCTCCCCACACACACACACACCCCCACCCCCCCCACCCCCGACCCCAGGGAAGGCTCAACCTCTGCAGAATCTTCTAGGGTGGGCATTTCCATGTGAGCCCACTGTTCATAGAGAATGGCCCACCTTCAGAAGGAAACCCAGGACAAGGGTACAGGATGTTCAGCCACCAGCAGCAGCATGTTTTATTGCAACCAGAATCCCCCGGTCATGTGAGGAAGGGACGGAACAGGACACAAGGCAGGAGATGTCATGCTTTATGGACACCATGCTCCAGACCAGAACACAGAAAGCATACCCATGGTACTGGTCTGGGGGATGGCTGTAGAGGAGGTAGGCTCCATTCTAGCAGTCTTCCCCACAAGGGACCTGAGGGAAAGGGGGCAATTGGCAGTGAGGGTCAAATAACCAAGGAGACTCAGGAGTCCCTAGGGCCACTTCTGCATGGGTCCCATGTGGATGGTGTTAGATGACAACAAAGATATTCTCTGTCCGTTGGGAGAAGGGGAAACCAAGGCTCAAAATGACAGTCACTGGCCAGCACCCATAGGTGTGACCTGGGATCCTGACTCCTAGGTCAGGGCTATTGTCCATAGATGTCTCCAGATATCACCACAGCCTGGGTGACCTGCCTGGTCAGCCAAAGGCTTTATGTAGGGATCTGCACATGGCCTAGGTCCTGATCCATGATCCGGAGGACATCATCCAGGATAGAAGGCCCCAGGTCCACGTGCAGAGACAGCAGGGAGCTGGCATGGGACAGGAAGGGCTCCTCGGCCTCTGGCTCAGGGCTCATCCCGTTGTGGGGTGAGCCAGCCTCTGGAATCCTCCAGACATCCACATTTCCTGCCTCCGGTGGGGAGGATGTTGGAGAAGGCTGTGGTGACTCAAGGTGCAACCGAGGAGGCTTAGGTGGAGCCTGGGCTGTAGGCAGAGTGAGGGCCTGGGGGCCGCCAATTACAGGGAGGGAGATGGCATTTTTGAGCAGAGGCGACAGCCCATCCGGGAGCTCTCGCCCACACACTGTGGTGGTGCGAGTAAACTGGAAGGGGAGGTCGAAGCTGCCATCCTCCTCAGCCTCTTCCACCCCTGTTCCTGGAAGGAGATGGAACTTGCCCTGCAGGAAGGAGATGTCCCCAAACATGTCATCTCCGCCACCGCTGCCAATGTGAATAGTGTGACGGAAGTCCCCAAGTGGTGGGCTGATCATGTCTGAGGACAGCAGGTCCCGAAGCTTCTCTTTCTTGCCTTTGCGGCTGCCACGTTTCAAATAGATGGGGACCTTGGTGGACATGGTGGCTTTAGCGCACAGTCCTGGCTGCTGTCCTCAGTGCCCTCTCAACACCCTCCGCCCAAAACAGGCTCCAGGGGGCCAATGTCCACTCTTGCCAAAAACAAAACAAAAACTACAGAGTGAGATGTCAAAGTTGGCCCAAGGTGTCAAAAAAAAAAAAAAAAAAGATTAAAGGCCAACAAAGCCAGGGTGGTGAATACACCCCACTCTCTTCCCAAATGGATGAAAGTCCTTTCAGAGAACTGGAGGCAGAAGGTGAGGTCTCCTCAGCGGCAGTGGGTTTTGCTCTTGTTCGAAGATTCTTAGTCCAGAGTTGAGACTGAAATGAAGGAATGCATAAGTCAGGAACAGGAAGACAACAGACAAAGCAAGTTGAAGTGAGGTGCATACCAGTAATCCCAGCACTCTGGAGGCACAACAGGAAGATCAGGAGTTCAAGGCTAGCCTAGGCTACATGAGACCCTGCCTCAAAACAATACACAACAAGAAGAGTTGGGGGAGTAGCTCAGTTATAGTGATAGCCTAATGTGCAGGGAGCCCCACCTTAGTCCCGGCATTTCATGCACACGTGCATGGTGGTTTGGCCAGGACTCTCAGCACTTGCAAGGTAGAGGCGAGGAGATCAAGAGCAGCAGGTCATCCTTGACTACACACCAACTTTTGGCTGTGGAGCCACAGGTATACAGGGCTGTCTGAGGGGATGGGGAAAGCTAACAAGTGGGAAAGGGGCAGGTGGGATGGCTCGGTGGGGCACACTCCTACTGGGGAAGCTGCAGAACCACAGTGGGAGGGCAGAGCTCCGGGAGGTGTTCTCGGACCTCCTCACGCAGGCTGTGACGTGCCCACACTCACAAACACACAATAATAATAAAAATAACTTTAAAAAGCCAACTCTCCTATGGGGCTTCGTGGATTACACCTTTAATCCTAGCACAAGGAAGGCAGAGGCAGGTAGACCTCTGACTTTGAGGTCAGTCTGCTCTAAATCATACGACTCTATCTTGAAAAGAAAAAAAATAAAGCCAGGTAGTGGTGGTATAAGCTTTTAATCCCAGCACTCAGGAGGCAGAGCCAGGCTGACCTCTGTGAGTTCGAGGCCAGCCTGGTCTACAGATAGAGTTTCAGGACATTCATGGTTACACAGAGAAACCCTGTCTCAGGAAGAAAAGAAAGGCAGCTCCGATCATTTTTTTATCTCTACTGTCCCTGTATCAACGTTCTCTTTAGGGGATACCTAATAAAAAGTACGTGTCTGCCAGGCAGTGGTGGCACACACGCCTTTAATCCCAGCACTTGGAAGGCAGAGGCAAATCCCAGCACTTGGAAGGCAGAGGCAGGTGGGTTTCTGAGTTTGAGGCCAGCCTGGTCTACAGAGTGAGTTCCAGGACAGCCAGGGCTACACAGAGAAACCCTGTCTTGGAAAACCAAAAAAAAAAAAAAAAAAAAAAAAAAAAAAAAAAAAAAAAAAAAAAGGTCCATAAAGTACTTGTCTTTACAAACCCATGGTGTCTTACAGAATAACGCTAGGCCTCCCAGCCCCTCTTTGCTTTGCTTGGTTTTTAAACAAACATATATGCTGTAGCCCTGGTCGACTTAGAGCTCACTGTGATCTGGAACACAAAGAGATCCACCTGCCTTTGCCTCTCAAACGTTGCAGTTAAAATGTAAGCCACTACGCCCCGCCTCAAGTCTCTTTGGAGGTGAAACTGAGTCTTTGCTCATTGCTCCTGCCTGGATATTCACTCTGATCCCTGACTTCTCACCATTGTTTTAATTCCCTACACAACTGAGGGTGAAGAGTTTGGAACCTGCCCCTCCTGCCCAGGCCTGGTCCAGAGCTGGCAACAGGTACCCAACCCAGTGAATGAATCCCTTCCCAGTCGGAGGTTCCCCTTGCCTCCTCCCTCAGGTCAGGCCCTTAGCAGCGAGGCTGGATCTGATCTGATGGGCTCTGTCTGCCCATCCTCGAGGCCCAGCACTGAGAGAGATGAGGCAGGGTGTTCAGATATTTTTTAGGTGGTTGGCATTCTGCTGAGAGCTTTGAAACATACGATCCCCATTTGAACATTAAAACTCCATGGGCTGCCATGTAGCTCCTGGCGGATTCCAGGCCTAGCTGGAGAAGCATCAGCTACATTTTGGGTTCCCACAAGCAAAATGTGGAAACATGGCCAAAGGGACGCCATTAACTTTTTTAAAGATTTATTTAGCCGGACAGTGGTGGCGCATGCCTTTAATCCCAGCACTTGGGAGGCAGAAGCAGGCAGATTTCTGAGTTCGAGGCCAGCCTGGTCTACAGAGTGAGTTCCAGGACAGCCAGGGCTACACAAAGAAACCCTGTCTCAAAACAAAACAAAACAACAATGGCAACAAAAAGATTTATTTATTTATTATATGTCCTCAGACACTCCAAAAGAAGGAGTCAGATCTCATTACAGATGGTTGTGAGCCACCATGTGGTTGCTGGGATTTGAACTCAGGACCTCTGGAAGAACAGTCAGTGCTCTTAACCTCTGTACCATCTTTCCAGCTCAACTTTTTTTTTTTAAGATTTTATTATTATATCTAAATACATTGTAGCTGTCTTCAGACACAACCAGAAGAGGGTGTCAGATCTCCTTACAGATGGTTGTGAGCCACCATGTGGTTTCTGGGATTTGAATTCAGGACCTTTGGAATAGCAGTCAGCGCTCTTAACCACTGAGCTATCTCTCCAGCCCCGCAACTTTTTTTTTTCAAGGTTTATATGTATGAGTGTTTTGCCTGCAAGTATATAAGTGTACCACATGCATAGCTGGTGCCCACAGGTCAGAAGAAGGCACTGCATGCCCTGGAACTGGAGTTACAGATGGTTGCAAGCTCCATGTGATTTCTGGGAACCCAACCTCTGCAAAAACAACCAGCCCTGAAAGGGCACCATGTATTAAAAGCATTGACTATGGATGCACTGCCATTCACTGCGATCCACTGCCAGGGTCCGGTCTGTCGTCGTTTGTTTTTCTTTTTTGTTTGTTTGTTTGTTTGTTTCAGTTTTCAAGACAGGGTTTCTCTGTGTAGCCCTGGCTGTCCTGGAACTCACTCTGTCGACCAGGTTGGCCTCGAACTGAGATCTGTCTGTCTCTGCCTCCCACGTGCTGGGGTCAAAGGCATGCACAGCTGTCAAAGGCACCACCAGGCTTGAGAAATCTTTTTTAAAAAGAATGTGTGAAAAAATAAATAAATAAATAAATAAATAAATAAATAAATAAATAAAATAAAAAGAATGTGTGATGCTTCACAAATGTGAGTGTCACCCTTGCACAAGGGTTACACTAACCACCTCTGTATGTTGGATTCAGTGTGACACTAACCACCTCTGTATGTTGGATTCAGTGTAGGTGGTGCTACAGTGTGCACTTGTTCAGAGTTTTATATAAATGCAGTTTTCTGGGCTGGAGAGATGGCTCAGCAGTTAAGAGCACTGACTGCTCTTCTGAAGGTCCTAAGTTTAAATCCCAGCAACTACATGGTGGCTCACAACCATCTGTAATGGAATCTGATGCCCTCTTCTGGTGCTGTCTGAAGACAGCTACAGTGTACTTGCATATAATAATAAATAAATCTTTTTTTAAAATGCAGTTTTCTTTTTTGAGATGCTGTCTAAAAACACAAAATAAATACAAGTCTAAAAACAAAAAACAAAAAAATAGTTCTACACCCCAGCCATCAGTTTCTTATAAGCAAGTATTGTTTATGTAGTCAGAAAAACAAAAAGCCAAAGCTATTTTTCAGATGGAAGAAATACACTGTGAATGGGTGTCCCGCTGATTGAACAGGGAGGAGTGGAGCAGGCGCACCCTCCAGTCCCTCGGCAGGGAACACTTGGCGTTTGGAGGGCTTGACCGGTCCCTCAAGCTCATTTATGTCCACACCAGAGTCCTGTACAAAGGCAAACTGTCCAAGCGCACTTTGCAGCTAGGGGCGGGGCCGGAACTGAAGCCAGAGGAGTCCATCCTTCTCCACACCTGAGCCATTTCCTCTGCCAGGCTAGGGTGAGCAGGAGGAGCAGGAAGGAGGCGGCAGGATGCAGGGCAGGGCAGAGTCCTAACTCTCCATCCCAGCACTGGACCTTGCTCAGGAGACCCCGCCCGGAGGTCCGCCCGACATCCCAGGCCAGTCATGCAGAGCTGTGGACACTGGACGCCTCTAACCCCAGAGCACCTGCAGCACCAGAAACAAAGCAACCACTTCCTAGTGGTGGGTTCTACCTAAGTCTAGGGACACTGTCTGATGAAGACACACTCTTTGTGTGTCTTCACACACAAAGTGTTTGAATCCTGTGACCACCACACCAAATGCAAAGCCTGCTGACAATTTCTTTTCTTTCTTTTTTGGTTTTTTGAGACAGGGTTTCTCTGTGTAGCTCTGGCTGTCCTGGAACTCACTCTGTACACCAGGCTGGCCTCGAACTCAGAAGTCTGCCTGCCTCTGCCTCCCAAGTGCTGGGATTAAAGGCATGTGCCACCACCGCCTGGCCTGCTGACAATTTCTAATCTGTTCTATTTGCTGGTGACTTTCCACTGAGGGAGAGTCGCGATGACTGGTGAGATTTGCTGAGATCCTGGGCCAGGTCCTTCGCTACCGTCACTCCATCACACTAGATCGCCAAGACAGCTTGGATGTTTCCACAGCAAACTGGGCATCCCTGACAGCTGTCTCACTCTGAGCCAGATGTTCCCACCCAAATCCAGATGTGAGGAGAACTTAGGCTAAAGGGAAGGGTGGGGCCGGTATCAACCACCCAGGAGAAAGCTGGGAACAACAACCAGCGACTCTAAATAGAAGATCTGGCCACCACAGGACCAGGGGCTCCAGCCTGCCACAGAGTTCCTTACATGTTAACTCTAGAAGGCAGGTTGTGGTGGGTACCGCTACTGTCTTGGAGAGCTGCTGGAGTGGAACCTCAGAGATATTAAGTAACTTTACCAAGGCCATCCAACTAGCAAGGGAAGGCAATGGTACCAAGGCTGGTCCCCGTGGCTCCAAGGCAAGGAACCACACCCGTGGTGCTAGGGATGGGGAGCAGAGAAAAGCTATGAGTCTCCAGCCACCCCCCATACAGCCATATCTCTTGGCTGCCACTTCCCCCAGCTTGCAAGTGTGCAGCACTATAAGGAGCCCTGATTAGGACCAGGCTCCTCGAGGAGCTTCCTCCACCAATGGGATGCAGACATGAAAGCCACCCCAGTTCTGTGGGCTGCCCTGGACAGCAACCCTGGGCCTCACTCAGAGAAAATGACTTCCTAGAGGCAGATCATCTCTGGTCATGGAGAACATTTAGCCCCTGTTCACGCAGGATGTTCATGAAAATTCCCCTCCCGACACAGATACTTCAAAACTAATGCCTCCCCTCACTACACACCACTTATTTTTTATACTTTTATATATTTTTATACTTATTTTTTATATCAGGCTGGCCTCAAACTCACAGAGATCTGCTTTCTTCCACTTCCCACGTGCTGGGACAAAGTGTCCCACCCAGCTAGGCGTGGTGACGAGTGCTTTTGGGAGACAGAGGCAGGCAGAACTCTGTGAGTTTGAGGCCAGCTTGGTTTGCATAGTAAGTTCCCGGAACAGTGAGATCCTGTAAAACATTCAATACTCAAAACATAAAAATAAAAAAGTGTGTGCCGCCATACCCAGCTCTGGGTTTGCCCCCTCTCTAAGGACTTACTGAAAAGGTTTATGGTTTTGGTTTTTCAAGACAGGATTTCTCTGTGTAGCCCTGGTTGTCCTGGAACTCACTCTGTAGAACAGGCAAGTTGAACTTAGAGATCTGTTTACTTATAAAAACTAGAAAGCTGGTGTGTGTGTGTGTGTGTGTGTGTGTGTGTGTGTAGTACGGAATGTGTGTGGAAGTCAGAAGACTACTCGGTGGAGACCATCTTCAGTGTTTCGGGAAAGGAACTTGTCTCCAAGCGGGCTCAACAAGAGACTTCCGCTGAGCCGCCTCGCCAGCCCAAGGGGAGTGGTTTGAAAACTAGATCCACCTGGGACTCTGTGACCTTGAGCAATGAACCTTTCCTTCTGGGACTGAACTCACCTTCTCTATCTTTAAAATAAGCTGACCCACTGCTATTCTGGAAACAAGAGGCTTCTGCACAATAGACGAATCCACAGTCACTATCAGAGGACATATTCAGCAAATATTTGCAAGGCTTTCCTCAAGCACTTCGGATCTCCCAGGAAGAGGTTGCATCAAGAACAAAAATCAAACCCTTCTCGCCTCCCAGGCATAGGTCCCCTCTTGCCAGACCTGACAAGGCCAACTCAGAATCTGGTTCTCCTGCAGAGATCGCTCTGTAGTACGATGTCGCTAGGTGGCGCGCGCGCCCCTGCTATAACCCGGGGTTCTAGGGTCCCACCGAGCATACCCGCTCCAGGCAGACGCCCACCGAGGAACTGCGTGCTCCAGTACCCGAGGTGGATCGCCCATAGGGCCTTTTACTCTGGGTTGCACAATCAGACCACGGTGAGGGTAGAATTGCAATTATCGGGGACCTTGTCCGGGACTCCGATATTTGGGAGGGGCCTTGCCTGAGCTTCTCCGCCTGGGCGAAGTCTTAGTGTCTGCTTGGCGCACAGCCAGACTTCGGACGTGCAGGCCCCCGCCCTCCCAGGAGTCCGGCTGCTCAGCCCTAGCTCCTGTTCCTGTGCCGACCCCTCCAGGTTCCCAGTCAACCGCTACCCAGAGCGGCCCAGATCCATTTCAGTAACACTGCAGCTAAAGATAGGAGGACACCTCACCATCCGCTAAAAATACGGCCTCCAGCCCAGGCCGAAAAGAGGATGTTCCCTAGTCCCGGGTCTCTGGCCAGCATAGAAGTGCAATTAGAAGCTGTGAGACTGACAGCACAGCCCCTTGGGTGCTGCGGGAGGTCTTGGGTAGGGGGCGGGGACCCAGACCCCAGATAATGGACCTGATCTGGGCCAGAACAGAGCACCGCCTGGCTAGCATTCTCCAGGGAGCCCGGGAGGCCTGCAAAACCCTAGTCGGAACTCACCTTGAGGAGCGCGGGCAAAGCTGCAGAGCTGTGCGACTAGGATAGAGGATCAGGGAGGGCCTGGGAACTTACTGTGCAGACCTTGGGCCTAAGCCACGCCCCCAGCACCGGGAGCCAATCTCCGGGCCGCTCTTCTCGAACCCCACCTACACACCCCGCCCACCGCGGCACCGCCCAGGTTCTCCTTTCTACAGAGGCTCAGAGCTGGATTCCAAGAGTCCAGAGCCTCAGCCTCCAGGCGCTGAGGGCGATCACCGAGGGGTAACAAGGGTGGATACACACGAGGACGCCAGCTGTTCGCGTTGGAATAAAAACTTTAGGCTAGAAGCACTGGGCCAACAAAGGCCGGAAGAAAGAATTCTTTAGAAATCTCTGAGCATCCTTGGATGGGTTTCCTTGATGGAAGGACTGGGACCCGGGAGGCGCCTGCACTGTGACTCTACAAGAATGAACGGGGCTTTACAAGCACCTTACAAACTTAAGAGCGTCTTGAAGAGTTTGCCCTAACCTAGGAGAGTGATGAAGGGGGCGAAAAAGATTCAGGGTCGGGAAGCACAGAGAAAAACAGAGACAAAGACACAGCCAGAGCTGGCCTGAGTTTGCTGTCCTGCTAGGTGGTTTCTGAGGTGGGTGGTTTAGGATAGGATCAGAGACAGTTATTGAAGGGCAGGTCCTAAAGTCGATGAGATGAATGGAGGGAAACTATTTATTGTTCGGTTTTGTGAGTAAATTCGTTGAGTGTCTGTTTGTGGTTAGGGGAAGCTGAGGGGTCAGGACTCAAGAAATTCGAGGTTCCAGGCATAGGCTGACGCCTTTCAGGGTGGACAAGTGCTAAGAGGAGTACGGCGAAAGAAGAGGTGGACAATTCTGGGTGGAGAGAAATCAGGATGCTTGGTTTCCAGATAGCAGATGTGAACAGGGGTGTGTGTCTAGGGGGGGGGTGCTGGGGTTGGGGAGTCTGTCAGACAGGCCAGAAAGGAGGGGAGGATGGCAAGGACTGAGTTATGCTTCCCTAAAGAGGACCATGTTCTTTTCTGGGCCAGGGAAGAAGGCTCAGGGAGCTCAGTGAGTTTCCCTGTATGTCAGTCCTTCTGTTTAATCTCCAGTCACACATGTACACACATATACACAAACACACATACATACACACACACATGCACACACACATAATCTTACACTCACACACATGCACAAACTTCTAGATCAAGAGCTCGATGTTTTAACCTCTGGGACCATTTTATTATGTGGAAAGAGGGAATTACCAGGAATTCTAATTGATTGAACTCCTGGGCTCAAGCTCCCCACCGTCCTCAACCTCCCACAGAGCTGGGACTAGAGGGGTGAGCCACATGCCCTGCTCAGCTGACTTTAACAGAGTGTCCTGGGTTAGCATGGGCTTCAGTTCCTAGAGCGCCGTGGAGCACCATAAAGCCAGGGCTCTGTCGGCAGCACTGGACTGAAGAGCCCGTGATGGAGCACGGCTGTAAGACCAGCACTCAAGGTGGAGGCAGGGGGATCAGGAGCTTAAAATTATTCTCCTCAGCTGTATAGTAAATTCAAGCCCCAAAATAAAAGGAGACCATTATGAGTGTAGACTCATCATGTAAGGGTGCTTGCGGCCAAGCCTGGCAACCTCAGTCTGATTTCTGGGGCCTACATGGTGGAAGATGGGGGGAAACCAACTTTTTTTAAAAAAATTATTTGTACTTTTTGTTTGTTTGTTTGTTTTCGAGACAGGTTTTCTCTGTATAGCCCTGGCTGTCCTGAAACTCACTCTGTAGACCAGGCTGGCCTCGAACTCAGAAATCTGCCTGCCTCTGCCTCCCAAGTGCTGGGATTACAGGCGTGTGCCACCACTGCTGCCCAACTAAGTGTTCTTTTTTTCTTTTTTGTTTTTGGGTTTTTTGGGGGAGGGTATTTGTAGTTTTTAAAAAAGATTTATTTATTTTATGTTTATGAGTACACTGTAGCTGTCTTCAGACACACCAGAAGAGATCCCATTACGGATGGTTGTGAACCACCATGTGATTGCTTGGAATTGAACTCAGGGCCTCTGCAAGAGCAGTCAGTGCTCTTAACCACTGAGCCATTTCTCCAGCCCAGGAATCAACTGTTGAACTGTTGTTCTCTGATCTCCATGTGCTCCATGGCACACACACACACACACACACAAACACATACACTCACACACACAAACACATACACACACACACACACTACCTCCACAAAGCTTGGTGTCATTTATTTTTTTGAGGCAGGTCTCTCTACATAGCCTTGGCTAACCTGGAACTCACTATGTAGCCCTGCCTGGCCTTGAACTCACAGGGATTACCCTGTGTGTGTTTTCAGTGTAATTTTTTTTTAAAGAAAGAAAAGGAATAAAGATTGTCCTGAGCCAGGCAGTGGTAGTGGCGCACGCCTGTAATCCCAGCACTCTGGGCGGCAGAGGCAGGCAGATTTCTGAGTTTGAGGCCGGCCTGGTCTACAGAGTAAGTTCCAGGACAGCCAGGGCTATACAGAGAAACCCTGTTTTGAAAAACCAAATCCAAAAGTCCAACAAAAACAAAACAAAACAAAACAAACCCAAACCCAAACCCAAACCCAAACCAAACAAACAAACAAAACCAAGATTGTCCTGAATGGGCCAAACTGAACGAAAGATGTAGCAGAAGCCGCCTGGCGGTGAGCTGTGACCCAATGCTAGAGAGCTGGGGAGGCAGAGGCAGGGCAGCTAACTCAAGTCTGAGGTCAGCCTGGTCCAAGGTGAGTTCCAGGCCAGGCAGGCCTGCAGCATAGTGAGTAGTGGCACATGCCTGTAATCCCAGCACTTGGGAGGCCGAGGCAGGCAGAGAAAGCGGGGAGGGTCACAGTGAAAGGGCTTGGCCCACCTTCTGAGTGCTGGGATTACAGACAGCCATCACCACAGGTGGGTCATTCAGTGCTCAGGACAGAGCCCAGGGCTTCACGCTTGCTCCATAAGCGCCTGATGACCCCACATGGTGGGAGGAGCGAGCCATTCCCACAGGCTTCCCCATAGAACAAGGTGCACTGGCTGGGTCTGTGTGTCAACTTGACACAGGCTGGAGTTATCCCAGAGAAAGGAGCTTCAGTTGGGGAAGTGCTTCTGTGAGATCCAGCTGTGGGGCATTTTCTCAATTAGTGATCAAGGGGGGAGGGCCCCTTGTGGGTGGTGCCAGTCCTGGGCTGGTAGTCTTGGGTTCTTTAAGAGAGCAGGCTGAGCAAGCCAGGGGAAGCAAGCCAGTAAGTAGCATCCCTCCATGGCCTCTGCATCAGCTCCTGCTTCCTGACCTGCTTGAGTTCCAGTCCTGACTTCCTTTGGTGATGAACAGCAATTTGGAACTGTAAGCTGATTAAACCCTTTCCTCCCCAACTTGCTTCTTGGTCATGATGTTTGTACAGGAATAGAAACCCTGACTAGGACATAAGTCAAACTTGTAAAATGTAAGGAAGGAAAGGGCAAGCCAGAAAGATGCCATGGTGCTATTCTTAGAGATGAAAGAAGGGCTGGAGGGCCAAGGACCTCTGGACTTCCAACAGCAGGAGACAGAGACGGACAGATTCTGCCCTGGAGCTTCCAGAGTCAGCAGCCACGCTAACAGCTCCACTTTAGCCTCACTGGCCTTCTGACCTACAGAACATTTCTGTGACTCCTTTGTTGTTGGTGGTGCATATGTGTGCCTCCGTGCGGATGTGTGCAGGCAGAGCTCCTGAAGACCTCATTACAGGTGGTGTGGACCGCAGGGCATTGGGTTCCGGGGACCGTAGGCCGTTCGGAGTGAGCTGCACTTTAAGCCCTGAGCCCTCTCTCCAGCCCAGGTGTACTGTATTAAGCCACCAAGCAAGCTCGTGTCAATTTATTCCAGTATCAATAGTGGAAAATGAAATAAATGAAGAAAGCTGAGAATTTAATCTTTTTATACTGCTTTTTTTTTTTTCTTTAAGTGTCTTACTAATACATAGTAGCCCTGACTGGACTGACTTGAGACTCTACACAGACCAGGCTGGCCTCAAACTCACAGAGGTCCACCTGCCTCCCCCCCCCCCCCCCCCCCCCCGTGCCAGTATTTAATCTCTAGTTGACAGATTTCATGCTCAGTTCCACAGCATGTATCAGTGCTAGTCTGAAGGCTCAGAGAAAAACTAAGGACAGTCCAGGAAAAGGACCTGGGCTACACTGTGGTAGGGGTAAAAGTGTGTCCCTGAAAGAGATATGCTGGGAATTTACTCCCCACAGCAGCCATGTTGGGAGGTGGGGCCTGCCGGGGGCTGTTTAGATCAGAGGGCTCTAAGTCCACAAAACATTTAGTTCCAACTCTGGAAGGGCTGGAGGGTCAAGCCCACTTTCTCTTTCTCCCTCTCCTCCATCTACCCAGTCTCCCTTCTGTCTTCTGCCAGGGGATGAGGCCATATGAGGGCCCTCCCTGGATACCCTGCCAGCTGGTATCCAGATGTTCTCAGACACTCCAGCCTCCGGGACCAGAGCTGGCAACTAAACAGGAAGTTATAGGAGTGGAAGGTTGGGGGGTCTTAAGTGCTTTTCCAAGGCCGAGGGCTGAGCTGGCAGCAAGCAGCCCAGGGCCCTTGGTGGGCAGTCTCTGTATGGGGTAGATGGTGGGGTGGAATTGGAGAGGGTTTGTAGGGAGCTGCAGCGCGCCTGCTCTGGGAATTGTTTTCTGTCGCCCTGGATGGGAAAAGCTTTGGCTCGGAGCTTGGATGGCTCCTCAGCCCTTGATGTTATCCTGAGCAAGACAACGACCTGGCCTGCGCCTGGAAAGTCCTGGCCCTGGGTTCTGCCCTGGGCGAGTGTTTAAGGAGGACCCTTAGCTTTTCCTCCACTTACCGACAGGCTAGAAACAGAGTCTCTGAAGAGAGTCCCAGTGGGCGGGGTTGTGCAGACATACCTGGCATTGCCATTTGGTGTCTCACAGTTAATCATTTATAGAATGGAATTTTTAGTTGGAGCACTGTGGTATGTGCCTTTAATCCCAGCACTCAAAAGGCTGAGACAGGAGGATTGCCATAATTTCTAGACCAACTTGGGCTACATACTGAGTTCCAGGCTAGTTTACAGAGTGACACCTTGTCTCAAACCAGAAGAAAAATAAAATAAGATTTTTCAGTTACAAACCCAGCTTTTTACACAACCCCTCCCCACTCACCGCAGACTACATGTAAAGACCGAGGTGCGTGTGAGCTGGGTAGAGCTGGACTAACTTAGCTCTTTGGGGACAGCTCCCAGCCTAGACCCTGTGTTCAGCTCAGACATCCCAGTTGGGACATCATGTGCCCACTGGGAAGGTTCTGAGGCACCGCTGCGGCTGAGGAGTAGGGCCCAGAAGGCACAGAGAATGGCAATGTAATCCATGATGGATCTTCTACACTTGATCTTAGCCAAAAGGCCGAGAAGCGATTATGATGGATCTTCTAGAAGAGGGAATTTAGTTCACTCTCTGGCCTCAGCCTCCCCGCCCTAGGAAGGCCCACTGGGCTCAGCCCTACAGCTTCCTCCCCCCACGGAGATGACCACACAGACTGACTCAGTCCTTCCTTCCCATCCCTGCCACTTCTTCCTGGAAATTGCCCTCATCCTAGGCCCTGACCTCTGTGGGCCCTGGAGAGTCCGGTCGGAAGTCCCTCCCCCAACGGTTGGCAGAATGAAGAGACTAAGCGGGAGTCCCCCTCCTCTTGGTTGGGCTGGAGCAAGTTCTCCACATCTTAGAAATACAGAGCCCTGAGAGGTAGACACTGGGAAGGGATGATGGAGGTCTCAAGAGGTATGCAAGCGCCCCTTCTGGGCACAGGGCATCTGGTGAAGGAGCTGTGTGCACCCCAGAGAGCCTCTGATGGCCTAGCCCAGCTTGGCCCGCAGCGCCTGTGGCCTGAGCCCACCCCAGGCCCGGCTGGATTTGTTCTTGATTGTTTTGTTTCCTTCCTCCCTGGGATCCCTGCCAAGCCCCGCCTTCCCCTCCTCCCTTTCAGAGAACTTGACATCCAGGGCTGGGGTTCCAGATGAATAGTTACCCATGGGCTTACCCTAGCTGGTGGCCTCGGCCCGGGAGCCCTCCTTGGGAATTGGGTGGTAGGCCCTTCCTGGGGGACTTTCCTTTAGGTTTGAGTTTTGGCCTCTTGCGTAGTACCATGGGGTTTTCCAGAGTGGTGACAGTCCTGTCCTAGAAGGGACGAGCCCAAATGCTTCCTCTTAGAGACTTTTGGGAGTGTCTTGTCCCCATGGCTGCCATTGGTAATAAATGAAAGGGTCATCAGGGGCTGCCTGCAGGACCTCCCAGGCCTAGGGCTTCCTAGGTACCTTGTCATTATTACGGACATCTTTCCAATCGTAGTTTTCACTCTCACCCCCCCTCCCCCAACTGGTGATGTTGCAGGTGTGTGTGGATGTAGATCCTAAAAGGCCTTTTGTGTTTGTTTTTTTTTGAGACAGGGTCACTCTACACAGCCCTGGCTGCCCTGCAACACACTGTATAGACCAAACTGGCTTCTAAATCACAGAGATTTGCCTGCCTCTGAGTACTGATAAGGGCACTGGAGACACTGAGATCTAGAGGACTTGGCGTACAGGGTGTGACCACAGTTGAGACATACAGTAGAGCAAGGCACAGTAAGGGATGGACTGGTTACTTTTGCCAACTTGACACAGCCCAGAATTACCTGAAAGGAGGAATCATCAAATCAGGAATCTCTCAGATCAGACTGGCCCATGACCATGTCATCCAGAGACTGTTGCTCTATTGGCTACAGCACCACCCCTGGGCTGTAGAGAACGCCAGCTGGGTATAGTCCCAACTTTCTGGTCTCCAGTGTGAGTGAGCCACACCCCAGCCTCTAAATGGCGGAGGCTTGGACTTGGCCAGTCTGAGCCATTGTGGTGGTTCAGGGTGGAAAGGGTGAAAGCAAGCAGGAGCTTCAGAACTCCGTGGGACTGTGAGGGTTCCAAAGGCCAAGGCTGGCGATGCTGGGGCTGGCTCTGCGCGGTAAGGGACAGGCCTGCTGAGAAGAAGAGCAGCAGAGAAGAAGCAGAAGGGTCAGGGGTTTAAGGCCAGGCTCAGCCTCGGAGTGAGTTCAAGGTTAGCCTAGACTACTCAAAACCCATCTCAGTCTTACCCTCCCTCCAAATAAAGAATGCAGAGCCAGGAAAATTAATCTATTAAGTTGTTTATGCTCCTGGTCCCAGACATACCCAAAGCATTTTCATTATATTAGCTAACAAATTCCAGTTTTTGCTTAGGGTTTTGTTATGGTTTCTATCACTTGTCACTGAGAAGTAAAGGCCCTTTAATGAGTAACTAAAGATCAGAGATAATCATGATGGTTGCTGAATGCATTGGGAATGCAATAGGTGTCCTACAGGGGCATGCTGCAATTAGAAGAATGTTCTTTCTTTCTTTCTTTCTTTCTTTCTTTCTTTCTTTCTTTCTTTCTTTCTTTCTTTCTTTCTTTCTTTCATTCTTTCTTTCTCCTCCTCCTCCTCCTCCTCCTCCTCCTCCTCCTCCTCCTCCTCCTCCTCCTCCTCCTCCCTTTCCTCCTTTTTGGTTTTTCTAGACAGGGTTTCCATGTGTAGTCTTGGCTGTCCTAGAACTCACTCTATATAGACCAGGATGGCCTCGAACTCACAGAAATCCAACTGCCCCTGCCTCCCAAATGCTGGGATTAAAAGGCATCTGCCACCACCACCAGGCATTCTTTTCGTAATTTAGAGACAGGGTTTCACTATATAGCTCTGCCTGGTCTCAAACTCACTGTGCTGGCTAGTTTTTTGTCAACTTAATACAAGCTAGTTAGCTGAAAGGAAGAAACCTCCACTGGAAAAATGCCTATGTAAGATTCAGCTATAGGGCATTTTCTTTTTTTTTCTTTTCCTTTTTTTTTTTTTTTTTTTTTTTTTGCTTTTATTTTTTTGAGACAGGGTTTCTCTGTGTAGCCCTGGCTGTCCTGGAACTCACTCTGTAGACCAGGCTGGCCTCAAACTCAGAAATCTGCTTGCCTCTGCCTCCCAAGTGCTGGGATTATGGGCGTGCGCCACCATTGCCTGGCTGTATAGGCCATTTTCTTAATTAGTGACTGATGGGGCCTCCATTGTGAAGCCACCCCTGGGCTGGGCTGGGCTGGTGGACCCAGGTTCTATAAGAAAGCAGGCTGAACAAGCCATGGGGAGCAAGCCAGTGAGCAGCTCCCCTTCATGGACTCTGCATCAGCTCCTGCTTCCAGACTCTTGTTCAGTTCTTGTCTTGATTTCCTTCCATGATATCAAAGTATAAGTCAAATAAACCCTTTCCTCTCCAATTTGCTTTTTGGTCATGGAGTTTCATCACCACTGCAACAGAAACCCTAAGTAAGACAGCTGCTCACCATGTAGACTGTTCCCAGCACTCTGGGAGGCAGAAGCAGGCGAATTTCTGAGTTTGAGGCCAGCCTGGTCTACAGAGTGAGTTCCAGAACAGCCAGGGCTATACAGAGAAACCCTGTCTCAAAAAACAAAAACCCAAATCCAAAAAAGAAAACAAAACAAAAAAAAACAACAAAGATTTATTTATCGTTATATGTAAGTACACTGTAGCTGTCTTCAGACACACCAGAAGTGGGCATCAGATTTCATTACGGATGGTTGTGAGCCACCATGTGGTTGCTAGGATTTGAACTCAGGATCTTCAGAAAAGCAGTCTGTGCTCTTAACAGCTGAGCCATCTCTCCAGCCATTTTTAAAAAAGATTTATTTATTTATTTTATGTGTATGAGTACACTGAAGCTGTACAGATGGCTGTGAGCCACCACGTGGTTGCTGGGAACTGAATTTAAGACCTTCGGAAGAGCAGTCAGTGCTCTTTACCGCAGAGCCATCTCTCCAGCCCATAGACTGGCTTTTAATAAGATGCTCACCATGTAGACTAGACTGGCTTTGAACTTGTGTCTAACTCTTCCGACTGTCTCTGGAATGCTGGGATTGCAGCTTGCATTCCCATGCCCAGCTCAGACTCACTTTCTTTCTTTCTTTCTTTCTTTCTTTCTTTCTTTCTTTCTTTCTTTCTTTCTTTCTTTCTTTCTTTCTTTCTTTCTTTTTCCTTTCTTTCTTTCTTTCTTTCTTTTCCCCACAACAAGGTATCTTTTCATGTGGCCCCAAACTCAGTCCTATCAAGAGTCAGTTTCGCCATCACCCCTGACCTCCAGGTACCCAATTCTCCCAGGAATGACAGCATGAGCAGCTTTTACAGACACCCCCAGGGCTGTTAGTAAGCAAGGTCCCTCTCATTTTTTTTTTACCCAAATACTAAATATTTAGACAAGTTGAGCCCCCCAAATCCTGCAGGGACTGACGGCAGTCCCAGGGAAGGCTCCGCTGGGGACAGATGACTCTGACGGGGCTGGGGAAAGCCATCTGTCAGGGCCTCTGCCGTTCCTGTTGGCGATATGTTTGGAGACTGCTTGCTGTGGTTTGGATAAGCACCACCCTGAGTACACGCATGCTGAATTCCGGCCAGGCACGATGGTGTGAGAATGTGATCCGAGCACTCGCGGCAGTGTGTGCCACGCACTCTATCTGAACTGAGACAACAGTGCACACGATTGTCCTTGTCCTCAGAGATCAGAGTGAACAGCATAAGGGACAAGCTATGGGGCACTTCAGAAATAAAGTGGCAAGGACGTTGTGACTATTTTTGTTGTTAATGGATGGGGTATGGGAGGAGGCTGGAGAGGTGGCTCAGTGGCGGGGAGCACCTGCTGCTCTTTAGAGGTCAGTCCTCAGCATCGGCCATCAGGTGGCCCGTAGCTGCCTGTAACTCTAGCTCCCGTGGGTTCTGATACCTCCTAGGGGACCTAGAGCACTCACATGCACTTAGCCCCCCACATACACAAGTTAAAAATAATAAAGATCAACCATTTTTAAAAAGCTGGTGAGAAGGCTCAGCAGGTAAAGGCACTTGCCTAGAAATCATGATGCTCTGACCTCATGATTCAGTCCCCAGAACCAACATGATGGGAGGGAGGGGAGACCCAACTCTCACACGCATGACCCATCCAAATAAATAATAAGTGTTGAAAAAGCCAGGCGGTGGTGGTGCATGCCTGTAATCCCAGCACTTGGGAGGCAGATGCAGGAGGATTTCTGAGTTCGAGGCCAGCCTGGTCTACAGAGTGAGTTCCAGGACAGCCAGGGCTACACAGAGAAACCCTGTCTCGAATGTTGGAAAAAAAAAAAAAAAAGGTCAGTGATGTGGCTCAGTTGGCAAAACGCGTGGCCAGCATGAGCGAGGCTCTGGGTTAAATCGCTGACACTGAATAAACTGGGCATGGTCATATAATCCCAGCACTCAGGAGGTAGGAGGACATTTAGTTTGAACAGGATATGTGGATAACCCCAAACCCAGGGACACATATCCCTAGGGGCAGCTTCTGTTATCAGAAGGGCTCTAGGGAGCCCCAGGAATGACCTTCCTTTCCCTCTCTGCCCGTTTGGTAAGAGTGATTGGAACTGACTAGGTGCAGTAAGTGGGCCGGAGGAGAGCCCTCCGTTCCCGTGCTGTTCCTGCCACGTGGAAAAGCTTCCTTTGAAGAGTCCGAGGGCTAGAGACTGACAGCCCCTGCTGTTGACTTCTCTCCCTCATAGTCGAGCTCCTGTTGTGTGCAGGGACAGCCCCAGAGGCTCTGGGCATGATCAGGAGAGTGGAGTGGCCAGTGGAGACAGGGCTGGCTGTGCTGTCAGAGAGAAGTGTCCAGGACCCAGGGTCAGTGGGGTCATGGGCAGCAGCTGTCCTGGAGACCTCTGAGGGGCCTCTGGGCCAGGGCAGCTGCAGGCCTTCAGCTGTCAGGCAGGCTCTGGGCAGGAAGAGCCTGAGGCTGGAGGAGGGTGGGGCTGGGAATGTGGAGCTGGCTTTGCCTCAGTCTGGTCTGAGGGCAGTCCACTGTACCCTAGGCATTTCCAGGACATTGCTACAGGGAGCAGAAGAGTTGAGGGTGTGTGAGAGGTGGCCAGTTGCCTGAACACAGCTGATGGAGCCCATCCTGGTGTCCGCCATTGGTGTCTGCCCTCTGGGACATCTTTGGAGGTTTCCCAGTCAGAACCAGATTCCCACCAAGCCCACCCACAGCTGACCCTGGCCTGGGACTCTTAGGTTCAAATGTTGTCCAATGCTTTCCTTATGGCTGGATTTATAGTATGACTCCCAACCTCTGCCAGCCTCCCATGTCACTCTTTTCAGGCCCAGGCCCCCCTAGATCAGCTCCTAGCACGCCAATGCCCCTCCCTTCCTGTCCTCTTAAGCACAGAGCTGGGCTGTTCCCAGGACTCAAGTCCTCGCGGTGGGTTGGCTGAGTGCATCGATGTGATGTTGGAAAGATGGGAGGAGGCACACCCATGATTCAGATCCCAGCCCCCAGGCCTCCACTGTGCTGGGGCCTCAACCCCCTTACAGCTTCGTGCATCTAAGCCACACTCACTGGTCCTTACAAGGTCCCTTCTGATTTTGAACTCAATGTGTAGCTGAGGCTGGACCCACCTCTTTTGTTTTTGCTTTGTCTTTTGAGACAGGGTTTCTCTGTGTAGCCCTGGCTGTGCTGGAACTCATTCTGTGGATCAGGCTGACTTTGACCTCACAGAGATCCATCTGCCTCTGCCTCCGGTGCTGGGGTAAAGGGCATGTGCCACTATCGCCTGGGGCCCCAGACTCCTGATCTTCTACCTAGGATGACAGACATAAGCTACCATGGCACTGTGCCTGGCTAGTCCAGCAGTTTAGCTGTTTGTTTGTTTTTCAAAGTTTCTTTCATGGTTTCACAGGGTTTCTCTGTAGAATAGTCCTTCCTGGACTCACCTTGTAGACCACCTGCCTCCGAGTGCTTGGCTTAAAGGCATGCACCACCTCACCCATACCAGTGGTTTATTTATTTATTATGCAGCAGGCCAGAAGAGGGCACAAGATCTAATTAGGTGGTTGTGAGCCACACGATGTGGTTGCTGGGAATTGAACTCAGGACCTCTGGAAGAGCAGCCAGTGCTCTTAACCTCTGAGCCATCTCTCCAGTCCCAGTGGATTAGTTTTAAAACTAAAAAAAAAAAAAATGTTATTAGGGATATATAACAAACTTCCCCTTTGTTTTTTTTGAATAATTTTATTTTTAATTTCATGTGCATTGTGTTTTGCCTGCATGTGTATCTGTATGAGGGTATTGGAACTGGAGTTCTAGACAGTTGTCAACTTCCATGTAGGTGCTGGGAATTGAACCCAGGTCCTCTGGAAGAGAAGGCAATCATCTTAACCACTGGGTCATCTCTCCAGTCACAATCCTGGGGTTTTAAAAGAATGTTTATTTTATTTTGTTTTTTTTGAGACAGGGTTTCTCTGTGTAGCAAGAATGTTTATTTTATGTGTATGTAATGGAGTGTGTATATGCATCATGTGTTGTCCCAGGTTGAGATACAGAGTGAGGCTTTGTCTCAAGAAAACCAAAACAACCAATCAGCCAGCCAGAGAAGAAATAACAAACCAGGAGGCTGGAGGGGTTGCTCAGGGGTCTTGGGGGAAAAAAAATCAAAACAAAAAGCTCAACAAAACAAAACAAAGAGAGAACCGCCCCCCCCCCATTCCTAGTCAAGACCTGTCTGGCAGGTTACAGTCTGGGCTGCAGGGAGGAGTGATGCGCGTGTGCAGAACCGTCAGGTGGGTCAGGCAGGCTCCGGGCCAGCAAAGTGAGGACTCAGCTCACAGGTTGTGAGGGGGCGGGGAGCCCAAGGAACCTGGGGTCCAGGGAAGGAAACCACACCCAGGGTGACTCCAGAAAGCAGGACAGATGGAAGGATCTAAGGACCAGTGTCCTGGCATCCGCCCAGCCCTCCCGCCCCTGGGTGCCCCTCGTGGCTCCAGTTCCCTAGCTCTGCTCCTGGCACTCAGCTGAGTTCCCACGAACCGGAGCTATGAGGGGCTTTTGTTCCCTCAGCAGCTCTGCCCTGCCAGAGAAGGGGCTTGACTCCTAAAGGGCAGCCACGCCCTAAAGGGGAGAGGGTGGCAGTTTCCCTCTGTGAGGGAAATAGGAAGCAGAGGCATTGATTTGCCCTGAGTTCTCGTGTCAAGGGCACACTCAAGACCAGATCTGGGGAAGATGCCACAAAAGGAAGTTGTAAGGCAGATGCGGGCCTGCCAGCCTGTGTCCTCTTTCACCAGTACTTCATTCCGGTTCAGAATTCTATGTCCCCGGGCAGGCGTACAGGGCAGGCGCACAGGGCAGCGGATGCTGCAGGAGCCGGTGGAGGTAGGTGAAGTGAGGACCAGAAAGGCGAGCTGGCAGTCACTGGGCACCAGCTTCCTGGCAAGACCAAAAGGAACCTTCTGGTGCCACGCCCTTAGAGACAGGGTTTCTCTGTGTAGTCCTGGCTGTCCTGGAACTCACTCTGTAGACCAGGCTTGGCCTGGATCTCAGAAATCTGCCTGCCTCTGCCTCCCAGAGTGCTGGGATTAGAGGCGTGCGCCACCAGCGCCCGGCTTTGTTTGGATCTTAAATGCCTGTGGAGCTCTCCCAGGTCATCTCCAGCCCCGTTTGACTTGTATCCAGGCAACAGTCTTGGGCTCCATTCATGCCTAGTGACAGAGTCCTTGCTTTCATGCCTTTCCCCTTGACTCGCTCGCAGCCCCTCCCACTGCCACATCTCCATCTCTTCCTAAGCCTTCCTGTCTTCCCGAGTCTGGTCTCTGTCCACTGTGGGGCAGTGGCAGGACATCACTATTCCCTACAAACCTTCAGAAGCAACGTGACAATCACTAAGTGTCCCCAGAAGAGCCTCATGGAGGCCTGTGATAAGGGCTAAGTGGGAGCGCAGCAGGATGGAGCTGGAGTTTGTTTACCGCAGCCTGGGAGGGGCAGGCTGAGAGCTTGGTTCGTGTGCCATGCAAGCTATTTCTGAGGTTGACAGTCACCCTGTAATGTGGACCATTAAATGTTTCCTGTGTTTAGAAGTCAGAGAACAAGGGTTATTGGCTCAAGTCAAGGCTTGTTTCTAAGTCTTTCCTTGAAGGCACCTTTTTTTTTTCTTTTTGAGACAGGGTCTTTCTACACAGCCCTGGCTGTCTTAGATCTGTGTTAACCAGGCTGGCCTCGAACTCTGAGAGATCCCCTTGCCCCTGTCTCCCTTATGCTGGGATTAAAGAGATACACCACTGTCTTAGTTAGGGTTTCCACTGCTGATGAAACACCATGAGATTTGGCTTGTACTTCCATATCAATGTTCATCATTGGAAGAGTATTGGAGGTTGAACGGGGACTCAAGCAGGACAGGAACCTGGAGGCAGGCGCCGATGCGGAGGCCTCGGAGAGGTGCTGCTTATCGGCTTACTGCCTATGGCTTTCTCATGGACCCAGGACCCCAGCCCAGGGATGGCCCTACCTAAATGGGCTGGGTCATCCCCATCAATCAATAATTAAGAGAAGGCCCTACAGGCTGGCCCGCAGCCACATTTTATGAGGCATCTTCTCAATAGAGGTTCTCTCAGATAACACTAATTTGTGTCAAGCCCACATAAGACCAGCCTCCCAAACAAGAGGTGAAAGTTCTCATGGGAGGCAACCCGTTCCCTGATGCCTCCTCCCCAAGATGAGGAGCACAGGCTGGCTCTGTAAGGTCCCATGGCTGCTGCTCCTTGCACTTCCTAGGGCCTGGCAGCTGGGGTTTTCCCTCTTTGTCTTTGGCATGCAAAACAGGACAGCCTGCTTATATGGGTCAGAAATCCATGCCAACTTAATTCTGCAGTCTATCCCCAGATACCAGAACGTATGGACACGGGGTTGGGGTGCAGTAGGGGGGTCCTAGGAACGCTGACCTTACCTGAGAGCTCAGGGACACAGGCAGGTCCAGTCCCAGCAGAGTCAGACTGACCAGTCCACAGCTATGGAAGGGCTCGTCGAGGCTGCCTCCTCCAGATGGAGAGGTGGGGCTGAGACCTCAGCACGCAATGTGAGACCTGGCATATGAGACGCGGCCAGGGAGAGGCAGGCAGGCTGCCAGCTGCTGCTCTGCAGCTCAGTTTCCTCCTCAGCAACTGCAGCCTGGGGACTTTGGGAGGATGCAGGGTGAGGCTGGGAGGGTTCCAGAGGGCTGGACCAAAGCTCTGCCTTCTCTGGACATAGGTCAAGCGGACAACATTCCTAGGACACTACTCAGAAAAAAAAGATTAAAATCAGTTATACTAAAAAAGTTTTATTTCTCCACACGCTGTGTTTGATTCATACAGAAAATCACAAAGTTTTCCTGTCCTTCTGTCTCCATAGGTGGTTCACTTCTGCACCTTGTGAAGCAAGGAGAGGAGCGAGAGGTGTGATTCAGTTGAGGGCCAAGCTGCATGGGGGAGGGGCAGTGGGGGAGGGGCTCGACTGGACAGCGCAGCCCTGCAGTTCTGTCCCCGTGGCAGTCCTGTCCCTGTGACCAGATGCTTGTCAGGTACTCCAACAGTCTGGTCACCAGAGGGTCATACCTGGGCTCTTGGTATCTGTGAGACCAGACAGCCCAGGCTGAAGACTCAGATCCTGACGACCTGCGCAGCCACACTCAGGCCCTGCCTTCTCTCACTGTCCACGGCCTTCGGCTGCCTCCGGAGGTAGAGGCGGCCAAAGGTGCCACCCACTTGTCCTTTGGTGAGCCTCCCAGGATTCATACAAACACAGCCAAAGATGTCCTGTGAAAGAAAGGAGGCTGGGTTTAGAGGCCCTTGACTGGGTGTAACATCGTTGGAATCTTACACCGAGTTTTAGAAAACAGAAACAAAGGCAACCATGCAGGCAAACATGTCCACTTGTAAGTGGAGAGTTCTCTGGGGCAGGATAGAGAACGCAGTGGCCTCTCGGGGAAGGAGCCCCCACACTCGGGACAAAGCTGATCCTAACACTTTCTTGTTTCCCCACACGAAGGGGAAATCTAGGAGCAGAAATGGGTGTCACACGCTGTATTCCTAGCACTCAAGAGGCTGAGGCAGGGCTGGGCTGGGCTGTGGTGGTGCATGCCTTTAGCCCCAGCACTTGGGAGGCAGAGACAGGAGGATTTCTGAGTTCGAGGCCAGCCTGGTCTATAGAGAGAGTTCTAGGACAGCCAGGGCTATACAGAGAAACCCTGTCTTGAAAAACAAGAACAAAACAAACCAAAAAAGAAAAAATGGACTGGATCCAGCTTGAAAAACTGGTGTTGGACAACCTGTGAGGGAGTCAATCTTGAGGCAGCTGGCCTGTAGATTAAGAGCTTCTTTAAGGTATTGGCTAAGCCTGTGGGGAGGTCTGGTCAGAGTTCAAGGGAATTCAGGGTAGGCAGGCAGCCAACACGTTCCCGGGTCGCCTTGACATGGCCGGTGGCCCTCACTCTGAGCCCCAGGCTCTGTTCAGGCGGGTGCGTGGTACTTTCTCATGCTTCCTTCCACCCGAGGACTATTTGCCACCCCTGACCTCAGCAATCAGCTCTTGCATCCCTGAGAGGATACTGTCCCTTTCAGTAGACCCAGTTAAAGCAAGTTCTGGGTAGCCCGAAAGGAAAAGTCAGGTTCTGATGTCTCTGGGAAAAAAAGCCAGTTCAAACCCACCTTCACAAAGTACCTCAGCTCTGACGGCACTATCAAGATGTCAGGGGTGACGGGCAGCTGGGCATAGGTGTAGAAGTTCTCGTAGTCTATGGCCATGTCCTCATGGGGTGGGTAAAGGGGGTAGTAGCTGCAGAGATGGAAGAGCCCATTCAGGTACCCCAGGTGAGGCTCCCGCTCCCAGTTTCCACGCTGCCCGTAAGTATGGCCTGGCTTTTGCTCTTTCATTTGAGGGGACAGAACTCAGTTTTGTCACCATAGGGTGAAGTTTCCTGGTGGTCCTGTGCAAGGTCCTGACAGCCAAAGCTCTGACCCAGTTACTTTCAGGTTGGCAGGACTCTCACCTTCTCTGCGTTAGGATGTGCTTGAGGATTCGGCTGAATCTGTCTGACGTCCCGGAAGAGCTGGGAAAGGCAGAAAGCAATGGGGGGCGGGGGCAGAACCAGGTTTCTTAATCATTCCTCTTCAGGGAGAACCCTCTAAATCAGCCCTCTTCAGGGAGAACCCTCTAAATCAGCCCTCTTCAGGGAGGACCCTCTAAATCAGCCCTCTTCAGGGAGAACCCTCTAAATCAGCCCTCTTCAGGGAGGACCCTCTAAATCAGCCCTCTTCAGGGAGGACCCTCTAAATCAGCCCTCTTCAGGGAGGACCCTCTAAATCAGCCCTCTTCAGGGAGGACCCACAGACTCAAGACAGAGAGTCAACAAGCTCAACAGCAAGGACACAGCTCCAGGGGAAGCTGGAATCACACTGTAAGCGCGCGGCTGGCTCTGTCCCAGGGCAGGGCAGCAGGGCACAGGGCTCAGAGGGAAGAATCCCAAGAATCAGGACATGAGCGGCCTCGCACTGGGGCCAGCACTGTCTCCCATGACACATTCTAGCACCATGAAGCCACCACACACAGCCAGGCAACCCTGTGTCTCACACCCAGCCACTGACCTCCCGGCTGTCCCTCTCCTGGCAAGAAAGGTTTGATAGAAAAACCAACTGCAGCCGGGTGATGGTGGTGCACGCCTGTAATCCCAGCACTCTGGGAGGCAGAGGCAGGCGGATTTCTGAGTTCAAGGCCAGCCTGGTCTACAGAGTGAGTTCCAGGACAGCCAGGGCTACACAGAGAAACCCTGACTCAAAAAAACAAAAAAAAAAAGACTGTCAAGTAGTAGCATAGGGGATGTGGGTGGGGGCAGTGTCTTGGTGGAGTCAGGGACAGGATGCAGGGAGCAACTGTCTTCTTACCTACAGATCTCCTCAGCCCCAATGTGGAACAGCAGGTCCGTGGACGTCAAACCAAACATCACGCCATTTATGGAGAGGCTGCAGGGCTCTGACACAAACTGTACTCGCTGAAAAGAGGAGCTGACGTGAGCTCACACCCAGCAGCTAGAGGGTTCCTCCCCCCAAGGCTGGGGCCTGCAGACCACCGAGGACCAACCCAAGGGTAGCAAGCCTGTGACACCGCTGCTGCATACTGAGGGCCTGTGCTTGCTCCGGGGTGGACTTCTCTGCCACCCTCACTCCCGGGGCTGTCTTCACCCCACCCGCTGCTTGCTGGTCAGAGACGGGCACTGGTACCGTTTTGTCCTCTCGAGGCAGTTCGGAGAAGGTGAAGGGTGGCTGTGGGTACACTGGCTCGTGATGCACGTCCCTCAGAGACGGGACAAAGACGAGGTAGGAGCCGGAGCTGCTCAAATGCAAACACAAGAACGACCAGAGCTGAGCCAGCAGACCTGGGCCTGTGCTCGAGGTGTGAGCATGTGTGTCACCTGGCAGTCCTCCAGGGAGATCTGATGGCATTCCACTCTGACAGACACTCTCTCCCAGGACCCCGAGAGGGAATGGCAACCTCCTGGCACATACAATGTCTATCTGCTACACAAGCTTAGGACACAGCATCTTTTGATTTTTGTGGCACCCATTACAGAGGGGAACTGTTGTCTGGTGGGAAAAGGGAAAATAACTGAGACCCAGCATGGGAGGCACACCAGGAAATGTCAGGCCCTGGGAGGCCAGAGCCGCGTTAGGAGTTTGAGGCTAGCCTGAGCTCTGGAATGAGAACCTATTTGAGGGAGGAGCCTCAGGACTGGAACTGGAGCTTATGTCTGTGATCTCCAGGGCAGAGGCAGCTGTGGGCAGTAAAGGTCTCCGACACACGGCTGGGGCACACAAGAAAAGCCAGGGAAGAGCGAGGCCAACCGGTCAGACCCAGAGGCCGCCCACACTGAAGATGAACTCACACCTTCCCGTCAATAAAGGGCTAAGCCAGGTCCACTGGACACTGAAGAGAGACTGTCAGAGGGCCAGCCACCTCCCTACTCATGTCAGGAAGCAATGCTGCTTCTCCTCAGCGAACTAATGTTAAAGAAATACTGCACAGAGGCAGCCGAGGCCCCTGCTCCTTTGATGAGGACAGGAAAGTCTCTAGGGTTACTGCATGGGGTGGAGAAAAAAAGCTGTGGCTCCCAGGGCCACTGTTTCCATAGCCACACAAAAGAGAAAAGGGAAACCCGCTTCTTTGGCTCCCGCGTGGTGTTTGATGGAGAGGCCCACTGTAAACCAAGCAGGTGTAACTGCTGCTGTGGGGACATGCCATGCCGGACCGGACCAGCCAACAGCTCTCACGCCCAGCCCCTCCTCCGCATGCTTCAACAGTGGAACCAGTACCGACGCCCGGATTTCAGGGGGCTTGATGTGGGCTCTGAGAACCAGACTCCAACCGCTGAGCCGCCTCTTCATCCCTACACAGGGACTTTTGACATAGCACCAGATACTGGGGACATGTGCCCTATAACATCATTAGAATCTTGACACCAAAGGTACTGTTCATATCACTCACAATCTCTGTCACCAAGTTCACTGCCACTGTCCAAGTCCACCATATGGGTGCTAGAGTCTGGTGAGCAGGACAGGGAGGGAGCTGGAAAGGGCACCTAAGCTCCAAGTCTCCAGCATGGAATTCTGAAGGTACAAAGGACTGGGGGTGGGGCCGGGTGGGGCGGGGCGGCTGTGTGACCTCAAGGGCCTGAGCTGCTCTTCAGGCCCAGCTTCAGGAGAGCAACGGTTAAGGAGGAGACAGCCTCCACTAGCTCATTCGGGGCTTGGAGCTAGCTATAGGGGGAGGGGCCGGGAAGAAAATTCCAACTATGTGCAGCGTTGCAGGACTTCACTTCATACATCATGGTGGGAGGATGTCACTGCTGTCACTGAGCAGTGAGCTGCACCAGGCCTCTCTGCTGCTACAAGGGAGCTCGCACACATCTGCCAAGTTCTGAGAGCTTGGGGCTTGCGTCTCTGACCCAGCACCATTTCTATACTGCTCTGGCAGGGTAGGGCCGCTCCCCTGCCTTGCAACTCACACTAGTCACAGATGAAAGTGCCTGGTGGCGCTGGCCTCCGGCCCCTGGGGTGACAATGCTCAGTCTATTCTTTGTTTATGACACTGCTATCAATAGCACATGGGATGAGAAACCAAAATCAGAATCCAGCCTCATGTTGGATGCACCAGCCAGTGCTGGGTGCTGCTCCAGAGCCTCTCCTGCTGTGGGGGCTGGGGGTGGGGGTGGGGGTAGAGGGCTATCTTCTGAGGAAGGACCTCCGCTCATTGCCCTGGTTCCAGGAATCCACTGGCCCTAGCAGATCTGAGAAGAGGTGTATGCAGCCCTCCTCGGAGAAGGGAGGAGGAGGCTAGAGGCAGCTAAGGGCTCAAGTCTCCTGGCTCCAGGCCTGATGCCAGCACACGGTTGTATTACAACTAATCAAACTCGGATCTGTTCTCAGGACAGAAGGCGGAAGGAAAACCTTTAAAAACCACCTTTGTTACAAGTTTGTTCTAGAGCTCAGCCTCGGGGATGTTTGTTTACTCTGAATTCAGCAACAGAAAGCAAATACCAGGCGCCTACCCACCATTCCATTTTCTTTCTGACCTGGCCAAAGGAAAAGGACAGGAACTGAGGGTCAGCTTCCAGTGACTCTGCCTCCAGCTTTAGACTCCTCCTGGAGCCCAGTGGTGATGTCAGTGCTGGGGCCTCTCAGTCCTGTCTTCCAAGCTACGCCGAGGACTCAGGATCCACCCTCACTCAAGTCTCTCCCACCCATCACCCCAGCCCTTGGCAGCCGTCCACCACCATGGGGAGCACTGACTCAGGAAAGGAACTTGGGCTTACCCCAAAACATTCCCTTCATGCAAGGAGAGGCTGGGGCCTCTCAGGATTTCACTGTCAATCGAACGCCTCCCCACCCTGGGAATATTCCCATGGAGTAGCTGCTTATACAAGGGAAGTGAGAAAGGGAAGGGGAGAGAGCGAAGGAAGGACGTGCGACCCTCGTCCTTTCAAGTTTGTTTATCTGACTTACAGAGATGCCTTCTTACCCACAGTCAGAGCACTCAAAGTTCAAGGGTTCAATCTGTTTTGAGTTCAAAGGGCAGAAAGGAACAACCACGACTATTCAGCAGTTTCAGTTTCCTACTGGTATGTCCTGGAGGAACCTAGAAAGCTCCAGGTTCTGTCCAGCAGCTGGAATGCTAACCTTCTCGTTCCTTCGATAACTGTTCTCAGGCACTGCTTGAAAACGTCTTCGAATGGGCTTGTCAACTTACACTTCTGCAAGAAAGGAAAAGAGGTGCACTCGGGGCAGACACCTGGGGTCTGCTCAGGGCGAGAGCTTGTAGGGTGACCTGAAGGACTCAGAGTGGACACAGGGTAACTGTGAGAAAGGCGGGAGCCAGGCACAGGGCCCAGTGCTTCGCAAACCCAGCACAGGAGGGCAAAGCAGGCTTACTGTGAGCTCCAGACCAGCCTAGGATACAGGCTGGGTTTCTAGGCCAGCCCAGCTCTGGTGTCTCGAACAAACCAAGCAAAGGGATGGCGTGGGGCTGTCCATCTAGAGAGAATGGAGTCAGGCTAAGGGAAGAACTAATCCTCCTGCACACACGCTGAGAGTCTGGGACGAGAATGCCTTGAAATCTTCTCTGAGAAGAAACACCTGGCAACCAGGATAGGAGGCCTAGGCCTGGACCAAGATCCCAGGAAGAACCGTTTGTGATTTATGTATCAGAGGCCTGACCACATGACCTGCCAGTTTAGAGCAGTAGCCACAGAACAGAGTTCAGTCTCTCTCTTTAGTGACGTAGGCAGTATGCCAGTCTCACAGGGGAATTTCTTTTTTTTTCTTTCTTAAATTTGTTTATTTTATATATGTACGTACACTATTGGCTCTTTTCAAACACATCAGAAGATGGCATCGGATCCCATTACAGATGGTTGTGAGCCACCATGTGGTTGCTGGGAATTGAACTCAGGACCAGTCTTCCCACCCCCCCACCCCCAGGGGACTTTCCAAGCCCAGACTCATCTTCCTTTGTTACTGCTTTTGCCCCAAAGCAGTTAAGTGGCATTGAAAAGGAATCACCCATTTCTAATTCCTTCCCTGGGTTCCAGACCATCTGGGGAACTGGTAAAATGGAGCATTCAAATTCAAGACATTTATTAAACATGGCCGGGTTGATGTAAAGGCTTAAAGAGTCACTAAAGAGAGGAATGCTGTAGTTACATCGCATTCCCGCAGAGGAAAGGAAAAGAGAGTCTAGGTTGAGTACAAGCACCCAGCCCCTCCCTCCAGGGACTTACCTCCACCTGTTCATGTTTAGCATCCAGGAAAGGTCCCAACTGCCAATGACAGAGGTGGGGAGAAAGCACCCAAAGAACAAATCAGAATCGTCCAAGTCTCAAAGACTTTTAGACAAAGTGTCTAAGAGCAGTTCCCTGCCCACTCCACCTGTCCCCGGAGAACCTGGGGGGTCAGCAGATGGCCAAGGAGCATCTGAGTCCTGTTCCCTCAGGGGTTTCCCAGGACCCTATATCCCCTGTGGTTGCCCCGAATGACACCGGGCTCTTTCCTGTTTTTTACACCTAGCAAGAACAACAGATCACTATGTTCCTAGTAGCGTAAAAAGAGATTAGTTTGGGCTGGAGAGATGGCTCAGAGGTTAAGAGCACTGACTGCTTTTCCAGAGGTCCCGAGTTCAATTCCCAGCAATCATATGGTGGCTCACAACCATCCGTAACAAGATCTGACACCCTCTTCTGGTATGTCTGAAGATAGCTACAGTGTACTCATAAATAAAAATTAATAAAAAAATTATTTAAAAAAAAAAAGAGATTAGTTTAAGATCAGGGTACCAAGACAGAGCAAGAATACTGTAAAACCAGAGATAGCAGGAATGCCGGGCCTCTGGGCTGAGTAACAGCTGGGGAAGGGGCAGATTTTAAAAAATCCAAGCACTTGGGAAGGGAGAGACAGGCAGATCTCTGTGAGTTCAAGGCCAGCCTGCTCTATGTAGTGAGACGCTGTCTCAAAAACAAAAGGAAAGAAAACAAAAAAGAATTAACAAAACAAACTCTTTGTAAAAGGATAGACAGATGTTTCCTAAAAACTTCAAAAGCATCCAAACCCCTTTCTGCTGCCCATTTCACTCCCACCCTCACGGCCTCCCTGAGCACAGGAACCTACCAGGATGCAGACATCTGGCCGGTCATGGTTGATGATGGCGATGAGATCAAGCAAAGGGTCATAGGTGATGCTGTCGGAGGTGGTATAAGGCCCACAGGCAACTAATACCATCGTCTGCTCAAAATCTGAGACAGAAGGCATTGCAAGGTCATGAGAAAGAGAACAGGCACTGGGGGGAAGAGGACCACTGAGGGAAATGCCACAGGATTTGCTTCATGAAGTCCGATGAGTGCAAGACTGGGCAATTCAAGGTGAGGATCTCCCCTGTCCCCGCAAAACACTGAGCCAGCACAGGCAGGGAGGACCCTGAGCCCTGTAGCACGTTCCCTGCACTGCACCTGGGCGACGTGAGCAGATTGGCAGTCAGGAAAGAATCAAGCGGACACATGCTCACACTGTGGAGATGCCAGGGATAACCTGGGGGTTCAGTGTGTGGGACGATGTGGGGATCAAGGCCCAGACACTGAACGGCCCTGCACGGGACTCCTGCTACCAGGACATTACAGCTGCCAGGCCGGTGTTCCCACCCACTCAGGCTTCTAAGCCCTGTCCAGGTCTTAGAAGGATGTCCAGGTCACCTCCGAGGATGCCTGCATACACATCGGTGCACACAGGTGAATGTGTGGGGTGCTGGCAACACTAAGCATTGGCATTTATTGAAAATCTTTACTGGTGTTTGTTTTACTTTGCTTACAAAAATGTTTAAAAATACCTTCCCTTCCCCCTTCCCTTTTTCTCTTGGGGGAAGCACAGGATCAAATTCAGAGCTTCGCGTATGCTACACAAGTGCTATCTACTAAGAGTCCAGTTTACGACTATTTTGAAATAAAATTTGTTAAAAGAAAATTTATTATTATTTTTATTTTATTGTCCTGTGTTTTCTATCCAGATTACTTGTTCTCAAAAGAAAAAAAAAAAGACAGTCTTTTTTTGGTTTTTTTTTTTTTTTTTTAAGGTTTTTTTGGATTTGGTTTTGTCAAGACAGGGTTTCTCTGTATAGCCCTGGCTGTCCTGGAACTCACTCTGTAGACCAGGCTGGCCTCGAACTCAGAAATCCGCCTGCCTCTGCCTCCCAGAGTGCTGGGAATACAGGTGTGCGCCACCACTGCCCGGCTGTTTTTTTTGGTTTTTTGAAGACAGGGTTTCTCTATGTAGCCCTGGCTGTCCTGGAACTCACTGTAGACCAGACTGGCCTTGAACTCAAAAATCCACCTGCCTCTGCCTCCCAAGTGCTGGGATTAAAGGCATGTGCCGCCGCCACCAAGCCGCCGCCACCCGGCTGAGACAGAGTTTCTATGTAGCCTTGGCTATTGTGGAACTCACTCTGTAAACCAGGCTGTCCCCAAACTCAGAGTTTGCCTCTGCCTCCAGAGTGCTGGGATTAAAGTCATGTATCACCACTGCTTTGGCCAGAATCTTATACTATGTAGCCATGGCTGGCCTGGAACTCCCTATGTAGACCAGGCTGGACTTGAACATAGAGATCCACCAGTTTCTGCCTCTCCGGTGAAAGGATTAATAAAGGTATGTGCTACCATGCCTGGCCAGAAGTTATTCCACAAACTTGCAAAGAGAGCAGAGGCTTCCCTATGGCTTTCTCCAGAGCGCTCTGATATTAATATTTTCCTCCAGAGCACATTTACTGGAATTACCTCCAGAGTGTTACTGTGAACTAAGCTAGGTTTCCCACTGGCGTCTGTCCCTCCTCAGGATGCCATCTGAGATGCCAAGTTTGTATGGTAATGGTGTATCCTCTCCCTTCACAGCCCGGGTTATCGTGCTCACTGTGTCATCAGAGCCCAGATAGCATGACTGACTACCCATGGCCCATGAAGAGAGGGCCTGTGCGCCCCTCGGATGGCACTCCTGCAGCTTTTGTTGCTTCCTGAGCCTGAGCAGCTACAGTCTGGGACTTTGTCTATCACCCCCGTTGTTGGCAAGAGAAATGTTGAACCAGAACTTACCTCCCTCCTCCTCAGTGGGCTGATAGAACGGAAGTGGCACGCCCTGAAACAGACAGAGAGCTCAGCTGAGGCCTCTCTCCTGCCATTGCTTTGGTAAGGTGGCTCTGAGTGTCTGTCAATATGTAGTGGGAGGATTGGGAGAAGGACCAGAGGAAGCGTCTATGCCTTGCTCTTGGGAGTTACAACCGAAAGCCCACGGAATCTGTCATTTTTCTAAATAGCTCACTATAACTACACAGACCAGGCAAGGGGAAGTCACCAATAGACTCTCAAAAGTCACCTGGCCACCACATGCAAGGCAAGGCCTAACCACCTGCATGCGAGGCAAGGAGGGAAGAAAGGGGAGTCCTTTCCTGGCTTCCTATGGAACTCTCTGGAGGACTGTAGTAGAGCAGAGACAAAGCCAAAATTGGCAGTAGCCATTTTTATAAATGAAGTTTGAAGGAGACTCCCCCACAGTCAAGGTTTTGCATGTGGCCTATGGCTGTTGTGTTGGTATGACACACACTCACGTGAGCTCTTACAGCCTAAAACACCCGCTCGCTGGCTCTCTGGAGGAAACAGTTTACTAACATAGCTTGGGAGGTGGGCTCCGGTCCTAGAAACAGAAAAGACTAACAAATGACAGAGATTGAAGAGGACCAGCTTCCTTCCTTCTTTCTTTTCTTTTCTTTCTTGGTTTTTTGCTGTGTAGCCCTAGCTGTCCTGGAACTCACTCTGTAGACCACACTGGTCTCGAACTCAGAAATCCACCTGCCTCTGCCTTCCAAGTGCTGGGATCACAGGCGTGCGCCACCACCGCCCGGCAGGACCAGCTTCTTTTACTAGAACTGAACATACTGAACCTTAAGCAAATGTGGCAGGGGAGAGGAGGCCCACCCTGTACCTCATAAAGTTTGGTGGCAGTAAGTCTCCTACCAGTGGTGTTGAATCCTTCCATAATTACAACCTGAAAGACAAGAAACACAAGATAGCTAAATAGGAGAGGTAAATGAGAGGTCTGAGATAATTACTTTTGGTAATTATAAACCCAGGGCATTTCCAGAAAACAAATGAAGGGCACCCTTCACGATAGCATATCAGTTACAATTATCCTCTACACAAATGACCTAACCCCCACAACAATCCCATGAGGTAAGAATTTTTATTTTATTTCATGGGTGAATACACCTTGGCTTTGAAGGTCAGTACCTTGCCCACAGCCACACTCATCAACAGGTGGAGCTGTGATATAGACCTGGGCAGTTGGACCCAGAGCTAAGGAGAGAAAAAAAATCCTTAAAATTGTGGGCCCATACAACCCAATCTCGGGGCAACAGAGACGGAAAGCAAGGAACGGCTGCCCACCGCTGGCTGCTCAGGTCTGTGTCCCAGAAGGTTCCAGTCTCACCTGTCCAGGGAAGAGAGAATATTCTTTGAGTTCAGATAAATCCACTGGAATCTGAGTGCCGGAGGAGTGCTCCCGGTCTCCCTCAAGAATCACTGACTTGCTGTTGAGCTTCCCGTTGCTGTCACAGCCGATCTGACCCAGCAGGATGACAGGCTCCTACCAAAGGAAGAACGCAACATAAGGACGGGCACGGCGAAACCCCAAATGGCATATGTTTTGGGAGGTGATCACAGCATCGCCACTGAAAGTGGCAGGACCCTTCAAGGGCGTCTAGCCCACCGGGTGTGCTGAGGCTCCCCGAGTGTGAGCACTCTCAAGCAGGGAGAGTCCCCCCAGCCTGCAGCCCACAGCACTGTGGAAAACCACTGCTATTAACAGATCATTCACAGAGCCTCCACGCACTGTTCTCAGCTGGCACATTAACTCATTTGATCGTCACAACCACTGTGAGGAAGATACGGTGACGCCCAGCAATGACAGGACAGTTTCATTACAGTCAAACAGTAGGGGAAGCCTGGACCCAAAGGTCAAAAGTCTGGCCCCAGAGCCAAATGCACAGCACCTCTTGGGCCTCTCACGAACGAACGCTCTGGCCTCTCCGAGTCTCCTTACATAACCCAGGCAGGCCTTGAACTTTCAGTCCTCCTGCCTCGGTTCCCGGATACCACACAGGATATCATATTGTCACTTCCAGAGGAAGTTATTCATAGGTGGAACTGAAATCTCTTCTAGTGACTTCCTGTGTAGGGTTTCCACTCCTGGGAGCAAACTGAGTTAAGTCTAATCTTTCCCTCATGCAAGGCCCTTCCCCCACGCTTCCTCTCGATTTCTCCAGAACTTCCTACAGGACAGAGTTTATTTATGGTCCCTCCTCCCTGGACACAAACACAGGACAAAGGCACAGTCAAGGAATCTCTAGGACACAGCTGGCAGACCAGCCGTGCTCCAGGGAAGTACCCACCCCAGAACGGGAGCATGATGCGACTCTAGAGGCCAGAGGCAGCCACTGATCTGTGCCAGTCCTCAACCTGGAGCGATCGCCGCCCAGGCAATGAGCACAACTCCCAGCCTGCTGCTCTCACCTTGCAAACCTGGACGCCTCCTCCTCCCCGTGGGGGCTCTCCAAAGGCAATCTGCCCCACCACTGAGAACAAGGCTTCAGCCTTTGCTTATGCGGAAGGCCAAGTCCAAGTGGGAGGGGGAAAGTCTGGTAAGCCGCCAGGGAGTGCTAGCCAGGAGGCGACCAAGACTAATATTGAAGCGCGGCGCTGGCAAGGGGGAAAGGCTTCTTCACGGACTTCAGAGAGCAGCGGTAATTTAGCTGGGCATGATGGCACACACCTTTAATCCCAGCACTTGGAGGCAGACAGGCTGGTTTCTCGGTTCAAGGCCAGCCTGCTCTACATCAGGAGTCAAGGGTAGCACTAATGACAGAGAAGGCATCACATGACTCTTACTTGCACTGGGACCAGGAGAGGAGTGAAAGCCTCGATCTTGTGATGCTCCTTCAGCTCCCCGCCAAGCTCTTCTATCTTACAGGTCAGAACTGCAGTCAGAGGTAACAGGTTGCTGTCAGTGAGACATTTCACTCCGCAGGAAAAAACAGCCCACTGCCAAACGTCAGTGGTCGTATAGGGTCGAGAAACACAGACACCTGTCTAGTTTGAACCTTTGGCCTTAGTCTATTTTCTGACACAATTCCTAGTCTGGTTTCCCACTGGACCTCGGGAAATCACATGGCACAGTCCCAGAGCATCCCTGGAACCTCATCCTCACGAGCTTCAGGGAACTCAAGGACGACCTGGAGCATTTGCGGGGTCATCGTTCCTATCTCATGTTTCCTGGCTCAGGTGGCTGATACGACTTGGGAAATTACAGCTTCTCCTAGTGTCCTTCCCCTTCACTGATAGGGCACCCATGAGGGCATCTACCAATTTCTCGACCGAAGGCCACCAGCTGAGCCTGGCTCTGTTACCTCTCATCTGTCAGCTCTTCCACAAGGCTGTAAGCCCATGAGACTGTCCAAGAGAAAACCGGTTACCTTCTCGAATATCTGGGAGCTGCTGAAACATAGTTTTGTAGCTGCCAGTGAGTGGCTCTGGGCACCCCATGACCTTCAGACTGACACTTCCAGAGCCTCCTCTCCCGGACCACGACACGCCCTGTGCCGAGCCAAAGCTGGTCACCACTTCTCCCCGGTTGGTTCTGGAGCTGTATTTCTGGGAGGGGGTGGCACTGAGGGGAAGCAGAACAGGTTAGAATTACTGTGCCTGCCTGAGAAAGGAACACAGTGAGGAGAGGCTTGGAGGTTTGAGGAAAAAGCACGCTGTCTTACAGAGCTAATCAACATGGCGGGGCTGGAGTACTCTGACCCTTCAGGAATCTTGGGAATGAGGCGCCGAGGAACAACAGAACACAAATGTTTACAGGTTTAAGGCCAGAAACATAAAAACCTTGTTAGCTGTCTCCATCAGAACTAAATGAAGTAAGACAAAATGCACTTGCACTGGACTGGCAGCACTCAAGTCTTTCCTTCCCTGTGAGTCACTCGCTGCCATTTGATCCTGAAAGAGTGCCTGGGACAGAGACTGCTGAGCAGATACCAAAGCCTACGATGCAGTGGGAACCAGGCCCGGTGGCAAGGTGGCAATCTGAGCACTCAGGGGACAGGCTCTCAAGGCCATCCCTAGTCAAGTCTGGGGATGTTCTAGACTACATAAGACCCTACCTCAAGACAAAAACAAAATCCTTACAGTTCAAAGCACAAACAACACTAAAATAAAAGCTCGACAACATTAACGAGCCTTTCTTTCCCTTGCCTCTGAGAGGTGGGGATGCAATGAACAGCTCACAGGAGCAAGCACCCCTCAGGCCTACCCCAAGGCTGCACTAATGAATTCTGTGTCCCTTCTGACTGTAAATCACACCTCCAAGGACACACTGGTGTTGCTGGTCCATTTGGAAACTTCAACTCCTCCTGCTGTGAACACTGTTCACAGGGAGGTCTAGAAATGTCATGCTCAGCACACTACACCTGTAGGGACTCACTGCACTCAGGGCGTGGTCGGAACTGCTCCCAACATGCCTTCCAACCAGACAAGCTTCAGAAAGTGAGCCCAATTATGGTTATCTCCCGGGTTGCCTCAACCCAAATAATTTACAGGCTACTTTCATAAATTACAGAATGAGTTTCTGATGTCAGCTTTAAAAAGTGACCAGGCAGGGAAGTCACCAGCTTCTCTGAGCTCAGCCCATGAAAGGACATGTGTCATAGCCCTCTACTGTCATCAGATGCTAACGGGACAGCTGTAAACATGGCCATAGAAACAGACTTAAAGAGCTTCGAGCTTAGAGAGCATAACCCCCACAATGACTCTGCAACAAGTATTTGAACTTTCATAGCTTTCAGAGACACCCTTTCAAGTCTAGAAAGTCCATTCTGAAAGCAGTCTTGAGATCTCTCCAAACCAGGTGGGCCGCAGTGAAGCTAAACTGTCCTTCACGACTCGGTGACCACCGACGGTCAATGCTGCAGAGCTTCTGTCCTGCCTCTCTGCTTTTTGAGATCTGTATTTTATGTGCATTGAGTATTCTGCCTCTGTGTGTGTGTGTGTGTGTGTGTGTGTGTGTGTGTGTGTGCGCGCGCGCAGCATTTGTGTGCCTAGTATTAGAAGAAGCCAGAAGAACTCACAGATCCCATGGAACTGACTTAGGAATGGGTTTGGTGTTTTATTTATTTATTTATTTGGTTTTTTTGGATTTGGTTTTTTTCGAGATAGGGTTTCTCTGTATAGCCCTGGCTGTCCTGGAACTCACTCTGTAGACCAGGCTGGCCCCAAACTCAGAAATCCCCCTGCCTCTGCCTCCCAAAGTGCTGGGATTATAGGCGTGCACCACCACGCCCGGCTAGGAATGGGTTTAGAGACAAAAAGTGGAGGCTGAGAACCAAGCTTGCATTCTCTACAAGAGAAGCAAGTACTCTTAAGCACCCTAGCCCCGTCACTGCCTCTCTGAACAGGCAGAACTGAGAAACCTACATTCTGGTTGGTTTAGAAGGGATCCAGATGTTAGCATTTCCCTAAACAGCTGAATTGCTGTGTGAGTCCCATGCTGATGTCACAGCCCTACAGACAATCTCCTCAGCCAAGCACTCATCTGTGGGTCTCTTTAACGGAAAAGACCCAGCTTTGTGGATTTCGTCAGACTTATGCATAGTGGCTGCAGCTAGGAGGAAGCATCAATTAAGCTGGTGATGGAAGATTCAGTGATGAGAAGAAAATGCCCAGAAACCAGCTGTCACCTGAGCACGGGATGAACAGGTTATGCAACGCTTTAAACAAAGACACATGCTTTTCCTTTGAAAAAAAAAAAAAAAAAACCACTTCAGATTACAAAAAGAAACCCAAGTAAAGGCAAGCAGGTAGAAGCAGGTGAGGGCCCATTTGTCTTGACCGGCCAGACCCGCCAGACGCCGGGTTTCTGAAAAGCCGGGCTGTTTTCAATAGGAGAAATCAGTTCCCTATCAGAAATGAGCCCTAGAGAAGTGGGTGGAAGGCAAGTTTCCTTACTGTACGAAATGGGAATTTTCCACAAGGCAGAGAACCTCAGGCTTTCCGGCCAGCTCGAAGCAGACGGCCCACTCCCATGGTGGTTAATCAGTTACCAGCAGTTCAACTTGTCAGCAGAGAAAGAGGTGTGGCTTTCTTGGCGCCTGGATGATTCTGATACGTACCTCGGGGAGAAACTTGATGGTGAGAGAAGCTGGTGTGGGCTGCGAGCAGCAACACTCCTTTTGGTTAGGGGGGTTTCTGGGGTGCTGCTGACTCGCTTGTGAGGACCCTGGAGACAAGATGAAAGGTGAAATCCCACTCACTCTGCTTCACGTTGCTAATTAAGTGTAGAGCGCTGCAGTTCCTTAGAAAGGACAAAGTAAGGGACACAGGGCAGGACGGGGAGCCTCAGGAACCACCCAGCCATGCTCACACCTTCAACGGTAACCCAACACCCACCCAACACCCACCGGGACAGTCTCTGCACTCTGAGGGCTGTCTTGACAAGAATGCAAACATTCCCCAAAGGAGGCGGCAGGTCAGCCACCCGACCTGCCAACGCGCACAAGCATCTTCATCCCCTCCCCCCCTTCTGCACTTAGACCAGAGTTTGGCAATGCATAGCTTTGACCTGTGTGCACACATTTTCCCGAGAAGGGATGGGACCACGTTACACGTCTTTTGGCCAAGTCTACCACACATTTTCCCAATTAAACCCTGGACTAACTCCAGGCAGATAAGGTGTTGAGCTCATACTTGGAGAGAGCATTCAGCAAACACCTCACTAATGGTCACATCTGGTTGAATTTGTTGTTGTTTTGTTTTACTTTTTCTTTCCTTCTCCTTATGTCATCAATAAGAAACCAGATAAGTCCAGAATTAAGGATGAGACCCAATCAAGGGACCTAACATTCCTGAAAGCCCAGGATAAAGGGAGACTAATAGGAAAGATATGCCTTGCCTGAGACAACCATGGCGTATCAAATACTCAAACTTTTCTGACTCAAGGGCTCCCCCTGTTGGTGCACTTATGGAAATGCCACCAATCTATCGACTGGTAGTCTGAGGGCTCCAAGGTGAGACCAGATTCCTAACCATCACTAAGACAGGCATGATGGCTCAGACTTGAAATCCTAGCTTTTGGGAGCTGCAGTGCAAAGGTTACCTGACTCTGGGCCAGCCTTGGCTACACGCTGAGACCCTGACTCAAAAAACAAATGAAGAAGTTGCGCTGGAAACTAAATATATGTGGTTTTTGTTTACTTAGGGCTTTATATTGTTCACGCGTGCTGCAAGTGCATGCACGTGAAGGCTGGGGGAGCTGCAAGAGGCGTCAGGACCCCTGGAGCTGGAGTTACCTGCAGCTGCGCACTGTTTGATGTGGGCGCTCAGAACTCAACTGGGGTCCCCTGTAAGAGCAGCAAGATCTCGTAACTGACGAGATAGCTCTCCAGCCCACCGGTGTTGTTTTTGTTTGAGACAGTCTTAGGTATTAAAGCCCATCCTGGCCTTGAACCTACTATGTAGTTGAGGCTGGCCCCCAACTCCTGATGTGCCTCCACCACACCTGGCTTACAAACTAGATTTTAAATTTTAAATTTTCTATGTTGGTTATTAGTTGAATGTGTGCATAATGTGAGTGGGCATGGGTGTCCCAGTGCAAGTGTGGAGTCAGGACAACGCTGTGGAGCTGACTCTCTCCATCCACCCTCCGTGGGTTCGGGGATGGAAGGCAGGTCTTCTAAAATACTGCTCTACATACTGATGCTCCTCTACAATCACTTTCTGTTGTTATACAGAGAGGCTTTCTGTATAATCCTGGCTGTCCTGGAAGTATGTAGACCAGGCTACCCTTGAATTTAGAGATGTTCTTACCCCTGCATCCCAAGTCCTGGGATTAAAGGCATGTGCCACCACACCTGGCTAAAATAACCATTCTTGAACATTCCTTAATTGTACCTTAATATCTTTCAACTAAATATATATACTAAAATGGTTATCCTAATTTAAACTTACAGTTTTTTATATACTGATTTTTAAATTCTATATGCATTTTCCTAGGCTGGCACAACCTTTATCCTTAATCCCCATGTTATCTGACTAAATTCATAATTTTTATACCTCTTTGTTTAGAATAGGTCATTTTTAATTTTTGCCATTATAAATAGTGGTGTGTTTACCATCATGCACCAGTGTGTGACCTGCCATCATTTCCTCGAACATTTTTCAGCCGCCTCTGGGGACAGGCTGTGGGGCCTTGTAGACATTAGACACGTGCCCTCAGGGCTACGGGCCTAGCTCTCAGGAAACCTTTCACCAGGAGGAATGATTAGGACAAAGGATAAACATGACTTTAGGGTTCCTCCAGCTATTTTTCAAAAAGATCCCTCTAGTACACTAATTCTGCAGTGATCACGGCCGAGGACCCAGGCAAAGAACAGGGAAGGAAGCAGCGCCCACACTCTGCGAGCGTCTATAACAGAGAGAAATGAACCAAAATTAAGATCCAAGAGGAAGAGGCTGCTACTTAAGACAGGCTGATTCCCCTGACAAGGCCATGGGGTGAGCGTAAGTCTGGTGTGCCTGAAACCCAAGGAAGATTACAAGTGTGGAAGAGTGGAGAGACACAGCCTCTCCTCACACATGCTAGTTCACAACGTGAGCCTTCTGTTTGATAAGACCAGGAATTCAGATATCCACCTGCTGCTGCTCCCAAGCGCTGGGAGTAAAGGCTGTGCCTCCTTGCACAGCTCTGTGATATGCTTTTAAGAATGTTATTTATGGGATGGAGAGATGGCTGCTCTTCCAGAGACCCTGAGTTCAATTCCCAGCAACCACACAGTAGCTCACAACCATCTGTTGTAATGGGATCTGATGCTGTCTTTTGGGATGTCTAAAGACAGCTACAATGTACTCACATATATATAAAATAAATCTTTTAAAAAAAAGATTATTTGTAGGATGCAATTCCCAGACACTGCATGTTTACCTTAGAGGGTGTGGTGTAAGAGCTCAGAAGGTTCTCTTCTTCCTCCTCTGCTTCAATTCTGAAAACACTGGTCAAGGAGAGCAAGCACACGAGAAACTGAATGTTAGGTGTTTTTAAAAGTTTGTTTTTAAAGTATATATGCAACCTGAGAATTACCTAACACACGTATGTGCTTAGTCCAAAGGCCTTCAGCAGAAAAGGATACAGCTCTTGTATGGAGACAATGTCTCTGGCTCCCGCGTGCCCGCTGTCTTTGGAGGCACTGTGCCAGGCTTTGGAGAGTTTTTTGTTCAGAACCTGAGGAATGGAACAGAAGAAGATGGTGAATATGCTATTTCACAGTCTGGCCGGGGGTGGGGCCGGGTGGGGCCGGGGGTGGGGGGGCGTTTCCCATTTGAAATAATCAGTTTTCAGGATGTAAGCAAAGAAAGGCTACTTGGTAGAGCCGTCCGTTGCCAGGCATGCAAGAAGCCCTGGTTCAATCCTTGCATTGCCCGACTCCCACCTTCAATCCCAGCACTGCAAAGCAGAAGCAGGTGGATCTCTGAGTTCAAAGCCAGCCTGATCTACATAGTGAGACCCTGTCTCTAAAACCAACAAAACCACGACAGTCTGGTGAAGCATGCCTGTCCTCCTAGCATTTGTGAGGAGACAGAAGGGTCATCTTTTTTCTCTCTCTCTCTCTCAAACACACACACACACACACACACACACACACACACACACAGCTTCTCCCATAGGAGCTGGAGAGATGACTCAGTGGTTAAGACGACACAGTGCTCTTCCAGAAGATCTGAGTTCGATTCCCAGCACCCACATCAGGTAGCTTGTACCACCTCTAACCCCAGCTCCAAGCGATCTGACACCTCTGGCCTCTGCACTCATAGGTACACCCACATAATCAGAATAATAATAAAAATAAATATGAAAAATCTTATAACCATCTACCAACAACACACAATACTAATTTCCAACTGACCACATACCAGGCAGTTTTAAGTGCTTTATGTACATCCTCATTTAAATTTTTTCCTTTTTTTTAAAAATTTTTATTTTCTATATTCTTTGTTTACATTCCAAATGATTTCCCCTTTCCCGGTTCCCCCCTCCCCTCATTTAACATTTTTTAAAAAGACTTATTTACTTATTTTATGTATGGGAGTAGACTCACTGTAGCTCTCTTCAGACACACCAGAAGAGGGCATCGGATCCCATTACAGATGGCTATGAGCCACCATGTGGTTGCTGGGATTTGAACTCAGGACCTCTGGAAAAGCAATCAGTGCTCTCAACTACTGAGCCATTGCTCCAGCCCCTCATTTAATTTTTATGGTAAGCATTAAAAACAAAGGTTATTGGAATTTAACAGAAGAAAAAAAGCAAGGCTCAGAAATACTAAGTAGGGGTACAGTGATATGGCTCAGTGGGGAAAGACACTTTCTACTAAGCCTATCAGCCTGAGTTTGAACCCCACTTGGTGGAAAGAGAGAACCAGTTTTTTTAAGACAAGGTCTCACTATGTAGCCTTGGTTGTCCTGGAACTTGCTCTATAGACCAGGTTGTCCTCAAACTCACAGAGATCCACCTACCTCTGCCTCCCAAGTGCTGGGATCAAAGGTATGCACCATCACCACTGAGCAACAACCAATTTTTTATGGTCATCCTCTCACTTCTGTAGTACAGGTGTACATACACATACACACCCACACATACACTAACTAAATAAATGTAATAACTGAAAGACATTATGATAGAAAGAAGCGAAGGAAAGGAAGGAAGGAAGGAAGGAGCAGGCCACGCTCACACCAGGACCCCAAAGCTTACATCTCATCATCCACTGACACCTCCATGCAGCAGGGTGATGCCAGAAAACTCACATTTGCTCTTACCTCGTGTTCAAAAGAGTTCAGGATCTCTACAGTGAGGCATGACTTCCCCGCGCTGGTGCAGAAGGCGATAAGCTCGCTGACCATTCCCTCCTCAGTCTGTCGGTAGCGAACACACAGCTCTGCCACTGCAGGGAGAGCGACAAACACACAGCTCTGCCACTGCAGGGAGAGCGACAAACACACAGCTCTGCTACTGCAGGGAGAGCGACAAACACACAGCTCTGCTACTGCAGGGAGAGCGAGGAACACACAGCTCTGCTACTGCAGGGAGAGCGATCGGACGAGTAAGACAGCCTAGCTCGTCCTGACAACTTTCGCCTTGAGTCCCTGCTGTCTAGCATCCACAGGCCCTGGGAACACAGCTGTCAACAAAACCAAGACAGGCTCTTGTTCACAGACGCTCACGAGGGGTAGAGGGATCAAGGAAGCACATGGTACCTTAGCCACTCATGGGTGCACAGGAAAATGAAGTGGGGTGGAAAGGGATCACAGAGCTAGGGAGACACTGGTGATTTAAAACAGCCAAGGCTACATAGTAAGACTTTGTCTTAAAAAAAGAAAGCGGCCAGGAGAGGCCCCAGGAGGTCAAGTGCCTGCCACAGGAGCGAGCCTGAAGACAGGAGTGCAGGGCCACGGTGGCATGCCTGGGAGGCGCGCTGAGCGGAATGAAGGCAGGGACAGGGAACACCTGGAGCAAACCAGCTGAAACAGTGATTGGGTGCTGCAAGAGACCCCGCTAACGGAGTTATTGGGAAGCCCGAGTGAGTCACCACAGTGACGTATCTAGCAGGAAGCGATTCTGGCTCTGAGTCCTGGCCATTCATATGAAGATGAAAACAATCAATTGTCAAAGGCTGAGAAATGGCGGTGAGCAAACCCTAAGGAAGCCCAGGAGTGGAGGCAGGGGATCTAAGGCAAGACTGTGCTCCTGACAGACACAGACAGCAGTCAGTCACTCTGCTTCCAGAGGATTTGACTCGGTTTCTGGCTTTTGAGGGCTCTGCCTGCATGTGGTGCACTTGTATATCCCAGACAAACACTCATTCACATAATTAAGTACATCTATTGTTAAAAGAACAGGTCTTGCCGGGCAGTGGTGGCACACGCCTTTAATCCCAGCACTTGGCAGGCAGAGGCAGGTGGATTTCTGAGTTCGGGGCCAGCCTGGTCTACAGGGTGAGTTCCAGGACAGCCAGGGCTACACAGAGAAACCCTGTCTCAAAAGAAAACTTAAGATATCACTTATGGACAACCCTCCTAAAGAGGTCTGTTGCAATCAGGAAGGGAAGAACTCAGATGTGGGGTCAACAAAGCACCTTAGGAAAAAGATACACCCCTCCCAGTGGTGGTGGCACCTGCCTTCCGCTGCACTGTGAGACCTCATCTTAACAGAAACAACAAAAAGCAGAAAACGCACCTTTGAGCTTCCTAGGGACAATTTTTTTTCCTAAAAACACCTAAACTTTCTTATATGCATGAGTATTTTACTTGCATTGAAGTGTATGTACAGTATCCATGCGGTGCCTGAAGTGGTCAGAAGGGGGCACAGGACCCTCTGGAATGGGAGCTGCCGATCCCTTGGGCACACGGAAGTCAATAATGTCAGTCCTTTGAAAGAGCATTGAGTGCTCTTAACCACTGAGCCGTCTCTCCAACCCCAAGGCACTGAATCTTCAAAAGATTTCAACTTCTTTTTGAAAAAATAATTAGTTTATTATTATTTCATGTGCATTAGTGCTCTGCCTGCATGTACGTCTGTGTGAAGGTGTCAGATTGGAGTTATAGAGTGGCGAGCAAAGCAGACAGGACCTCATTATTTAACCTTAGCTGGCCTTGAATTTGCTATGCTCCTCCTGGCCTCGGTTTCCCAAATGCTGGGATAACGGGCAAGCCACTTACACTATAGTTATATTTCCTACAATGTGAATTTCAAGGTGTACACACAATGCTTTTCTGAAACTGACGCACACATATTCCAGGAGAGATGTGTGACTTAAATCTTTACCACTGGGCTCTATGGACCAATATGATGAGGCACTGGACTCCAGGGCAAGAGACAGGGGTTGGCACACAACCAGGCAATTAAGTCTCCTAGCCCATGTTCCTCCATCTATAAAGAGAGGAAGCCAGTGATCTCTATCTGAAGTTTCTTCCAACGCTAAAATAAAGGACTAGGGATCCACCTAGAGGAATTTCTATCTGCACAGACCACTAAAATCTCTGATGAGTCGGGTATGGTGGTGAAGCAGAGGCAGGAGATCTCTCTGAGTTCAAGGCCAGTAGAGTAGTCTACATAATGAGTTCTGGGGTTACCAGAGACTCTGTCTTTAAAAAACAATTCTGGTGCGAAAAGTCATTGAGCAACAGATGACTAGGTGTGTGCTGGCTGCAAACGGTCCCGATGTCTCCGCTTGGCAATGTCACCTGTTGTTTAGTCAGGACCCAATAAGTACCCCACGAGCGTATGGAACGTGGAAGCGATCCCCTCGGTTCGGGACTCACGTTTCTCCATCAGGGAGTCCTCGCAGTCCAAGCCAAAGATCTGTAGCTCCTCCGCCAGCTGCTGGGTGGACACGGCCATGGTGACCCGGGAGAGGCCGGCGTCTGCCGACCACAGCTCAAGTCTGCCCTGCAGAAGCTTATCCTTTCGCTTAGTGGGAAGGTGACAGGGACGCGTCACGAGACCACCTGTCCTAAGCCCTCAAACGACCCCCAGCCACCAGGTCACAGAGAAATACTTCAAAAACCCTCGAGAGGTCTCGCTCCAGAGAGAAAACTTGCTTCCGAAAGCTACAACTTGCTTCTCAGTGAAGAGCACGACCAGGAAAAACCCGCCAAATAGTTCGCCTAGCGCGCGCTTGCGCAGTCCGGTTTAGCCCCGCCCTCTCCGCGCACGCGCCGGTCCGCCCAGTGCGGCTGCGCAGAACGTGCCCGGTGCGCGTCACTGCGCGCGGAAATTGAGAGTCCTGGCCTCACGTAATGGCTGTTTTAGGAGTCCCCTGTTCAGCTAAGCTCCGCGATGCTTGTGTGTGCCTTTCTTTTCCTGGCCAGGAGGCGCTGTTAGTACCTTGCAGTGACTGACACTGAGGTCCCGCACGGCCCCGGGAAGGGCACGTTAGGTTAGCTCCTTCCTACTCCGCCTCAGCATCTCCATCCTGCTGTGCTAACTGTGCTGTGGTCCTGACCTAAGGCTTTCGTAGGTCATTATAGCTGTTATGATTGCCAGTCACGGGGACAGCCCTGTTTTCTTGGGCTTGTGACATTTTGGTGGATACAGGGTGGAAAGCTGACTAATAAGGATTTCCAGGCCGGAGTTCCAAAGTGGGCAATCGGAGGGCGGGTCACTGAAGGGGGGGTGCTTAGAGAGCAAAATGAGGAGTGCGTGCTCTTCTTGATATACCAATTTTTCGAACCAAAATCTCCATTGATTTGGCTTCATCAAGTGACTCGTGACACCATAAGAAAGGAATGGAGAACTGACAGGGTCTTTAAGAAAACAGGTTTGAGCCAGGTATGGTGGCACATGCCTGTAATCCCAGCACTTGGGAGGCAGAGGCAGGCAGATTTCTGAGTTCGAGGCCAGCCTGGTCTACAGAGTGAGTTCCAGGACAGCCAGGACTACACAGAGAAACCCTGTCTTGAAAAAACAAACAAACAAACAAAAAAAAAAAAACAAAAAAAGAGAGAGAAAGAAAAAAGAAAAAAAAGAAAACCCGGCTTGAAGCTGGGCGTGGTAGCACACACCTGTAATCTCAGCAGTTGGAGGCTGAGGCAGATCTCTGCAAGTTCCAGCCAAGGCTATATAGAGAGACCCTGTCTCAATAAACAAACAAGCAAGCGGGAAACACCAAACAGGACTGCAGGGATGGATTAGCAGTTACGCTTACTGATCTCACAAAGGACGTGGGTTTGGTTCCAGGACTCGTGTGGTGGTTCACAGCTGCCCCTAACTCCAGTTTCAGGGGACCTGACACCTCCTGGCCTCCACAGGCTCCTGCACACACGTGCTGCACATACATACGCTCAGGTACTCACAAACACCCATTTAAAAACATGCCCTTAGCCCCAGCACTAGGGAAGCAGAAGAAAGCGGGTTTCTGAGTTTACGGCTAGACTGGTCTACAGAATGAAATTCAGAACAGCAGTGCCACACTGAGAAACCCTATCTCAAAACAAAGGCAAATAAAATGTGTGTGTGTGTGTGTGTGTGTGTGTGTAAAGTCTCATTGAGGGTTGGCTCAGCAGTTAAGAGCACTGACTGCTCTTCCAGAAGTCCTGAGTTCAATTCCCAGCAACCGCATTGTGGCTCATAAACATATGTAATGGGATCTGATGCCCTCTTCTGGTGTGTGTTTGAAGACAGCTACAGTGTACTCATATAAATAAATAAATCTTTAAAAAATAAATAAAGTCTCATTGAACTGGGCATCGAGGCTCACAGCTGCAATCCCAATATTTGAGAGGCTGAAGTGGGCTATTAACGTGAGACTGCGGCCAACCTGGCCACATTATGAGTCTGTCCAAGAGAAAAACAAAACAAACAAACAAAAACGTTAATACTGTTTTTTCACACTAATAGCAGGAAGTACTGGGCTGGGCTGCAGGGATTTAGCCACTAGGTGGCAGCAATGTCACACAACATTATGGCTTAGTCTCTCAGTGCTGCTGAGGCACACACTATCTGGGGCTTATGGCCTTTTTGCTAAGGAGAGGTAAGATCTAAATACAGTCACAAGCCTTGAACCAATTGACACCGGTTTCTAGAGATTAGAACTGTAGCACACAGCCGGGCGGTGGTGGCGCACGCCTGTAACCCAGCACTTGCGAGGCAGAGGCAGGTGGATTTCTGAGTTCAAGGCCAGCCTGGTCTACAGAGTGAGTTCCAGGACAGCCAGGGCTATACAGAGAAACCCTGTCTCTAAAAAACCAAATCCGGGAAAACAAAACAAAACAAAACAAAAAAGGAGTGTAGCACACTTGACAGTGCTTGCCTGGCTTGTATATAGCTTGGGTTTGACCCCCAGATTCTGACGTATGGGGCTGTTGGCACATTTGTAATCCCAGTACTTGGGAATGAAGGCAGAAGGATCAGATGTTATCCTTAGCTATATCACAGGTTCAAGGCCAGCCTGCTACAGGAGACCCTGCCTCAAATGAATGGATGGCTGAGTGGATAAAGAAAGCAAAGTCTTGTTTCTTTTGACTGTTTATTATTTTGTGCCTGTGAGTGTTTTGCCTTTGTGTATGTCTGTGTACTACATTCATGCCTGATGCTGAGGAGTCCAGGAGAGGGCATCAGATCTCCTGGAACTGGATTGACAGACAGTTGTTAGCCACCAGTCCCTTCGCAAGAGCAGTAAGTCTCTTAAATGTCAAACCATCTCTGTAGCCCCCAAGGTAGGGTTGTTGTTGTTGTTGTTGTGTTTTGGTTTTTTTTTTTTTTTTTGAGACAGGGTTTCTCTATGTAGCCCTAGCTATCCTAGAACTCTCTCTGTAGACCAGGCTGGCCTCAAACTCAAGAGATCTGTCTGCCTCTGCCTCATGAGTGCTGGAGTTAAAATTGTGAGCCACTGCACACATCCAGCTAAAGTAGTGTTTCTTTCTTTCTTTCTTTTTTATTTATGGATGGTTGTGAACCACCATGTAGTTGCTAGGATTTGAACTCAGGACCTCCAGAAGAGCAGTAGGTATTCTTAACCACTGAGCCATCTCTCCAGCCCTCCAAAGTAGTATTTCTTAAGGCAACCCTCAAAGGCCAGGCAGAAACGAAAATAAAACAATAAAATAAAGGAATGGAGGGAGGAAGGGAGGGAGGGAGGAGGGAAGGAGGGAGGGAGAGAGGGAGGGAGAAAAGCCACAGTTTATGGAGATATGTCAGAGGCACCTTGGCCTGTGGCAGAGGTAGGGAGGGCTGGTAGCTCTGGGGGGCGTGTACAGCAGCTGAGATCAGCAAGCAAGCACTCGGTTGGGTGGGGGTCTCTCCAGTCATCTTTGTTCCCTGGGGCACACTCCACTGCAGGGCCACATCCCCAGCCTCTGCGTCCTCAGTCCCCGCTGAAGCCCCTGCAACCCCGTCAGCTCCAGCCCTCCAGCGTGCTCCTCTCCAATTCCTCCTCTCAACCCAGGTGTGTCACATGGCTGCTGAGCGGCTCCTCCCTGTGCCCTACTGGAATGTTCCCCACTCCTGGAGCAAACTCTTCTGTCTCATCTCTGCAGCATTTTTCCAGTGTCGCCCGGTATGGCCTCCAGGACCTCCTCTTCACCCTCATCCCGCTGGGGCTGCACACAGCTCACCACGTTTGGACTGGTACTTTTCCATCAGAACACTCCCTGCTCTGACCCGGCGCCTGGCTCCTGGCAGGCTCTCAGTAGATGCATATCTGTGGAGGAAGCTCGGGGTCAGGGGAACCGGCTCAGGACCCCTAGCCAGTGGGGAGCCTCCCAGACTGGCACAGGTTCGCACCCCCTGTACTCACATTGGGTTTGAGTCCTTTGTGACCCTGAACAGGTCTTCGGACCCTTGAACTTAATGAAACTGGGGGGTGGGGCTGCTGGCAGACCGCAGAGTACACACAAAAACCAAATGAACCGAGGAGGCAAAGATAAAGCCACAAGATCCCTCTGCATACGTAGCAGACCATTGCCTTATTTGGCATTAATAGGAGGGAGGCCCTTGGTCCTGTAGAGGCTCGATGGCCCTGTGTAGGGGGATGCTAGGGCAGTGAGGAGGGGGAATGGCTGGATGGCTGGGGGAGCACCTTTATAGAGGTAAATGGGAGGAGGTATGGGATGGGGGGTTGCAATGGAGAAACTGGGAAGGAGGACATTTAAATGTAAATAAACAAAATAACCAATAAAAAAGATCCCTTATACTTCCCTCTCCACCAAAACCAGATAAAATAAAACCCAAGTTCTACAGGGAGTGTACTAGGAGAACAACAACAAGAGGACGTGAGGCGCCTCCACAGTGTCTGCACTGAGCCAGGCGTGGTGCTGTGCATCTGTGAGGCACATAACTTAAAGACCATTTTATGGGGGTCCATTCCCAGCAACCACACGGTGGCTCACAACCATCTGTAATGAGATCGGATGCCCCCTTCTGGTGTGTCTGAAAACAGCTACAGTGTACTTACATATAATAAATAAATCTTTTTTAAAAAAAGACCATTTTATGGGACTTGCAATCACATGATACCTGAGCTTGCCAGCAGGTAGTGCTGATAAGATCTAGGCCTCAGAAGTCAGATCCTGGCAGGTTCAGATAGGCGAGTAGCCCAGGATAGGCCTCAATAAACTGATGATCTAACTCCAAGGTAGTGTTGATATGCTAGTGAGTCAGCCCCAATCTGTGAGCCCTGACAGCACAAAGCTACCCGCCCCATGAAATGATACAACAATTTGAATGCTGGGAATGGTCTCTATGATTCCGCGGCCATGCTGACAAAACATGGCCTCTCTAGCTTCTGTGTTGGTACCTTTGACAAGAGAACTGGAGTCTCTGTGTGCGGCCTGGGTCTCAGTGCCTTTGAGTTTGCAGCACTGTCTTTGGACCCACTGTCAGCACTAGCATCTGCTCTCAAGGACCTCCTAGACCTTCGCCAGCGCCATCCTTCCAGACTGCCATAGCCAAAGGACTTCATGGTAGATGTGGGTAAAGCTTGCAAACTTTTGAGGCGTCCTAACAATTCCCCACGGGTTCCCTATGGCAGCATTTCTGCCAAAACAACTGTTCCCCACTTGGTGCGATGTCTAACTTTTATATTAGTGTATTATAAGGAATGTTTGTGAGATTCAACCAAGCATATTTGAAAGACTAATTTTGTGTGAATGTCCTAACTGCTGGGTGATTTACAATCTCTGGCTGTGTCCTCTACACACACTTTTAATCCTAGTACCTGCGAGGCAGAGGCAGGCAGACCTCTGTGAGTTCAAGTTCAGCATCTTCTACATAGCAAGGTCCTGGTCATCCAGGGCCTATACAGTAAGATTCTGTCTTTAAAAAAAATGACATATTTAAATGATGATTTTCTGAATATGTTGGATGTGTTGAAGAAATTAGGCATAGGTCTTTCTGGTGCATCAACTACGTGAATTTCCCTCCTCTTTCAGTAAGGTTTTTGCTGTTGTTGTTTTTGTTTTTTCAAGACAGGGTTTCTCTGTGTAGCCCTGGCTGTCCTGGAACTTACTCTGTAGACCAGGCTGGACTCGAACTCAGAAATCTGCCTGCCTCTGCCTCCCAAGTGCTGGGTTTAAAGGTGTGTGCCACCACTGCCCGGCTAAGTTCTTTTTTTTTATTTTTATGTTTTATACAGGGACTCACCATATAGCCCATCCTGGCCTCAACCCTGTAACTCTCCTACCTCAGGCCTCCCAAGTGTTGGGATTACAGCTGTGCTCAAACAGCTGGGCCTGCGAGCATGCACTGTGATGCCTGGCTTCCACATTGTTTCTTTTTTTTAGTTTTGAGACAGGGTCTCTAGCCCAGGCTGGCCTTGACCTCTCTGTGGAGTGGTGAGCTCCTGATCCTCCTTCCTCTGCTTCCTGAGTTCTGGGATTATGCATGTGTGCCACTGGAGCAGCTTTCAAAGAATAATGACTTAAAAATATGTCCCAAGATTCTTTAATCCCCCCTTCAAAATGTAGGGTGATTTAAAAATTTTTAATTATGTGTGTGTGTGTGTGTGTGTGTGTGTGTGTGTGTGCAGTGTTTAAAGAAGTCAGAAGAGGGCACCAGGGCCCCTGGAGCTGGAGAGGCAGTCAGGAAGCAGATCCAGGCAATGTGGTGAAGCAGGCTCAGAAAAGTCCTGAACCAGAAATGTGCCACAAAGGTCTGATGGCTTCCTGACACATAGAACCTGGAAGGGAATCACTACCTGCACTCATCCGACCTAACCTGCTACCCCGAAGGGATTTGTCCTGTGCAATCAGGGGTCAGAGTTCTTGAGATTCCTCTGGGCCAGAAACTCTCTGGAACTTGTGTCCTCCATGTCTGGACAACTGACATACTTTCAGAGATACAGAGTCTTTAGGAATACAAGAAAAACTTAAAATACAGCCAGGCAAGTTGCCACACACCTTTAATCCCAGTATTTCGGAGGAAGAGGCAGGCAGATCTCTGTGAGTCCAAGGCCAGCCTACTCTATGTAGCAAATTCCAGCTCAAGGATATAGGAATGTCCAAAGTCTAGACTGTATGCCGACCTGAGGTCAGAGGGAAGCTGTGGCTGCAGGGACATGCCCCTTTTATGACTTTTAGGAAACTGGGCCAGATGCCACTTCTGCAGAGTGTTACTGCTTTGAATATAAACATCAGACAAAGGTCCCTGCCATTCCTGAGTTTGGTCTCACTGTTGGCTCGTCGACTCTTACACCAATTACAAGGCCCACTGTAGGAAGAAGACCTGCACGTCCCCTGTGGAGACACACTGCCTATCCCTCCACCACACCCCAAGAAAAATGAGCCATTCTCCCCTAACGTCTGAAGTGAAGGAGTGAAGCAGAATGGGTTCTGGAATTCAGGGGTGGGGATGGTGTTCAAGAAAATTAGCCAGGGAAACCAGGGAGCGCCGATGTCACTGTGACCTTGCAAAGACCCAGCATCTCTGGTGGCCCTGGACGGTGATGCTTTTATTGCAGTGGACAGCATGGTCTCCTTGGGTCTCTGGAGGTCACTTCTGCTTCCTGAACACTAGGCTTGGGCTTGGGTGTGGCTCCCCAGCAGAGTCCATGATGTCCTCTGGCATTGCATGGAGTTCTGCACCAGGGGCTTGGATGCTCCCTCCTAGCAGAGGCTGAGGTCCATGCCGGGGCCTGGGCAACTTAAATGGTTTCTTTGAGGGGAGAAGCTCCCAGCTGCTGAAGAGAAATTTCTTCATTCTTCTGTGCCCTGTCTCTTTTGGAGTGGCCTTCTTTGACTCTGCTCAAAGGTAAATAGAAACTTCTGTTATCTTCTTGAAACTTACATTATCTTCCTGTTTTCGCCATTTCCTGACCCTCCCACTTACCTGCCTAGTCTTAACAGGTTTCCTTTTTAGAAAAATCTCAATGTTCATTTTCTAGTTTTTGTTTCGTTTCTAACAGGGTCTCATTAGGTATCTGTGCTTGGCTTGGAACTCACCATGTAACCCAGGCTGGCCTTGAACTCACCATGTAGGCCAGGCTGGCCTTGAACTGACCAAGGTCTGCCTGCCTCTTCTGAGGCAGATCCTGAGATTAATAGCATGTGCTGTTTATGTGGTGCTGAGGTTTCCTGTATTCTCAGCAAGTATTCTACCACTGTATTGCCTCCTGAGGCCTCCAACCTCCCTATGTCTTCTGGTCTACCTTTATTTTTATGCTTTTTCTTCATGTTGGACCTGTTCTGATTGAGAGGTAAGCCACTGTAGAGGAAGGCAGAAGTCTTTCTTTTATTGCTGTTTTTCCCCTCTTTTTCTTCTTAAGATTTATTTATTTATTTAAGGTATGTGAGTACATTGTTGCTATTCAGACACTCCAGAAGAGGGCATCAGATCCCATTACAGATGGTTGTGACCCACCATGTGACTTCTGGAAGAGCAGTCAGTGCTCTTAACTGCTGAGCCATCTCTCCAGCCCCCAGCATAGCCATTGACGATTCCTCTGACTTCCGGGCATTTCTGGTTTCCTGTAACCACTGGTCCTGCACTCCATAGTGCCAGAGGATACTCACCGTCTCTCCATTGCAGCAATAGTTTCCACCAGTGGCACATTGCGGGTCTCAGTCAGGAAGCAGGTGACAGCCATTCCAGCCAAGACTGAAGTGGCACCAAAGGATACAGGTGGCAGAACTGGACTGATCTCACCAAGTGCAGTGATCAGGGGTGCCACCAAGCCTCCAAGGCGGGCGTTGACAGAGGCAAAGCCCATCCCCATCTGCCTGTGAGAGATGAAGACCACCTATCAGCAGCTGGGCCTGGGCCCCCTAAGAGTCAGGCCTGCAGGGGTCAGAGGGGAGCGTGGACCCCTGCGTAGGCACCACTCCTCATGCTCACCTGATCTCTGTGGGATAGAGTTCTCCTGTGAACAGATAAACACAGATGAAGGAGCTGGCCAGGCAGCCTTTGCCCAGCGCTGCCTGTACTGTCCGCAAGGTCTGCAGACCTAAAGAGGCAAAAGAGGGAGGTGGGGCTGTGAGCAACAGAGGCTGGAACAGGAGCATGATGGAAGGCTGCAGGACTTAGGATTGGGAAGGGGACCAGAGGGAAAAGCTCAGGCAGAGGACAAGATACGAGAGAAAGGCGCGAGCTAGTGCACACGCCTTTAATTCCAGTCCTCTGGAGGGGGAGGCAGTAGATCTGTTTGAGGCCAGCCTGGTCTACAAGGAGAGTCTCAGGACAGCCAGGGCTACACAGTAAGTCCCCATCTGACTACTTCCTCACTTATTTGCATCTGTGGCCACAGCCTGCCTCAGAGACAGGACAGGGGTGGGGATCTGTCTTAGATTCAAATCCTAGCTCTGACCCTGGTAGGTGACTTAGCCACAGTGACCTCCTAGTTCTGAGCCCCTGGGTCCTTTAAGTAAGGGAAAGAGTAGCACGGCTTCGCATGCCTGTTCATAGGTGTCACAGGTGGACACATGCCACCAGCACAGGGTTTGGTGCTCAGTCAGCACTTCCTGCTGGTGTGTCATTCGCATGTGTGTCCTGCTGCTGCTCATAGACTGCAAACCCTGACTCAAGCGTCCCACACAAGGCCGTCAAAGAAATTATGGTAGGCACGTGCTTTGAGTTGGTGTTAGCTGGAGTGAACCAGCTGAGGAGATTCCCCAAATCACCCACATCTAAGCAGCTCCACACAATTACACCAACTCCTCTTTGACATGGTAACTTAAGTTTCCTCTTTATTCCTTTTGAGACAGGGTCTCACTGTAGCCCCGGCTGGCCAAGAACTGATGATTCTCCTGCCTCTGCCTCCCAAGGGCTAGAATCATGGGTGTGTTGCTGGTCACCTCCAGAGGCCACTCAACCCTCCCACTGCTTCTGAGACCCGTGTCGATATAGCTACCACAGGGCAGCAGTGACAACTCACCCTCTGGAACAAACATGTTAGCAATGACCATGAGCCCAGCCAGCAAGAGGAAGGATGACACTGTGGCCCGTCGTCCCACATAAATCATCGTGGTGGTGGCGACCAGCATGGCTGGGATGTCAATGATCCCAAACAGAGCCTGCACCAGGTAGATGCTGAGCCCAAATTTCTGCAGGTCCATGGCCAGGCCATAGTAGGCCACAGAGTTAGAGAACCTGGAAAGGAGGCAGAACGGCCCTGTTTCACCCACAACGCACTGTCTGGGGCTCGAGGCAAGGGAGACAGGATGTGTGACCTGGGGATCCTCCCCTCAGGGAGTTCAAATCCCTTTGACAGCATCTTCTGCCCCCCCACACATCCGATGATGGAGCTCTTTCTCACTCCATCCTATTCCCACCACCCGCTACCCAGAGCTCAGGCTCTGAGCTCCGTGTTATCTTTGGCTTTCACTGTCAGTGCAACTTCAGTGCTGGAATTAAAACAGTGCTAAACAGAAGACAGACAGGGGTTAAAGAATACAGGAACCATAGTTCATGCCTGTTTGTGCTTGTGGTCCCAGCACTTGGAAGACTGGGGCAGTAGGATCACCACCCTGGGCTACATAGTGAGATCCTGTCTCAAAACCTTACCTTTATTTATTTATTTGCATGCTAATTTCATGTTGACTGTGTGGTGTATGTGTGTCTATATTCCTGTGTGCACATGCATGTGTGTACTTACTTGTGTGTACTTATGTGTGTGTATCTGCATGTGTGTGTACTTAGGTGTGTGCACATGCATGTGGAAGGCAGACCTTGACAACAGCAGTCCCTCTCAACGGTCATCCATCTTGTTTTCATTTTTAGATGAATTTTTATTGTCTGTGCACATGCACCACATGTGGAGGTCAGAGGATAGCTTTTGGCGAGTCAGTTTCTCTCCTACTTTGGGTCCCAGGGATGAACCTTGGCAGGTTGTGGGGGTAGTGCAGTGAGAGCTTTTACCTGCTGAACCAGCTTTCAGTACTGCCTTATTTTCTGAGACGAGGTGTTTGAACATGATCTCTTCTCCCCATTCTCTGACAGTGTCTTACATCATAGTTCAAGCTGACCTGAAACTCACTGTAGCCCAGGCTGTCTTAAATGTCACAGCAATCCTCCTGCTTCAGCCTCCCAGATTCCGGGATTAAGAGCCAAGCACCTAGTTGTGTTCTCTTTCTGGATTAGACATGAAACCGTCAAGCTGAGACGCGTACTTTTCTGTAGGTTCTTTCAACTCTAGGGCACTTGTAATGCCAACACTGGAGAGCCCAGGGCAGCACCACCCAAAGCCAACCTGTGCTACAGACTGATCCAAATAAGCTGGGTGGTGTTGCACGCCCTTAATCCCAGCACACAGGAGGCAGATACAGGTAGACCTCTGAGTCTGAGGCCAGCTTGGTCTACAAAGTGAGTTCCAGGACAGCCAGGGCTACACAGAGAAACCCTGTCTCAACTCCATCCCGCCTCCAAAAAACAAACAAAACCCAATCAACTGAAACAACAACAAAGAAGATACAAATGGGGAATGGACAGCTGTAAGTCTCCTGGGTTTACTCAAACCCTCTTCTAGCATCTGAACACCAATCTTAGGTGTTATTTTGAAAGGGTTCTGCACATGTGATGAAGGACTTCTATCAGTTGACTTGATAAGTGGGGGAAGGGTGAGGGGAGCTGCTGTGGTCACATCGGGAGTTTAAGCCTGGGCCTAAGGTCAGGGACAAGGACTTTGAGGTTCAGCGCCTAAGGGACTTCATTGTTTTTTCAGGTTTATGAGACAGTGTCTCATATAGCCCAGGCTGGACTTGAACTTGCTATTTTTCAGAGGCTAACCTTGAACCCCTGATTCTTCTGTCTCTGCTTCCCCACATGCTGAGGCTGCAGATGTGTGCCACTTCTCCCAGACAGACAGAGAACAATCTGATGTGAGAGATTACACTGAAATGGAGACCACTACCTGGCCAGGAATGTAGGTGGTCTCTCGGAACTGAGAGAGGTCTATGGAGACATCTACCCTATAGCTGCAGAGAGTTGGACTCTTGCCAAATGAATTCTTCCCCAAAGGCTCTACCAAGGAGCTGCTACACAGATTCCTCCTGCTCAGCCTCTTAAGTACTGTGCAGGGAGCCAGGCTGCCTCCAGGTGGGCCGCAGCCTGCAGAGTAGTGATGCTTGGTAGGTGATGCTGTAAGGGAAACCTGATCATAGCATGCATGGCCTTTGAGAAAGTTGAAGAACAGCTAGACAAAAGCCACTTGGTGTACATACCTAGCCCTGAGGGCATGCTGTTGGCACAGTTACCAAGGAAGAGTGAAAAGTGGCTTTGTTTCTGAAATGGTCTTTCCAGAGAGTCTGGACCATGACCAACCTGGAGTGCCATCCAGGCACTGTTTTGGAAAATGTTTTGGAAAAAAATCTGGTGTATGAGAGTTGTCTACCAAGTTCCAGAATACCCAAGGCTATTCAAAAAGACCCTGTCTTAAAATACACACACACACACACACACACACACACACACACACACACACAGAGAGAGAGAGAGAGAGAGAGAGAGAGAGAGAGAGAGAGAGAGAGAGAGAGAGGAGAGAATTAGGAATTGGCTACCTACCAAAGACAGAATGTGCCAAGAGACAGACTAGTCTAGGATTGGCAATCTTCGAGTTACTATGGACCTGCAGATAGAGGCATGTCTTGGTGCCAAGGGGCAGGAGAAAGGGGTTTATACACTAAGCTGTGCCAAGATGGATCAGGACCAATTGGAGTGTACTTGGACAATCTTAAAAGCATTTACAGATCAGATGTCAGCTAAGAAGCAGTCCTTTTTAATCAGTGCTTGGCACTAGATGCTTGGCCGACTACCCTGTCAGGTTTGCTTAGCCTGCTGAGTTTGGATGCATGCTGCAGGACTGTGTGAGGTTGGCAAACGGGAGTCACATCCAAGATGGCTGTAGTCATGTCAAGCCGTATCCCAACACAGGGAGAAGGGACTAGATAGTTATTCTCCATGATTCCTTTCTGTCTTACATCTCTCTGCCTGACAAAATTCTTACCTTCCTTCCCTTATTTTCTCATTATTCACTGGCTTATCAAATATTTACTGCAAATCTATCATATGCTATGTCTTTACTTAATGATGAAATTTCAGTTATAATTAATTTTAAAAAGTAGCAGAACAGAGCATTAGCCTATTTTTATAGTAACATGTGTACGTGTGTGTGTGTGTGTGTGTGTGTGTGTGTGTGTGTGTGTATAGTGTGTGTGTGTATGTGTGTGAGTGTGGTGTGTGTATTGTCATCCATGGAGCAATCTTCAGAGAAGGAGTGAGTCCATTCTCCAGTCTCTCTCTCTCTCTCTGGTACACAACTTTTAAAATTTTTATTTTTAAATTTTTATTGTGCACTAGTGTTTTGCCTGCATGTGTCTCTGTCTGTGAGATTGTCAGATCCCCTAGAACTGGAGTTGCAGACCGTTGTGAACTGCCATGAACCCAGGTCCTTTGGAAAAGCAGCCAATAATCTTAACCACTGAGCCATCTACACCTTCCTCCGCCCCTATTTAAGATAGGGTCTTAGTACATAGCCCTGACTTACCCAGCACTGCCAGTGTAGCTCAGGCTAGCCTTGAAATCTCAGAGGTCTGCCTCCCTCTGAGTGTGGCCCTGGGATCCAAGGCCACACCCATGTTCACTCTCATCTCAGGAACCCTTGTGTGCACTTCTTATCTTCACCACCACTCTAAGGGATGGCTAGGGTTGTAAAAGTCACATGACCTACAGGGAAGCTGAGGATTAGAGAGGTTAACAAGTTCAGGATCCAGCAGTAAATGCTGGTGCTGAGATCAAAACTCAGGCCTGCAGCTCCTCAGTCTTGTTTGTTTTAGGGCAGGGTCTCGAGTAGCCCAGGCTTGACTTTTAAACTTGCCACACAGTCATCTCTCCAGCCCTGGGACTAACTGTCTTTCTTCCTTCCTTCCTTCCTTCCTTCCTTCCTTCCTTCCTTCCTTCCTTCCTTCCTTCCTTCCTTCCTTCCTTCCTTCCTTTCTTTCTTTCTCTCCTCTCTCTTTCTTCATTTGTTTGTTTGTTTGTTTGTTTCTCCTTTGTGCACTGAGTATGCATTGCTTTTGTAACTTGGAAATTAGCCACAAAAGGAAACAACAGGGTTTGGAGACATTTGTGCAATCTAACCAGTTCTCTTCTCCCTTTTCATCCTCCCAGCCCTCCTGGAACTCCAGAAGTCCCTGTCCCCATGCCACCCCAGCCTAGAGTGTCTCGCCTCGTCACCACAGAAATGGTGCAATTGGATCCAGATGGGGCCTGGTGAGGCTCCAGGGCTTCAAGGGGGGGCCCTGAAAACAGTCAAGATTTTCCATATAAAACAAAATTACACAAGTCAGGAGGCGTCAAGGGGTCGGGATGCTTGGGAAATCCTTTAGGAAGGCCCACGGCTCCACCTCTGCCTAAGCCGTGGATTGCTGCCTTTTATCAAAAGTAAGACTTTGCTAACTCTTCCTAGAAGGATCCAAAAGAGATCTTTCAATCTCAGAGTTTGAAGTTGGTTTGTTTCTAACAAGAAGGACCATGAGGAAGTGGCAGGACTCTAGAGGGCGATGCAGGAGGGCAGGTGGGGGGGGGGGGCGCGTGTCTGGATATCAGAGGGCGTGTCTGGACATCAGAGGGCGTGTCTGGACATCAGAGGGCAGGCTCTACCAAGAGGTCTTGGGATCTCCAAGGGCTCAGGGAACTTCATTCCCAGAACTCAGGGAACAAATCCCCAAATCAAGTAACACAAAGTCAGAGGCTATAAACAAACAAACAAACAAACAACCGGAAACCCCTCTCTATGTCTTCCCTTTGACCCTTACAAGGTCCCTGCTGCAATGAGTCCTATATCACTGCCTGCCTTCCTGCCCCATAATTATCAGCTTTGGGGCTGGAGAGATGGCTCAGCAGTTAAGAGCGCCGACTGTTCTTCCAGAGGTCTTGAGTTCAATTCCCAGCAACCACATGGTGACTCACAACCATCTCTAATGGATCTAATTACCTCTTCTGGCATGTGTCTGAAGACAGCTACAGTGTACTTACATAAATAAAAATTAAATAAATAAATATTAGCTTTGAATATTTAATGTCCAGGCAATGTTGAGAGGTCAAGGATGCTCATCTTTTCTCTGCCTGTCCCTCCCGGTCTGTGTGATCAATGAGACTGTCTGATTTTCTGTTTTGCTTTGTTTCATTCAGGGGTTGGCCCTGGCACTTTGTTTTTTTTTTTTTGGGGGGGGGGGTTTAGTTTTTTGGAGACAGGGTTTCTCTGTGTAGCCCTGGCTGTCCTGGAACTCACTCTGTAGACCAGGCTGGCCTTGAATTCAGAATTCAGAAATCTGCCTGCCTCTGCCTCCCAGAGTGCTGGGATTACAGGTGTGCGCCACCACCGCCCGGCTAGCCCCAGCACTTTGTATATGCTGGGTTAGCGCCCTACCACTGGGCTAAATTCTGAGCCTTTTTTCCTATTTATTTGCTAAATTATAAACAATTTATCCATTAGTTATAAATTTATTAAATTATTTATTTGTCAAAGTATTTATTTATTATTTTAACTTATTATTATTATTAATTTTTTAAGTTTTGTTGAGGCTGGAGAGATGGCTTAGTGGTTGAGAGCACTGACTGCTCTTCCAGAGGTCCTGAGTTCAATTCCCAGGAACCACATGATGGCTCACAACCATCTATAATGGGACCCAATGCCCTCTTCTGGTGTGTCTGAAGATAGCTACAGTGTACTCATATGCATAAAATAAATAAATCTTTTTTAAAAAGCTTTGTTTGGGCTGGAGGGAGTGGGGCTGGAGAGGGGGAGTTTTATTTACATGTTTTTGTGTATGTGTGTATCTGTATGAGTTTACATGCATTACATGTGCACAGGTAAGACCTTCTGCTCAAATGTAGACACTTTAGATCAACATAATGTCTCATCTATAATGTCAGTTCACCCACAGAGTACCAGGTGATGGTGTAATCTTAATTTTGTTGTTGTTTTCTTGAGTCAGAGTTTCTGTGTGTAGACCAGGCTGTCCTTGGAATTCAGAGGTCCCTCCTGCCTCTGCCTCCCAAGTGCTGGGATTAAAGGTGTGCACCAACATACCCAATACCCAGCTTGTGTGTGTGTGTGTGTGTGTGTGTGTGTGCAGGCATCTGTCTGTGCTGCTGTGCTTATTCCCGTGAGGAGGGCATCAGGCATCTCTATCTTTAATTGCCTTTTTCTCCCTCGAATCTGAACCTGAGGGTCCATTTGCCCACAGCTAGAGTTACAGGCGCTGCAGGCCACGGTCAGCGGTCAGCTTGTTCACAGAGCCTCTGTGATTTGAAGTCAGGCTCTCGTACTTGCAGAGCCAGCACTGAGCCATTTCCCCAGCCCAGGGCCAGGTGCTGAAAGGAAGTGACGTGAGACTAACTCCACACACCTTAGGACTAATTCAGGACAACATTTGCTAATGAGAGCAGAAAGTATGTCCCCACCTCAGGCCGTCACCTACCAGACCACCATGAGACAACAGGTGACCTTTCTGATGGCAGGGGTTCTGAAGAGGTCCAAGATGGAGTTGGAGGTGCGGACACTTGCAAACTCGTCCTGGATGTAGGAGCTCACCACCTGGAGAGGAATGTGTGATCAGGGGCGTCGCGGGTTCTGGGATGCCATTTCCCTGGTTGGACTCTGCATCCATAGAAAACAGTGCTTCTGCGTGTTTGTTGTGACATCTGGCCGTGTCGCCCTCTTCACGAAGGCCCTTGGAGACTGTTGCATGATTTGTGATGCAGTGGGAGCTGCAACGTGCACCTTATAGTCCCGAGGTTCTGTGGCATCAGAGACTGTCACTCAATTCCCAGTAAGTTCATCACAGCGTCAGAGAGGGGGTAAAAGCGGCTGGGCTGGAGGGCAGCTGTTGGAGCGCTGGGCTAGCACGCGTTTCCACCTCTAACGTGGCCCAACCTCGTCCTCACCGGCAAACTGCCTGGCCTCTCCAGACCTCGATGTCTCTTTCTCTTTTTACAGTTTTGTGTTATATTTACTTATTTTGTGTGCGAGCATGTGTGTGCCGCAGCTTGTATACGGACAGAGGACAGCTTTTAGGAGTCGGTTCCTTCCTTCCATTGTGCGGGTGCTGACGACTGAACTTGGGTCATCAGGCTTGGCAGCAAGTGCGCTACTGAGCCATCTCACTGACCCCAATCTTTTTTCTTTTTCTCTTTTTCCTCTTTCTCCTCTTCCTCCTCCTCTTCCTCTTGTGGTGTGTGGGTGTGTCTGTGTGTATGTGCCTGCACTCACATGTGGGAGGCAGGCATATCAAATGCTGATAATCACTCTTCTGTGTGTTTTCCGTGTGTGTTTCTCTTTTTCTTTTTTTTTAAAAGATTTATTTATTTATGATATGTGAGTACATTGTAGCTATCTTCAGACACCAGAAGAGGCATCATATCCCATGATAGATGGTTGTTAGCCACCATGTGCCGGGATTTGAACTCAGGATCTTCAGAAGAACAGTTGGCGCTCTTACCCGCTGAGCCGTCTCTCCAGCCCCCTCTTTTGTTTTTTGCTGACACAGGGTTTCTCTATGTAACCCTGGCGGTCCTGGAACTCCCTTTGTAGATCAGGCTGGCTTCAAACTCAGAGATCCACCTACCTCTGCCTCTTATTGCTGGGACTAAAGGCGTGTACTGCCATGCCTGATGGTGAGTGTATTTCTTCTAGAATTTATTTATTTATTTTTTTTTTTAAAGATTTATTTCTTTTTTATAGTTAAGTACACTGTAGCTGTCTCCAGACACACCAGAAGAGGGCATCAGATTTCATTAAGGATGGTTGTGGGCCACCATGTGGTTGCTGGGATTTGAACTCAGGACCTTTGGAAGAACAGTCGGTGCTCTTAACCGCTGCGCCATCTCTCCAGCCCTAGAATTTATTTTTTTAATTCAAGGTTTTGTCACTGAACCTGGAATTTGTTGTTCCAGCCAGGCTTTCTGGCAAGTGAGTCCCTGGGGTGCACCTATCTCCATTCATCAGCTCTGGGAAAACCTCTACCACACCTGCCTCCCCTGTCAGTACCACAAAAGTCTACCCCAGCCTTCACACCCCTGCTCACCGCTGTAGTCAGCCTCTCCCCTTCCGCCTTTCTGCCGTTCATCATGGCCACCTTCCGAAGGTTCTGCACAGCCTGCTGGGCCTTGCCATGAAGGAGGAGCCATCGGGATGACTCTGGAAGCCACCTGGGGTACAGAGGATCATTTCCCCTGCGATCCCAACACACCTTCATTCTACCAGACCTAAGGACAGGTGGCAGGGTCCCAGTTTCACAAGCAGGACCTGAAGAATAGCCACTACAGTCACCAACATCCCTTTATTGTTATTTCTTTTGTTTTTGAGACAGGCTTTCCATATATATGTAAATTTCACTGTGTGGGTGGGTCCCAGAAATAGAATTCTAATTGTTAAACTTGAAAGGCAAATGCTAGCCAGGCAGTAGTGGTGCATGCCTTTAATCCCAGCACTTGGGAGGCAGAGGCAGGCTGATTTCTGAGTTCGAGGCCAGCTTGGTCTACAGAGTGAGTTCCAGAACAGCCAGGGCTACACAGAGAAACCCTGTCTCAAAACACCAAAAAAAAAAAAAAAGAAGAAGACAAATGCTTTTACTGGCTGAGCTATCTTGCCTGCCTGTTTTCCTGCCTTCCTTTCTTTCTTCCTTCATTCTTTTCTTTCTCTTTCTTTCTTTCTTTTTTTTTTTTTGTAGTATATCATACAGAGAATCATTGCAGAGTCCTTCAAAACCAAGACACACTTTGTATTGAATTGCATGTGGCTCTTACCCTAGCTGCATGGCCTTGAAAAAATCACGGGCCCTCTCTGGGCTGTGCTTCAGTTCCCCTCTTACAAAATGCAATGGGTTTTTATACAGCATGGTGGATACAGGCAAAATCATTTTGTGTGTTCCAGAGCCCCATGCCTCAGAAGGAGGTTGGCCAAAGATTCCCTAAAGCTATTCACGGGTACTTGGGAGCCTGTGGCTCTCATGAAGCCTCTGTTCTCTGCTTCCAGCACATCAAAGTCACTCTACACTCAAGAAGTCACACCCACCTATCAGAAGCACGCCCCATCCCAGCCCCTCTCTGGGTGGGGTGGGGGACGTACCAAGAATAGAGGGAAAAGACGAGGAAAGGAGCAGACACGGCAAACTGCAGCCACCGCCAGGGCCTGATCAGGTACGCCACGCCAGCCAGGACGAGCTGGCCCAAGGTGAAGGAGAAACCCAGCAAGATGCCCGCCACCGTCCGGCCCCTGGTTGGCATCCATTCTACAACTGTGGAGAAAAGGTGGCCAACTCGAGTGACTCGTTTACCACATAGCTGTTTGGTTCACCCACCCCTTCCTCATGGCTGTGGTGTAGATCCACACCAAGATCTACCTAGACAAGACTCTGATGCGGCCTATGGCAGGGTACTAACTATAGGACATCAGGCTCTGAAGTGGCTTCATGAAGCTGGGTGGTGGGGGTGCACACCTTTAATCCCAGCACTCGGGAGGCAGAGGCAGGCAGGTCTCTGAGTTTGAGGCCAGCCTGGTCTACAAAGTGAGGTCCAGGACAACCAGAGCTGTTACACAGAGAAACCCTGTCTCAAATAAATCAAACCAACCAAAGAAAAAGGTCTTCATTGTAAGGGTGAATTTCCTGAGACAGTGTGTGCATGTGTACATGAAAGCGCACAGGAGCACAAACACGCAAATGTGTGTGTAGTGTAGAGGCCATTCTGGTATGAGACACGCTGATGGGTTTCAGGCATTTGCTCTCAGCTGTGGCGGGACACCTACCCTTCTAGAGGTGGTCAGTGGAACTGGATTTTTGAGTCTCAATATGTGCTTAGCACCTTCCTTCCTTCCTTCCTTCCTTCCTTCCTTCCTTCCTTCCTTCCTTCCTTCCTTCCTTCCTTCCTTCCTTTCTTTTTAATATAGAATAGAGTTTATTTAGGGCATGGGGAGGGGAGTTGAGAGGGTAGTAGAGACCGAGAAAGGCAGAGAAAGGGAATAGAGAAGTAGAGGAGTAGAGGCTGGCCATGAGCACGTGGAGAGAGACTGGAAGGGTTGGGGGGGAGGGACTGAAGGGGTTAGGGGGAGAGAGACTGGGAGGGTTGGGGGGAGAGAGACTGGGAGGGTTGGGGGGGAGGGACTGGAGGGGTTGGGGAGGAGAGACTGGGAGGGTTGGGGGGAGAGAGACTGGGAGGGTTGGGGGGGCCAAAGCAGGAAGGGAAGAGCAAGAGAGCTTTTAGCACCTTTCAGTGTCCAAATGCTAGGACAGAATAAGTCAGAAAAGGGGCACTGGTCTGTTCACCTGGTTCTCTGGACCCAAGATCTGTCTCCCATCCCAAAATCAAAGGCCCGCCTGCCTATGGACCTATGGATAACTAAAGATGGTGGCAGCGTCTGAGCCTGACGATGTCTGCAGAGGTAAACTAAGTTTAAAGCAGCACAGGCAGGTGGCAGCCCTGTGTTCAGAGCGGGCTGTCTGTGGCATCATGATACCTTCCACCGGGTCTCCCTGCAGGCTCCAGCTTTCCCTTCATCCCTGCAGGGTGACGCTCCTAGCTGGTTAGCACTCGGGAGTTCAAACTCACTATGTTGATCAGGCTGGCCTCAAATGTGTGATCCTCCTGCCTCTGCCTTCTGAGTGCTGGGATTATATTCACGACGGCACCCTACCCTAAGGTTCAGAGCTTGGAGTGTAGATTTAGTCTTTTGATTGTATGACCTCCTGCCACTCTTTATTTGCAGACTTGTGTGGCTTAGGAAAGCCTCAAACTCTGTGCAGCTGAGGATGACCTCGGACTCCTGATCATCTTGTTTCTACCTCCCAAGTGCTGGGATTGCAGGTGTGAGCCACCATAGCTGGCTCCCTTAGACACCATCCTATCTTATGGCCCCATGTCCCAGTCACCTATGTGACCCCAGGCATATCATAGATACCATATCATATCATAGGTACCATTGAGTAACTCTCATGAAATCAATCTGACCCTTTCAGCTCACAGATTAGTCAACTAAAACCCAGACCTAAGAAAGGCCACCACTGCCTGCGGCTGCCAGGGTCACAGTCTGTCAATCAGGGTCTTCCAAATCCAGACCCCTGGGTTGGAGGTTTTGAGTTGCGGTTTCTGGGTGAGAATTACATAAAGCAAACTTTGAAAAGCTGTCCTGCAGTGTTGTAATTCCCTTGTTGCATGATCCCGGTCCCTCCGCGTCCCACCTGTACTGGACTCACCCAGGGAGAGGGAGTTGAGGATGATGCCAGAGAAGGTCATGCCCATCAGGAACTGGAAAACGCAGTAGGTACTGAAGGAGCCCACATATGCTGTGGCAGCCCCCGAAACTGCCAGCTGCAGGTACGACCAGACCAGTGGGGCCTTGCGACCCAACCTGGACCCAAAGAGTGAGGGACTTGGAATCTCAAGGCGGACAGACATGACCAAGGAAGCAAAGCCCCTGTCTGTCACTTCTGCCTTGGTGGGGACCCCAAAGCAATCAAAGGGAGAATGAGATGCCCAGTAAAAGCCACCCCTCTAAATACCACATGCACCCGCCAGGCTGATCAGGGATAGAGGGACATATATGTGTGGTAGAAGATCAGAGACCAAGAGATTCAGTCCATGATGGGGAAAGGTGGAGAGTTTGAAAAGAGGTGCAGTCTATAATCCTAGCACTTAGGAAGTGCAGGCTGATGGATCAGAAGTTCAAAAAAATAAAAGAAAAACACTCATATATATATATATATATATATATATATATATATAGAGAGAGAGAGAGAGAGAGAGAGAGAAAGAGAGAAAGAGAGAGAGAGAGCCTCAATGGAACCTTCTGAAACCCAACACCTCCTCCATGTGCACATGCACACAAAAAGAAGGAGAGAAAGAAAAGAAGGAATAGCCAGGTGGTGCATGCCTTTAGTCCCAGCACTTGGGGGGCAGAGGTGGGCGGTCACTGTGAGTCGGAGGCCAGCCTGGTATAGAGAATGAGTAGAGGCACTGTAGGGCTACACAGAGAAGCCCTGTCTTAGAAAAACAACCCAAAAACTAGCAAACAAACAAACAACCCCAAACAACGAAAGGAATAAAGAAAGAAAACACAGACTGTAGGTGAACTCAAGAGCTTTCCCTGCGGGACTAGGACCTCCCCCAAAGGCTCACCTGTCGGCAAGACCACCAAACAAGGCGGCTCCCACCAGCACCCCAGACATGTAGACAGATTGAGCCAGGTCACGTAGGGTACGGGCCTCACACACCAGGTCCCACTATGGGGGAGAGAGGAGTGCTAAGCCTTGTCCTTAGCTCCCTCCCAGCCCCGCAAGCCACCCGCCCACCTCTGACCTCCATCACAATGGTAGATGGGAAAATGCTTCGGTCATAGACCCAACCGTCCTTGCAGCCCTCTGTGGCCACTTCGTGGGAGGAGGTGTTGGGTTTCAGAAGATCCCACTGAGGCTCTATGTAGCGCAGGCAGGGTTCAGGGACCCCGTGCTGGTTCAGGGGTATGGCGGCCCTTAGCCAGGCTCCTGAGACATTGGTGGTAGGTTCTGTGTAGTTGGCAGGATGCTGACAGTGGTGAGGGGGTGCAGCAGCTGTGAAGTTCTGTAGGAAGGTGTGGCAAGCCAGCAGCCCACAGGGCAGCAGCAGCAAGGCTGTATAGACAAGCTGGAAGCGGCCCACACCTCCCAAGGAGTCCAGCAGGTCTGTGAAGGCCATGGCCAAGGGCCCTACCCCAGTGGAGCCTGCCCAGGCCTTATGTAAAACGGCAGGGGAGGGACCTGAGGTGGAGGACCAGGCCAGGGGTCGGCCACACAGGCCTTCCAGCTCAGAGGGCTCCAGTTACACCTCCCAGGAGGCCTAAGTGTCCCCCACCTCTGCAGTGTGCTCCTCCCCAGGCTCTTTCTCCAGTCCTCTCTCCGCCTGTTACCTCTTGAGTTGGAAAAGCAGAGGGTTGGGTGCTAGAGAGATAGGGGAGTTAGCAGAGTACCTTACACACAGTAAAACCCTGCACATGCTTCAGTACCTTACACGCAGTAAAACCCTGCACATGCTTAAGACGAAGGCCACTGTAGCATGAACTTGTAATCCCAGGAATAGAGAGATTCACTGGGCTTGCTGGCCAGACAGCCAAGCCTGACCAGTGAGTCCCAGCTCCTAGTGAGAGATCCTGTCTCCAAAAGACAAGGGGGGTGGCTCCTCAGAAATGACACCCGAGGTTGACCTCTGACTTCTGCAAAGCGCATGGCACTTATGAGTGTGTGCACGTGTGTGTGTGTGTGTGTGTGTGTGTGTACATGTGTATGCTCACACAAATACATAAATAATTTTAATTTTGTTTTTGCTTTTTTATGAGACAGGGTCTCACTGCATAGCCCTGGCTGTCCTGGAAATTACTATGAAGACCAAGCTGGCCTTAAACTCACAGAGATCTGCCTGTCTCTGCCTCCCTTGGGTCGTGATTAAAGGGCGTGTATCTGGCTCTCAATTTTAATTTTGTTTTAAATAAAAAAATAAGCCAAACAATACAGCAAAGAATAAGAAACAAAACCAAAGACGTCCCAGCAGGGCCGTCAGGAGGCAGCCTCAGTGCGGGGCTGGGGTACATCAGGGAACCCCACTGGCCAAGCACCTCAGCAAATTAAAGCCACTCTAGAGAGTGGCGGAGGGTTGAGAGGGCAGTGGCACCGCCTCGCTCCAGGTCCGAGGCCACGTGGAGACCTGGCTGGGAAACCGTAGCTCAGGACACCATCTCTCATGATCAGAGCTCTGTTCCATTTCTGCATGCAGCCCTGTAGGCAGTCCCATCTCCCATCTCCCTCGATTTTTCCTTTCTTCTCAAGATAAGGTCTAATATAGCCCAGGTTGGCCTGGAACTCCCTATGTATGTAGGTAATCAGATGGTGACCTTTAAACTTTTTTAAATTTGTTTTTCTGAGACATGAGTTTCTCTGTGTAACTCTGTAGATCAGGCTGTCCTGGAATGCAGAAATCTGCCTGCCTCTGCCTCCTGAATTCTGAAACTAAAGGCATGAACCACTACCACCCAGTGGCAAGCCTCTACCAACCAAATATAGCCTGTCTGGCTCCTTCAGTCTCCACTGGCTGCCTGCATCCTAGGGGCAACTCAGTTTCCTTCTCTATCCTCAGTCACTTTTACTTCTGGTAAAAGTCACAGAGGCAGAGGAACAGTAATATAAGTTGCTGGTTCCAGGGTGTCCCCCTGGCCTGGTGTTGGGCGGGGGCTCTGTGCCTTAGGGAGCTCCCTAGGGGGTCGGATTTGTGCTAAGTAGATGTCTTGTGTTTCCTTACTGATATCTGCAGAGGAGGAAGTCCGACTCAGCCCTCAATAAGGGCATGCAAAACCAGAAAAGCCACCTGGATTGGCTGTCAGTGGAGCCGTTCAGTCCATGTCTCTGTGCCCAGGCCTTTTCAACATCTCAGGAACAGAGGTGGCCACAGTCAGATGCCCAGTCTCTGGCAAGGGTGGACCAGGACATAAGACAGCAGGGCTGTCTCTAGGCCAAGGCTTGCTGGTACAATCAAGGGAACAGTTTGGGAGAATAACACCCAGAGACAGATGTACAGCCTTTCATTTTATTTTCCCACTGCACTGAAACATGGGACCTCCCCACCCCGGCCCTCCCCCAGGTCCTGGTCCTCCATAACCAGCACACTAATGCCTCAAGCATTCCCTTGAAAATGACCAATATAAAAAAAGAGAGGAAGGGGACGGGGCGGGGAAGGCCTGAGCACCTCCTGGGCAGGGAGTGCCTGGTGGGCACACAGGCCGGAGAGGTGGAGTTTGGTTTGCAGAGGGATCTAGGCTGCTGCACAGGAAGGCACAGGAAGGTGATTCTGGCTGTGGGGCTCCCATAGTGAGGTGAGGCTTCAACACCCAGGTGCAGACAGGGAGCTAGCTAGTGGTTATGAAGTCTGCAAGTCTGGGGATGTCAGGGGCTAGAGCCTCCACAGAGTAGACAAGACACACATCCGGACACTGGCAGAGAAGGGGAGGGGCAGAATGCCTGTCACTGCCCCGGAGGCCGGAATAAGCAGGGAGCTGCCATCCTGGTCTTAGCCATGAGCAGGGGTCAGGGTGCCCATTCGGAGTCCTTGGCTACAGGGGTAGGGAGAGCCCCGTAACTCTGCCCAGAGCAGTCGAACAGAGGTAGTGGGGAGGCGAAGGGACAGGAGGACAAGGGGGACAGGAAGACAGGGTGCCTTTCTGTTCTGAGGAAGGCACTGACAGCTGGTGTGGCCTGGTATGGCGGGGAGGCGTGGCTTGGCAGAGGAAGAAAGGAAGAGCGCGGGCAATGGGAGTGGATCCGCACTTCATGCAAACATAGTCAGCTGCAGCCACTGCAGGGCGAGACACACAGGTTACCAGGAGCAGCAGGACACATGGCCGACCAGCTGCCTCCTTCACTATCACCACCCATCCCAGAGGACAGGCCGCAGCCCAGGCTCAGCCATCACCAGTCATAGCTATGCCCTCTAGAGACCTGCTGCCGATAGGGTGCTCGATTCTCTTCCGTCCTCTCCCCTCCCTCCCTCCCCCCCTCCCTCCCCCCTCCCTCCTTCTTCCCTCTCTTTTCTTTTCTTTTCTTTTCTTTTCTTTTCTTTTCTCTTTCTTTCTTTCTTTTCTCTTTCTTTCTTTCTTTCTTTCTTTCTTTCTTTCTTTCTTTTTCTCTCTCTGTCTCTCTCTCTCTCTCTCTCCCTGTCTTTTTTCTTTTCTCTCTCTCTTTTTTTTTTTTGAGATAAGGACTGTCCCTGGCTGTCCTGGAACTCACTCTGTAGACCAGGCTAGTCTCAAACTCAGAGAAATCCACCTGCCTCTGCCTCAGGCTGCGATTAAAGGTGTGGGTCACCGGGTCACCACCACAGCCAGCAGCAGCTGTCTTATCTCTTTACTCTAGGTCACTAGGCTGCTGCTTCCCACCAGCTTCTAGAAGCCTGACCCCCCTTCTTCATCTCTCACCCCCAGGCTCCAGAAGCCCCTGTCCCAAGGCTTCCAAGACTGGGGTCCAGATCTGAAGGCTTATTCCGAGCGTGGACGCCCGCCCTGGTAGGGACAGGTGAACATGGAGGACCAACTCACCTTAAATAGATCAAAGGTCACAACACCATCCAGGTCTGTGTCCAGAATTTTGAAAAACCCTGTGTTCAAGAAAAAAATGAGTTAAGCTGGGCGGTGCTGGTGCACGCCTGTGATTCCAGCACTCTGGGAGGCAGACGCAGGCAGATTTCTGAGTTTAAGACCAGCCTGGTCTACAGAGTGAGTTCCAGGACAGCCAGGGCTATACAGAGAAACCCTGTCTCGAAAAAAAAAAAATCCAAAAAAAAAAAAAAAAAAAAAGAAAGAAAGAAAGAAAGAAAGAAAGAAAGAAAGAAAGAAAGAAAGAAAGAAAAAGAAAAAAGAAAAGAAAAGATGAGTTAAATCTGGGACATGAGCCAGACAGTTAATATTCAGCCAGGACTGTCTCCTGCCTCCCACACCCCCCAAGTTATTGCCCCTCTAAGTCATAAAGCTTCCTGTCCAGAGGCCTCCTTGGGCATCCTCTGTGCACGCTCCGTGCACCATGCACCCGTGTGAGAGTCCTCTGTTCTCCTTCAGCCTCTACCCCATTCAGCCCTCTATGTCTCACAAGGAACACCGTGTGCACTGCGGCGGAGTGGGGCCCGCTGGGGACACTCACGGAACATGGTCTCCAGCCGCACAAGGCAGCACACAAAGTTGTCGAAGTCCACGGCCAGGTCGGGCTCTGAGTAGCGGGTGATGATGAGTTCATGTAGCTTCTTGTTAAGCTTGAAGCCTGAGCAGAGAGAGGAAGGGCAGGGGAGGGCTGGGGCAGCAGAGGGGCTGCTCCAGGAAGAGGGGCTGCTCCAGGAAGAGGGGCTGCTCCAGGAAGAGGAGCAGCTCCAGGAAGAGGGGCTGCTCGAGGAAGAGGGGCTAAAAGACCTCCCTAGGGCTGGGGAGGGCTGGATAGGTGGCTCAGAGGTTAAGAGGTCATGAGTTCAATTTCCAGCAACCACATAGTGGTGCCCACAACTACCTATAATGGGATTATATAAAATAAATAAATAAATAAACCTTCAAAACAACAACAACAACAAAAGAAGGGGCTGGGCAAGCGAGGGCCAGGCACAGGGGGAACATCAGAACGTCACGCCCAGAACACCCCAGAAAATCACAAGCTGGCTGCGGAGGACCTGGGCATCTGGTCACATTTGCTCAAAGTAGCCTGGACTTGTTTTTACACAGGCCATGGTGGGAGGGTCCTGTACCTGCCTCACTGGAGCTTGGAGCCTGTGCCTGGCCGCCCTCTCCCTGCCTGCCCTGGTCATGTGACCCAGACTCAGATACACTCCTAAGAATTACTTTTCTCTTCTTCATATTAGGGATAACAAAGGGCTCTATTTGATGGCTCAGTGGATAAAGAAATGTCATGAAAATGTGAGGACCAGAGTTCAGATATTTAGAACCCACATAAAAGCCAAGGAAATTTCGTAGTCTGCCAGTAATCACACCTAGTCCTTACTGGATAGGCAGATGGGATTCCCCAGGGACGCTGGATAGCTAAACTTGCCTCATCTGTGAAATACAGGTTCAGTGAGAGGCCATGTCTCAGCAAGAGTAATGAAGGAAGACAGGTGATATCAACCTCTGGCTTTTCTGTGTCCACACACATAAGAACATAAGTACACACATGCACACCACACACAGATATGCACACAAAATGAATGAAAAGGCCCTTGTTCTTGGTAAGTTACAAGAGGAGGAAAGGGAGGAGCCCAGATAAAGTCCTTGGCTTAGCAACCACAGCACCTTTAGTACTACCATCCCTCGGGGACAAGGGCCAGCCAGGCAGGTCACTCTCAGGAAGGCAGCCGGGGGTTCAGGAGCAGTGGGGTCATCAGCCCCGGGCCTCACCTGCAGCCTCAATGGCCATCCTCATCTCGTAGGCACTCATGCTGCCAGACTTGTCCAGGTCAAACTTCCGGAAGATGGTCTGTGTGAAGGGTAAAGGGTGGGGCTGAGTGAGTCACTGCCTCCTGCACCCAGGGGGGGGGAGGGGAACCCCCAGGAAGGTGGTCATTTGCTGAGACCTGTGGGCTTGGATGGGAAAGGAGTCTCATGCAGAAAGGAAGTTCTGTTGCAAAGCCTGGCTGTGTAGCTAGCCTGGGCTCTGTTACTGGGCCATGACTGAGGCCACAGAGGGGCAGGAGAACCCAGCCATGGAACCTCCTACCACCTACCAGGTAATTTCGGATGCGGTTCCACAGGATGTTGAACTCCACCAGGCCCAGCTTCCCATTGCCATCTCGCTTGGCAGATGTTAAGAAAGAAACTACTCAGTTTAAAGAACACACGTGAGAGGGGGACCTGGGAGGAAGGGAGCCTGGCTGTGGAGGGGAGAGAGGACAGCGGCTCCCTGCAGCTCCTAGCCAGCTATGTGTCAGATAGAGTGGAGCGGGGTGGGGAGAGGTCCGGACTCAGAACCAGCCTTAGGGCCAAATAGGGACTGAGTTCTTGCTCCATTTCCCACGAGTCCTCTGACTCAAAGATTCCTTTGCTGGCCAACTAGAAGATATCCAGGAAGGTGTTTGAACACAAGGCCTTACCACATCCAACTCTCCTGGATCTACCTAAGCTCTTCAGCTGCTCTTAGGATAGGTCGCCAGCATCTTCAACCCCAAACTCCACAAGAGACAAAGGCAGGCAAAAGGATACATCCATGAGGTTCACCATGCTGCGGCAAGACTCCAGGCTGAAGCCATTAGTGCGTAGGTCCTTGTCTGAAACGAGCAACAAACAAGCAGTTCTGGGGGCTGAGGAGATGACGCAGGTGGCAGAGTGCTTGTCGCGCACACGTCAAGCCCTGGGTTTGATCTCCATTACTACATAAGGGAAGCATGTGGTACACGCCTGTAACCATGGCAGAGGGAGGACAAGGAAAGAGCATGGGGAGTTCAAGGCCAGTCTCAGCTATGTAGACCCTGTCTAAAAAGGAAAAGGAAGGAAGAGAAAAAAAAAAGGGATAGCTGGAGAGGTGGCTCAGCAGTTAAGAGCGCTGGTTGCTCTTGCAGAGGACCTGGGTTCAGTTCTCAGCATGCAAATGGTGGTGGCTCCCAACTCCAGAGTCAAGGGCTGTGATCTGTGCATGCGATATACTTACATGCATGCATGCAAAAGTTTATACATATAAAATAAAAAATATAATACAAATTTTAAAATCCACAGCATCCACATAAAAAAAAGTTGTGCGTAATCTCTCACATACACAAACACACACATACACTCACACACATATAATCTCTCACACTCATACATACTCTCACACTGTCTATCACGTACACACACACACACTCACTCTCATACACACATACTACACACACTCATACACTCAGACAATCTATCAGTGCAGTGATGTTGGGGGCTGAGGAAGGAGAATTGCTGGGGCTTGCTGGCCCTGACTCAAGGGTACAGAGCGGAGGATGACAGAGCAGGGTATCTGATGTCCTCATCTGCCACGAGACAGATGACAGAGATATAGAAGGAACGAGTTCTAGGAGTTCAATATGAAGTCTTTGAGAGCCCGTCATGCGAGGAACCCTGACTGGCCCGTGCTAGGAGGCTCCAGGTCTGCCACCGGTGCTGAGACCAGCAGAGCGTGGGGGTGGGGGTCGAGGGTTCTGTTACGGTGAGAAGCAGCCGAGCATTTCTGTGTCTCAGAAGCCAGGTCTGTATCCACCAACCAGCCCAGAATCAAAGGAAGGAAGCGCTAAGCAGACACACAAGCAAATAGGTGGAAGAGGACCCAGCAGGTGCAGGCTGCGGGCTGGGGAGGGTACACTAAGCCTGGAGCCTGCAGGGAAGGGCCAGGGAGACGTCCTGGGCAGAGAGAGCTGTGCAGGCAGAGGTCAGGCACAACAAGCCACGGGCAACTGGAGCAGGCTGATGTCCACACGCAGCAGCCAAAGCCAGGAGGGAAGGGCAAATCAGGCGAGGGCCTGGGATTTGGTCTTATCCTACTTCCCAAGATGCGTTGCCTGGCCTGGTGGTGCGCCCTTGCCTTCTCAGTGGCGTGGAGCACCTGGGGCAGGCTCTGCTATGGACTATCTGGTCTCCCTAAGGCCACAGAGCCCATGCGAGTAAGACTGGAGTGGAACAGGGTTAGCGAGGAGTCTGGGATAGGAATGGTGAACAGAAGCCTCGCCAGCCCCCTAGGCAAGGACTGGGGTTCAGTTCCTCACAGGAATGAGAGCAAGACAATTGGTGAGCTCTGGGAGTGGGACCTAGGGATGGGTGGGTGGGGACCCAGGGATGGGTGGGTGGGGACCCAGGGATGGTGGGTGGGGACCCAGGGATGGGTGGGTGGGGACCGAGGGATGGGTGGGTGGGGACCGAGGGATGGGTGGGTGGGGACCCAGAGATGGGTGGGTGGGGACCCAGAGATGGGTGGGTGGGGACCCAGGGATGGGTGGGTGGGGACCCAGAGATGGGTGGGTGGGGACCCAGGGATGGGTGGGTGGGGACCCAGGGATGGGTGGGTGGGGACCCAGGGATGGTGGGTGGGGATCCTCACGTTTGCTAATGATCCTGTTCAGGATGGTCTGTAGCTCCTTAACACTGATCTCCATGTCCTGGGGGAGAGATGGATGGCACCTGCCGGGTTCCCCCACTTCACACCAGGGTTCCCCATCTCACCACCACCCCCAGGCCCTGACGTACATCCCCTGCCAACTTGCTGAACAAGGTTTTGAAGTTGTCATCGATTTCCTCCTCAGAGAGTACTTTCTGTACACAAAAAACGGAGAGAATAGGTTAAAGATACTGTGGCCCAGCCCTTGCGGGAAAGAATAGCCTCTGGAGGTGGGCGTGGCACAGTTACGAGCCACTCCATCTCTCTGAGCCTCACGCTTCCAACCTGTAAAATGGGGTCCGTTCTCTGCCTAGAACTCATGTGGCTAAAATGATGGGTGCGAGTCAGTTAGACATTGAAAAGTTTGGGTTGCTGTGTGAAAGAAAGCAGCCTGCTGTGTGAACTTAGGCAAACTCATCAGCCTCTCTGTGCTTGTGTTTACCGTTTAGAGGGTGATCTCATGAAGGATCTAGAATGTAATGATGAGGCAAGATACACAGACGGAGTTTAGTATCTGCCTTCCCTCATCACCACGGGCCCTCTGTGCACTGTAAAGTGCTGGCAAACAGAGGACGGCTATTGTTCTTAAGGACTCCTATCTGGAGGGAGCCTGCCCTGCCAGCTGGAGCCCCCCTCCCATTGAATACCCAGGGGAGATGAAGGGGCCACAAACCTCATCGGGGAGGTTGGCCTGGATCTGGTCATCTAGTTCCCTGCAGAGAGGAACAGAGGGTCAGTCAGAGGGGCGGGGAGATAGGGAAGGCGGGAGAGGGTGGGGGGGTCTGCTACTCACTGGGTCCCAGCCTTCTTCTCTGAAAAGAAGCGCAGCAGAAAGTCACCCTCTTTGTTGGGCTCGAAGGTGGAGGGCACCACTATGTACTCCCCAGGCGGCAGGCGGATGCGGTTACTGACCTCTCGGAGGTTGATGAAGTGCTCCGATTGTGCCCGAGAAGCGTTGGCCAGGAAGAAGTCACGCTTCAAGTGCACAGGCTGACCCGCCAGCTGTCAGGAGGAAAGAAGCAAGCGGAGGACTGCAGGGTCCACTCTGTTACCTTTAGATGCCAGCCCAGGGTCAGAGCCCAGGCTGCAAGTCCTCTTGCTAGGCCACGCCCACAGCCTGGGAGACCCTGATAAGTCACTTACCTGTAGGTGAGTGCCTGGGCTGGCATCTGATGGTGGACAGGGACAGGGCACTGCTACCTCCCACCATGGTTGGTTGGTTTGTTTGTTTGTTTATGTGGTTAGGGGAGGGGATGTGAATGCTAAGGTGTGAGAGTGGTGGTCAGAAGAAACCTTGTAGGAATCTGTTCTCTCCTCTCACCACACCATGTAAGTTCTAGGTATGGAATGCAGCTCATCTGGCTTGGGGACAAGAGCCTTTATCTACCCAGACATTTCACCAGCCCCAGGCCCTGAGCCCGAGGCCCTGGTTTTGGCTGCCAGTACTGCGCTAAATCAGGTCTCATGGGACACGTCTGTAATCCTGTCACTCAGGAAGCAGAAGCAGGAGGATCAGGAATTCAAAGTCACCCTCAGCTCCATAGTGAGTTTAAGGCCAGCCTGTACTACATAAAACCCTATCCCAAAAATAAATGAATAAGAAATTAAATAAAACAAAATAAAAGAAAATCTGATTGCAGTTAAGGAACGCCACAACACTAGGATGCAGGAGTTGTTCAGGTGGCTCAACATGTGAGCACACTTGTGATATAAGCACAACATGTGAGCACACTTGTGATATAAGCACAACATGTGAGCACACTTGTGATATAAGCACAACATGTGAGCACACTTGTGATATAAGCACAACATGTGAGCACACTTGTGATATAAGCACAACATGTGAGCACACTTGTGATATAAGCACAACATGTGAGCACACTTGTGATATAAGCCTGATTGTTCCATCCTTGAAGTCACATAAAGGAGGAGGGAGAGAACCAATCCAAAGTCATCCTCTTATCTTTACACTCATGATGTGGCATGATGTGTGCCCTACTTACACACATACACACACACACACACACATACATGCTCACACAGACACACACATAGACACATAAGTACACACACATGCACATACACAAACATGCTTACACAGACACACACACAGACACATAAGTGCACACACATGCACATACACAAATATGCTCTCACAGACACATAAGTGTATATACATGCACATACACAAACATGCTCACACAGACACATACACACATGCTCATACAGACAACACACATATACATGTTCACACATATACACACAAACACACACACATGCTCATACAAGCACACACATACACATGCTCACACATACACACACATGCTCACACAGACACACACATACACACATGTTCACAGATACACACATATACATGCTCACACATATACACACATATATATGCTCACACATATACACACATATATATGCTCACACATATACACACATATATATGCTCACACATATACACACAAATACACACACATGCTCACACAGACACACACAGACACATGCTCACACACACACACAAGCACACACGCACGCATGCACGCACGCACGCACGCATGCTCACACGCAGTCACTGGTTCAGTGCTTCCACGGCACATGGGAAGACCTAGGCTCAATCTCCCATACTGAAAAATAAATCTAAAAAGCCATCATTGCTGTTATCATTCCGGAGGGTTCCCTGGGTCACCATGCCTTGCATGAAGCTGACTGGTGGTACTTTGCTAACCATCTTGATGGCCCCAGAGGAAATGCTATTCTACTTTCCCTCCACTAAAACAGAGTCTCATGTAGCCTAGGCTGGTCCTGATCCCTCTTTATAGCCAAAGATAACCTCATCCTCCTGCCTTTCCCTCCCAAGTGCTGGAATTACAGGCACGAGCCACCATGCACATCTGGGAGGTGCCATGTCTCAGAACAAACCCCAAGGCTCACGGCTCAAGCAGCTGTTCAAGAGTACAGACCTCTCAGCCCAGTGACTCCTAACCCCACCCCAACACCGATGAACATTTCCTCCCTGTGAAGAGCAGGACGGAGCCTGGCCTGTATGCAGGCTGAGTGGGGATCTGAGGATCAGGGTTCAAATCCAATCTTTGCTCCCTGCTCCTGCTTCAGGAATGCAATGATTGTCCTACTTGATGAACAAGAACTGGGAGCAACATTTTCAGGCAGTGACAAGGTGACATTTCCCTGATGCTTTATGTGTGGTGGCGCTGACTTCTGCCATGCTCCTCCCATCAGGCTGCTAGGTTCAGGGGCTGATGAACCAAGGAAGTGAGAGAGCCACACCTACCTCCCGGGGGACCTGCAAGAGAGACAAGAGAATAATGCATGTCTGCCCAGGTGGTTAGGACAGACAGATACACAGAGGTCCGGAGGTTTTAATGGAGGGAGCCCAGAGCACAGAAAATGGACCTATCCTCCCAGGGGAAGAACAGGGACCTGTGACCTGGGCTTCCCTCTGAATCAAAGCTGCTTAAAACAGCTACCAGGTAGCCAATCACAGTGTGATAAACCCCAGGGACATCAGAGACTCCATTTTATCTGCTGCCAGGGGTTTTGGGTATAGGCCAAGGCTATGGCCTTCCCCTACTCTGTCAAGAGAGATCAAGAAGCCTCCATCTCCATTTTGAACCAAAGAATAAGAAGCAGGGGAGGCCGGGCAATGGCGCACACCTTTAATCCCAGCACTTGGGAGGCAGAGGCAGGCAGGTCTCTGAGTTTGAGGCCAGCCTAGTCTATAAAGTGAGTTCCAGGACAGTCAGGGTGTGGTTCAGTCTGGAGGAGGAGGAGGAGGAGGAGGAGGAGGAGGAGGAGGAGGAGGAACGGGAGAGCAGCAGCAGCAGAAGCAGCAGCAGTAGCAGTAGGCAGAAGTATTAAGTAAGTCCTTGAACAGCCTCTCCCTGGGTAGCAGACCTTCCCCGCCTGCTCCTGAGGCCCTTGCTCCACAGAACGCCCCACTTTGTTACAAAGCTGAGCCCACAGTCTGACCCCAGAAGCTGTGGAACATGTAGCAATCAACCACCCTCTTTCCCTAGACCCTTCCTTTCCTGGAGCCAACAGACTCCTTTGCCCTCTCCTGTTGCAGTAGGACTCAGAAGCTAATTCAGGAGCTCCTTCTGGCACCACAGCCTCAACTGTCAGCCTTTCATGCCCCCAGGATGCACCTCGGCATTCCCTGGTGGATGCTCGCAGCAGTAGGCAGAGGTGGATCCAGCCCCTGGCTAACCTGGTACACTGCAAAACCAATGGTCTCCATGTCCCGGCCAAAGCGACGCTCCCTGCGACGGTGCTTCTGCATGAGGGCCAACAGGAAGCTGCAGCCTGACTCTCGGTTGTCATAGTCGTCTGCATCATCCACCTCCTCCAACCGGATCTTGAACTGGGGGTTTACCCAGAAGGTATCTGCAGGAGGAGAGGAGGAGAGGATCAAAGGCAGGCAGGGCTTCTCAACCTTCTCTCACACCTTGCCTCTACTCATCATAAACTCATCCAATACTGCAGCGTATCTGCCCCGTGAGTGTCAGGAGACAGGAAAGCAGATGGACACAGGGTGCCTCTTCCAGAAGGGGAAGTAGGCAAATTATCAGGATGTAAGTTGGAGGAGGAGCAGATTTATGATAACGCAATGAGCACTGGTGTGCTCAAGGCCCTGGGTTCTACAATGAAGCAAACTAGTTGGCCTGGGATTGTGACAGCAAGCTGAGCCCCAGTGGAGTAGCCAGGGCCTGGTTTTCTCAGTGCCTTTTTCAGAAGCTTTGAGTCTGGTGCCCAGCACTCTGATCCATGCTGGTCATGATGGCACATATGAACACGGATGCACACGGATGCAGATGCACATACACACACACACACATACACACATGCACACGCACACACACGCGCACACACACACACACACACATGCACATGCACACGCACGCACACATTTCTTTTGTTTCTAATGATGCCTGTGGGGGTGTGTATGTGGCAATTATGTGCAGTACCCAGCAAGGGCAGAAGAGGGCGTAAGATCACCTGGAGCCGGAGGTACAGGCAGCTGTTAGACACTGACTAATGTATGGATCTAAACTGGAGTTTCCTGGAAGAGCAGTGCGTTTTCTTAACCAATGAGCCATCACTCCAGCCCAACAGAAACTTTTTAAAAGACATTTTAGGTAGAGAATATGAGGCCAGATGGCAGGTCTGAGCATGTGAGGGTCGTCACTGCTCTACAGAAAATCCAAGCTCATGTAATGAAAATAACGTTTAACTTATGGCAAGCAAGGGAGACGCTCTAAAGCCCTGCATCGTTCAGATCAGCCAAGCACAGCATGAGCGCACTGGGCCTGGGCTCAGTGGCAGAGCCTTTGTGACACATGTGAGCCCCTCAGTCTGAGTCAAAATCTTGAAAAACTAACAACCACAACACACAAGAAGTAAGGCCAGGCTGACAGCTTGAGCCTGTGATCTCAGCACGTAGAGGTAGACACAGGCCAACCTCAGCTACACAGCCAGGTCAAGGCTGGCCTGGGCTATAGGAGATCCTGTGTCTCAATGAAGCAAAGCCAAACAAAACCAAAAACAAAACGCATTAAGCATGTTCTTGAGATGCTCAGCCCACAGTGAGGAAAACTTATTAAATAGGAGGACGTCTGTGAATTTCAGGCTAACCTGGGTTACAGAGTAAAAGACCCTATTAAAAAGAGGAAGGAAGGAAAGAAGAAAGGAAGGAGGAGGGAGGGAGGGAAGGAGGGAAGGAAGGAACGACAAAAAGAAGGAAGGAGAAAAGGAGGGAGGGAAGGAAGGAAGAAAGAAGGGAAGGAAGGAAACGGACTGAAATAAACATTAGTAGCTACGCTGGTGTGGTGGGTCAGCAGGTAAAGGTGGTTGCTGCCATGCCTGGTGAGCTAGCTGAGCTTTGACCCCTAGGATCCACAAAGTAGAAGAGAAAACCGACTCCCTCAGAGCCACCCTCTGACCGCCCTGTGCTTCAGTGACACATGAACCCATCACTGCAAAGAAAAAATGTCATTCTTTTAAGAAAAAAAATCAAGCTAGATTATTATAAAATCACCATGGAGCTAGAGAGATGGCTCAGCAATTAAGAGCACTGGCTGCTCTTCCAGAGGACCAGGGTTCAGTTCCCAGCACCCATGGAAGCTTATAATGGTCTGTAAGTCCCGTTCCAGGGGCTTTGTTACATGATCCTAGCTTCTATAGGCACCAGCCGTGCCTATGGTGGACAGATATATATGCAGGCAAAACATTCATACACTTCAAACAAACAAACAGAGGGGACTGCTGGGGATACATCTCAGCACAGAGCGCTTGTTCTGTACACGTGAGGCCCTGGTGTCAGCTGTAGAACTGGAAACAGAAGAGAGAAGAACAAATCTAGCAGCCAGACATTCTACCCAATGATGAGTCATCTCTCCTTGTGCAAACTCTCCAAGAGAACACCTAGAACTGGGCTGTCTAACAGAACAGACGCTACCACAGCAGTGTCAGTGTGAGCAGGGAATGAACAGGCAAAACTCAAGTAAGAATACTGCTGAGCCAGGCGGCGGTGGCGCACGCCTTTAAACTTGGGAGACAGAGGCGGGCAGTTCTCTCTGAATTCAAAGCTAGCCTGGTCTACAGAAAGAGTTCCAGATCAGCCAGAGCTACACAAAGGAACAAGGTCCTATAAAACCCCAAAACCACCACCACCACCACCACCACCAACAACAACAACAAAAAAAAAAAAAAAAAAAGGAAAAAAAAAAGAAAAGAAAACTTCTATGTGAAAGTTCAGTCAACAGGCTGGAGAGCTGGCCCAGTGGTTGAGAGCACTGGCTGCTCTTCCAGAGGTCCTAAGTTTGATTCTCAGCAACAACATGGTAACTCACACCTATCTGAAACTCCAGTTCCAGGGGTTCTGTTACCCGATTCTGACCTCCATGAGCACCAGGCATATATTTAATATACAAACACCCATGCATATACACAAAATATAAAACCAAAAGAAAACTTTTGTCAAGGTGGGGGATGCAGCTCAATTGGTGAAGTGTTGCCTCCTAGAACACCCACCTCACAGAGCGCTGGGTCCCGTCCTCAGCACCTTATAAACCATGCATGGTAATGCACTACCTATAACTCGGCACTTGGAAGGCAGAGGGAGGACAGCCATGAATTCCAGGCCACGAAAACATTTTTTAAACAAGCAAAAAACCAGGGGAGGGATGATGGGGAGGAAGGGATGTGGCTCTGTGGCAGATCCCTAGCTCAGTCACCACAGAACAGCAGAACCACAGGTGCCCTTCAGTTCCCAACCCCCCACAAGTTTGCAACAATGAAACCTATAACAAATACTTATTCCTGGGGCCCGGAAGATGATCCACAGGTGCACGCCAAGGGTGTACTCGGTCAAGCATGAAAATCTGAGTTCGATCCTCAAGTCCCCACATGGGGGAAAGAAGAGAACCAACTCTTACAAGTTGTACTCTGACCTCTTGCGTGAGGCCCTTGGCTCAAAAGTGAATAAAACACTATGAAATTAAGCAACAAAAAGACAAGGACAACCAGGACTCCCTTATGGTGGTTCCTAATTGCTCTTTTAGCCAGTATCCTAGGCAGGAAAAAGTAACAAACATTGGGAGAAGAATGGGACAGGAAGAAACAAGGGAATTATCATTTGATTGACAATTAGGGAGCTACAAAGAGTTTAGCAAGAGATGAATCTGGATACAAATACATTTAAAAGGGCAACTGTGCTATTGTACCCATAGGTATCATTCAAGAGGTGAGAAAGTGTTTGTTTGTTTGTTTGGTTGGTTGGTTGGTTGGTTTTTTTCCCTGACAGGTTTCTCTGGGTATGCCTATCTGCCCTGGAACTGACTCTGTAGAACAGGCTGGCCCGGAACTCAGAGGCCATTTGTCTCTGCCTCCCAAGGGCACATCCAGCTGAGAGATGAGATTTTAAAAGGAGACACTGGGCTGGACGATGGCTCTGTGGGTAAAGGAGTTTGCCACCAAATCCAACCACCTGAGTTCGATCCTGGAACCCATACAGTGGAAGGGACTCCTGCAAATTATCCTCTGACCTATCACATGCATGCTCATGGCGTACATACCCGACTACATATACACATATACTGATTAAATAAATGTTATTTTGAAAAGCTATTTTGGGCATGGAGAACTGGCTCAGTGGTTAAGACTGATGACTGTTCTTTCAGAAGATCTGGGGTCAATTCCCAGCACCTTACATGGTGGCTCTCAGCTATAACTCTAATCCCAGGGAGACAAATGCCCTCTTCTAGTCTCCACAGACCCTAGCATGCATGTGGTACACAGAAGTAGATACAGGAAAACACCCATACACATAAAATAGAGATAAAAAGATATCTTGCAAAAAAAAAAGATATCTTGCTATATACATATATAAATATATCAAAATCTAAAACCATCAAAATTCTGGTACAAGCTTTTGATAAGTCAGTCTTTGCTTACAGTGGAAGAATGGTGTGCCAAATTCTAAACCTTAAAAGATGTGCTAACTCTTTAAACATTCTGTTCTTCTTTAAAACGCTGTTAAAGTTCAGAATAACTGGCTGGGAAGATAGCTCAGTCGGCAAAATGCTTGCCCTGAAACCACAGGTCATGACTTCAATTCCCAGAACCCACATTGCAAAACCGGGGCTGCCTGGGCAGCAGTGGCTCATGTCTTTAATCCCAGCACTCAGCAGGCAGAGGCAGGCAGATCTCTGAGTTCAAGGCCAGCCTGGTCTACACAGTGAGTTCTAAGACAGCCAGAGCTAAACAGAGAAGAGAAATCCTGTCTTTAAAAACCAAGAAAGAAAAAAAGAAAGAAAGGAAGGAAAGAAAGAAAGAAAGAAAAAAAGAAAGGAAAGAAAGAAAAAAAGAAAGAAAGAAAGAAAGAAAGAAAGAAAGAAAGAAAAGAAAGAAAGGGCAAGAGAAGGTTAAGGCAGGAGAGTCAGAAGTACAAGGTCAGGGCTGGAGAGATGGCTCAGCTGTTAGGAGCACTGGCTACCCTTCCAGAGGTCCTGAGTTCAATTCCTAGAAACCACATAGTAGCTCATAACCATCTGTAATGGGATCCGATGTCCTCTTCTGGTGTGTGTGAAGACAGTGTCAGAGTACTCATGTACATAAAATAAATAATTAAAAAAAAAAAGAAGAAGTACAAGGTCATCCTTGGCTGCAAACTGAGTTCTAGTTAAACTGAGTCCTCAGGAACTTGGGCCATGTGACTCTGTCTCCCTTCCTCTGGGGCGGAGCTAAGTGGGGCTAGAAAGACTGCTCACAGTGTGCAGCAAACTGCTCCAGTAGAGGACTGGGGTTAGCTTCTCAGCACCCATTTGGTAGCTCACAAATTTCTGTAAGTCCAATTCTAGGGTATCCGGTGCCCTTTTCTGACCTTCATGGGTACCAGGGATGCATGTAGCACACAGACATACATGTAGGCAGAAATACATAAAATAAAACAAATAAATTTAAAAATAAATCTTAAAAAAATTGCAAAGACACTCCTGAAGAAGACATCTACCTTGTCTAATAACAGGACTTCTTATAAATCCATAACAACGCCAGGCAGTGGTGGCATAAGTCTTTAATCCCAGTGCTCAAGAGGTAGAGGCAGGTGGATTTCTGAGTTGGAGGACACTGGTCTACAGAGTAAGTTTCAGGACAGCCAGGGATATATAGAGAAACCTTATTTATAAAAAAAAAAAGATTTATTACACCTTTGTCACCTTTGTTCTCTTCAGACACACTGGAAGAGGGCATCAGATTCCATCACAAATGGTTGTGAGCCACCATGTGGTTGCTGGGATTTGAACTCAGGACCTCTGGAAATGCAGTCAGTGCTTTTAACTGCTGAGCCATCTCTTCAGCAACATATTGCAAACCCCAAACAAACAAATAAATATCTCCATAACAATTACATCACTGAGCAATTGACAGAAGTTTTAGCCTAGGGCCGGAAATACCAGAAAGACACAGGAACTGCACACTGGCCACAGAGGGCAGCGCAGGCCTCTCAGCGTGGTACAGGAAACTGGTTCTTACAGGTTTGGAGAAAAGTTGAAATGGGAAGAAGAATGCTTCTGAAAAACAATGGTGAGGACTCCTGCAGGAGCCCAGCACAGCGGAGAATCGGCCTGGTCAATGCCACCAGGAAGGAAAGGGCAGTTTGGCAACCAATGCCTCAGCAGAGGAGGGAGGGGGCACGAGGTGGGAGGGGAGGTCCAGAGAGGGCCACATGTTTTAAGATGGAATTTTACCAAAAGGACACAGGATGAGAGGAGACCTGAAGCAAAGTGCTTTCAGGGAAGAGAGAACAGGATCTGGGAGTGACAGGCCTCCCCAGCAGCAGACACTTCTGCCACTGCCCCAAGTGCAGACACAGGAACACATGCGTGCATCGGAGACAGACAGGGGTGCAGAGAAGGGGACCTGAGGTGTCTTGTGTAACAACATCTCTCTCCCTCCCCTCCTCCTCCTTCCTCTCTCTTCTGACAGGGCCTCATGCAGCCCAGGCTGGCCTCGGACTTGCTATACAGCCAAAGCTGACTTCGACCTCCTGGTCCTCTCCTTCCTCTACCTCCCAAGAGCCGGAATGGCAGGCATGAGCCGTCACAGGAGGCCCAGTTTGTTTTTAATGAAGTGTAAGGACTCTAGATGGCAGCAGAGGAGAGAGGAGGAGGAGAGCAGAGGGTCCCTAGTGGACCGGTGGGGATCACACAAACTGCTCATTAGAGGTTTGTGGCTGTGGATTTACAAGAAGAGCAGCCTTTGTTGTGTGATTCTCACCAGCTACATTTAGTGGTTCTGAGTGAGTAGAAAGATGGGTTCAGTGGGGGGCTATGGTTATGCTGGGTGACAGAGGGAGAAACCAGGGAAGCAGATGTTTGCAAGGTCAAGATGAAAACACAGAGGACTGGCAGGATGGCTCAGTGGGTAAAGGCACTTGCCAGCAAGTCTCACAACCTCAGACAGCTCTCTAGGACCTACATGGGAGAAGGTGAGAACCAGCCCTAAAAGTTGTCCTCAGCCCTCCACACGCACATACCCCCATAAAATAAAGAAATGTAATACTTTTAAAATTGTTAAAATGATGATTCATGCCTGGGTGAGGGGACTGGGGCTGTAGCTCAAGTGGCAGAGGGACTGTCCAGCATCCGCAAAGCCCCGGGGTCATCCCCAGTGCCACAGGTGCTATGTGCACCTGTAATCCCAACATTCTGGAAGCAGAGGCAGAAGGATCAGAAATTAAAGTCATCCTTGGCTACATAGCAAGCTCAAGATTAGCTTGGGCTACATGGAACCCTGGCTCAGGAAAAAAATAAAAACAAAACAAAACAGCGATAACAAGAAAGAAATAGAGGGAGAGGCAGAGACAGACAGAGAGCAAAATGAGAGAGTTGTTAAAATGGAAGTCGGCAGGGTCAGTTAACTCCATGGGATAGAGGCCTGGGCAGGGGCAGATGTATCCCCAGGGAAGGCCCACAATGCTCTTCGGTGGAGCAGGGGAGAGCTGGAGTGGAGAAAAGGGTTGATGTCAGGGAGCTGGGGCTGGAGGATACAGAGAGGCCATGCCACACTAATCACAACAGTCACCGTTTGTGAGAGGGGAAGGTAAGAGGAGAAGCAGTCAGTGGGGGAGAAGCAGGTGCTGGGAACGAGCAGACGTTTGGACAACAAGGCTTTCTTACCCAGGCCCCAGACGTCTAGCCTGCCCCTTTATTACCATCCTTAAAGATAATTTAAGGAACATCCAATCATGACTATCTGTCTCCCAAGGGACAGAACAGGCTCAGCCAGGTGGCCCTGCTCACGCCCCTGCCCTGTCCCCCAGCTACTCACTTGGGTAGTTCCGGCAGCCTCCGGCAGTGCTTCCCCGGCGCCAGGTACCCTCGTAAAACGTGGTATTCCAGTTCCGGAGGGTCCGGCTCTTGAGGGCATCGGGTGTAAGGTTGCAGATTTCCAGTTTGGTGAACTCACGAATGAAGTCTCGGAAGGACATCCTGAGGGAGGGCCCAAGGGCAGAGGTGAACCACAGTCCTCCATCATGAACTGGGGTTTAGGGGAGCAAGGGGAGAAGAGAGTGTTGCTTACCAGAACTCCCCGTCCTCCATCTTGACCCTCAGCTGCTCTCGTTCATAGGGGTCCACTTTGTTCCACTCATAGGAGCTGTGGGAAGCAGGTGCTGCCAGGCTTGGACACCACTGACCTATCTAACTTCTGTCCCTGGGTCCTGTCCAACCTGGCGTGGTTCCAGAGCCCAGATCAGTAGGTTTTCTCCAGGGCCACCTTCTTGAGGTCCTTATAGATCCCAATTTAAGGGTTCCTCTTCTTTTTTGGGACAGGGTCTCACTATATAGTCCTGGCTGGAATTGAACTCACAGAGATGCACCTGTCTATGCATCCTGAAAGCTTGGATTAAAGTCCTAGCTAATTTTTACTTTTTAAATTGTGTGTGTGTGTGTGTGTGTGTGTGTGTGTGTGTAGGCCATGAGAGGGTGTTAGATTTCCCTGCAGCTGTATTTACATGGGGCTATGAGCCTCCTAATGTGGGTGCTGGGACCCAAACTCAGGTCTTTTCTGTAGACCAGGACAAGCTCTTAACTGCTGGGCCATTTTTTTCCAGGCACCACCACACTTTTCTTCTTGTTTTTCTTTCTTTCTTTCTTTCTTTCTTTCTTTCTTTCTTTCTTTCTTTCTTTCTTTCTTTCTTTCTTTCTTTCTTTCTTTCTCTTTCTTTCTTTCTTTCCTTCTTTCTCTCTCTCTCTCTCTCTCTCTCTCTCTCTCTCTCTCTCTCTCTCTCTCTCTCTCTTTCTTTCTTTCTTTTTGGAGCCAGGACCCTGCTATATAATAGCCCTGGCTGGCCTGGAACTTTGTACATAGATCGGGCTGATCTCAAACTCACGGACACCTGCTTGTCTCTGCTGAGGGTAAAGGTGTACACTACCACACTCCAACCTCCTTTAAGACTAGGTAGCCTTGGTTGAGCTGGAACTCACTGTGTAGCCCAGGCTGACTCCAGATTTGTACTGATCCTCCTGCCTCAGCTCCCTGAACACTGGAATTACAAGCAGAAACCACCACATCCAGCCAGGGTTATGTTTTATCAAGGTCAAGTCAGATGCCCTGGGTGTATCCACAGGCTGCTTCAGTGGCCACAGTCTGGGTGGGCTCTGTCAGGGCAAATGCCCAAGATGGGAGCCTTTTATTCAACTCTGAGTCAACATCCAGCCTGCTGGGACCCAGGCAGAAACATCAAGGCCATCTCCAGACTTCCCCCAAAGCTCCCTAACTAGTGCCCCCTGTCCTGTGGCTTACTTGTCACTCCAGGGGCCTTTCCACTCCACTTCACCCCACGGGTTGCGCATCCGGATTAGGTTCACTCGCTGGCCCTGGTAAGTTACCTGTTCCACAGAGAGTGCATCAGTGTCATGACCTTGGACGTCCCTTCCCGGACCTCCGTCTTTACATCCTCACCCTGCTTACTACCTAGCAACACCAGGGCAACATAGTCCACATGCCCTAAGCCAGTCCTCCAGGAATTCACAGCCCAGCAAGGCGGCTGCACAAATGAACTGGAGTCACTAGGCATAAGCGCAGGATGGTTATCCCAGGAGGTCGAAGAAAGAGAAATTACTTCCCATGGCCCAGGTGAGATGCCAGGGAAGCCGGGAAGTAGGAACCACACTGCAGGGCAGGTCCCATCCAGGGAAATACCTGCTTGGCATCCGTCACGGAGTATGCATGGCCCCTCACCAGGTTCTTAAAAGTGATAGCCTCCAAGTCACGGATATCGGAGATCTACAGAAGGAAACACGCGCTGTGGTCAGAAGGTGAGGTGCTACCCCTGCTTGGAGCATTCATGGGACTCAGGCAGCACCCCTGGCCCCCTTGCACACATACCCCCCACAAAAGCTTATGGGAGAAACTGTTAGGGATTCCTTTCCTGTTACACACAAGTGCTATTCCTCCCCAGGGAGCAGGGCGGAGCCTAGATGCTTCACGGATGCCCTCACTCTGCTGCTGCTGCCTAGGGCTGGCCAGACTGTGGGTGTGCATATATGCGCATACTGATGATCAAACACACCCCCAAGAGGGACTCAGCAAGGTGACAAAGGGGGCCGGGGAGAGGACAGATTCAGTGGGGCTGAACTTGCAGAGTCATATAGCCCTTTAAAAAAAGCTTAGTTTAGGGGCTGGAGAGATGGCTAAGTTAAGAGCATTGTCTGCTCTTCCAGACGACCTGGGTTCAATTCTCAGCACCCACATGGCAGCACACAACTGTCTGTAACTCCAGTTTCAGAGGATCCAACGCCCACACACAGACATGTGCAGGAGACACGCCAGTCAATGCTCATACAATAAGTTATTTTCAAAGTTTCTTTTCTAGTTGACTCTAACTTGCTCTGTATGTGACTCTGGGTTGCTATGTGCATGTGAGTGCAGAGGCCCTTAGCAGCTAGAGGTACCAGATCCTGCCGGAGTGGGAGTCACAGGCAAGTCCTGAGTTATCTGATGTGGGCACTGGGAACCGAACTTGGGTCTTCTCTAAGAGCAGCACATGCTCTTAACCACTAAGCCATCTCTCCGATCGAAGACACTGTAGCATTCCTTTGTGATTTACAAAGTTCACACTCGGAATGTCTCAGTCAATTCACAGATTTTAAAATCTAAATGTTTTAACTAAGATTCCGAGATTTTGTGTTGGGTCCACAGCAGCCGGTGGCCAAGGATGACCATGATGTGGGTGTGGAATGATGGAGAAGACTAGGGAGGTCTAGAAGTGACTGTGGGAACCGTGGGCAGACAATGAACAGTAGCAAGGAGAAAGGAAAGGCGGCGGAGCCAGGCGTGGGTGAAGTCCGAGAATAGCAAAGAGATTGCATCAGAAGGCTGAGGCACTGGACTGTGATAGCCTCAGAAGGCTGAGGCACTGGACTGTGATAGCCTCAGAAGGCGGAAGCACTAGACTGAGATAGCCTCAGAAGGCGGAAGCACTAGACTGTGATAGCCTTAGGATCTGGGAAGGTCGTAAGAATGAAGGGTCTTACTAATCTACTCTGTATTGTTCCTATTTTAGTATACGTGCTGTCTACAGAAACGATTCAATGTTAAGAGCACTGGCTGCTCTCCCAGAGGACCCAGGTTCAATTCCCAGCACCCGCATGGCAGCACACAACTGTCTGTAACTCCAGTTCCAGAGACTTGACACCTTCACACATACAGGAAAAGCACCAATATGCGTTAAATAAAAACAAACAAACAAACAAGAATGAGAAGGGGAGGAAGCTGGGGACACAGCTGAGGTCAGAGGTTCGAAGGAAGAAGTGGAGGACAGGGAGCACACGTGGAGGTAGATGATAGAGGAGGTGATGGGCGGGGCTCATCGGGCAGCCGGAAATGTAGTGAGGAGGGGTGTGTCTTAGGCGATTGGGGTTTGCCAGAGGAACTTGGATATCACTCACATTAATGGAGCAGCCCAACAGGGAGCCTCGTTCCAGGGCCTTTAGAATGATCTGGTAGAGGTCGCTGGGTGCTTTCTGCAGGTCGTACCACTCAGTGACCCCACCGGTGAAGTCCTCAAAGGCCTCTGAGGTGCAGCCTCCCGAAAGGGCCTCGTAGCTGCCGTTCACTCTGCGGGTAGCTCCAGGTCAGTGAGTAGCTTCATCAGGCAGGACCAGGAGCAACCCCTCCACCCCCAGAGGCCGAAGATGTGCCCCGCCCCGGGATCCTACTCACTTAGCATACGCCTTCTCAAGCAGAGCACTCCAGAACTCGTTGCCCTGGGCAGAGTGCACAAACACCAGCTTCCCGTCCTTGGTGGGCAGCAAATCATCCACGACCACGTCTACCCATTCCCCGAACTGCCACAGCTGTGGGGAAGGCACAAAGTGAGCAGCTGCTCTGGGGTTTCCCAGGCCTCAGTTCCAGCTTCAGCTGGGCTTATTAAATGCACGAGTCTAGATTTTTATGCTGGGTACATGTGTGGCACATACATACATGTTTCACACACACACACACACACACACACCAGGTACCACAACTAAGGTGTCTCAGCACTCAGGAGGTAATCTCTATGAGTTCAAGAGCAACCTGATCTACACAGTAAGTTCCAGGACATTCAGGGCTATGAAGTAGTAAGACTATGTCTCAAAAACAAAACAATTCCACAAAACCAGTTCTGGATCATGTAAATGGTTTGGGGGTTTAGCAGTTAGCTCTCAGCCTGAGAGATGGAATGTAGTTCTAGGATCCACAGGGTGGAAGGAGAGAGCTGGCCCAGCAAGGTGTCCTCTGTCCTTTACAGACACACAGACACACTGTTAATCCTCATCAACATACACACATGCACGTACACACACACACTTTTTTTTTTTTTTTTTTGGTTTTTTGAGACAGGGTTTCTCTATTTAGCCCTGGCTGTCCTGGAACTCACTCTGTAGACCAGGCTGGCCTCGAACTCAGAAATCCACCTGACTCTGCCTAATGCAAAAATTATAAATAAATGGAATTAGAACTTTTAGATGAACAAGTCAAAACAAGGCTCCCCTTCAAATATGGGAGGGGGCAAGGGCACGAAGACCTGCAGCCCGGGTTCTTCCTCAGGGCAACCCTGGGGCCTGCCCCTCTTGCTTGCCTTCCTAGTTTTCTTATTTATGTATAAGCTCTCTGTCTTTCTGTTAAGTCTGCACAGAAGAGTGCCTCAGGCCCCATTAAAGATGGTTGCGAGGAACCATGTGGTTGCTGGGAATTGAACTTGGGACCACTGGAAGAGCAACTAGTGCTCTTAGCACAGAGAGGCCAAAATCTTCCAGAGAGAGGGCTGCCCACGCAGAGCATGGCCCCGGCCGGCTCAGCTTCACAGCCCCTTGCCTCTCTATTTTAAGCCTAAGTTTGGAGGTAAGTGGGAGATGTGGAAAGAAAATGTTGTACCCAGACCCTTAACCACAGATGGGTAGGCTGGTTCCCAAGATCACCAGAGTTACCCCAGGGATGCAGGCCTAGACTGCCAAGGGACAGAGGCTTCTGAGAGCACCAAAAATTGTTGCAGGGGGAAGCCTAGAATAATGAGGTAAGAAGAGGCTCATTCGGGAAGAGGTACTGAACGGGCCAATTAGAAGCTGGAAGAGGAGTAGGTTGGAGATTTGAGGGAAGGGGAAAAGGGTGACAGAGCTGTCGAGGTGTGGGGCGCTGAGCACAGAGTAATGGCCAGGGCAGAGTGAGGGAGTGGGGCCTAACTAGGCAGAAGGAAGGAACACAGAGGATCATCATGGTAGGAAGGCCTCAACCAAGACTTTTGGGGTGTGCCTCTCAACACCAGCTCCTGGAGAATTCACTAATGTAACTTGAAAAGTGGGCCACGTTGGAAACATCAGGAAAGGGTGGTTTAAATGCCGGCTCTGTCTTTTCTCCTACACTCTGTCAGGCTTGCCAAAGTGGGGAAACTGGGAAAAGGGAGAACTGACACATGAAGATGGGGAAACTGAGGCTGGGGTAAAGAAAAGCCAAAGCACTGCCTCCACACTTTCTCTGCTAAGCACGACCTTACCTAGGAAAGCGGCGAGCTGAAAATACCTGCCTAGCCATTCACACATGACTGACCAGAGGTGGCACAGAGAGGCCAAATACCTTCCAGAGGGAGGGCTGCCCGCAGGGCGTGGCCCCCGCCATCTCAGCTTCACAGTGCTGTGGGCCATCCTTTCCCATCTCCCTACTGCCAGCTATGCCTCTGGCCCAGGGAGGGTGCAGGGACCTTCACCTGGAAATGAAAGATGCCGGCGTAGCCATTCTGAAAGCTCTGGCCGTAGGGAACCACTCGGTGCAGAATGGTCTCGTTGAGGGTGAGGGAGGCGATAGCGGCCAGGAGCCAACAGTCCCCTGGGATGGGAAAGACACTCGTCAGCCTTGCTCTTCCCATCTGCCCAGGGGAGGGAGGTGCTGTGTATGTGGGATGCCGGGGACCACCTGGGATTCCCTGGGTGGGGTACCCTTCATCTCCCCTCCGCTTACGGAAAAGACCCAGGAATCCGGGCAAACCAGCACCTATGCTGATAGCCAAAGCCTGTCTGGGCCTGCAGGAGGGAGGAGCTGGGGCAGTGCCCAATGGAACGGGAACTGGGAACTACGATGGAGAAAACACCCGGAACCCCACCCCTGGGGGCCTACCCAGTGCTCCCTGGCAGATGTCTGTCCGGGTGGCTCCATCCACGATGAACTGGGGGTTTGACAGCAGCTCCTACAAGACCCACAGTCACGTTCCTGGGCCAGTTCCTCCTGGAAACCGGCACCCAGACACCACTAACAATGGGGACCCACTGCCCATCCTCAGAACCAAGCTCCACCCAGAGGGGTCCTCTTACCGTGGGACGCTTCCACTTGATGCCATAGGTTTTAGAGGAATGGGGACCCAGTTCTTTGAAGCCCAGGCTATGGGAAACCGGAGGGAAGGCCTCGTCTTGGAAGAGGACCCCGCTCTGCAGGCAACTCGCCCGCAGCTTTTCATAATCCTGGCCCAGGTACTTAATGGCGTTTTCATGGCGGCCCAAGCCCAGCTCCTTGTCCCGTTTCTTCTGCACTTGGGCTGACACCCCGGTGCAGTACACAGGCGTGATTAACTCCTCTGCCATCCTGGGGGACACATGGGCCTGGTAGAAATACAGGTCTTCCCAGGGATAAAGCACCATTCCTGCCTGCCAGCATTCTCCTGGACTCATTCCTCCCCACACGTGGGCCACTGCCCCCTTGACAGAGCCTGGGACTCTCAGCCACCTTGTTGGTTAGGCTCCCAGAATTTGGAAAAGGGTGTCCGGTCTCTAGGTATCCCGGTCACCACCTCTCTTTCCCTATTCCTACTGTCCAGAGTTGACCGTCTGCCCCCAGCCATCCAGGCAGGCAGTGGAGGGTGGAGGCCACAGCCCGGGCCAGCAAAGATAGTCCAGGTAAGATCTCTGACTCCCTCCCTCCTGCCCGTAAGCCCCCTCCACAGCGCTGCCAAGCATCCAGTTCACTTGCCCCGTCCCTCGGCTTAGGAGTTGAAACTTCCAGGCACTCCTGTCCGTACACAAGCTGAGCATCGAGCCTTGGACACTGGCCCAGCTCCAGGCGGACAGGTAGGGCTGAGCACCTGGGCTGAGCTGCTTCCTGACCCCTACCCCTGCGCAAGCACGCAGAAAACCTGAAACGGGGCCTGAGAAGCGACAGCCCCCTAGTCCCAGAAGCAGTGGCCTGGATCAGACAGTCGGAGTCTTGGACACCCAACTTCTTACCTGGGGAAGGGGAGTGTGGGAGATTGCTGCGGTCCCTGGGACTGGCTTCCTTGGTGGCAGCTCAGGGCAGGGCCCAACCAGGAAGAGCGCTCCTCCCCGCCCTCCTCCACCGCCCCTCGGCCCTGGTCCCTCCCTCTCTGGTCCTCCACCTACTCCTGAGGCCCTTACCCGGCTCCCTCTAGGATCTCCCTTATCTCCCCCGCAACACTTTTTACTATCTCTTACTTAGGGTGTCTTTCAGTCCCTCCCTTCCTCCGCAGGCACTAAGCCAGCTCTTCACCTCCGGGTGAAGAGGGTTGGACTGGGACAGAAGGGCACCGCCGGCAAGGGAGAGGGTAGGGCAAGGGGTATTTTTAACTAGGGCCGCAGCTCGAGTTGCAGAGCCGCGGGCCACACCCTATGTCGCCCTCCGGGAAGGTTCTGAGGACGATCCGGGCTCAGAGAAGCCGCCAACACAGCCCACAGCCCTCGACCCGCCTCCTGCGCCCCCGCGTGCCTCTGGGTCGCAGCTGTCTTCCAGCCCAGCCGCTGCTCGGCGAAGCAGGGATTACCTCTGGCGGCCGCAAATGCTTGCTGAAGCTGCCCCTAGCTGGATGAGAACGGACTTCTGCCGGACGCTAGACAAACGGTAGCCACACCCGGGCCGGTCCCTGCGGCAGACCTGCTGTAGGGCTGAGCCAGCTCCCCACCCCCTCACCTTAGGGCGCAGGCCTGCAGAGCTAGCACTCCGCCCTAGCGGTCTTGGCGCATTCCCTACTTGGCCTTAGATAAGTCCGTACCTTGATTTCCCCAACCATGCTGAAGAAAAAGAGGGACAATGGCCTTAGGTAATTTTTGTGTAGCATTCTAGCCTTCTCTCTCAAGTTCTTGGTCTACCCATTTAGGATCAGCGCCCTTGTAGGGGTTACCTGACTCGGGAGAGGGCAGCAGAGGCTCTGAACACCAGGGCAGGCTCACCCAAGACCTGCAGATTCCCCTGGGAGCACTACAGGAGTTTGGAGCGCCAAGGATGCAGAGGGATTGGGGCGGTCCCAAGGCTCAGGGCTCTTCGCGGGTATGGAGGTCACAGCATGGCCGATGCAGGCTATATAAGATGGACAAACATTCGCTGAACAGATGGTGCCTACGTTTCCTGGGATTCTATTCTAGGCACCTCGACACTCCAAAAGTTAAGAGCTGACTGCATTTGACTTTCCCACCTGGGCTTTGTGCTCAGCTGGGAATAAGATGATGAAGACGCCTCTACCTTCATAGTTAATGAAGAGGAATGGTTGGTCCACACACTTTTCCCTACTGAAGCCTGATCTAATGCAGGTATCAGTAAAGGCTCTGATCAAACACAGGGACTATGGCAGGGATGGGGAGATGCGCGTGCCAGGAGGGGGCGGGTGGGTGCCTGAAAAAGGCCTTGGCAGGGAGAGGAACTGAGGCGTGGCAGGTGTTGCTTAATCCGGGAGAAAAAGAGGGGAGAGTAGCAGGGTTAGGCAGATTCAGGGGTTCAGATTTTTGTTTATTTATTTATGTGTGAACATGCATGTAAGTAACCACAAGAGGGCAGAAGAGGGTTTCAGACCCTCGGGAGCTGGCGTTACTGACAGACAAGAGCTGCCTGGGAATTGAACCCAGCACCTCTAGACTCAGCAAGCGCTCTTCTGAACTGCCACGCCATCTCTCCGGCTCTTTCTCCTCCCTGACATAAGGTCTCACATAGCCTAGGCTGGCTTTGAACTCTATGTGTGCCTGAGTCTGGCCTTCAGCTCCTGATCCTCCTTGCTTCTCCCTCCCAACTGCTGTGATTACAGAATGTACCTCTGCGCCCTGCTGGTTTTCATTCTGTCAGAGGTGGCTCAGAGTTGTACAAGCAAAAAAGGCTAAATAAGGGTGGGTGGGAGGGGGCAAGAGAAATGGGCGGCCAGGTAAAAGGATGCCGTAGCGGGACAGTGGTGGTGCACGCCATTAATCCCAGTGCTCAGAGGCAGGCTGATCTCTGAATCAGAAGCCAGCCTGGTCTACAGAGAGAGTTCCAGGACCCTAAAGGGGACTACACAGAGAAACCCTGTCTTGAAAACCCAAAGCTAAATAAACAAATAATAAAAATTTAAAATCCAGGGACAGAAAAGGATGCCTCAAGCCAAAAAGGTGCAGGTTTCCCTTTTGGAGGGAAGGGGGCGTTATTGCTGCTCCGCGGTGTGGCACCATCAGGAGGAGCTGTTCTGTGTGTTGGGGTGTGCTGAGCAGGGGCAGGGACACCCCCAGCAGGAAGCCCTCTGCCTCTCCCGATCCTGCTTGACCTGGTGGCCCAGAGGCCCTTACTCTATGGAAGCCGCGTGGACTCTAAATGCCACCACCTTAGTGCTGTCCCCATATTCATTATCACACCAAGAAAGGAACTTGACAAGATGGTTATTGAGGGTAGTGCCGGCCTCCGCATGAAAGGTGGAATATGGAGTCTACCTTTAAGCTGCAGGAACAAACAGGTCCTCAGGAAATGGCCTCCAGACTGATTCACTTTATTTTTGAAACAAGGATTTGAAACCAGGCACATGTATAAGAGCCATGTTACAGTGTCCATATTATTGTTCACTCTCTCTACGGTGTGTGTGTGTGTGTGTGTGTGTGTGTGTGTGTTCCAGGTCAAACTCAGGTTGTGGAGTTTGGCATCAACCACTTTTGCCCACGAGTCATCTTTCAGACCTTGAGAAAGTGGTGTCTTGAATGATTCTGAACTTTAGACTTTCTGGAAAAGATGGGGAGGAGGGGCAGAAAGAAGAAAAAATGCAGAGATAAGTGGTTAGCAGGGTGGGAAGAAAGGGTCGACGATGGATCACAGGATGTTTCCTAGGCCAGGAAGCTACAGTCCTGGTGGATACAGGGCATGCCACTGTATCTGTAAACCCCAGATCAGCAACATTAAGGATGAACCTGACTGAGAACTGTGGACTTCAGGGAATAGCATTGTGTCTATATTGCTTCAACAATTATAACAAGCAGAGTACAAAAATGGAAAATGGCAAGTTTCCTTAGTTTTTGAATTCATGGTTCTTCTGGGTTTCTCTGTCCTGGAACTCACTCTGTAGACCAGGCTGGTCTCACCAGGCAAATACTTATTTATTGTATGTGATTTCTTGCTCTCTTCAGACACTCCAGAAGAAGGCATCCGATCCCACTACATAGGGTTGTGAGCCACCGGTGTGGTTGTTGGGAATTGAACTCAGGACCTCTGGAAGAGCAGTCAGTGCTCTTAACCGCTGAGCCATCTCTCCAGCCCTGTGGTTCAGTTCCTAGAACCTTCATGAATACTTGCAACCACCTCTAACTCCAGGTCCAGGGATTCTGGCCCCCTCTTCTGGCCTCTGTGAGCGTTGTCTGAAATGGTGTACACATGTACACATGTGCAAACAATCATAAAAATAAAATGAAACAAATCTGTAAATAAATGGAGCTGGGGATGTAGCTCAGTGGGGTAAAGCTCTTGCCTAGCAGACACAAAGCTCTCTGTCTTAGTTAGGGTTGTATTGCTATGAAGAGACACCCTGACCAAGGCAACTCTTTAAAAAAAAAAAGATTTATTTATTTTATGTATATGAGTACACTGTAGCTGTCTTCAGAAACAGCAGAAGAGCATGTCAGAGTCCATTACAGATAAGGTCCTGAGCCACCATGTGGTTGCTGGGATTTGAACTCAGGACCACTGGAAGAGCAGTAAGTCATCTCTCCAGCCCCTCAAGGCAACGCTTTTAATTAATTAATTTTAATTTAATTGGTACTGGCTCACAGGCTCAGGGGTTCAGCCGTTATACTCACGGTGGGGGTGGGGGGGAAGCGTGGCGCTACAGTGCGCCTTTCCCCACCCTTCCCCAGCCTTCAGTTGGCAAAACCTCCAGGGTGCTTAGCCTCAATACATTTGCATCTTCCTGCCTGAGCTTTGAAGAGCTGCCCACCTATGGACCTTACTTTACAACACAATCCAGCACAAACAAAGGATGGGTCTTTGGGTTTTGCCTATTTAAACACAGAGCTAAAAATTAAACTTTGAGCCTTGATCAAACCTTGTTCTTGGCTCCATATTTCTCTCCATATTTCTACCCGTCCTATTTCATCCCCAACCCCCCTTCCAGGTGTACATGGTTCTCCATGGTCACTATATGGCTACACTAAAGGAGCTAAGAGGTCTACATCTTGATCTAAAGACAGCCAGGAGGAGACTCTTCCGCACTGAGCAGAGTTTGAGCACTAGGAGATCTCAAAGCCTGCCTACACCCTGTCTCCAACAAGGCCACACCTCCCAATGGTGCATCTTCCCATGGGCCAAGCTTATTCCAACTACCATTCAAACCCTCCATCCACTGTGCAGAGGCTTAGACTGCAGGGGGCTGTGCTCTTTTGCTCCAACACCTGGGAGGTAGAGGCAGAATCTTCAGGAATTCAAGTCATCTTCAGCTACACAACAAGTCTGAAACTTCAGGATCCTGTCTCAAAAACAACAGCAACAATGACAAAAACCTAATATAGATGAGGCTCTGGGGTCAATCCCCAGCAGGAAGAATGGGTGGGAGGAAAGAAGGGACAGATGTCTTAGTTCCTTTTCTATTGCATGCTAAGATACCATGGCCAAGTCAACTTAGACAAGAAGCTGTTATGAGAGCTATGGTTTTGAGGGGGCGCCCATGACTGTCATGGTGGACAGCAGCAGGCAGGGAGGCATGGCACAGGAACAGTGGCTAAGAATGCGATGGGCTTTTGACACTCTTCCTCCAATAGGGCCACACCTCCTCATCCTTCCCAAACAGTCCCACCAACTGGGGACCCGCTATTCAAACATACAGGCTTATGGGGACCGTTCTCATTTAAACACCCATAAGGGAACAAGGGGAAAGACTAGGAACTCACACTACTGTAGTGTTGAGTGGTAAAGTAATTACTAGGATGAAAAGGGTGAGGTGGAGGGATTTACCAAGGGCCTTGAGAAAACTCTTTGGGGGGGCGGTATATGATTATTCTTCTGACTATAAAGATTTCAGTATATGACATATCGAAACAAGATACTCATTTTAAATATATGTAGTTTGTTATGTGTCAATTAGACCTCACTAAAGCTGTTAAGTCCACAGGAACTTACTGGAGGCAGGGGTTCTTGGGAAATGGGGGTGTATCAAATGTAACCCTACACCTTGAGTGGGCTAATGAGATGAGACTGGGTTGAATTGGCTATTTTATTGGTTGGTTCTTTTTCCCACCATTCTTCTCCACCCCAATCCCATCTGCCCTCCAGCCCTAGGTAGGAAAGAATGAAGGCTAGAGGGGAAAGTGGCATCGATATTGTTAGACTTCTTCCTGCTGATTAGGGTGGCAAGGTCCTTGTGATATCCAGTTTCTTCTTGCCTGTTTGCTGTTGTTCACGACCACTTCATAAACCCCAGCAGCAGGCGGAGCAGCAACCTGCCCCCCACCTCTTGGAGCTCTGGTATTTATATGCCCTCTCCAGAGTCCCCAGAATTACAAACTAAACTACCTAAAGCTGGCAGAATCACACCCCTGCCAGAGGACCCCCTGTTTCACCGTTAGCTTTCAGAGTTACTGTAGAGAACACAGGTTAAAAGTTCCTTCACAGATAACTCTCCCCCTCAGCTGTCATCCACAAACAAGATGCCCAAGGGACAACTTTTTGTCTGTTTGAACAGATTGTTTCTGTCAAGTGGATATAAGCCAAGACAACTGGGAAGAAAGAATCTTAACTAAGGAAATGCCTCTGTAAGACTCTCCTGCAAGGGCTGGGAGGGAAAACTGTAATCAGGATGTGTGGATGTATTGTATGAGAGAAAAATAAATAAAAATTAAAAAAAAAAGACTGTCCGTGGGATATTGTCTTGATTAACGGTTGCTGTGGGAGCGCCCAGCTCACTGTGGGCATGCGGGGGCCAGAGGTAGACATAAAGAATCGTTCTAGATCCTTTCTCTTCCAGTTTACCCACTGAAGCAGGGTCTCAGTCAAGCCCAGTGCTCACCAAATGGCTAGCTAGTCCTTAGGCAATTGGCTTTGGGAATCCCATCTCTGCCTTCTAAAACAGGAATTGTCAGCAAGCCTCCATGTTCCATCTCTGAGAGTTTAAACTCTGGTCTTCTCAACTTCGGGCAAGCCTCCATGTTCCATCTCTGAGAGTTTAAACTCTGGTCTTCTCAACTTCGGGCAAGCGCACTTTAACTACTAAGTCATCTCTCCAGTCCCAAGATGGGTGTTTCTAAACCAAGCAGCACTGGCCCTGTAACCTCATTAGTGTGAATTCCACACGTTCTCTTATGAATAACCCAAGGACTGCTTTAAGAGACAAATTCTATCACACAGAAAACCGTGTGCATTTCAGGAGCTGTGTATTAGGAACAAAGTCAGAGATCATCATATATATACTATATTCATACATATATGAATATCCAACACACACATATATATCTGTTTATATTTAGTTTTTTTTCTAGAGGACATCATAAGAAACTCATGAGGGACCACTGGGGTGATGCATTGGGTAAATTGCTGTAAAAGTCTTACAGTGTGTTTGAGATCTAAAGCCAACAGTGGAGGGAGAGAACCACATCCTGAAAGTTACCCTCTGATCTACACACAGTCATATACACACACACAGTCGTACACACACACACATACACACACACACAGTCATACACATACACAGATGCATAGTCATACACAGACACACAGTCATATACACACACAGTCATACACACACACACACGCACACACACGTGATTACACACCTGTAATTCCAGCACTTGGGAGGCTGCAGCAGAAAGATTGATGTAAATTTAAAGCCAGCCTGGGCTATATAGTGAGTTTTAGGCAAGTGTGGGCATAGCAAGACTCTTGTCTCAAAACAAAAGAGGAAGAAAGGGAGAAATGGGGGAGGGAGGGAGAAAGGGAGGGATGGGGGGAGGGAGGGAGAAGGAGAGGGATGGGTAAGGAGGGAGTGGCAAAAAGAAACACTTTGCAGTCGTCATCTTGGCTTCTGATGCCCCTTCCTCTGAGCTCTCTGACCTCCACTCCTTGGGAACCACTCCTAGAACCACCTCCACAGAGCAGGAATTACAGGCCGTGCTGCACCTGGTATGGGACCATCTTTCCATGAGTGTTCAGTTTAGATGTCACCCCCTCTAGGCAGCCTTTCCCTTCCCATTAACAACAAATTTACTTTGGGTTTGCTTTGGTTTCTGAGGGTTGACCCTGTGATGCCGTTGGACTCAGTCAGCTCAGACCTTCACTCTTCTGTGTTCTCATGTCGTCTCTGGAGCAGGAACTGTATTATAACACTTAATGCAGGGCAGCTGACTGCAGCTGCAGGAACGGCTCATCTGGTTGGTGGGTGAGTGGTGGGGTTGGTTGGTGGGTTGGTTGGTTTTCAAGCAATGTGTCTTGTAGCCCAGGCTGTTCCTCGAGTTCACTATGTAACACAGGGTGACTCTGATCTCTTGATCCTCCTGCCTCTGCCTCACTTGAATCACAGGTGTGTACCTCTGTCTGGCCACCATACCTCACTCACAGTCCTAACCTTAAAACTATTTCTAGATAGGCTCTAGAGGTGCTTTCCAGAAGCACAAGTTCTTCTGTAGGTTCCAGACGCCTCTGCTTTTTAGATCTCCTCCACACTCATAGGAGAATGTCACAGAAGGAAAACTGAGGCTCAGGATGACAGCACCTGACCACCAGCTGGGGAGGAGAGCAGAGCTGGTACTCTATTTTTACCGCCTGATCCCTCTGGACCCTTTCCCCACTGTCTGTGGCCGAGAAAGCAAGCCAGGACCTGAGCAACACCAGGTTTATCCGATGCTCAATTGCTCTAGAAGCAGAAGCTGGAGTGGGATGTGTTTTGGGCTAAGAGGAAAGTGAGGGGCAGAGTCAACACTGCCAGCCTGAGGCCCACGGGTAGGAGGGCAGATGGTGGTAGAACATGGCTCAAGCAGAAAGCAGGCAGGCAGCTCTTGATCCTGTGGAGGTCATCAGCTAGGGCTGGGTGAGGGCTGGGGAAGATGCAGGTAGTGGGATGCGATGGGACGGAACCGACAGCACTGGGAAACTTGCCACGCCCACGACGCTAGGAAGAAGCAGAGCCAGAGCGGAGGGAGACCCAGCCCATAGCCCTTCCCTGCCTCCATCCAGTATTCACTCAGCTTCTGGCTTCTAACTCAGAGGTGTAGGTGTCTGGCTCCAGTCCCATCTTAGGGTACAAGAACATCACCTGGAAGAGTTCTGAGAGATCATTTTGGTAGTAAGAACAATGGCCCTCAGATGGCAGAGAAGTCCCCCACCCCCAAAGCCCGCTGTGGTGCAGGAGCCAATGGCTGCGCCCAGTGAGGAGGGGCTCCTGACTTGAGAGCAGCTCCCTTCGCTGTGGTACTGGCATCATTGCAAGCCCGGGAGTTGGCTCCTTGGCCATGATCTGAGCAGGGCAGAGCAGACTGAAGGGCAGTGGAGGCCCAGCCTCAGCACCCGGGAAACCAGCCAGACCTCACTCCTCACAGCTGCTCAGCAGCTCCGAAGCCCATGCAAGGCCACAGAGAATCCCTAGTGCTTAAGAACTCTGTCCCTAGGGAACACCACACCTCTCCCAGGAACCCTGGGAGAGATTTCAGACTTAGGATCCTCCACATCCTCTTCTAAGTCATTTGCCAAGGAACCTACTTGGAGAGGACTGAGATCAAGGGGCCGAGACTGTGTGGCCTTGCCCTGCAGTCAGCCTGCCACAACCACTCATAGAGCCAGAAATGCGTGTGCCCTCGAGGACCTTCTGGTTTGCACTTGGCAAGTGGTGCTGAACCGTGGGCAGGAGGTACTAGATGGGAAGAGGATCAGAAGGAGCCAACGGGGAGGAAGGGCTAGCAGCTACGTTCATGCACTCACAAGACATTTTGGTGCAGGGAAGAAAAGGTATAAGTGAGGCATGGGGCAGGAGGATTGGGAATTTGAAGTTATGCAAAACTATACTATAGAAGCCAGCCTGAGGTACACAGTCTCTCAAAACACAAATAAGGAGTAAATAAAGGAATAAATAAATAAACCCCAGCATGCAGGAAGGGGGTTCAAGAGATTGTTTGGGTTTGAAGCCAGTCTGAGCTACACAGTAAGACCCCATCTCAAAATAAGCAAGTAAATGCATCAATGGGCAGGCGTGGAACTGCACACGCATAATCCCACTCGGGGAAGTGGAGGCAGAGGGATCGGAAATTCAAGGCCACTCAAAGCTATGTATCAAATTGAAGGCTAGCCGGGTGTTCAAGACATGAGATTCTGCCTTACACACACACACACACACACACACACACAAATATATAGGAAGAGAAAATGAGGGAGGTGGGGAGGACAGCCTAAAGATGTGTGTGTAAGGATTAAGAGCAAGTCTATCCCAAGAGATGAGGGGACCCAGCAACCCAGTTCAAACCCCACTAATTCAACCATCCCTACAAGCAGCTCTGAGCCTTTACCCTGACTGTGTACCTTATCTGAAGTCTGAAAGCAGGGACTCTTTCAAGAGGAATTCGGTGTATGTGGGGTGTCCTCTGCAGTAGAGAAGAGAAAGCAGGGGACACAGGTCACCCCCTTATTGACCCAGTGATATGCGACACACTGAAGCCTAAACCTCCTTTAAAGCAGGTTCTGGCCTGACCCCAGCGCATGCCAGGCTTGCGAGCTGAGTGGGAGAAGGCTGGGCCTCAGACATCTTCGAGGAGAGGCAGGGCTGATTCTGTTCTCCACACAGCTGCTCCTTGGACCCCACCTCATTTCATGCCACTCCCCCAGGTGAAGCCCTCCTGGGCCCCCAGGCCAGGACTGCAGCAAGGCAGGGCTGGCCTCAGTGGAGCCGTGCTAAAAGCTGGAAGGGTTTTTGTGTTATTCCTGCTGGGAGATAAGTGGAACAGAAGAGCCATTTTACAGAAAACTGAGGCCTCAGCAAAGTAAAGGTGGGTCCACAGGACTCCAGAAGCTCCGGTAGCGGACTTTCTCTCTGCTCACCCTGCCCCCTGTTCTCTCTCAATAGGGTCTCACTATGTAGACCTGTAGACCAGGCTGACCTCGAACTCACAGACGCTCACCTAACTCTGCCTCCTTAGTGCTGGCATTAAAGGAATACAACGCACGCCCAGTTTCTTTATTTTAAAACAAGGTCTCGGATGGACTGGAGAGATGGCTCAGGGGTTAAGAGCATTTGTTGCTCTTGCAGAGAATCTGGGTTCAATTCCCAGCACCCACAACTCCAGTTCTAGAGGATCCAGTGCCCTCTTCTGGGCTCCTCAGGCACCAGCATACATGTGGAGTGTTGGGGTTGGGGGGTGGAAGCCAAGAAAACGCACTTCCCAGACAGAAGCTTGAAAATGAAAAGTTTTACTTTCTGGGCGCTCAGGGAGGCAGCCAACTTGGGATCTGAACCCTGTCCCTGAAAGGGAGACTGTGCAACACATTTAAAGGCAGGAACACAAAGTGGAGGGAGGAGGCAGAGGCTGTGGGAGGGGAGAGCTGGGCTATCCAATCATATTTTGACATTATGTGTCAAGCAAGGGAGTACCCAGTGGAGGCTGAGTTCTGTCCAGGGTACCTGGCTTCAAGGTCTTTAATTAGGCTTTTGCAGCCAGGTCCCCTCCTGGACTCAAGAATTCTAGAATGATAAGGGAAAGGGGTGGGTAAGTTGATGTCAGTTGGGGATGACAGGCGACTGGTTATATACTCTTATAACTATGTGCCTTGGTTTAGATAACAGCAATTTCTATATTCTTTACCAGTTAACAGACAATTAAGAAAATAGTATGAGGAATGGGATGGATGTTCACTCCTAGGCCTGGGAACATGAACTTGTTTGACCCTACCTGAAAGATGGAGACGTTGTCCTTGCAATGGCTGGACCCAGACAACTGTCTCCTTACAAGTTGTCCCAGAGATGTGTGGACTCAGACGACTGTTTACAGCAGAAGCTGTTCCGCTATGGGAAGTCCTCAGCTCCCTCAGGGCCTGGGACCTGGAATTTGGCTTCTCCCTATGATCACATGGAGTCTGAAAATGAAATGGTGGTACTTGAGTAAGCTTCTCTTGCCTGTTCCCAACACGCGCCTCCATCTTTATGTACCCTACCCGTATCAAATCTTTGATATTATGCCTCCTGTCTATTATATAAGGCATTGTATTATTCTCTCAAAATCATGGGTTGGATTGCATTAAAGAAGTTTTGGATAAACCATGAAGTGAAGTTTATCATGCAAGGGACATAAAATGTCAAATCTAAGTCTGGATCGGGCTGGTGGTGAGACTGGTATGTCTGTCCTTTTGACTTAGCATGTTAGCTTGTTAGATAGGACAATGGACAACCAATACTCTTCTGTCACTACTTCCAGCCCACATTAGAATGTTGTTACTGGGGCCCAGGAAGACTGAGATGCTGGTCAAAGGCTGGGCAGTGGGGCATTTGCCAGAAGCATCTGATTAGCTAATCCAGCTGACAGACACCGAGCAATCCCATCAGCTGGACTGGTTAACATCAGCTTTCAGCAAGTCTGGAGCTGGCCCGCAGATGATCCCTGGATGGAGTCTGCCAGCCAGGTGAAAATCTGCTGAGACAAATACAGACTAGAGAGAGAAGTTAGTCTAGTAATCGGGGAACAGAAGGAATCCCAAGACCAAGGGGGGGTAAGCCCCATTTGCAAGCGCTCGTGGGTGCACTTGTCTGGAGTCCATTTGATCTGTGGCAAGTGGATCCAGGTCTTATGACTTTTTGATTCCTTGATGCTTATGTGAATGTTAGTTTATGAAAAGATGTATATTAGTATTACCATTGTATTGAAATCTGTGTTTTAGGAAAAGCAGTTAACAGGTATCTGTAAGACAGTAGGAGTAGACTCAAGCCTTTGAGACCTAGCAAAAGCTATGGGTTTGGGTCAAAAAACACGAGCATTCTTTTCCGGTCAGAGGGCTAGATATACAGATTTAACAGGATATTTTTAGCATGGTGAGAAATATCTTTAAGTCTGTGTTCACAAGACAACCAGAGAGAATTTCTTTTCTTTTCCTTTTTTTTTTTTTTTTGGTTTTTTTCGAGACAGGGTTTCTCTGTATAGCCATGGCTGTCCTGGAACTCACTCTGTAGACCAGGCTGGCCTCGAACTCAGAAATCCGCCTGCCTTTGCCTCCCAGAGTGCTGGGATTACAGGTGTGCGCCGCTACTGCCCAGCAACCAGAGAGAATTTAAAAGCTTGAGCTTATAACTGAGTTGTAATCAGTCAGTGCTCCATTAGCTTATCAGAATTCCACTGATCAAAGCTAAAACTCTGAATTTTTTGAAATCTTAGTATAGCAATAGCATTGGGGGAAAGAAGTATAAAACATTTCCCTTTTTTCATATATCTTAAAGCCTTGGGGATTATAGGTGTGCACCATCTTGCCTAGTTTCTGTCCTTTCTATTTAAAGACTCCAGTTTCACTGAGAAGGCTTGGCTGGCCTGGAACTTACTACATAGCCTAGGATGGCTCAAGCTTGCAGTGATGCTCCTGCCTCTGCCCACAAAGTGCTGGGTTACAGGCCTGTGTTGCCAGACCCAGTTTAACTGGTACCTCTTTTTTCTAAAAAGATGTATTTAGTTAATGTATGTGAGTACATCATTGCTCTCTTCAGACACACAGAAGAGGGCACCAGACCCCACTACAGATGGTTGTGAGCCACCATGTGGTTGCTGGGAATTGAACTCAAGACCTCTGGAAGAGCAGTTGCTCTTAACCACTGAGCCATCTCTCCAGCCCTTAACAGTACCTCTTTAGTCTTTCAATCCCTGACCCAGCACTTAGATACATGGTTGAAAGACCGGCCAACTCCATACCCAGAAAGGAAACTGAAATGATTTCACATACTTAATATGGACCAGTCAGGCAGCTCAGCAGATAAAGGCCTGATGATCCAAGTTCAAAGGACCCATATGGTGGAAAGAGAACCAGCTCTCGAAGTTGAACTCTGACCTACACCATTGCACTTTGGCAAGTACTTGCTCTCCGCTCATAAACAAACGTAATCTAATACTCAGTTCTTCATACTCCCCTCCTAGCTTTGTTAGGCAGGAATCCAGGGCCTATCCACAGGGCACTCTACCACTGGGCTACCTCCCAAAGCCCAAAGACTTGGACTTAGGGCTAGCCCAGGGGCTTCCTCAGACATGCAAGCTGCTTTCCTAAGCTCTACTCCATCCTCAGAGGGAGGCGCTAAGAATCAAAAAGTGCCTGAGATCAGAGATGTTTAACAACCTCCAGCTGGCCGGGCAGTGGTGGCGCACACCTTTAATCCAAACACTTGGGAGGCAGAGGCAGGCGGATTTCTGAGTTTGAGGCCAGCCTGGTCTACGGAGTGAGTTCCAGGACAGCCAGGGCTACACAGAGAAACCCTGTCTTGAAAAAACCAAAAATAAAAAATAAAACAACCTCCACCCGTGGGGGGACGGGACGGGACGGGGTAGGGCGGGGGAGGACTTACATGACCTCTGAGGTTACCTACAGCTCTGGAGCTCTTGCAGCTCTGTCCTGACTCTAGACCAATCAGAGCCCACGTAGGAGAACGGGCGGGACTTAATGCTCTCCACACTTACTCTTACTCTGAGCCCTCTCACTTTTCTGCCTTACTAACTAGGAATTTCTCAAAGCATCCTTTGTTCCCTCCGATTGAGAGTCTCTTATAAAAGGGACAACCAGATGAGTGTGGTGGCACACTTTTAATTCTAACATTTGGGAGGCAGGGGCAGGTAAATCTCTGCGTTCCAGGCCAATCTGGTCTACACAGGGAGTTCTGGGACAGCCAGGACTAAGTAGGTGGAGTCATTACCTAACAAAATGTGGGTGGAGTCAGAAGAGACTGTCTGATTCAGTGGCGTTCCAGATGACTGAGCCACAGTGTGGGTACCAGGAACCAAACTGGGATCCTCTGGAAGAGCAGCCAGTGCTGTTAACCCCTGAGCCATTGCTTGCCCCACCGCACCCCCATCCCTCTTTATACATTTTGAGTCTCTTTTGGATCTCCGTTCCCACACTGGCCTTGAACTTGGGATCCGCCTTAGCTACTTGAGTGGCAGAGATTCCAGGCCTGTGCTACCACAGTTGACAGCTCAGGACGTCCAGCCATCTCAGGGCCTCTGGGTCACTTCCTTTCAACACTTTCTCCTCTCTGGAGTCCTCAGGGTCCCTGGGCCTTTGAGGTCTCTGAGGGGTCTGTGATGTCTTTTCCCTCGCCCCCAGTTCCCCACTCCCGGCTCTCTGAGCCACAAGGCCTTTCTTCCGGTCCATATTCTCCATCCCAGTAGATAATCACTACAGATTTATTGCCAGCCATCTTCTGTGGCTCGTAGCCTATGAATCTAAGAGTGCTGTCCGAGGTTACCCCACAAAGCAGGCAGTGTTCAGCAGCCTCATTTGACAGAGGATAAACAGCATTTGTTGGTTTTTTCCTTCTTGTATTGGATGACCTTCACCACACATATTACATCAAATGGATATGTAGGCGTGACCTGCATTTCCAATTGTTAACTGGGGGATGACACCAAGTGCTGGCAGGATATTTGGTATTGCCATTTCTATGACCCATTACCTGCAAGCTGCGATGGGGTCGTCTCTTGGAAGGTCTTGTCACCCTCAATCTGGTCAAAGGATAACCGTAAGCTATGGACTGGGCTAAGCCCTGCTGCTGATGGCAGAGGGGTAAACGCTGGGGCCTCTCCCACTGTGCTAATAGCTTTGTCCTTTGAGAAAGGAATGTGGGTCAATGAAGAGCTGGCAGCTGGAGCTGGGCCTGAAGGGAAGGCAGAACTAGCGATGGGGCGGAAGGACAGAGGCAGGAGACAGAAGCCTGGACAGGAACGAAGCAGGGAGGTAGAAAGAGAACCACATGGAGGGACAGGAGAATTCAGGCTGTTGCAGGCCAGCAAAAGGCTAACAGCCTTAAACTATGTAGATGTCTCTGTGTCTCATTATTAAATCCTAAGCAGGGTCCACCCAGAGCCCCATAATGTTCTTGTTTTCTTTATTCATTCACAATTTCATACACATATTGTGATCATAAAAAGAGAAAGAGGCGAGAGAATATGTTCTACAACAGTGTGGGGGGAGGGGACGGGTCCATGCCAAGGCATCCCCTCCCCCTGAGGGACCAGACACACGAAGTTATAGTATAGAATAGAGTTTATTCAGGGCATGGGGAGGGGAATTAAGGGGGTGGTAGAGGCAGAGAAAGGCAGAGAGAGGGAGAGAGTAAAGAAGCAGAGGCCGGCCATGACCATGTGGAGAGAAGGGGGAGGGGAAGGGGGAAGGGAAGAGCCCAAGAGGGCAAGAGAGAGGCTGAGAGAGAGAAAGAATAAGAGAGAGAGGAGGGGCCAAGCATCCCCTTTTATAGTGGGCCAGGCCTACCTGGCTGTTGTCAGGTAACTGTGGGGTGGAGCTTAGACAGAATCCTAACATATATAATGCACCTTAGTAATACCCCCCAATTCCCTCCCTATCTCCTCCCTATCCCACAGGCCCCCTTATCCACAGCAATCCCCAATCCACTTTCATGTCTCTTGCGTGTGCCCATTTCACTTAATTAGGGTTACTTACTTGAGTATAAGCAACTTTCCAGAGGCCACCCCCACTGAGGGTTCTGACTCCCTCTTCCTTGCACTCATAAAGATCTACAGCTTTACAGAGAAGGGTGGGGCCTCGGGAAGCCCTCCCCCATCCACAGTGAAACTAAAACCAATTTATTGTAGCTTTGATTTTGTCTTTGTGTATGTGAGAGCTTTGTCTACACGTATATGTACCACGTGTTTGCATGGAACCGGCAGAGGTTGGAAGGGAGGGGTTGACTCCCACAGAACTGGATGGTTGTAAGCCCCACGTAGGTGCTGAGATATGAATCTGGATCTTCTGAAAGAGCAGTGTTTTAGACAGGGTTTCTATTCCTGCACAAACATCACGACCAAGAAGCAAGTTGGGGAGGAAAGGGTTTATTCAGCTTACACTTCTGCATTGCTGTTCATCACGAAAAGAAGTCAGGACTGGAACTCAAGCAGGTTAGGAAGCAGGAGCTGATGCAGAGGCCATGGAGGGATGCTACTTACTGGCTTGCTTCCCCTGGCTTGCTCAGCTTGCTCTCTTATAGAACCCAAGAGCACCAGCCCAGAGATGGCACCACCCACAAGGGGCTCTCCCCTCTTTGATCACTAATTGAGAAAATGCCCCACAGCTGGATCTCATGGAGGCACTTCCCCATCTGAAGCTCCTTTCTCTGTGATAACTCTAGCCTGTGTCAAGTTGACACACAAAACCAGTCAGTACAATTGACTCCTTTAAACTGTTGAGGTATCTCCTTTGGTCCCGTGATGAAATTTTGGTGGGTCCAGACTTATGCAAGCAACCACCACTGCCTTGGGTTCCTGTGTGTGACTGCCAAGTCCAAAATAGTGTTTTACCACGCCCCCTTCCTCTGGCGCTTGAGATTCTTTTTTTTTTTAATTTTTTTTTTTTTTTTTTTTTTTTTTTGGTTTTTTGGATTTGGTTTTTCTGGAGAGAGGGTTTGTCTGTATAGCCCTGGCTGTCCTGGAACTCACTCTGTAGACCAGGCTGGCCTCGAACTCAGAAATCCGCCTGCTTCTACCTCCCAGAGAGCTGGGATTTCAGGCGTGCGCCACCACCGCCTAGCTGGCGCTTGAGATTCTTTCAACCCTCTCTTCCTCCAGGTTCCCTGAGTTTAGTTTTAGTGTGGGTTGTATACTCCTTTATTGCTGAGTACTTAAAAGTGAGTTCTTATTCTCAATAGTTTTATTTATTTATTTATTTTTTAACCAGAGAGGTTAAATAACTTTCTGCTTGAAAGGGTGATACAAAACCCCATTCATCTCCATTTTGAGGACCAGGCCTGATTTCAAAAAATGCTATAAGGCACCAGCTTCAGCAATATATCGTTAAGTCCCAGAAACTAAGTGATAAGACAGCAGCTTTAGGAACAGACCATAAAATCCAGAACAAGATCATAAAACCCTTACCCAAAGAACAGCCTGGTGATAACCACAAAAATGGGGAAATAACTTATCTCAGAATGGGCCGTCTGCGCTGGGCAGCCCTGTTTCATCACAAGGTTAAACGTTCATGACTTAGAAATGCAGACCACTGACCACCTGTGGCCCCCCAGCACTCACCAGTGAAATTTTAGATTACCTGATCCTTCTAGAGAGTTCCCCCAGTCCCTTATAAGAAGGCCTGCACACCTTTGTCTGGTGTCACCATTCTAAAGAATGGTTGACCCCCTCATGCTGGATGTTTCTGCAGAATAAATGCTCTTTGTTTTTGCATGCTCCCTGAGTCTGGGGTCTTCCTTCAGTGATTTTCAGCCCCTTGCATACTAACCACACAGTCAGTAAGTAGAGAACCAAATGTCTGCCTGGCTGTCTGGCCGAGACTCCAAAACAGATCAGCTAGTGTGCTGGGGACTGTCTAATCCAAGGCTGCTTCTAGACAAGAGCTGATAGGGGGCTTATGGATTCTAGCAGGTGAAGGCACTTACTGTCTGTCTAAGGGTCTGAGTTCAATCCCCAGGACCCACATGGTAGAAGGAAAGAACAACTCTTGCAGTCCTCCTCTGACCCCCACACGCACACATGTGTTGAGGTCAGGGAATTGTCACACAAACCATCAATCTCAGTTAAACAGGGCTGGGTATCATGTGTCCCAAGACCGATCGATCAGGGTCGTAGCCTAGACTTGGGAGCTAAGATTAACCCCATGAATGTTTCTCAGGACCAGTTTGTAAAGGCAAAACCCACAGTGAGCTCATACAGAGGTTCAGAAAGTATGCAGGTGGTCAGCCCTGACTCAAGCTGTTCTGGAAGATTAGACATAACAGTTCAAGCTGACCTTTAATTTGATTGGCTTATGATTGTGGAATTTCTCAAGATTAACAAACCTCAGCCCTGGTTCTAGAAGGACTCAATGCAACAGTATAGGGGAATACCAGAACAGGGAAGTGGGAAGGAGTTGATGGAGGAACAGGGGGAGGGAAGAGGACTTATGGGACTTGCGGGGACTGGGGATCCAGAAAATGGGAAATCATTTGAAATGTAAATAAAGAATACATCGAATAAAAAAAACAAAACAAAAACAACCTCAGAACATGCTGTGTGTGATCATCTTCACCCTGCTCTGAGTCAAGCTATCTTTCTGTGTGAGTAACGATGCGAAATGACTGGAGGGTATAGAACAAAACAGTGTACACATGCACTTAGCAAATATGTCTAAAAATAAGCAGAAGGGCCTGACACAGGGAAGATGCCGAGTAAATCCCAGGGCCGGCCCCAGACTCTCTGTGGTCGCTTTGTCCCTGGCTCACCATAACCATGGTGTGGGTCAGGACTCTCCACAGGCCTGGCTGGCTGCAGCACACTCACGGCAGCCCCCGTTGGTGCCACCAGCCACTGCCTAAAATATTTTTTCTTTATGACACAAGGTTTCTCTCTGTGGTCGCTCTGTCCTGGAACTTACTCTGCAGACCAGGCTGACCTCCAACTCCACTCTATGGGTCCTGAGGAACTGACCTCAGGTGGTCAAGCTTGCAGCAAGCAGCCTTTCCTGCTAAGTATGTTGGAAAGACTTTAGACTCACACAAATGTTAACTTAAAAACATAAAGGAAATTCTCCTCTCCCGGCCTCCTCTGGATGAGATCTCTCTGGGCCACAGTGTTGTGGCCCCAGGAAGCCGCTGTGTAAGATGGAGCCTCGGGCCTGGCTCAGACTCTGAGTTCACGTGTATTCTCTTTCTTTTGTTTTTGTGTTTGGTGTCTACTTCCATATTCTATAAATCTTTTGTGTTTTTAATGAATTTTTTTCTTATTTTATGTTTATATTTCTGTGTGTGTGTGCGTGTGTTGTCCTGTTCTATCACTCTCTGCTTATTCCCTTGTGACACGGGTCCTCACTGAATCTGGAGCAAGGCCAGCAGGCCATGGGAGTCCACGGGGCTTACAGGGGAGAGCGTGGCTGTGCCAGCTTTCTGCATGAGTGCTAGGGATTTGAACTTAGGTTCTCATTACCTGTTGTGTCATCTTCTCAGCTTTTTTTAAAGTCAGTGTTAGCTTGGGCCTGGAGCGATTGCGCAATGGTCAGGAGCATTGGCTGTTCTAATACAGGTCCTGGGTTCAATTCCCACCACTCATATGGCAGCTCCCATCTGTCTGTAACTCCAGCTTCAGGGGTCTGACGCCCTTACACAGACATTTATGCAAGTCAAACACCAATGCACAAAAAATAAAAATAATTATAACAAAGAAAACCAACCAGCTGGCATAGTGGTGCAGCCTTAAGTGCAGCACTCAGGAGACAGAGGCAGGCCTGGAACTCACAGAGATCTGCTTGCTCTGCTTCCTCAGATCAGGATAAAGGTGTGTGCCATCCACCACTCCCAACTTGTTTTGCTTATGAGATGGATGGTCTCACTGTGTCGCTCAGGCTAGCCTCCAAGTTTATCCTCTAGCTTCTTCCTCTCTAGTGCTGTGATTACACGTGTGTGTCACCAAGTCAGGTCTCCTTTTATGATGCTTTTGTTGCTGCATAAATTCCTGTAACCACCACGTCAATCACAACAATCATTGCCCTAGAGAAACTCCCTCACCTTGCCCTTTAGAGACACAAGAACACCTACCCCTGCCTCAAACCATTGATCTTCTCAGTCCTGTCAGTAAGCTTGTGGTAATTCCTGCAACCTGTAAACTGGCATTTGAAAGACGAAGGCAGGAGAATTTTGATTTGATTTGATTTAGACATGGTCTAAATAATAAATTAACTAGGACCAGCAATGTGCATAGCAGGTTAAGGCATTTGCCATCAAGCGTCAAAGCCAGAGTTGACCTCTGGAACCCACGTGGTGTGTATAGCAAAGCCTTTGTGTCTGGCTTTGGGTGAAATGTTTCAGTAAAGCTTTTACTGCATTTGGGTCAACGCAGTTGCAGTTTTGAGACCATTTGAACTTTGAAGAAATGTCGTCTGTCTAGAGAATCCACACTTGGTGCTCTGTGAGAGCTCGCAACCACACCAGTCTTGGTCCTAAGACACTCCTGGCAAACCCAGAGTCCCCACTTTTTTTTTTTTTTTTTTTTTTTTTTTGAGACAGGGTTTCTCTGTATAGCCCTGGCTGTTCTGGAACTCACTCTGTAGACCAGGCTGGCCTCAAATTCAGAAATCTGCCTGCCTCTGCCTCCCAGAGTGCTGGGATTACAGGCGTGCGCCGCCACCACCACCTGGCGAGTCCCCACTTTTGATTATGGCCATGGTCAGAAGGAGCTGAGGTTTGTATGTGTTGTCTGCTCTCCAGGGCAGCAAGGGCAAGATAACTTCGGTAGCTGGAAACTTTCCCAGCTCCAATTAACCTTGTATGATATTTGAACAAAGTAACTAGTGTGAGCTAGCTGGGTGTCAGTCTTTCCCAAGAAGGCTGAACCCTTTTGCTCCTTCAGAAAATGAAGGCTAGGCTGGAGAGATGGCTCAGTGGTTAAGAACACAGACTGTTCCTCCATAGGTCCTGAGTTCAATTCCCAGCAACCACATGGAGGCTCACAACCATCTGTAATGGGATCTGATGCCCTCTTCTGGTGTGTCTGAAGACAGCAACAGTATACTTACATATAATAAATAAATAAATAAATAAATAAACCCTTAAAAAAAAGGAAATGAAGGCTTAGCATCTTGATGAGTTTTTCTCTCCTCTTCAGCACCTAGGACCAACATCAATCAGTAAAGGTGCATGGTAGAAGACTTTTTTCTATTGAGTGATGACGCTGAATATGTGTTTTTGTTGTGTTATTAATTTATTTATTTTTAGACAGGGGCTGGCCTAGAATATGTCGCTACGGCTAACCATATACTTATGGCAATCCATGTGTCCCAGCCTCCTAAATGCTGGGATTACTAGCATAATTCAGAACAAGTTTGTAAGCGTGTTTCTGTGTGCTGTCCCTTATGCGTTAAATTGTGTCCCCTGGAAGAAGTGCTGAGGTCTTCATCCTGATTACTGTGAACATGGTGTTATTGGGAATGGGGTCTATAAAAATGCCAATCAAACTAACCATTCACCTTTTTTCCCCCCTTATTTTTGAGACAGGGTTTCACTATGTAACTTTGACTGTCTTAGAACTCTGTATATAGATCTGGCTAGCCTCAAACTTGAACTCACAGAGATCCTCCTGTCTTTGTTTCCTGAGCGCTGGGATGAAAGGCGTAGCCCAGCACAGCTGGCTTCATTCTTCTTTTTTTTTTTCCCTCTTCTTAGTAAGTGTGGGTCAGCATCCAATGTGGAGTCCTTAGAGGAAGAGAAAAGGCAGAGACAAACACACAGAGAGAAACCTGAGTGCAGACACCAGCGCTGAGGAGCACGCAGTGAGGAGGAGACAAGTGCTGTGGAGCAGCAAGCCAGGGAGGGAAGGAGAGCAGACCCTCTGAGAAAGCATGTGACCTTGTCCACATTGATTCTGGACTTCTGGCCTTCAGAACGATACAGGATATATTTATGGTCCCTGAGAATCAAACCCTTGTTTTCTGCAAGAGCAGCCAGTGCTCTTAACCTCTGAGCCGGCTCTCCAGCCGGCCACACCCCCACACCCCCTGCTAATTTATTTTTAATCAATGTAAAGTTGTTGCTTTTGATAATTGTCTTCTGTGTATCAGATGTTAGCATTAAAAGACTTAGAGGATGGGTTGGAAAGATGCTCAGTGGTTCAAAGCATTGGTTGTTCCTACAGAGGATTTCCAGCACCAATAGGTGTCTATCAACTCGAATTCCAGCCCCAGGGTATCTGACACCCTCTTCTGGCTTCACACTGTGCAGACACATACACGTAGATAAAGCATTCATATACAAGAATAAATAAATAAATCTTTTGTATCACTATTATATTCTCTAAGTATGACTGCTGTGTATTGCCTGCATGCATGCATGTGTACCAGGCACATGGCTGGCACCCTTGGAAGTAAGATCAGTACACCAGATGCCCTGGGACTAGAGTTATAGTCAGTTGTGGGCTCCCATGCAGGTTCTGGGAATCAAACCTGGGCCCTCTGGAAGAACAGTGTGAACTCTTTACTACTGATCCATCTTTCTACCCACTAAAATAGACAAATATTTTTTTTAAAAAAATAGTGAGGGCTGAGAAAATTGCTCAGCCAGGAAGGGTGACTGCCACCAAAGCTGGCAACCCATTTAATCCCTGGGGCACACATGGTAGAAGGAGACCACTGATTCTTACACATTGTCCTTTGACCTCTGAGCACTGAAATACACACACATGCCCACGTCCAGTTTGATTAATCAGGGCCATTTGTGTGATTATAGAATCGTAATTATTCCTTCTCTGAGCATAGTGTTTTTGTTTTGTTTGACATGTAGCTCAGGTTAACCTCAAACTTGCTATATAGCCAAGGATGACTCCTGATCTTCCTGTGTCCACCTCTCAAATGCTGGGATTAATAGGCATGGACTACCACGCCCAGTTTATGTGATGCTGAGGCTTAACTCCAGGCTGTCTGCACGCTAGGCAAGCACTGCACCAACTGAGCTGCACCCCCTGGCCACGATCCTGCCTTCTTGGGCAAGTAACCACTGCTTCCCCACTCACTAAGTCTCTGGCCCCACCTTTCCCCACTCTGGCGTCTACAGCTCACCCTACCCTCTGTCTCTTTCCTGGTGAGACGGAATTGCCTTCCTTTGTTTTTTGAAACAGGGTTTCTCAACATAGCACTGTCTGTCCTGGAACTTTATGATGTAGACCAGGCTGGCCTTGACAGAGTTTCTCTTTCTCCCTCCTGGGTGCTGGCACTGAAGGTGTGCACCAGCACGCCCAGCCCTGCTTTCCTTTCCTTCAGGGTTCAGTTCCTCCTTGCTGCCCAGCTTCTCCCCCCTTGGCATGGACTCACGGCTTTTCTGTGTATTTCCTGGCCAATTTCTTTGTCTTTTCTAGACCTAAACTCTGCGGGAGCTGTGTTATTGTTATTGTTTGATTTTATGTGTCTGAGTGTTTGTCTGCATGTAGGTTGTATACCACATGTGCCCATAGAGGCCAGAAGAGGGTGTTAGATCCTCTAGAACTGGAGTTACCAGTTGGGTGCTGGGAGTCACACGGAGGTCCTCAGGGAGAGGACAGAACAAGTGCTCTTAATCTCCAAACCATCTCTCTAGCTTGGTGGGAGGACTTTGGTTTTGTTTTTCTACTTCATTAACCAATGAGTTGTTTTTGTTTGTTTGTTTTTACCATGGGCACTCTGGGAATGATTGTTGAGTGAATCAACCAGGCCATGAATGGGGAGAGAGAAACTGCCCATTCAGAAGGAAGAATGAGGGGGTTGGGGCTAGCGTGTGAGGTCCAGTGTTGGGATAGTCTTTTTGTACACTGTGTGAAGATGTCTCTGTTCTTCCTCACCTGCCTAAGCACCTTCTGATTGGTTTAATAAAGAGCTGAATGGCCCATAGATGGGCAGGAGAGGACAGGTAGGACTTCTGGACAGAGATATCTAGCAACTCTGGGAAAGAATCACGGACAGGGGATTCACTAAACAAACACAGAGGAAGAAACAGTACTGAGGAGGGGTAATGAGCCGCCCAGAAGAACACAGATTAGTCTAAATGGGCTGATTTAGGTCATAAGAGCAGTTGGGGACAGGCCAGCTGTCTTCTGTCCCTTGTCTGGCGTGTCACCCCCTTAAGGTGCTTCCAGCCTGTGTTCTGCCTCCTTTCACGGGTGTCCAGACCTGGTGACAGCTGGTTTTGTACTGTGTGATATGTCTCTGTCCTTCCTTGCCTGCCTCAGGCACCTTCTAACTGGTTAAAATAAAAACCCTATGGCAGGGCTGGAGAGATGGCTCAGAGGTGAAGAGCACTGACTGCTCTTCCAGAGGTCCTGAGTTCAAATCCCAGCAACCACATGGTAGCTCACAACCATCTGTAATGAGATCTGATGCCCTCTTCCAACATGCAGATATATACGTGCAGAACACTGTGTATATAATAAATAAATTAATAATTTTTTTTGGATTTGTTTTTTTTTTTTTTTTTTGAGACAGGGTTTCTCTGTATATCCCTGGCTGTCCTGGAACTCACTCTGTAGACCAGGCTGGCCTCGAACTCAGAAATCTGCCTGCCTCTGTCTCCCAGAGTGCTAGGATTACAGGCGTGCATCACCACCGCCCGGCAATAAATCTTAAAAAAAAACAAAACAAAACAAAAAAAAACCCTATGGCCTATAGCAAAAGGCAGGATAGTAAAGTGGGACTTACACACAGAAAGATGAACTCTGGAAAAGAGTGAGGCTTGGGAAGATTTGCCACTGAGTCTAGGAGGACATAAAACCAAGGAAGAACTTAGATTAGTAGAAACAAGATAATTGAGTTTCAAACTAGTTGAGAATAAGTCTAGCTTAAGGCCTTTATTAATGAAAACTTAAGGCTTTATTAATAAAAATAAGTCTCCATGTCATTATTCAGACCAAGGGCGGGCACAGAAAAGCCCAAACTGTTACACAGACCTGCTTGGCCACACAGGGGGAATACATGTTTCCTGTCCCTGCTCTGCCATCCAATGACACTCAGGCCCAATGATCTCTAGCACAGGCAGCCGGCTGGGGTGCCTGAATCGCTGTTGCTTAGGCTTGCCAAGAAACTGCCAAGATGATTTGGCCCCAAGATCCTACCAAAGGCCTGAGAGGAGCCTGCAGGAGGCCTCACTGTGGCCCGCGCAGCACCAGAGACCTGGACAGCATCCCCGCTCCACCACTTTCTAGCGCATGGCTGGAACAGCTAGGTTTCTTAGTGTCTCGGAGTATCTGTTTTCTCGTTAATAAAATGACAGTCGGTCTTTGGATGGAGAAAATAGACCTTGCAAAGGGCAGAGCTGAGAGCGGGGCCACAGGCACCCTGCCTGGATAGATTTATGTATGTTGTACTGAGGTTGAATTCAGATCCGGCTGTGTGGAGGCAAGTGCTCTCCCAATGAACTACATACAAACCAGCCTGTTTTAATTTTTATTTTGGGCAGGCTTCATATAGCCATGGTTGGGTTCAAACTCACTATGTAGCTAAGGATGACCTAGAACTGACTCCTCACATCTACAGCTTGAGTGTTCAGACTACAGGTACATGATACCACACCCAGATTATTATATGTTTATTTGCTTTGTTTCTTTGTTTATATTACATTTTTTTTATCTGCTTGTGTGCGTGCGCGTGCGCGCGCTCGTGTGTGTGTGTGTGTGTGTGTGTGTGTGTGTGTGTGAATGTGTGTGTGTTGGACCTAGGACGTCTTAGCACACCTGGACAGCAGAGGAGTGTCAGGAGCCATCATAAGACAAGCTAATAACTAGCAGGTGTTATTCCTGAAATGACTTCACTTTAGATTATATCTATGACAAAGCTCCAACCCAAGAATAAATCATTTTAGGAAAGATTACTGCTATTGATAGGCGTTTCCTGTTATTATTAAGCATATATAACAATCACTAGGCATTAGCCCACCCCTTGAGCAGATCTCTGCAGATCCATGAAGATGTACTGTCTTAGAGTGATGTTCTATGGGTAAATAGATGACTTCTTAATTCTTAATGATGATTCTATAAGAATTCCTCAAATTATATCAGTATTTATTAAGCTCTTTTATAGTGGGACTGCTCTTAGATTCTTTTCTGAGAGTCAAAGCTGCAATGAGAACTCTGCCAGTCTCCTAGCCTCTTAGAAAATAACCAAACTTTCTCCTACTAAGAGCACATTCCAAGAGGTTGTAAAACAATTAACCAAAGGTCATAAAAAGGGAAATAATTATCCCTTATAAGTGCTAGGACAGAAGAGAAAATCTTGACTGGATTTGTCTATACAAAACTTCACTAATAGCTTAGTGATGGTTTTTAATTTTCAGTGAACCTGTGGAGCTGAGACAGGTATGAGCATTTAACCAGATAATTCCTCCTAATGGATATGCATGTAAACCTTCTCTCTTTAAACTTCTACTTCATGATTGACTTTATATGTGAACTTGTGATGAACTTTTTAAATTTTTTTTAATTTTTATTTATGTATTTATTTATTTATTTATTTTTGTTGTTTTGCTTTTTTTGAGACAGGGTTTCTCTGTATAGCCCTGGCTGTCCTGGAACTCTGTAGACCAGGCTGGTCTTGAACTCAGATATCCACCTGCCTCTGCCTCCCAGAGTGCTGGGATTACAGGCACACTTAACATGTGATCATGTATTCTGAAAGATGTATAAGTACTGAGGACAGAGAGATGAGAAAAAAATTTCCCTTGACCCACTTAGGATCTTTCTGCTTTGGCCCCTTAGATAGCTTTCATAGGAAACTTTTTTACAACTTAGTAATAAACTTTATCACTTTAAAAGCTATAATAAACTTTATCACTTTAAAAGCTATAATCGCTTTTCAAATTGTCCCTTTTTCTTCCAGACTTCTGAATAGCTGGCTGAAAGTTAGAGCCCTGCAGTTCTGTGGAGAAAGAACAAAGGTCACTTCACTTAATCCCCAGTTGTTAGGCTACAGGTGTCAATCACCTAAGCCAGCAGCTTTTTACCCTCAGAAAGAGCAAGAAAGTTTTTAGAACTTTTTAGAAGTAATCATCAGCATTTCAATATAGTTAGAGAACTAGAATGTCCAGAAACCCTCAGATCTTAAAGCCACACCAGAGACCTACTCTCTGTCTCTACCGTCTCCAGGAAGGGAGGCTCCTGGCAGAGGAGAACTTGCAGGAGTCGGTTCTCTCCTTCCATCACGAGGCAGCCCTGACAGCAAGCACCGAACCTACTGAGTGATCTCACTGCTCCTACATTTTTATCTTTGTTAACCATTTTTGTTTGAAACTTTTATTGTATTTCTTTATTTAATGTGTGTGCCTAGTGTGGAGATCAGGGATAACCTGTGACAGTGAGTACTTTCCTTCCACTCTGCTGGTCCCAGGATGACAGGAAGGACAAGGGGTGCCAGCCAGCCTTGGTGGCACAGGCCCTTACCTGCTAAACTGTCTCTTTGGCTGTTTTTGTTTTTGTTTTTGAGGCGGGATCTCAGTACAGATCGGCATTGTGTATTCGAGGCTGATGTTGAACCTCTGATCCTCTCCACTCTGGGATTCCCAGCATGCACCATCACACTGTGCCTGGCTTATGCTGTGCTGGGAATTGAACTCTATGAGCTCTAGGCAAACACCCCACCCACTCACCTACAACCACATCCCTTAGTTTTATATTTTAATTTGGTGCTCTAATTTTTTTTTTTTTTTTTAGATTTATCTTGTGTATCAGTGGTTTGCCTGTATATATATTGCACACTGTAGAAATGCTTGATACCTTTGGAGGTCTGAAGTAGGCCTGAGTTCCTGGAACTGGAGTGATGGATGGTTGTGGAGAGCCCTGGGCTTGTATTTTGATGCTAATTCCACTCCTCAGAGGGGCTGCAGATGAGGAGTTACCTTGTGAACCTTCTCCCCACCTTAACTTTTCAAATAAAGGCTTGAGCCAATGGTTGGGCTGGAGGAAGTGGGAGGAGCTGAGAGTCGAGGGGAGGAGCGATGGGAATAAAGAGAAGGGGAGGAGCGACGGGGAGAAACTGAGAGGCATCAGAGGGAGAGAAGCTGGTGGCCTGGAGAAACCGCAAGTTATATGGGATAATATAGATGGAATAGAGTAATGTAGTGGGAGGTCGCCCAATCTAGGCTTGAAGCTTGTTTTGTTAACTGATTGAGTTGAGCTTTCTTTTACCCGGGAATTGGGTTGGAAACAAAGTAGCAACACCATGTGTGCAGGAAGCCAAACCTGGGTCCTCAGGAAGAGCAGCCAAATATCCTGGAGCTACCTCTCCTGTCCCAGCTCCTAGCTTTATTGTCTCTATGTCCTCCGTGGTGCTGGGGAAGGAACAGAGATCGCACCTGCTCTGCCAGTGCTTTGCCATTGAGCCCCATCCCATTCCCTACTAGCTGGGCAAACCTGGGTAAATTGCTTAACCCCTGTGCCTTAGTTTTCTCAGCTATGAAATGGGAATAACAGAACCTGGCTCATGAGATTGTCATGAGGATTAAAACTGGGCTTGGCACACAGTCTGAGCACAACCCACTGTCTATGTGATCCTTCTATTTACAGCAAGTGGGAGATATTTTTTTATAGTCCTGAGCTGCCCTTTGGTGGTCACACATAGATCGAGTGCCTCACCCATGGACTCACTCGGTTGAGTTCAAGCCTGATGTTGGAATTGCCTGTGGCTGCACAGGAAAGGTTCCCGGGGCTGATGGGACAAGGAAGACAAGCTTCTGTACTCTGGGTTGAGACGGGCTCAGGGAAGACAAGCAGAGTGAAGGAGAAGTGGAGTTTGGGGTTGAGGACGAACTAGAGCTTGACCATAACACAGAGCATGTTTGGAGCTAAGGAAACTGGAGCAGGCCATACAGGACTGCACGTGGCCGGTCACAGATCCCGCTCTTAGAGCACCAGGGAAGTGGGCAGCCCCATGTCCCCTGTCCCAGCCCCTCCTAGCCTCTGTCCTGGAAGGCTGGAGAGGTCAAATCTGTCTTTTACATCTTCCCCAGAGTTTCAGTCAGGTGAGAAATACACCGTAGAACTGCGGTGGACACCGTTCAGCCGTGGCAGATCCAGTGTGGCCTTCTCTGAAGGCTCTGTACTGTGGATGCTCCAGATTCTTGAATTTCAGGGGTATGTTTATCTGAATGTGTAGTTTTTGTGGTTTATTTGAGATAGGAGATTGCTATGTAGCACAGGCTGGCCTAAGATCATTCTGTCTCAGTCTCCTGAATGTCAAGATTACACCACACCTGGCTTAGTTCTTTTCTTCCCTTAAGGAGCTGGATATGCTCTTCCTGTGACGGGCCGCTCCAGGCAGCTCTAGTAGATCCAGCAGGACCTCTGCCGGGGAATTCTAGCAATCTTTGAAGACATTCTCCTTATCCTCGAGGAAGCTACCAGCCTCTGGTTCCTGATTGTTCCAGACTCACCACTCCAGAGCTGTCAGACTCTAGATATCTACATATCCACTCTCTACCTATCTAAGTACACACACACACACACACACACACACACACACACAGAGAGAGAGAGAGAGAGAGACAGAGAGAGAATGTGGGAAAATGCCTGCATCAGTTGACCCATGTAATATTTTGACCCATGGAATATTTTTTCTTCTTTCCTTTTTTTTTTTTTCATTTCTGAGAAAATTTTATTGGCCTTTTGGATAAAATTTCTTTTCCAGGAAGGATGATGCCTTCATACTCCTGCTGGAATCAGCGCATGGCCTCTTCTTCGCTGATTCTGTGTTTGGCCCCAATGTAGCCTGTTCTGTGCTTCTTGTCTGTGATGCTGAAACCTAGCTTACCCAGCACCACAGAGAAGTCCAGGCTGTACATACCAATGCTTGGGTCATATTTGATGCCCAGGGCAATGTGTTCCCGAATCCCCAAACCAAAGTTTCCAGTATCTGAGAAGTTAATTTTCTGTAACTCATACTCCTGTGCCTTCAGGCCTTTCTCCAGGATCTCCCCTGCCTTGGCTCTGCAGACCGTGCAGTGAACAGCAATCTTTTCATTTCTCTGGATGCCAAAGGACCTGACGGGGTATCTAGCTTTGGTCTGGGCTGTGAGCTGCTCCAGCGCCTTCCTTGGCCGCCCGGGTCAGTCTGTCTCTGCTCTCCCCCACACAGATACTGAGGCACAGCTTGTGGATGTGAAGTTCTCGCATGGGGTTCTCCTTTTCACCTTGATCTTGCGCTATGGTGGAGAACAGGAAGAGAGAGTGAGACTTCCGGCTGAACATCTTCTTTCTCTTACTTTTTGTTTTGAGACAAGATCTTATCATGCATATTTATGGCTGGTCTGGAACTCACTCCTTAGACCAGGCTGACCTCAAACCTAGAGATATCCACCTGCCTCAGCCCCCAAGTGCTGGGTTTGAAGATGTGCTCCCAGCCAGGAGTGTTTTCTTGAGTGATGTGAGAGAACACAGCCCACTGTGGACAGTGCCACCTTAGGGCATGCTGGTAGCAACCAGCCATCTCCATTGCCTGCCCCTGGAATCCAGGGACAATGGGACACGTCATCACTAGTTACCAAGATGTGACACACTCCCACTGTCACCAGGAGTTGCATACCCTCCCCTACGCATGCGCTACATCTCCTTATAAAAGGCCAGTCCCTCCTCTCCATCTTTTCCCTCCGGCCTCACCAGAGCCTTTGTCCGCCCCTTCCCAGTAAACCTCCCATATGAGATCTGTGGCATGGTGGGACTTTATTACGAACATGGGCCTGGACAGTCTAGTCAGCAGCATTGCTCCACAGCCTCTGCTTCAGGCCCCTTCCTGACTTCCCTTCACTGTGATGAGAACATGTCCCAAGTTGCTTTTCATCATGATGTTTTAATACAATAAAAATTAAGCTAAAAGAGTAAGGTCTCATGTAGCTGAGCATGGCCCTGGAGGTCTGAGTCTCCTGCCTCCACCACCCTAATGAAGGGACTCTCATTACACACCACACCTGGTTTATGCAGTGCTAGGAATTGAACTCAGGGCTGCACGCATGCTTAGTAGGTTCTCTACTGAGCCACACCCACTTCTAGCCTCTGGTTGTTTGAGTCAGGATCTTAGGTAGCTCAGACTGACCCAGAACTCCTATCTTCCTGTCTCTTCCTACACAGAACTGCTGTTTCAGGCACACACAGCCTGTTATGAATGTGCTGAGATCTGAGTTCATATCTGCACATTCTTAGGATGAGCACTTTCCTCACTGAGCCATCTCCCGAGCCCCCTATAATAATCTTTTTTCAATTACAAAAGGGTTTAATTTGGATTATATGTCAATTTGTATGGCTTTTGTGGGGGCAGTTGGGACAGAGCTTCATAAGGCATTTGACACTGGCCAGGAGTCATATATGGCGCAGGCTGGACATCTGCCTTCGCAGGAATTACAGGCAGAGCCTTGCCAATTTCATACTTTCCTTGGCTACATGTCGAGCTAGCTTTGGCTATAAAGAAAGCACCTATCTCGGACAAACACAAAAAAACATAATAGTTCCCTAACATCTGTAGAATCTAGTGATGCGAATTTTGATGTTGGTAAGTTGTGTTTTATCTTTTGCCTGATCAATCCTGTATAGGGTTTGTTGATCATACTGATATTTTCAAAGGATACATTTCTTATTTTGTGGAGAGCTTTTAGTGCAGCATCTAAGAAATTGGTAAGAATATTTGACATTGGGCTAGGACGAGGAAGTAAGCTCTAGAAAATACAGCAGAGGAATGTGTTCCTTGTATCTTGATCATCTTAGTAAGTCCCTAGAAACAGTGACCTTGGGACCTTTGTTTATCTCTTGTTTGTTCCTTGACTATTTTGTTTATGCCTTAGAACTGGCCATATTCTTTGTACATACCGAGAATGGCACAAAAGCAGACTGGAAAAAATTAAATCCAATTCAGCACCTGTTAGAATCATCCTATAATATAATGTTGTCTAATTGTCTTGTTTTCTTTAATCCTTCCTTGAGACCAAGGGCACCTCAGGAAAAGGGAAATAAATAAAATCTGGGCAGCGGTGACTAAAGCTTGGCATGCTTTTTTTTGTTTTGTTTTGGGTTTGTTTTTGTTGTTGTTGTTCTTTTGTTCTTTTTTGGGTTTTTTTTTTTATTTGTTTTTTTTGAGACAGGGTTTCTCTGTATAGCCCTGGCTGTCCTGGAACTCACTCTATAGACCAGGCTGGCCTCGAACTCAGAAATCCACCTGCCTCTGCCTCCCAAGCGCTGGGATTACAGGCGTGCGCCACCACTACCCGGCACTCAGCATGCTTCTTATGGGGCACGGCATTAGCAGAATGCTTTTTATATACATGCTTAGAGAAATGCTAAAGTGTAGAGGAGCAAAGATAAGTCAAAAAACAGCTTCTGATTTTTATAGAAGAAATTTGTCCCTGGTTCCCTGAGAAAGGTACAATAAATTTATAGACATGGAAGAAAGTGGGAGAGAGGATAAAAGGGTATTTACTATATAGCACATGATCCTGAAAAAGTTAGAGATACTTTAGCTCCTAGACATGAAAGTATAAAATTAGGAAAGAATTTGAAGACACAGATAGTGAAAGCAAGAGGAAAGATGAAACTGCTCCATCTGCACCTCTTATTTACGAGGTTTCTGACAAGACAGGAGAGAATGAGGAGCCTCTTAATCCCGGAGACAGAAATTGAATTGGAGGATGTCTTAGTCAGGGTTTCTATTCCTGCACAAACATCATGACCAAGAAGCAAGTTGGGGAATAAAGGGTTTATTCAGTTTACATTTCCATGTTCCTATTCATTACCAAAGGAAGTCACGACTGGAACTCAAGCAGGTCAGGAAGCAGGAGCTGATGCAGAGGCCATGGAGAGATGTTTCTTCCTGGCTTGCTTTCCCTGGCTTGCTCAGCCTGCTCTCTTATAGAACCCAAGAGCACCAGCCCAAAGGCGGTACCACCCACAAGGGGCCCTCCCCACTTGATCACTAATTGAGAAAATGCCCCACAGCTGGATCTCATGGAGGCACTTCCCCAACTGAAGCTCCTTTCTCTGTGATAACTCCAGCCTGTGTCAAGTTGACACACAAACCCAGCCAGTCCAGAGGAAGAGGCTGCTAAGTATTATAAGGATGATTGGCCTCCTTCGGACTCTCTTAAGGTTTTGTTTTATTTTTAACAAAGAAACAGGCAAGGATATCACAGAGACAAAAGAAAATGGGCCTCCGGGAAGTTGTTTTGGGTGTGGACAGATAGTGAGGAACTGTCAAAATAAAACTAAGGAAAATAATAAAGACAAACAAACAAACAAACAAACAAAAAGCACAGGACTTTGTTCAAAACGCAAGAGAGGGACACAGACCCCGAAACAATGCTATGGGCAATGTTCATTCTCAGCAAAACAATCCTTTCAGGATCTCTTCTGAGCTACCCCATGCAGTGCAGGGCTGGAACTCAGTCCCTCCACCTACACAGTATTAACTCCTGAAATGGGAGTACAGGCTCTTCCTACTGAAATATAGGGTCCATTAGAATCAGGAACTATGGGATTGCTGCTGGGGAGGAGCAGTGCCACCATGATGGGATTGGTGATTGATTGCCTAGGAGTCATAGATGCAGATTACACCCGGAGGATTTAAATTATGACCTTTTCACCTACCCATATTTCTGTCATTCAACCAGGACAGAGAATTGCACAGTTACTTTTTATACCATTGGTTATGACAAAGAATAAGGTTAAAACTAATGTTTGAGGAACAAAAGGATTTGGTTCTTCAGATGCTTTTTGGGTCAAGGTGATAAAAGCTGAAAGACCTGAACTAGTTCTAAGAATAAATGGGAAAAAATTTACAGGATTGCTGGATACAGGAGCAGATGTTTCTGTAATAACTTCTATTCTTTGGCCTGGATCTTGGCCTAAAACAACTACCATTAATCAATTGCAAGGGTTAGGGAAAAGTCAGAGTCCTAAGCAAAGCAGTGGTCTCTTACATTGGGAGGATGAGGAAGGCCACCATGGATGTTTCCAACCTTATGTTGTTTCTAATTTGCTTGTTAATTTGTGGGGAAGAGATATAATGAAGGACATGGGAGTCCTTTTATATAGTCTAAATAACAAAGTTACACAACAAATGTTTGATTGTGGTTATTTGCCTAACCAAGGATTAGGAAAACAAAATCAGGGAAAATTAGAATCCATTATAGCTACCCCCAGAAAAGGAAAAAACGGGTTTAGGGTGTTTTTAATGGAATCCATTGACAAGCCAGCACTCCATGCAGATGAAATTACTCGGAAAAGTGATGTTCCGGTACAGGTGGATCAGTGGTCTCTTAAGAAAAGATTCTGGCACTTAACAGCTAGTGCAGGAGCAATTGTAAGTTGGCCACATAGAACTTTCTAATTCCCTCTAGAACTCGCCCATATTTGTAATTAAGAAAAAATCAGGCAAGTGGAGATTATTGCAAGATTTATGAAAGGTTAATGAAATTATGGAACTTATGGGAGCATTACAGTCTGGCTTACCTTCTCCAGCTGCCATCCAAAAATACATATGAAATTATTATAGATTTAAAAAATTGTTTTTATATTATTCTGTTGCATCCTGATAATTATAAAAGGTCTGCATTTAGTGTGCCAGTCTGTAATTTTAAAGAACCCATGAAGTGAAATCATTGGAAAATTTTGCCTCAAAGAGTGGCTAATAGCCTTATATTATGTCAAAATTTTGTTGCTGCTTTAATACAAGAAGTTAGGACTTTGAATCCTTCTGTGAATATTATTCACTATATGGAGGATATTTTATTAGCTGACCCATCTGAAAGAGTTTTACTACAAGTCTTTTCTCTTATACAACAAGCTTTAAAATCTTGAGGATTAGTTGTGGCTCTAGAAAAGATTCAAAGACAATATCCTTTTTGGTATTTGGGACATCAGTTATATCCTAAACAAATTGTGGCACAGAAAATTCAAGTAAGATAATTTACTTACTTTAAATGATTTTCAGAAGCTGTTAAGAGATGCCAATTGATTAAGAGCTCATCTTAAAGCTTACCACAGGAGAATTTAAACCTCTGTTTATGAAGGAGGACGTAAATACTAATTCTCCTCAACAATTGATGGGGGACAAATAGTTTTGCAGCAAGTAAATGAAGCCATTAGTCAGCAGCAGACCATTATACAGACTATGACCAACTGCTGGCCGTTTGCATTCTTGCTACTTCTCGTGTGCCCACAGCAGTTGTTTGGCAGAAGGGATCATTAATATGAATTCATCTTTCTTCATCTCCAAGTAGTTTTAACACCCTATTATGAAGCTGCTGTTAATACAGAATTGTAGGACAGAATCACAAAAGTATTTTGGGAAAGAACCTGATGAAATATTTATTCCTTATTCCAAACAGCAATTAAATTGGTCATTGCAGAATACTGAAATTTGGCCTATTACATGTGCAAACTTTCCAGGCAAAATTGATAATCATTATCTTAAAAGTTATTACAATTTGCCTCTATACATGCTTTTGTATTTCCTGTAAATTTATCCATGCAGCCCATAGAAAATGTTCTTACTGTACAGATGGCTCATCTAATAAGAAGGCAGCATATGTAATTGGATCACGTTTATTCTCTTGAGTTTCCCCCAGCTTCAGCACAAATAATTGACTTATGTGCTGTAGCCGATATTTTTTTGAAATGTTGAAAAAAATCAAGCTTTTAATTTGTATCCTGATAGTCAATATATAGCTCATGGTTTAAAATTGCTTGAAAGCATCCCTGGTGGTCTAGTGGCTAGGATTCTGCACTTTCACCACCGCAGCCTGGGTTCAATTCCTGGTCAGGGAATGTGCTCTTGGTATTTTTGCCGGGCGTGGTGGCGCACGCCTTTAATCCCAGCGCTAGGGGGGCAAAGGCAGGCGGGTTTCTGAGTTCGAGGCCAGCCTGGTCTACAGAGTTCAGGACAACCAGGACTACACAGAGAAACCCTGTCTCAAAAAAACAAAACAAAACAAAACAAAAACAAAAAAAAATTGCTTGAAACTGTACCCTTGTTAGATACTTCTAATTCTCAAAATTTGCAATTATTTATGCAAATACAACTCAAGGAACTTACATGTGACTATTGATGCCTTCTCAGGCTTTTGCAACTGTGTTAACAGAAGAAGCAACTAAAAAATGTAATTACTCATTGCCTAGGTCATTTCTCTAGGCTGGGTGTTCCAAATCAGATTAAAACAGATGATGGAACTGGCTATTGCAGTCGTGCATTTGAGATGTTTTGTTGACAATTTAATATTAGCCATATTACTGAGCTTCTTTATAACCCTCGAGGACAAGGAATTGTGGAACAGGGCCGTGGAGCTTTAAAGCAATATCTTCATAAAATAAAAAGGGGGCCTTATATCCCCATACACTGCAAAACTATTTAAACCATGCCCTTTTTTATTTTACATTTTTTAAATTTGGATGTTCAGCTGCAGAGAGTTTTTGGCATCCTCACACTTCCACTTCATATGCTTCAGTGAAGTGGAAGGATCCTATGACAGGCAAGTGGCATGGACCGGACCCTGTACTCATATGGGGATGAGGTCACATTTGTGGCTTTTCACAGGAAGAAAATGGGACATGGTGGCTGCCAGAGAGGCTGGTGTGACAAATGGAACAATCCCACCTTCCTTCCGATTCCCTTACTGATGATGATGATGGTTCTCTCACACGGTGAAGTCCACTGGGCCTATGTTCCTGATCCACCACGGATACATCCAGCACTGTGGTCCAGGCTGGAGGTCCTTATGGACAGTAATAATACTCAACTTCTTGGATCTCCTTGGACAAGGGAGTCAACTTATAATAAGACCATGACATTTAATCCATTTGGTGATGAGATTCCAGTTTACTTTGTGAAGAATAGTTAAGAATGATTGGTGTATTTCTGTGTTCACTCAAATTTAGAAGAAAAATGTTTTACAAACTGTAACTCAAAGAATGGAGATGGACATGCCTAAACATTATGAGGAATCTGCCCCTGACCCTCATGAGATATGACCTTGCACATCTGGACCCACAGAGAACGTGGATCTGGCATTTAACAAAAGTGCTAGACAGAAAAAAATGTCAAAATCAACCTCCAATGTGGTTTAATGTTTCCAATAATATGAGAATTATTGATCGGGCAAGCAATCAGTCAAACACTTGACAAAAGATGTCCATAAGTCTTTGGCTATCGGATTAAAGTCATTTTCAATGGCATATTTGGAAGTTAGCTGCAGCTCTCTATGAAGTTACATTAGAAGCAGAAAAAACACCAGAGGGTGGTGGCGCACACCTTTAATCCCAGCACTAGGGAGGCAGAGGCAGGTGGATTTCTGAGTTCTAGGCCAGCCTGGTCTACAGAGTGAGTTCCAGGACAGCTAGGGCTACACAAAGAAACCCTGTCTCGAAAAAGAAAAAAAAGAAGAAGAAGAAGAAGAAGAAGAAGAAAAGAAAAAAGAAAAAGAAACAGAAAAAAACTGGGACAGGATCTAGATTGTGAACAAGTGTTTGTTATATGTTAAGGCTCCTATTCTTTTATTAATTGGTCATGTCAAAATTACTTTTGTTTCTTCTATGGTATTTAATGTAGATTGTGTTGATTGCACACTTTCTAATTGTGTTAGTGTGTTGAAACCTGGCATGTCTATTATGGTGGTTTATCATACAGCTTTTGTTTTACTACGTGTGAGTAGTACAGGACCTTGATATTCTGAAAAAAATCTTACAAATATTGGAAGAAATGAATCAGGCTTTAAGTATCAGCAAGAGGGTAGATAGCTTGATTATTGCTGGTAAAACAGCTTTGATTACATTTATAATAGCTAGCGCCACTGCTTCTGCAATTGCCTTGATGAAAGAAGTTAAGACAACCACTTTTGTTAATCATTTAGCAAAAAATGTTACTAATGTTTTAGTATTCAAGAAACTTTAGACAGGCGTTTGGAACAAGGAATTGATGCTCTTTATAATTCTATTAAAATTATTGGTCGGGCAGTGGTGGTGCACACCTTTAATCCCACCACTTGGGAGGCAGAGGCAGGCAGATTTCTGAGTTTGAGGCCAGCCTGGTCTACAGAGTGAGTTCCAGGACAGCTGAGGCTACATAGAAAAACCCTGTCTTGAAAAACAACAACAACAAAAAAAAAATTATTGGAGAAGAGGTTCAGAGTTTAAGAGTAAGAAGCCACCTTGAGTGCCATGCTAAATATCAATGGATTTATGACATTTCTAAAATTTACAATGACAGTCACTATAATTTGGAGAAAATTCAAAGACACAGGGTATTTGACATAATTCTAACACCTCTCTGGATATCTTAACTTTGCATACCAAGATAACGAATTTAAAGAATGCTGCTCCACTGGGTTTTGATGCTGCGGATACTGCTGGTAAAATTATTCGTGGCTTAAGGTCAGTATTTCCATCCTGGTCAGGCTTCAAGAATGGTTTACACAGCTTGATCACCTTGGCCCTTCTTGACCTGGGAATACTTTCATTCCTGCCCATCAGATGAAACTTGCCTTTAACTACACCAACATGTTAGCAGCAAAAATGCATGGCTTGAAACTTAAAATGGATCCCCAGACAAAGCCATCAGTTTAACAGGCTGGAAGTCAATGACAGGTTAAAATCCTGCCACAGTGCCTTACCAACCTAAGATAGAAAATGTATTGCCTTTAATAATGCATTTTCAGTGACGGGTAAGGAAGACATTCTTGTCAGAACAACCTAAGAGAGATGCAGTCTTGTTTATGATATAAAAAGGGGATATGTGGAAAGCTTTTGGTGACACTTCTGGAAAATTAGCAAGAATTGGACTAGGACAAGTAAGTGATACAGCCACGGAATGTATTTCTTATATCTTGATCATCTTGATAAGTCGCTAGAAACAGTGACTTCGGGACCTTTGTTTGGGCCTTATTTGTTCCTTGACTACTTGTTTATTTATACCTTAGAACTGGCCATAGTCTTTGCATGTACCTAGAATGATATAAAAGTAGACTGGAAAAAATTAAACCTGCTTCAGCACTTCCTGGGATCATACTATAATGTTGTCTAATTGCTTTTTTTTTCTTTTTTTTGTAATCCTTGCTCCCTCCCTCAAGATCCAGTTGACTAACTGAGCTGGCTTCGTCATTTTTTTTAAAGATTTATTTACCTATTTATTTAAAATATTTCAAAAATTTACAGACTTCCTATTGAAAGATTTAATACCTTTGTTAAATTATTTTAAATAATTTAACATTTCAAATTACTTATTTAAATAGATTTAAAGAGGTATACATTTATTTAAAAATAGATATATTTAATGGTTTATTTATTATGTATACAGAGTTCTGCTTGCATGCCAGAAGAGGGCACCAGATTTCACTGTAGATGGATATAAGCAACTATGTGGTTGCTGGGAAATGAACTCAGGACCTCTGGAAGAGCAGTCAGTGCTTAACCTCTGAGCCATCTCTCCAGCCATATTTCCTTTTGTTTTGTTTTGTTTTGGTTATTGTGTGTGTGTGTGTGTGTGTGTTTTCCTTTTCTTCTTTTTTGACAAGGTCTTACTGACTATCCTGGATCTATGTAGATCAAACTGGCCTTGAATTCATAGAGATCTGCCTGCCTTGTAAGTGTAATGTATTAGGTCATTCTTGGTCCAGAATATGGTTTAGCTTGGTAAATATTCCACGTGCACTTAAGAAAAACAGGGCCCTGAGTGGTACACATCTGTATTATGAACTGCACATAGCTGAACCACACACAGGATGGGTTCCAGGCCACACATGGCTACCAAGTGAAACCTTGTTTTAATCCGACACAGCTCACTGATGCAAGATATTTGATCACACTGTGAACCCAGAGAATGTGTTATTTACTAAAAAATAAAAAATAAAAACCAAAAAAACCCTGTTTCTAGTTGTGGTGTGGCTCAGCCTTAACACACACCTTTAATCCCTCTGGTTGGTATACAAACAGGCCCTTAGTACACACTCAATCCCAAGAAATGAAGGTAAAGTTAGTTTGTAGAAGGAAGCACCTGTATTTGAAAGTGATTTCTAATTGAATGGCAGACAAAGTGACAAATGAGAGAAATATTTGACAGAATAGGATACGTCCAACTCACGAGGAGAAAAGGGAAGCTACTTAAGTGGGGGCAGTTTACCCCACTTAAGCATTTGTACAGAGGCAGATTTGTACAGAGGAGAAAAAGCCTCACACAGGTGAAGACAGAGTAAGCCAAGAGAATGAGAAGGACCCAGAAGATTAGAGCAGATTGCTATAATTAGTTTGAGACCAGGCAGAATTATCAGTCCAAAGCTGATAGAGAAGCCAGATTGAATCATTCAGCTTGACGAAGAGTTTGAGCCAAAACAGCGGAGTTGAATCAGTACGGGAGAGCTCAGAAAGAATTACAAAAGGGTGAGTTTATTCAGTAGTAAGTCACAGAAGCTGAAAACATTCTAGGCCTAGATTAGATTGTACAGTGTCTAGAAGCTTCTAGGACTGGGCCTAGGTTATCAGATGGAGGCAGTAAGCCTCAGAGACAACAATTACTTCAGGAGAATAAAGTTGCTTTTACAACCAACCCACCAACTAGAAAGATGAAGACATTTTAAGAAATCATAGTGCTGGAGAGATGGCTCAGTGGTTAAGAGCACTGACTGCTCTTCCAGTGATCCTGAATTCAATTCCCAGCAACCACATAGTGGCTCACAACCATAAGTAATGGGATCAGATGCCCTCTTCTTGTGTGTCTGAAGAGAGCAACTGTATATTCACATATATTAAATAAATAAATAAATATAGAAAAAAAGAGGTCATAAAGTCTGCTGCAGTTCAGTGGAGATTATAAATGTCAGCTGTGCCCACCAGGTTGGTCATGCTGGCGTTTTCCTAATCATTGGGAAAGAACTATGGGAATATTTGACTGTTGTAGACTGGTCTGTCTTCCCTTGCAGTTCAGTTACATTTAGCTGTTTTGTAGTTTGAAGCTCGTTTTCAGTGAGTAAATATTTAGGATTGCTACAGTGAGTACCATTGTAGTATTATTGTTGTTTTTAGAGATAAACAACAGGTCACACAGAGTTTCTCTGTGTAACTCTGGCTATCCTTACTCTGTAGACTATGTTGGCCTTGAATACATAGAGCTATGCCTGCCTCTGCCTCCTGAGTGCTGGGATTAATGGCATATGCCACCTGTCCAACATATTTTTACCTTTAATAGAATATAATTTTTTTCTGGCATGGTGTCAAATGCTTTTAATTCAAGCACTTGGGAGGCAGAGGCAGGCAGGCCTGAGTTTGAGGCCATCATGGTCTATAGTGTGAGTTCCAGGATGGCCAAAACTACAAAACTGTCTTGAAAACACACACACACAATTTTACTTGTGTGTGTGTGTGTGTATACCACATACATGCATGATGCCCTCATGGGCCAGAGAAAGAACACTGGATCTCTTAGAACTATTGTCAATGGTGTGAGCTGCCCCATAGGTACTGCTCTGGTCCTTTGCAGGAGCCATAAGCACCGAGCCACTGTTCAGCCTGTGACATGACCTTCTTCAGCACTGCTATTATTCTTTACTCAGAATCCTATTGTTGGTTCTGCGTGAAAACAAACCCAACCCAACCCACTGTGGTTCCCATTTTGAGCTCAGGGTCTGTGTAAGGTAGTCTGATATCCGTAGCCAAGTCCAGCATGTTCGGAAATTCCCATGATGCAGTTTGACAATTAGCACCCACGCTGCACGGGCTTTCCAGAGATGGAGCAGTCAGGAGCCACTTGTGCTCCTCCAACAAGCATGGCCCTCACCTATGAGCCCTTCACTAGTTCCTCTCTAGCCTCCAACAAACCTGAACCTGCGTCCCTGCTGCGGGGGCTCTGCCCAGACACACGTCAGCTGCACCATCTCAGTGTTTGCAGGTCTCTCCCTAGTGAGGCTTACCCTACCCTCACTGATTATCCCACCTCGAGGCCAGCACCTCCACTTGCCTGGTACCTTTCCCGCTTTCCTTTGTGTGGTCTGAGTGCCCGTGCCCATGTGATCACATGGGGGCCAGAGATCAGGTCCTAGGCTATCTCTCTGCACCCTTTTCTTGAGACCTGGGGCTTTCAAGGAACTTGAAGCAGGGCTCATGGCCCATGAGCAGATCCTTCTGTCTCGTCTGCCCGCGGTAGAAGGATTATAGGCTTGTGACTACATCCTGATTTTTTTTTTAAATTGGGTGCTGAGGATTTGAACTCTGGTCCTCATGCTGGGACAGCACACACATCGACTTCCTGAGTCTTCTCTCAACTCTCCAGTAGTCTTTCTTTCCTTCATTCTTTCTTTGGGGGTGGGGTGGGGTGGGGTGGGGTGGGGGTGGGACAGGGCTTCTCTGTGTAGCACTTTCTGTCCTGGAATTCATTCTGTAGACCATGTTGGCCTTGAACTCAGACATCTTCTGGCCTCTGCCCCCAAATTTCTGGAATTAAAGGTATGTGCCACACCTAACCAGTAGCATTTCTTAACTCCCAATTTTTAGGTAACTCACTAATCTTAGTAATATTAAGTTGCCCAGTTGAACATTTGATTGTCCTGCATCAGCATTTAAGTGGAACTGGAATTACAGGCTGTACTGCCATGCCTGGCATTGTTTTTAAAATTAATTTGTATGTGAGTCTGTTCATAAATATGGGAAGAGCACCCTCTAGCTGATAAACCTGAGTAGCAAATGGTTAAACAGGAAATAGGTTGTAGAGGTCAGAGAACAACTTGTCAAGAGTCGGTTGTCTCCTCCCACCATGTGGGTCCTGGCGATTAGACTCTGGTCATTAGGTTGGGAGCAAGGGCTTTACCCCTCAAGACAGAGATGCCCCCACTGCCCACAGGATCTCACTCTAGAGCCCTAGGTCAGCCTCAGATTTATGGTGATCTTCCTGCCTCAGCCTCTCAATTTTCTGGGGTTGTAGGAGTGGGCCGCTGAGTCCTGCTCACTGCATGATTTCACAGGTTGAGTAGACCGGAGCTGAAGGCCTGACAAGGGAGCCCTCACCGTCTTGGGGCCAGGGAAGTCGAATCCATAGGAACAGAGGAAATGTTGCAAAAAAAGAGGCCAACATGGACACAGAATTTAAATAAAAAAGACAAACAGAGGAAGTGAGACAGATATATACCTGGGGGAGGGGAGAGATTGGCAAAAATTTAGGAGATTTCCAAGAATGGGAGATGCTGAGTCTGTAGGATTAAAGGTAACCAGCAGGAGGTCATAGCCAGCCTTATGGAGGAAGGCGTGGGGAGCCACTCAGGACTTGAACTGTTAAGGACAACAGGTGCTGGTGAAGATGGCTGAGACCAAGGACACAGGGACTGAGGGGCAGACAGACACTAACACTGTGGCCCTTTAATACAATTCCTCATGTTGTGGTGACCCCCCAACCATAACATTATTTCGTTGCTACTTCCTAACTGTAATTTTGCTACTGTTGTGAGTTGTAATGTAAATGAATGATATGCAGGATATCTCATATGTGACCCCTGTGGAAGGGCTTGATTCCCAAAGGGCTTATGACTCACAGGTTGAGAACCACTGCCTTAAAGACTTCTAGAACCAGTTTTCTTTTCTTTCTTTCTTTTTTTTTTTTTTTTTTTTTTTTTTTTTTTTTTTTTTTTGGTTTTTCGAGACAGGGTTTCTCTGTGTAGCCCTGGCTGTTCTGGTACTCACTCTGTAGACCAGGCTGAACTCAAAAATCTGATATGCCTGCCTCTGCCTCCCAAGTGCTGGGATTAAAGGCGTGCGTCACTATTGCCCGGCTCAGTTTTTTTTCTTTCTTTCTTTCTTTCTTTCTTTCTTTCTTTGGCAGACAAGACTTTTAATTCCGTTGTACTGAAGAAGAGCCATTTAATGCATTTATCTTGAGTGTTCTATCAGTAATGACAAAGTCTGCTATATTTTAACAGCACAGTCACCTCCAGTTCTGTATTCACAGTCCGTGTTGTGACTCCCACAGTATAAATTCCTCCAGTTGAATCTTTTCTTTCTTTCTTTTTCTTTCTTTCTTTCTTTCTTTCTTTCTTTCTTTCTTTCTTTCTTTCTTTTTTTTTTTTTTTTTCCGAGACAGGATTTCTCTGTGTAGCCCTGGCTGTCCTGGAACTCACTCTCTAGACCAGGCTGGCCTCGAATTCAGAAATCCGCCTGCCTCTGCCTCCCAGAGTGCTGGGATTACAGGCGTGTGCCACCACTGCCCGGCTCCAGTTGAATCTTTATGAATTCTTATATTTGATTTTCCCCCCTTAGGCCTTTGGATTCTCAGTGAATCTGAGTTTAAAATGGGCGGGGCACCCTCTAGGTGATAAACTTGGGTAATGAGGTGGACTCTTCAGTCTCCATTCTGTTTGCGACTCTACTGATTGCATGAGTCCGAACAGACAGAAACAGCTCTGAACAGAGAGGGTCTGGTTCTCTCCCAAGGATGAGCAGGAACGCTGACTGAGCTTTGGGAGTGTTGAAAAAAGTCAACGCCTTCGTACAGAACTCTCCTCTCAAACCTAGAAATCACCGGCGCACCAGGCGGTGGTGGCGCACACCTGTAATCCCAGCCCTTGGGAGGCAGAGGCAGGTGGATTTCTGAGTTCGAGGCCAGCCTGGTCTACAGAATGAGTTCCAGGACAGCTAGGGCTACACAGAGAAACCCTGTCTCGAAAAAACCAAATCCAAAAATCCAAAAAGAAAGGAAGGAAGGAAGGAAGGAAGGAAGGAAGGAAGGAAGGAAGGAAGAAAGAAAGAAAAATCATTGGCGCTCTGTTTCGCGTCAGTCCGGACACACCCATGCGCTGCTCCTTTAGCGGGCACAGTAAGCGTTCCCCGAGGCGGGATTGGTATCCCAGGCCTACGGATTGCGCTTTCTCTGCGGGCAGCCAGCTGGGGTAGCACGCTGGGCCACTCTGCCTACTGACCCTAGCAACCACTCACCTGCTCTTCTTTCCCCATAGGCCAGAAATTTTTCTTTTCTTTTCTCATTGGTCCGCGTAACTTTATCGCAACCAATTAGAGGTAGCCACGGGAACAAACTCACTCCTACACAACACAGCGTCGGGGGGAGGTGACCTGGGAGGATGTATATCTTGTTTTCTGCATCCTCTTTTCAAGAAGCTCTTTACTTCTTACCGTGTCGTAGCTATCCCTGGAATGAGAGCCTTACACATTTTATTTCTTTCATGCCTGACATAAAGTCTGGCCCTTGCTCGCTCCTGCCCCGCCTCCAAATGGCTCGGCCCGTGGAATGCCCCATCTTCCAGGCACTTTGAGAACCGGAGTCTTGGAGGAGTTTAAGGTGGTGATTCTACAACGGTGACTAGCAAGTGGGGGGCTTCAGCCCTCTCCCGCTGCCCTCTAGGTCGCGACCACACGTCACATCTCTCGCTCGTTCCGGTTGCCTGCGCACGGACCCCAGAAGCGCGGGCGAAATTGGTGCGTGCGAAGGGTATTGGTACGGTCCACTCCGCCGCGCCCCGCGCCGCCGGAAGTGAGGTGTCTTACCCCCGAAGTTCCGGTTCGCAGGGGGTGGGGAGTGTTGTTAACCGGAGCGGCTGCCGCAGTCGCGGTGATTGAGCGTGCTTGCGGCGCTGGGCTCCTGGTGAGTGGGCCGTAGTCTGGTCCAGATTGGGGTTGGGAGGGTCGGCATCTAGGACCTTGCCCTTTGGGGTCACTGAGATCAGCCCGCCCCGCTGCGTTCCGCCGCCAGCTTTCGGCCTGTCAGATGGCTGGAGACCTCAGGCGGCGGCGCGGCCACCGTTCCAGAGGCCGGGCCCGTCTGCGAGGTTCGCAACTCCTAGTGTTCACAGGTGCGCGGATGTGAGGCGACTTAACTGGTTCTCAGTCCGGCCGCTGCACCCTGGCGGTCGGCCGTTTCTCCGGTTCTCGGAGTGGACACTGCTGGGGGGCGCTAGGGTTCCAGACTGACGTACCCCGCTGGGCGCGCGTCTGCGCTGACCACCCTGGCACAGCTGTCACTGCTGGTGCCGCCTTCTCAAGCTGTGCCCTCTCCACCTTGCCTCCTCCACCCTTGGCGGGCCCAGCGTACCCGCCCCTAAAGCCTACCGTCCCAGCTCCTTCAGAGGGGCAGCGATGGCAGCCCCCCTCCTCCCAACATTGCTGCTTTGCCTTGATGACTCCCTAGAGGAGGCGCCTTGGCAGGCAGCGTGGAAAGAGCCCTAGATTTGAAATGAGAGTGACCCAAGTTCCAGGCCTTGCATCAGTGTGAGTCTCTAACCCCTTAGAGTCCCAGTTTCTCCTCGTTTGTGAAACAGGGAATATATGCTGTTTTGAATCTAGTGGCTGTCAAGGTGAAATGAGTGTTTACCTTTACACTCTGCCAGGAACTGTGCTAGGTTTGCATAGTATGGATATCAGAAATGTCATTTTCCTTGTGCAGGTCTCTGGGCCAGGGCAATGTTCCGCACCGCAGTGATGATGGCGGCCAGCCTGGCACTGACCGGGGCAGTGGTGGCTCACGCCTACTACCTCAAACACCAGTTCTACCCCACTGTCGTGTATTTGACCAAGTCCAGCCCCAGCATGGCAGTGAGTTCAGGACTCAGGGAAGGAGAAATGCCCAGGGAGGGAAGGAGGAGTCTGTCTACCTGGGGCAGAGGTGGGGCTACATGACATAGAAGTAGGGGAGAAATAGCCTCTGGCTGCCTAACTTGGCATAATCTATGGCAATCTTGGGGACCTGTCAGAATGATGAGCTCCAGGCAGAGGAAAGCAGAAAATAACCTCAAACTGCGACCCTTCCTCACCCCTAGGTCCTGTACATCCAGGCCTTTGTCCTTGTCTTCCTCTTGGGCAAGGTGATGGGCAAGGTGTTCTTTGGGCAGCTGAGGGCAGCAGAGATGGAGGTAATATGTTGGTAGCCCCAAAGGACAGGGTCCAGAGCCGGGCAGAAGATGACTGGGCTTCATATTCTCCCCTGCTCCCCACAGCACCTTCTGGAGCGGTCCTGGTACGCTGTCACTGAGACTTGTTTGGCCTTCACTGTTTTTCGGGATGACTTCAGCCCTCGTTTTGTGGCACTCTTTACACTCCTTCTCTTCCTCAAATGTTTCCACTGGTTGGCAGAAGACCGCGTGGACTTTGTGAGTTGGGAGTGGCTGGTGGGCATGCCGGGGGATTGGGGTAGTGGGCAACCCCAGCCATCTTGATGGTGTCCTCTCTGCTCTGCCTCAGATGGAACGCAGCCCCAACATCTCCTGGCTCTTCCACTGCCGCATTGTCTGTGAGTGAGACTCATGGAGGGGTGGGGGTTGTGTGAGGGAAAGGGGCCCACTGAGGAGTAGAATGTGAAAAGTCAAACCCTGTGAGCCGGGACCCAGAGCCCTGGCTGCCCCTCAGTCCACAGCTGCACAGGAAAGATAATTTAAGAAGTTAATTTGCATAGTCTCTACTCTGTTCCACTTCTTAACTGCCTGGGCACTGAGCTCTCTGCCTTCTCCCCTGGGCCTGGGTTCCCCAACACCCTGCCTGGGCAGAAGTCATTCCCAGAGGGCTGAGTCCGCGTACGTGTACACATCTAAGTAGATGGCGGAGTCTGTGTCTGTGATGGATGTGAGGGTGGGACCGTCCTAGAGCAGGAAGTGATTGCCAGCCTTCTGCTGACCTCACTTCCCTCCCATTGGGGTCTCCACAGCTCTTATGTTTCTCCTGGGTATCCTGGATTTCCTCTTCGTCAGCCACGCTTATCATAGCATCCTGACCCGTGGGGCTTCTGTGCAGCTGGTATTTGGCTTTGAGGTAAAACTGGTTTGGGGGAACAAAGCTGAGATGGCGCTGCATGTGCTGTGAGCAATCCTACAGGTGCTTGCCGAGGACCTGCTCTGTCTCCACCCCTTACTGGCACCAGGGAGCCTCTGTCATTTAGTCCTGGCCACCCTCACATACTTTTAGGCTAGTGCAGAAGGACACAAGGGAAGGCTGGTATAGTTTAGAAGATTCTTGACCTGAGCACCTTAGCAAGCCTTCGTGGAGGCCGATGTCACAGCTGGCTGTGAATGGAAGAGAAAATTGCTGGGTACATCACCCAGGGGACGTGTCCCAGCGCTCATTGGCTGAGTGCTTACCACGTGTGGCCTTGTGCTGTGTTCATGAGTTACAGCTCATAATCAACAAACTGTGTTGTTAGAGATGACAGTTAATGCTTCGGAGGTTGAGTCAGTTTTTCTCGTCCCAGGCTGGGAGGGCCCCAGCTGTGTCTAAGGCCTGTGTTGGTGTCACTGCACCTGCTGTCCCGAAGCCTGGGCCTGACTAGAGCAGGGGAGGCTGTGGCTCACCCCGTCTCCTATCCCTCCCTCCAGTATGCCATTCTGATGACCATGGTGCTTACCATCTTCATCAAGTATGTTCTGCACTCTGTGGACCTCCAGAGCGAAAACCCCTGGGACAACAAGGCTGTGTATATGCTCTACACGGAGCTGTTTACAGGTAGCAGGAGCCTGGGCCCCTTCCCTCCTCACCAGCGTGCGTACCTTGGTGTCTGCCAGCCCCATAGCCAGCCGCGGCCCCTTTCTCCTCAGGCTTTATCAAGGTCCTGTTGTACATGGCCTTCATGACCATCATGATCAAGGTGCACACCTTCCCGCTCTTTGCCATTAGGCCCATGTACCTGGCCATGAGGTGAGTCCAGCCTCATCCCTTACCTCCTCAGACTGACGTCTCCCATGTCTTCTTACACTCACTGCCTTGTCTCTTCAGGCAGTTCAAGAAAGCTGTGACAGATGCCATCATGTCTCGCCGAGCCATCCGCAACATGAACACACTGTAAGTGGGCTCTCTCTGGCTACCCTCCCAAGCTCCTAGATCCCTTGGCTCCCAGTCCTGGTCTTGACATGTATTCTGCCATCTTAACTAGGTACCCAGACGCCACCCCCGAGGAACTCCAGGCAATGGATAATGTGTGTATCATCTGCAGAGAAGAAATGGTGACCGGTGCTAAGAGATTGCCTTGTAACCACATCTTTCACACGAGGTGGGAGAAGGTCTGGGGGACCTGCATCATGGGCACAGCTCATGGGGACCTGCTGACCACTGTCTGATCTTACTTCCAGCTGCCTGCGCTCCTGGTTCCAGAGACAGCAGACCTGCCCGACATGCCGTATGGATGTCCTACGGGCATCCTTGCCAGCCCAGTCCCCACCACCCCCTGAGCCTGCTGACCAAGGACCACCTCCTGCCCCTCATCCCCAACCACTGCTGCCACAGCCCCCTAATTGTAAGTGGTCCTTCCTTTGCCTACAGAGGACCTTCCTTGTCCTCAGGTACTTGCCCTGGGCTGGGTACCGGCAGTCCTGGGGAATCCCAGATGTCTGCCCTCCAGAAGCTCATTCTGGGCAGGAGGGGTGGGAAGATGAGAAACAGACAAATGCTGAGTGGTGAGCAGGGCCTGCCAGAGTGGAGCACAGCCCCTCGGAGCCAGGTGCACTGCCTAGGGTGGGGACTGTCAGCTCAGCCCTCTTGTCACTCTTTGTTTCTCTGCAGTCCCCCAGGGCCTCCTGCCTCCATTTCCTCCCGGCATGTTCCCGCTGTGGCCACCAATGGGTCCCTTTCCACCTGTCCCACCTCCCCCAAGCTCAGGAGAGGCTGCAGCCCCTCCATCCACCAGTGCAGGTGAGCCTTTTGCATGCCAAGGCAGCTGGGGGTGGCAGTCAGATTTAGAGTCCTGGAGACTGACTGCCATTCTGCATTTTGCCAGCCGTTTCTCGACCCAGTGGAGCAGCCACCACCACAGCTGCTGGCCCCAGTACTTCTGCCCCAGCATCTGGCTCTGTACCTGGCCCAGAGGCTGGCCCTGCCCCCGGCTTCCCTTTCCCTCCTCCTTGGATGGGTATGCCTCTGCCTCCACCTTTTGGTAAGTTAATCTGGCCACTCTCTGGGATGTCTGGGTAAAGAGGTGAGGCCCAGGTAGCTCAGACTGACCTCTTTCTCCTGCCAGCCTTCCCCCCAATGCCTGTGCCCCCTGCGGGCTTTGCTGGCCTGACTCCAGAGGAGCTGCGTGCGCTAGAGGGCCATGAGCGGCAGCACCTGGAGGCCCGGCTACAGAGTCTGCGCAACATACACACACTACTGGATGCTGCCATGCTGCAAATCAATCAGTACCTCACTGTGCTGGCCTCCCTGGGGTACGCATGCCAGATTCTTCTAGAGCTCAAAGAAGGTCCCTTGTAGTTTTTAACATTTGTTTTCCATGTACCCCATGATCCATTCTGCTGCCTCAGGCCACCTGTCTACAGGCATGTACAAGAGCTCTTGGCTACTTCTACTGCTTTCATCCTTCATTCCAGGAACTGCATCCATAGCACTTTATGATCAATTTATTAGTGAACTGATTGTGAAATTTGTTTCTAATCCAAGCTCAAATTATTGCTGACGTCCACCACTGCAATCACCTCACACACACGTCTGCAGTGCTGACAGTGAGGGAACAGATAAGTCACCTGAAGCTAGCCCAACCCACGCTCAAGTGCTAGTGTCATCACTTGCTTGAAGACTTCTGTACATTAGAATAAAAATCAAATCCCTAGTCATATGTGACATGTGCAGAGGGCTGGCAGGAAGTTGGAGTCTAGGCTCGAGTGTCCTGACCTCAGCAAACTCTACAGTGCCCACCCATCAGTGGAGACAGAGTAACAGGAAAGTGTCAGCTGTCTGCCTGCAAGTGACTTAGAATCCATGGGGCAGAATCATTGACCCTTTCTATGCCCCCTGCTAAGCCAATCCACCTATTCATTTCTGCCCTACTCGGCACTAGGACTCCCAGGCCGCTTGCCTTAGAGCTTGTCCTGCAAGGCTCATGCTGGTGAGTGGGTGGTAGGAGACTCTGAAGCCCAGAACACCCAGGTCAGGCCTCTTGTCCCTTCTCTCGTCAGGCCCCCCAGGCCAGCTACTTCAGTGAACCCCACTGAAGAGACTGCCTCTCCAGTGGTATCTGCTGCCCCCAGCGCCCCCAGCGCCCCCAGCTCTGAGGCTCCTGCCCCATCTCCAGGAGCTTCCCCACCGATTCCGGAAGCTGAGAAGCCTCCTGGTGAGTGAGTAACCTTTAGGGGCGGGATGAAGGCTCCCCTAGGCCTCACTCCTGACGTCTCTTCTTAGCTCCTGAGTCAGTGGGCACTGCAGAGGACCTCCCTGAAGATGGAGAGCCTGATGCTGCAGAACTCCGCCGGCGTCGCCTGCAGAAGCTCGAATCCCCCGTCGCCCACTGACACTGCCCAGACCTGGCCCTGTTCTCTTGAGTGGCCCTCACTGGAACACGTCCTGCCACCAAGTGCCAGCTCCCTCTCTGCTTGCACCAGGGAGTAATAACCCCAGTTGAGAAAGACCTGGCAGGCTCTCCGAGGATCAAGAAGTGTCTGAGCTTCCCGTTGATATCCCAGCGCCCCTGGTAGCCATGGGGATGCTGGTCAGCTCTCACCTTCCTCCTGCCATGCTCTACTGGGGCCTTGAAAGTAGAAGCTGAATCTCTGAAAAGCCTTCTCTCCATGCTCTCTGGGAGAAGGTGCAGCCCCTCCAGGCTCTGCTTGTGAGTGTGGGACCATGCTGCAGTGCCGAACAGTATTAGCTTCTGTTCCGAGTGTGGAAACCCAGAGGGGCTGAGGACAGACCAGGACCTTGCCCCACCCTCCTGCCAAGACTGGTACCAGTCTCTTTCCTCTACCCCAGTCTTCCCAGAACCCCTTTGTGATGGTGGCTGTGCCCCCCAAGCCCTATGGCATTTCCATGTCTTACTGGCAACCACACAACTCAGGGAAAGGAGTGCCTGGGGGTGGGGCACAGGCGGGCAGCACTGAGGGACCCCGCCCTGCCCCTCCCCAGCCTCTTTCCCATCTCACCCAGCAGCCACTGCCTGGTGGGCCTGGCTAAGGGTGTGTGCTGCTCCTTAAACCACTGCTCCCCAGAACACAAGGCGGGCCACCTCCAACCTGTGGGACTGAGTTCAGGATCGGAACTACTTCTGTACCTAGTGGCTTTGGGCTTAAATTTTGTCTTTTGAATTTGAATGCTTGACCCCAGGAAGGAGGGGCAGGAATGGGGCTAGGTCCTGGACTTTCCAATTTAGAACAAGCTCTGGGCCAGGCAGGGACCATGGAGCCCAGGCCTAGCTGCTGCTTTCTTATTTTGGTTTTGTGTTACAGGAGTTTCTGGAGAGTTTCAGATGATTATTTAATTTGTAAATATTGTATAAATTTTAATAGCTTAAATTGTATATACAGCTAAATAAAAACTTGCATTAATGACTGGTAGAACTTGTCACCTAGGATCAGGGCTGGGTTCCTTTTCCTTGCTCAGTCCGTAGACTTAGGAATGGCCCGCAGTCCCTGGTATTAGGATGCTGAGGTCAACAACTAGAGAGCACTGGGAAGTTGGTCTGAGGTCAAACAGGGTAGGAAGGTTCTGAACACTGTTTAACATTGTTTAGCCAGTTTAATGGTGGGTTGGACACGTGGCTGGTGGGGTGGGCGCCAGAAGCGAAAGGTCTACATTTTGTCTTCAAACTCCTGTATAGTTGATTCCAGGTCACAGGACGATTCCCCAACCCTACCTAGTACAGCACTCAGAACCTAAGATCTTATTTTGTCTGTCTCTACAATCCACCCAGTCCATGCCATTGTCCTGTATTGTGTCACCTGTTCCATAGCTTCTATGTATGACAAAAACTCCAGGCCAAGGATGGATTCCCTGATGGGTCTATCCTGTGAAGCACCAGAACAGGGTTGGGCACTTGCTTCCAGAACAGCTAACATAAAGGAATGTACCACAGTTTATAAAGAGAAGTTTGTAACCTTGGGCTTTCCCACTGGCACCCAGCCCAGTTCCTGTATTATAGGCTCATTTGTGTGTACAATACTTACGGCCGTAAACTAGGCTTCTTCCCACTAGTTCAGATCTCATTTAACCTCTTAAAACTATGCTAGTCTGCCACGTGGTGGTTCGTTACCTCGCCTCAGTTTGATGCGTCCTGCTTCCTTAGAGTCCACAGTCCGACTATCCTGGAGTTCAAATCTCCCCGTCAGACTTCCCACATTCTAATCCTGCCTCAGCTCACTGGGCATCAGCTTTTTATTGACAGGTGATGCTTCCACACAATGCACAAGAGATTATCTGTGTAGCAGTTAATGTCTGCCTTTGTTAGGTTGATTGTTGCTGTGGGACTCCCATATAGGACAGCTCTCAAGTGGACACTTGTACATACAGGTCTACTTCCTCTCTGGATGTCAGTCTGGAGAGCACTGCACCTGGGCTGACGTCATACCAGGCCTCAGAAGCCCTTCTCAAGAAGCCAGGCTTTAAGTTGCTCATCAAAGTAGCCCTTGATTCGCAGAGTACCTGTCACCTCATTAACCTGGGTGACAGGTGTCTTTCCCAGCAGTGGGCTCAAAAATTCTTCCACATCCTTCTGTAAAGCCTGGGGAAGATAAACTCTAGTTACCAGTTTCTAATTACAGGACCCCACCTCTTCAGCCCCAGAAGAATCAGGTACACACCCAAGCCACATACCCAGATGTCACCCTCCACCTTCCGAATCAAGGTCATCTGTCGGTTCCCGTGTGTGATCTGCTTGTAGACAGGGATGTTGTGCATCCGAGAGCGACGAACAAAATAGGGCAAGCTGGGAAGGGGATCTGTAAAGGGATACAGTGTAAAGGCTAGTCCATCACAGCCTCATCTACCTCAACAAAGGCCTTCCCCTCACAAAAGCTGCAAAGGGCTCTGTCAGGGTTTGCTGGTCTCAAAACTTTTTTTTAAAATTTTCTTTGAAAGATTTATTATTTTTTTAAAAGATTTATTTATTTATATGTAAATACACTGTAGATGTCTTCAGATACCCCAGAAGAGTGCATCAGATCTCATTGAGGATGGTTGTGAGCCACCATGTGGTTGCTGGGATTTGAACTCAGGACCTTTGGAAGAGCAGTCCGTACTCTTAACCGCTGAGCCATCTCTCCAGCCCGATTTATTTATTATTATATGTAAGTACAACTGGCTTTAGACACTCCAGAAGAGGGAGTCAGATCTTGTCAGAAGGTTGTGAGCCATCATGTGGTTGCTGGAAATTTGAACTCAGGACCTCTGGAAGAGCAGTCAGTGTTCTTAACCACTGAGCCATGTCTCCAGCCCCCCCTCAAAACTCTTTATGTAGCTAAGACCTTGAACTCATAATCCTCTTATTTCCACCTCCCACGTTCTGGGATTATAAATTTGCTATGTATTAAATCCTACTGGACAAGACTGCCTCAGACTTCAATCAGTGCATCTCCTCTGTCCTTCAGTTCACTGAGTCAAAGCTGAATTTTCACCTTGGTCCTCTGAAGCCCCACAAAGACCTGCTACCATCTAAGTGCTCAGAGAAAAAAAAGCTGGGCTAAACTAGTCATGCCTAGAAGTCAGAAGCTGGACATGTTGGCTTACACCTTTAATCCCAGCACTCTGAAGGCAGCGGCAAGTGTATAATATTTTGAGCCGAGCCTGGTCTACAAAGTGAGTCCCAGGACAGCCAGAGCTACACAGAGAAACCCATCTACAAAAAAAAGCAAACAAATGACGGCAGGAATTTTTAATCCCAGCAGTGGAATTTCTGAGTTTGGAGCCAGTCTGATCCACAAATTAAAGTCCAGGCTACCCAGGGTTATGCAGACGTTTCTTTAAAAACAGTTTACTAGAGTGTATGTATATCTGTATCTTTGGGGATCCCCACCTCAGGGACTACTCTCTCCCTTCCCATTGACCCAGTGAGGCTGACAACTTCTGGAACAAAGAAATGAGAGTTTTTGTTTTTTTGTGTGCAAATGAGCAATTCGCCTACATGTCTGTGTGAGGCTGTCAGATCACCTGGAATTGGAGTGACACATGGTTGTGAGCTGTCAGGTGGGCGGGTGCTGGGAATTGAACCTGAGTTCCCTGGGAGAGGATCTAGTGCTCTTAATCCAATGAGCAATTTCTTCAGCCCCCTGGTCTCTGTCCTAAAACCTTGTACTGGCAATGAGACGTTACAAACATAATCACACAATGGACTTTGTGTTAAGGTTTTACATACTGAGCAGATAACCATTTTGCTGAATTTGAGGTTGGGAGAAGCTAAATGACTAAAGAAGTCACACCAACAATGAAGGACAGAGCCAAATTCACAACAGGCCCTCCAGAGACTTGCCTGTCTGCTAAGCTGCATTCTCTGTTGCACATGGTCAGTTGGACTGGAAGAAGAGAACTCCAAAGACATGGGTCTTCTCTGCCTTTTCACCACAAGGGAAGCCCTCACCCCAGTAACATAGGGTGCTACTGTTGGTCCCTTCCCCAGGGTTAAGACAATAAAACCCTCCTACATCTTAGAACTTCTATGCCCACTGGAAACTCCAAAGCCTGTAACTCACCTCTGGGAGGCTGCCAACCACTAGGAGTGGGATAATGTTTATGTTTTGGTGGCTCTGGGATTTTGGTAGGGGGGAACAGGCGCTCCACAAATTGGTATTCATCCTCAGACTCCACAAAGCTGGGGTTATCAGGAGGGCCCTGGGTCTGGCTCTAAGGCAAAACAAACCATCTTTCCTTTAGTTTAACACAGAAGAACTTTGGCTTAAAAAGCAAACAACAACAAAAACACAATAGCATGAATAAAGACTTGAACTGGGAAAGAATCAGACTTCGATTTTATAGTGTGCATGATACCCGGGGGGTGGGGAGTGGAGACTGAAAAAAACAACTCTGAGAATCCCAAGACTTCTCCAGGGCTCAAATGGCAAACGTGCATATTCCTGAAATGCCGATTAATCATACGACTGAACAATGCAGTATTCTTCAGTATTTTTCTCTGAACCTGAGCTCTTTAACTCCGAATGACATGCTTGACCGACCAGGAACCGAGCGGGGACGCAGAGCTGCTCTCGGTCTTAACCAACTCGGGGGATGCGGTAGCCACATTCCAAAACTCAGATTCTCCCAGTGCAGTCCAGGCTCTGCACCTGACCTCTCCCCCCTGCATTTACCCTCCATACAAGTATCAAACGGAGTATATAGGAAAGCTAAGGCCTCGTGAGGGAATACAAAGTTCAGGGTGGTCACGAGTACCAGTGAGGCCCACACATAGCCTTTTTTCCTCTGGGCTCTCACCAGCTGCCGTCGCCCGTAGCTCCACCGGACGCAGCTCCTCCAGTCCTGCAAAGCGACTCGGAACACAGTTGCCGCCATCTTGGCTCAGCAACTGTCATCTGCACGCGCAGCCAGATTCGCCCCGCCTCCTTCTGCGCGCGCAGCCCACAAGGATCGAATGCCTGCGTAAAGCGTAAGGGGCGGGCACGGCGGTGGGCGGTACAAACAACCTGCGAGTCTCGCGGTCGCGCAGCAGTGACGTGACACGCAGCAGGCGGTGAGGACGTGCGCGCCCCCACTTCTTCCTCTTTCTTGACTCCATCTTCGCGGTAGCAGCAGCGGCGCCCGCGGCTTAGGTGAGACACGGGGACACTGCTGGCCCTGGAGCGCTCGGTAGCAAGCAGTCTTCGGGCTCAAAGGGTGCGGGGAAGGCAAAGTACAAGGGCGGTTCCGTGGCCTTCTCCGTCTTCATCCGGGTACCCGGCGAGCCTGGCCTTCCGCATGTGAGACCGCGCAGTCTCCTCTGATTCCCATACCCCGACCTTTCTCCTCGAATGCTCCCTTTCTTCACTCACAAGCCTTTCTTTCTTCAGTAGCCAACATGCAGCTCTTTATCCGCGCCCAGGAACTACACACCCTCGAGGTGACCGGCCAGGAGACGGTCGCCCAGATCAAAGTATGTAATGATGTCTGATTCCACCTAACTGCTCCATTATGCCCAGGCCCTCGGAGAAATTTGTCTACTTAGTAACATTGCCCCTTTTTTGCCTTTAGGCTCATGTGGCCTCACTGGAAGGTATCGCCCCCGAAGACCAAGTCGTGCTTTTGGCAGGCTCGCCGCTGGAGGATGAGGCCACCCTAGGCCAGTGTGGTGTCGAGGCCCTGACGACTCTGGAAGTAGCTGGCCGCATGCTGGGAGGTCAGTGTTTTTGTCGCTGGGAGGTGTCTTCTAGGGACTTTATTTAGATCAGTAGTGACACTTAAGTCTTTAACCAAACTGTTAAAGTTCTCAGTGTCCCCAATAAAATTTTGAAACCTGGTGGTAGTTCGCCTGCTTGGGAGGCTTCGAGGCAAGGGAATCACTGAGTTCTAGGACAACCATGCCTATTAAAATCTGGTTTACTAGGTCGGGCGGTGGTGGCTCATGCCTGTAATCCCAGCACTCTGGGAGGCAGAGGCAGGCGGATTTCTGAGTTTGAGGCCAGCCTGGCCTACTGAGTGAGTTCCAGGACAGCCAGGGCTATACAGAGAAACCCTGTCTCAAAAAAACCAAATCCAAAAAACAAAACAAAATCTGGCATACTAGGTTCTCAGTCTGCTCCTGACTTTGTTCTGTGTGTAGAATGTTAGCTAAGAGTATGGATTGGAGCCGGGCGTTGCTGGTACACGCCTTTAATCCCAGCACTTGGGAGGCAGAGGCAGACGGATTTCTTAAGTTTGAGGCCAGCCTGGTTTACAGAGTGAGTTCCAGAACAGCCAGTGCTACACAGAGAAACCCTGTCTCGGAAAAACAAAAGACAAAACAAACAAACAAAAAGTATGGATTAGTTTGTGAGTCCTTGCCTTACTATCTATCAGCCCTTAGTACTGCACGATCTGGTTGTGACTTGAAGTGGGAAACAACCCTGACCATGTCTCTCAATCTGTGCAACTTTGTTCCATTCTTTGTTGGGTCCAACTTGTCATTAAAGAGCTCAGGAGTTGAGGGAGGAAGAGTTGCCCTGGGCATGATTTGCTACTTACCTGATTCTTTCTCCCACCCCCAACACAGGTAAAGTTCATGGTTCCCTGGCTCGTGCTGGGAAAGTGAGAGGTCAGACTCCCAAGGTGAGTGAGTGACAGGATTGGTATTTGGACTTGGTTTCTTTCTGTCGTGGCAAAGTGAAGACCTTTGGATTTCCTGCCTGTGTTCTCTTTTATGGAGAGGAACTAGTGGGGAAGATGCCAGGCATGGGAGAGGTCTACCAGGGTCTGATCACTCCTTCCTTTTCCCAGGTGGCCAAACAGGAAAAGAAGAAGAAGAAGACAGGCCGGGCCAAGAGGCGAATGCAGTACAACCGGCGCTTTGTCAATGTTGTGCCCACCTTTGGCAAGAAGAAGGGTCCCAATGCTAATTCCTAAGTCCTGTTGCCATCTTGCCCCGCTAATAAAGCCACTGTGCCCAGACTTCGTATGCTTTCTTCATTTGTAAGGCTGTGACTTTCATTTGAGGCTAGCAAACTGCCTTGGTCATCAGGAAAGGTCTCATCCGTTAGCACAAAGGCCAACTTCGGGTTACTACAGCGCTTGTAGAGGCAGCAATGGAAGAGGGAAGGATTTTGGGTAGAAGAGAATCAATCTTCCCTGAATTTGGGACCAGCTAATCTCAGAAGTCCAAAGCACAAGGAACATGGTCCCCCAGCTTTAGAAACTAGTATTGCCTGACTTCCTTGGTATCTAAAACTTATCTGGCCTGACTTAATCACTGGCAGAACTGATTAATGGTTCCAACCTCCTGGACCCCATTCTGCTCATCTGTGTGTAACCTGCTGCTTGGAGTGCAGTATCACCACAGAGTAAGGCTGAGTTTGTTTACTCATCCATTCCAACCTCTGATGCTTTGAGACCAATGTCTGGCCCATGGTAGGCGTGACTTAGTTGTTTTTGTTCTATAATGGTGGTGGCTATGTCCCACATTCATGTGGGGGTTAGTACATCTTTGAGGTGTGTTGTAGGGGTGGAACTCAGGTTATTAGAAATTAAAGACAAGTTCATGATTGGTTTTTGAGACTCAAGGTCTCTGCAGGCCAGGCTGGTTTTGAACCTCCAAAGTGCTGCTATTACTGGTATAAACACCAGGGTTGAGTTACTCAAGGCTCAAATGCAGGAACTCATCCCCAACTCAAGCTCTTTGGAGAAAAAGTACAAAACTAGAGCTTGAACCAGGACTAGTGGGACATACCTTTAATCCTAGCCCAGGTGGGTCTGAGTTTGAAGTGAGTGTGGTCTACATAGTAGTTAAACCAAAACTATACAGTGAAAATCAGCCTATGGCTTGTGTAGTGGACTTGAATCAGCACTCAATCCCAGTCAGGAAGGCCACAATTTGAGGACAGCTTCGTCTACAGAGTTCCAAGACAGGGCTAGACAGAAACCCTAACTTAAATGAGAATAGTTAGGTGTTGCCATAAAACCCTAAGTAATGTAGAGGAGTGGGGAGTTGGAATTTGTTTTTATAAAAATGTTTCTAGGAAAAGATTATGCCTGTAATCCCAATATTTAAGAGGTGGAAGCAGGAAGATGAATTCAAGATCATCCCTGCTATACAGGCAGTTTGAGGGCAGCCTGAGCTGCTGGAGACTCAAAAAAAAAAAAAAACCCTAGAAGATCACAGAGGATGTGTTTATTAGGACGGGAAGGAAACCAAAGAATAGTGGAACCGAATTACAGAAATGTAGCAAGTGGTATTGGGAAGTACAGAGCCTACAGGCTTTGCCAGACAGTTTGTGGGTTTGTGTTGGTCCACTTTGCATAATGACTGAACACTAACATAGTGTTTCTGTCACAGGCGCGCCCTACTAATAATCCACTAGTTTATGAGTAAATTGATCCACTAAGGCAGAGCACTGGACCCATCATAATACTTAACAATACAAACTGAATTTCAACACAACTTGAGGGAGATTGTTTTGCCTATTGTTTTGTTGTGTTATTTTTACGTTTGAGACAGTGTCTCATGTAGGCCCAGGCTGGCCTCAATTTGATATGTTTACATGTTAATGTTTTGGGCTCCAGATTTGTTAAACGTGCCTGGTTTATTTATATTTGTCTGTTATTATTTTGTTGGCCTTTTCTTTTTCGAGATAGGGCATCACTATGTAGCTCTGACTATCCTGGAACGCACTAACTACAAGAACTCAAACAGAAATCAGCCTACCCTTTGCCAACCTAATGCTGGGATTAAAGGCGTGTGCCGCTACGCCTGGTGTTTTGTTTGGTGGTGGTGATTGGTTTTGTTATTTAAGGTAGCTTATTTTTGCACAATTTGGCATAACCACAAACAACAAGCTGGGATTAGCGACACAGTTTTTGCGAGCAGAGGTGTTGGGAAGAGTCTGGACGACTTCTGCGCTTGCTCAAAAGTACTCCGGAGATAAAGTCTCGGAAACCTGCCGAAAGGAGGCTACGCCCCACCCCCCAACACGCACCTAAAGGCGGAAATAACCAAAGAAGAGCCGGAAGTGGCGGAGCGGGTAGCTGATAAGCGGCGCCAGTTTCCATGGAGCCCGCAGGGCTCTGCGGCTTCTGCCCTGCCGGGGAAGCGCTACCAGCGCGCTACACCTGCCCGCGCTGCAACGCTCCCTACTGCTCGCTGCGCTGCTACCGGACGCACGGCGCCTGCGCCGAAGACTTTTACCGCGACCAAGTGCTGCGAGAGCTCCGTGGCCGAAGCGCTTCGCCCAGCCGTCTGGCGGGCGCATTACGACGGCTGCGTGAACAACGCGAGGTCGAGGATGAGCCCGAGGAAGCAGGCCTCGGGCCCGGCACGCGGCCGAGCGGCCTTTCTGGACTTTGGGAACGTTTAGCACCGGCTGAGAAGGCGGCATTCGAGCGACTGCTGAGCCGTGGCGAAGCCGGACGCCTTCTGCCTCCGTGGCGACCCTGGTGGTGGGGCCGCGGCACCGGCCCACGTTTTCTGGAGGAGCTGGATCATGCCGCGAGCAGAGATCTTGTGGAGCCGGAGCCCGCCCCTGCGAGGACCGCGCTGGAATCCGTGGATGATGCCTCTGCCGCTGCCGCGGAGCCACTTGCTGAAGACTCCAGTGCCGCCAGACCGCCCGCATTGCCCGTCCGCATCCCAGCACTGGCCAGTCTGAGCCGCAGCCCAGCATCGCCACTGGTGCGCTTCCAGCTGCCCAATGTGCTGTTTGCCTACGCTCATACTCTCGCCCTGTATCATGGAGGGGACGACGACGCGCTACTCTCTGACTTCTGTGCCACTCTGCTCGATGTTTCTGGGGCCCTGGGAGCCCAGCAAGTCTTTGACTCTACAGAGGAAGCCCTGCAGGCGGCAGCCCACGTTCTGGAAGCAGGCGAACACCCACCTGGGCCCCTGGGTACGCGGGGTGCTATGCAAGAAGTTGCCCGCATCCTGCTAGGCGAGGGTCCTGTCAATCAGAAAGGGTATACTCTGACAGCACTAGGTCACCTAGCTCAGACCCTGGGACGAGCCCGAAAACAGTCTGTGGTTGGTGAAGAGCGAGATCGTCTTTACCGGGCTCGGAAGAAGTGCCAGTTCCTGCTGGCTTGGACCAACGAAAACGAGGCTGCCCTCACACCCCTGGCTTTAGACTGTGCCAGAGCCCACAGAGCCCATGCCGTGACAGCTGAGGAGATGGCAACCCTTACTGGAGAGCTAGAACGACTTTGGGGAGGCCCAGTACCACCTGCTCCAAGGACTCTCATTGAGGAACTCCCGGGCTGAACTGGGTATCCATGTCATAAATAAAGATATGTCTGGTCTGCCCAAATATTGGCAGTGCCTTTTTTTTCTTTAAAGATGGTGCCCTGTCCTGGGCTTCCCTTTAGGTTACCGTGTGGTTGAGGATGACCATGAGCTTCTGGTCTGTCTCCCACCTTGACAGTGGGAGGTTACAGGTGTTAGCCATCTTGCTAATATACACAGTGCTGAATAGTAAAGGCTTCATGTCTGCTACACAAGCACTCTATAACTGAGCTACATCCCCCATATCTGAGAGTAACCAATTGTCTCACCCAGCCAGATTTTTGGACCCACAAACCACTTTCAAGCTTTCCTTAATCAACTAGTCATCCCCAAGCGTCAAGTCACTGACCCCACAATAGAAGAAAAACACAGCAAAGGTTGAAAACATTTATTCAACAGGGAAAAATAATTTCCTTGTGGTGGCAGTGGCTCCCTCTTGCTTTAAACCTCCTCTCAGGCCGAGCATCCCTGCTGAGTAGAACTGCCTACATGGATCTGCTTCAGTAGACATAGGGTATGATTCGGTAAGGCACGCGTTTGCAGTACTCCTGCCAGGCACGGCCGTACTTTCGGAGGCACTGCTGCTCATCCCGGGCCTCGCGGTGCACCAGCAATGCAGTGAAGTAGAGGACGTAGAAGTAGGGCAGCAGATGGGATAACCCTGGAGGAAAGGGGCTGCATGGTCAGGCACCCAGCTCAAAACGCACAGCTGATGGCACACGGGATGTCGGGTCATAGGCCGTGTCCATCCACCCCACCCCCACCCCCGTAACCAATTAGTCCTCCCACCATGCACGCTGACCTATTCCAAAAGCTACTCACCACAGGGCAAGGACCAGGCCAGAGCCATGATGAGGTCTCCCAGGTAGTTGGGGTGTCGGACCATACCCCACCACCCAGACACCAGCAGCTGCCTCCCCGTGGCAGTAGGGATGGTCTCAAGACCTAGAGAAAGACAGCTAATGAAACTGAACCACAAAGCCCTGCCGTTTCATCTCACCCATAATCTCTCAGGACCCAGCTTACCAGCCACACTGGGGTCAGAAGGATTCTTTCTGAATGTGTTTTTCTGGGAGTTGGCCCCTCGGAAGATGTAGTAACCAATGGCTGAGGGAAAGTATGAGTAGGTGGTGAGGTGGGAGTCCCAGCCTTTTGCTTAACCCCGACCAAAGCCTGACCAGATCCCAGGTTCCGCTATGATACCCAGGAGCGGCTCCCAACTTTAGACCAGCATCAGAGTCCAGGACCTACCTGCTGGGCACTGAATGAAGTAGGAGAGAAAGGAGAAGGGGAAATGAAGGGCCCTCCTACTGACCCTTAATGAGGCAGATGAGCAAGGCCATGGGCAACCCCAGAGGCTGTGGGTGGTACAGCAGGAACTGGGCCTGCAGGCTGTAGGTGAATGGTACCCAGGCGAGGTCTCCAAAGACCAGCATGAAGCCAAAACCATCATGTATTATGTCCATGGTGGTGAGGACAGACTCCTGCAGGAACATGACCCAGACACTGGCTTAGTCCAGATGACATCCTCAAGATCCCCTGCTTGCCTCCCTCTGTCCAATCCAGCCTCACCTCATACCAGAGGGCATCACCTACATACAGCAACTGGAAGCCATTGACCAGCCACATAGCCAGTGAAGGGCTTCCCCGAAGCTCCGCCTCCTGCATCAGCAGGGCCAGGTTAATCATGACCTAAGGGAAGTGGGACAGGGCCATTGTCTGAATGGGAGCCTCTGAGTAGAACAAAGCCAACCTCTCCCCTCCTTTCAGCTGTCCACTCTCATCTCTTTGGGAGACACTGGATTGCAACTCTGCCTTAACTTAAAACTCCTGCTTTTGAACCGGAGCTTTGTCACTTGGGCAGAATATGTATCTTTGCTAAAGCTCACTTCCCGACTGCCATGTGAAAAATGGGAATAATCAGGGCCCTGCCTTGAGTTCTTGTTTGAAAACTAACATTATGTTTGTAGAGCTAAGGACTGGCTTATTATGAACCTAAACTTTGCACTACCCTCATCCTCCTCCTCTTCTTTCTTCTTTCTTTTTTCTAAGACAAAGTTTCTTTGTGTATCCCTGGCTGTCCTGGAACTTCTGTAGATCAGGCTAGCCTCGAACTCACGGAGATCTACCTGTCTCTACCAAAGTGATGGATCAAAGGTGTGAACCACCACTGCCTGGCTTAAAGCCACATTTCAGTAGCTCCAGTGGCCTGAATAGTGTGCCTTCTTCAGTAATAACGATGTGGTACGGTTCACTAAGTAGCCTTGGTTGACCTGGAACCATACAGACCAGGCTAGCCTTGAACTCACAGAGCTCTGCCTACCATTGCCTCTGGAGTGCTGGGATTAAAGGTGTGCCCTACTACACCCAGCCCTCACAGGCAATCTTAGAAGAAAATTTCATTCCATCAAGTTTTACAAGAATAACCTTATAGGCTGGTACATACTCGGGCACCAGTTTCCAGATCCTTGGTGGGACTAGGCCTGGTGTGATTACAGTAACTATAACCCTGGTTATTTGATTAGCTCAGGGAAGTGGAGGGGACCTTGATGTTGAGACTAGTCTGGACTGTCCTAGTGAGACCTGTTTCAAAACTAAACCAAACCCAAGCTCGGATTCAGCAGACGGTGGCACTCTGCCTCTGTGTGGGTCCTCCTCTACAGCGAAGAGTGAAAGCCGAACCTTGCCTGAGCCCCTTTGGAGTCTCCGGCCACCACCCACCTGTGAGTAACCTTAACACAAGAAGAGCTGGTGTGTTGTCAAGGCTACCAATGACAAACGCTGGTTAAATCTGACAGTCCCCTGAGGCAGCGGCCTTGCCCTCCAAGCCTCTCGGTAGCCATCTTTGGAGTTTCGTACTTGGCGGCTCCATCCAGAGCGGTATGTGCTCTGTCAGCTGCCCGCCTGCTTTGCTTTCCCCTGCTTTGCTTTGCACAACCCGTCATGACTGTCATGCTGTGTAGATTTAGTTTTGTGGTGCTAGGGTTGGAACCTAGGGCTTTATGTGTGCTAGCCAAATGCTTGCTCTCTCTGTCCTTTAGGATTTGGTATTAAAACCAAGCCTTTCTTGGTCTTAATATTAAAGCAGAGCCGTGGGCTCGTAGCACAGCAGCATATGGCGAATGAATGACGACTGCTGTCCACCCAGCAATGCTAGCCCTCTCTGCTCTTCTCCTGGCCCAAGACCAGCACAGTCAAGTCCAGCATGCCCAGCATACCCAGCCGATGAGGCCAGGTCTCAGCTCACAGAAATATTTGAAGTCAAAGGAACCGAGGCGAGGGTTCAGCTCCCGTCCCAGAAAGAAGTCATACACAGCATTTCCTGGGGAGCAACAGAGAGTGAGGGCACAACAGGCAGGCGGCATCCCACCCACCCCGCCCCACCTCACGGGGCCCTGCTCACCTGAGTTTCCCCCAGGAGCCAGGGCCGAGGCAGGAGCCACCGAAGCCTTTGCATAGAGAAGGAGGCTGAAGGTAAAGCTGGTGAGGGTGGTCACAAAGGCCAAGGGCAGGAGCATTCCAGGGAGTGCCCCCAGGGGCAGCCCGACTGACAGCCCCAGCCCCACCAACAGGGCTGTTAGCACCAGAGCCTGGAAACCTGAACCACAGCACAGAGTGAGCTCTGGTGGCTTGCATACTTCCACAGCCAACACACACACACACACACACACACACACACAGTTCTGAAAGGACACTGGCCTGGGCCTGAGTAGCGAGATTCCCATAAGGGTACATGTCATCAGGCTAGTCCAAAAACCTCCCTTGGAACCCACCCCAATCCATGTAACTCTGATTCAGGGAGGAGGGAAAACCCCAGTCACCATTAATAGGGTAGCGCAGGCGACTCTTGTCCTTCAGCTCCAGCCCTTCGGCCACCTGCGGGTACAGGGCAAGTTTTGTAAGGGCTGGTTGGCTTCCTCTGTCCAGCCCTCCCTGCACCCCCTTCCCTGGTGTGTTAGGACAGAGCGCACACCTTGCGTGCAGGCAGCAAATAGAGCGCCACCTGCAGGCCGAGCCAGATGAGCAGTAGCAGCAGAGCGTGTGGGCTCCACAGCTCCTCCAGGCCAGGCAGATAGGTGGGTAGGGCCAGGAGGCGCGCCGGGCCCGAGCGGGCCGCCAGGAGCAGGTGGAACATGGTGGCAGGCAGCAGGATCAGCATAGCCGTGACGCCTGGGGAGAGGGCCACTGTGTCGCGTGACTGCTCCCCACGCGTCTCTGCTCCCCAGAGTTCTCTCAAGTCCTCAGGCGCCTTGAGTCACCTGCCTGCTTAGCAGGTTCCCAGTGCCATACCCCTACCTCGATTTTCATCTTGGTCCTCTGCCCTCTTGCATTCCCAAAGACCATCCTGCTCTCCCAACTGTCTTTCATCACACAAACTCCCTACTGTGCAGCTGTCAGCACCGGTCCCTCCTCTCCTGCACCCCGCCCCCACCCCCGCGCACCGGATCCTTCTGCCAAACTTCCCAAAAACCTTCTATGGAACCCGTACCCTACGCTGCTCCCGTTAAGTAGCATCGGTTCAGCCTCCACCCGAACCTTCCCATTTACCCAACGGCCCCCCGAATTCCAGTGGGGCCTGGGAGGCCTCACGAGAAGTCATGATCTCAGCTTTGCCGGGGAACAATGGTTCACAAAAGTCGATCAAGCAAACACAGCCCGCCCCATCCCGATAGCCTGGTTAAACCCCGGCATTTGTCTCCACACGGAGGTGGGAAAGCTGCTTCTCTTGTTCAGTGATCTTTAAATGGACGCGCCCTCTGCCCACCCTGGGCCCAGCACAGCAGCCAATCAGCGCTGGGAGGCGGGCCCCGCGCTGGCGCCTCAGAAGCTTCAGCATTGAAACCCAACCCCGAGCAGGTCCCGCCCCTGCAGGCAAGAGGAAGGAGGAGGACTCATAAGTTTATTACAAGGATCCATAAACCCGCCAGCGGGGAAGGGTCTCCAGGGTGAGAACAGGGCACAGGGAGGACAGGGAGGACAGGGCGACAGAGCTGCTACGGGACTCGTCGGCAGGTTCTACCCGCGCTCGCAGATGACCTCGACAACACTAGGTTCCATGGGCACTGGGTCGGGACAGCGCAAGGCAGCTGAAGCTACTACTTCGTCCAGCAGCAGGTGCACTAGCTCCTCATCAGCCACAAAGCGCCACAAGTAGAGCTGCAGGAAGTGGCAGTCCACCTGCACCTGCTGCAGCCCGAATCGCCCAAAGGTGCGCAGGCGCACACACTCCAGTAGCGTCTTCAAGCTGATCTTAATGATGCCAGTCAGCACCGACACCTGCAGGTAGATACATGGATACAGCTCAGTGACTTCAGGCTTTTGGGGAGGAGCATATATCCAAATTCTGAGCAAAGCAAGGGAGATAAAGACAGAAATTTCTAGGGCTCAGGTAAGGAGGGAACAATCCACTGTTGCCACCATGAAAGAAAGGGGCGGAGAGGCCCAGGGGTCAGATCGGGGATGGGCCAGCATGAATATGATGGGCAGGAGTCACCACTGACTACAAAGTAGAAGTGGAGAAGAGATCGCTGAACTTGGGCTGAGGTGGAACCGAGATCAAGAATGACTAGAACCCGAACACTCAAGACTATTTTGGAGACTAGAGAGAGACTAGCAAAGAAGCCTTGAAATGTGCATCTAGATGGACACGGCGGCTTTGCTCTGGACCTAGAGACAGGGACTAGATAGAGTGCCACATTAGTTACGCTCAGATGCGGTCCTAGGGCTCCCTGGATTCATGTGGGAGCCAACCTTCCCCGAGATCTAGATGAGAAGGTACTTCAGACCTTATTGAATTCCACAGGGCTGAACACATCGATTCGTTCAGAGAACAGCTTCTGAATATTGCTCAAGAGGCTTGTGTCCATCGGAGCACTGGAAGGGGAGGAAGGAGTCAGAGACCACGTTGCCCACCCTCCCTCCCTCTTCTGTCTATCTCAGGGAGGCTCCCTCCCAGCCTTACCTGGGTGTGTAGCTGGGTGCATAGCGGCCCTGCTGCCGGGAGCTGCTGTACACGGAGAAGGTCCTTTTGCTAGAGTCACTGCTCTGGGCCTTGCGGACACCCTCTTCATACAGGAGCCCCACCTGGTGGAGAAAAGAGGTGCTGCACGGCCAGAGCATGGGTTACTGACAGAAATCCCTATGGAAGAATCAGGTTGTTGAGGAATCATAGGTATGTCATCCCTTATACAATCAGGGGAGCAGAACAAAGATGGGGCAAAACCTAGCCTGAGACCCAACCTTTCAGCTCATCCCTGCTTTAGCTTTTTGGGTGACTTTGGGTGGCACATTCCCAAAGGTATGAAATAGGGGTTCTAGTGGCACAATACAGGATCCTTGGAGAGCTGTTATCCAAGAAGCCAGCGTGCACTGGGGCGGCCGGCCTGAGGCAGCACCTGTACATCAATAGCTGTAGTGTCCTCCACCACACGCTTCATGACAGCGCGAACAGTCCGGGGCTCCAGGGTACTGAGCCAGTCCCGCGTCTCCACACTCTTACGTAGCATCTGTGATATGACCAGGCCTTGCACCTTCACATAGTGAGTCAGCAGCCGCCGGGCTGTCTCTCTGGCCTCTGCACACAGCGTACTCACAGGTGTAACGGGAGACTGGTCCTAAGCCAGGAAAGCAGAGGACAAAGGTTGGAGGAACTAGAGACAGAGCAGAAGCCACCACCAATGAGGAGGTGAACAAATCTTAGGAAGCGGAGGCTGAGAAGGATGCAGACCGCCAGTCCAGTTCTGGCAACAGGAGAGTATCAACCTCCCGTGTTGCCAGCATTAGAGCCCTTTCCCCTCTCCTGAGCCACTTCACCTGCACCAGAAACTGCTCATCAGTCAGTGTGAGGATGTAGGAGATGGTGGCTGTTTCATAATCCAGGCAGAGGCGAGAGAGCAGCAGCAGCAGGGCAGGCGGTGTGGCGCCTCCCTTTTCTCCGGGGCTGTCACAGAAGCTCTGGGCCGTCTGGCACATGGAGCGGATGAAACCCACGATGAGGCCCTCGCGCACTCCCTGGCTGCAGAACTCGCCCTGTGGAGGGAAGCCCAGATCCACCACCAGTCCTTGGTAGGCTGGAGAGGGTCAGCTATGTCAGAGCACAGGGCTGATCCTGCCTCTGCCTTAACCCTACTCTAAAGGATAGCCCCAGCCCGCTTCCTGCCTAGGTGCTAAGGCTGCCAGCAGTGAGGTCCCTGGTACCCTTCTATCTCTAGCCCAGCTCCATAGCATTTTCTCCTCCAGATTGCCTCTGAGAACACAGATCCATATGCAGAGTACTTGGGACAGTACCATGTGGGGCTGGTGACCTGTCCCCAGTTCCCCAACACTAGGAAAAGGGTGCTGGAAGGCCAGTCAGCAAAACTAACCAAAGCGCAAGGACAGACATACCCTGAAGTAGGGCTTATTGGAGAAGGACACCTCCTTGGCGGTGAAGAGATGCACAGAGGCCAGTGAAGCCTTGATGTGGCTCAGGATGGAGCTGGCCACATTGGCCAGCAACTCAGCCAGGCTGGGGCCCTCCTTCCCAGCTAGGCGAGGTGCTGCCAGGGCCTGGCGAACATCGGTCAGGCAGCTCAGGAAGGCAGCCTTCAGACCCTGCAGATGGTGGCTCAGGCGCTCCCGGGCTACTCGCTCCACAATCTCTGTGGCCGACTCTGAAAGCCCAGCGGCGGCCAGCAGGGCCCCAGGTGCTCGCAGGCGCCGGTGGAAGCGATCTAGTGCCCGCACCAGCAGTGAGTTGTCACTACCACCCTGCTCCTGGGCCAGGCGCCGCTCAACCAGTGCAAAGTAGCGGCCACCCAACTCCTGTGCGAAGGCTGCCAGCTTCTCCGCACCCGCAGGGCCCTGAGTGGCAAACAGCTCCTGGTAGGCTGCTGCCACCTGGCAGAGGCCACCCACAAAGCCACTGCCACCGCGGTCGGTGAACTCTAACACATCAGGCGCTGGAGGGGCGGGCCCCAGCTCGCTCTCCAGGCTGCTCAGTTCTTCCTCCAGCCGTCCCCGAGCATGCGCCAGGAACTCCTCGCACAGCTCCTCAGCGGGCTCCCCTAGGGCCAGCAGCAGCTCCACGCACTCGGCCTGCTCCGGGGCACCTGAGCAGCCTTCCCTGTGGGGACAGAGATGCAGTGAGGCCAGCTTGTGGGCTGCAGGAGAGGAAAAATGTGAGGGGCACTCGATGCGTTTGGAGAACAATGACCAGGCCCGGAAACCACACCTGAAGCGCTGCCGCAGCTGCTGGGCCAAGCGGGCTGTGATGACCTGGCAGTCATCCTGGATGGCGCGGAAGGAGGGCAGGTGCTGGTACTGCTGCAGCACGGCCCTGGCACGACCCTGGTAGCGCACAGCCTGCCCATAGGCACCCAGCTCCACACACTTGGTGAGGCGTGAAGGCAGCTCAAAAAGGAACTGCAGCTTCCGCAGGAGTGCGTGTACCCCTAGGGGACAAGACGGGCATGTGAGCTGCGGAGCGCAGGGTGGCGAGCTACAGGGCCGGGCCAGTACACAGCCTACCTGCCAGCTTGGTGATGCGCTCGTGTCGGTCCTGTAGCGTGGCGCTGATCCGTGCGCTGAAGTTGGTGATGACGGCCATGTTGGTGGCCAGCCGGTCCATCTCGTCCTCCATTTTCCGGAAGTCATTCTTCATCTTTCGGATGGTGTCTAGAAGGGCAGGAGCCGAGAGAGGAAAACGGAAATGACTAAAGCAGGGAGGTGCAGCTCTCACTGATAGCAGTGATTTGACTGGGTTTTGCCATCAGCATGTATGGGCAAGAAGGTTATTATGCTGGTGCAACAAGCTCTGCTTACCCCTGTCCCTAGTGTGGAGAGAAGAGGGTGAGACTACTTAAAATTGGAGGGAAGAGGGTGAGACTACTTAAAATTGGAGGGAAAAAAAAGCACCTACTCTGTCTTGAAAAACCAAAAACCAAAATCCAAAAAAAAAAAAAAAAAAAAAAAAAAAAAGCACCTACTCGGGCTGGAGAGATGGCTCAGCAGTTAAGAGACTGCACTTCCAAAGGTCCTGAGTTCAATTCCCAGCAACCACTTGGTTACTCCCAACCATCTGTTGGGATCCACTGCCCTCTTCTGGGGTCTGAGGACAGCTGCAGTGTGCTCACATACATTCACTGTCACGATTGCGCCCACTGTACAAACTCGCCCTCCATTCTTCCTTCCTAGCTCTGCTGTGGTGGAAGGGAACTGGTCCACCAGTGCCCAGCAGACCTGAACCTCTATGTGCATCAGCGCTCCAGGCCCTTAGCCTGAGAGGTTGCTGCATGTCCCCTGTGGCTCCCTGCTTCTGTCCTCTTATATAACCCTGGAATTACTGACTAGAATACAACCGTGGGAGACCGACCGGCTCTCACCCCAGCTCAGCCAAATGGAGAGTAAACTCATTTCACCTTCCTCTGTCTTCATTCTCTCAGGAGGATGTACACAGAGCTACTCTGAGAACCCTCAAAAGTGAGCCCAGGAACAGACTTCTGACAGCAATCTCTCCCATCAGACAGTATCCAGATCCCAACAACAGCCAGAGATGCTCACTGCACTGGCCAGAACTTCTTTTGATTCATTGGAACATAGCTCCCAAAGGCAGGGCCACCTGAGCGCTCACTTCTGGGCTGCCCTCTGCACACAGCAGGTCAGACAATAAACGTGCTCACTCAGAGCTCCTTCTGAAATGGCCCAGATTGTCAGTGGACTTCTAGAAGATGCTGCATCTTCTGTATAGTCAGCCAGACTGAAACCTGTGTGGAAAGGCTATTTTTCTTTTCAAATGCCTCAGGGCCTGACCCCTTAAGGTTGTCTTTGTCTCTTCTCTGTAAAACCCACTTTAGAAGACCATGTCTCACCTTTCTGTCGCCAGCCCTACTATGTATGCCACACCTACTAGCCTCCTCTTGCCTATTTCCGATCACCGCCTGTACATCAACAATTTGAGTGGCCCCTGGCCATTCTTGATTGGTCACTCAGGTCATCGATCCCACCTATTCTTCCCCTTATTTTTTTTCTCCCAAGTGCTGGGATTAAAGGTGTGAGTCACTATGCCTGGCTTTAACACCTATTTTTACTTCAAAAACATCAACAGGTTGGAGAGATGATTCAGCAGTTAAGGGAACCTGTAGCTCTTACAAAAGATTTGATTTTCTTTTTTCTGCTTTTTTTTTTGTTTGTTTGTTTTGTTTGGGTTTTTTTTTTTTTTTTTTTTGGTTTTTTTGTTTGTTTTTGGTCTTTCAAAATAGGGTTTCTCTGTATAGCCCTGGCTGTCCTGGAACTCACTCTGTAGACCAGGCTGGCCTCGAACTCAGAAATCTGCCTGCCTCTGCCTCCCAAGTGCTGGGATTAAAGGTGTGCACCACCACTGCCTAGCCTGAAGGGAAGTCTTTACATCAGTCACACAACACATGAAGCAAAACATTCACACTGCCCCCTTCCCACACACAGAGCGTGAACCTAAGGCCTATGTTAGTGCCCTACCACTGTGCCACAGCCTTAGCCCTCACCATTCTTACTGAGTTTATGGCTCAACTGCAAGGACAATTTTTATAAAATAAAAATGCCAGACAGACGTTACACAGGAGCCACAGAGCTGGGAGAAGGGCTGGGCTGAGTCAACCCCGCCCTGGAGGACCAGACTGACAAGTTATTGTGAACACTGGTCCCAGGGAAAGTCCCAGGGCAGTCAGGACTACATAGTATAGCACTGTCTTAAAAAGCAACACAGTCAGGTGCACAGTTGCAGTGGTGGCACACACCTTTAATCCTAGAGCACCAGAGAGGCAGAAGCAGGCAGATCTCTGAGTCTGAGACCAGCCTAGTCTATACAGTGAGTTAGGGCCAGGGCTACACAGAGAAATCCTGTCTCAAACCTTGGCCCCCCAACTATGCCCCCTAAATAGAAAGTACCATAATGATACACATCTCTTTGTAGATTAACTTACTACTTTTTAAAAAGGCAGACTTGAAGGCTGGAGAAATGACTGAGCATAACTGTCTATAACTCCAGGATTAGACACCCTCACACAGACATATAGAGCAAAACACAAACACACACACACACACACACACACACACACACACACACACACAAGGTCTGGGCAGTGGTAGACATGCCTTTAATCCCAGAACTAATCAGGCGGGGGCAAGGATATCTCCATGAGTTTGAGGCCAGCCTGGTCTACAGAGCTGAATTCCAGGAGAGACCTTGTCTCCAAAAAAAGAAAAAAAGAAAAAAGGAAGGAAGGAAGGAAGGAAGGAAGGAAGGAAGGAAGGAAGGAAGGAAGGAAGGAAGGGAGGGAGGGAGGAAGGAAGGGAGGAAGGAAGGGAGGGAGGGAGGGAGGGAGGGAGGGAGGAAGGGAGGAAGGAAGGACAGAAAGAAGAAAAATCATACAACACATTCATTTTCTCCTCTGACTTTTTTCTATTTTCTTTTTGAAACAGCATCTCACTATGTGGCTCTGACTGGCTCCCGACTCCACCTGATCTGCTTCCTGAGTGCTTGGATTAAAGGCGTGCGGTGCACCGCCACACGCAGTCCTGCCTAACATTTCTTCATGCCCTAACTCAGTCCAGTTTAGGCTGAGTAACACTGTTGCTGAGTCACATTGCTTATTTATCCATTTACACAGTTGAGAGCTATTTGGATTGCTTCTGCTTTTTGCCTACAGAAAGTTGTGTATGAAGTTCTGTGTGAACATGTTTTCAGTTTTTTGGGTTTTTTTTAAATTTATGTGTGTATACATGTGAGAACATACATAGGCACACATGGTATATGGATCTATGCACATCTGAGTGGAATGCTCACCATGCACACACACACATGGAGGTCAGAGGCTTATGATAGGTGTCTTCCTCTTGTGTGTGTGTGTGTGTGTGTGTGCAGAAAGTCAGAGGTGCAGGCATCAGTGAACTGCCTAGGAGCTGAAATACAGTCCACTGACAGAGCTAACTACTGCACCACCTCCCGGCCTTCTCTTTACAGACAGGGTTTCTCAATGACCTGGATCTTGCCATTTTGCCTCAGCTGACTGGTCATCCAGGGACAACCTGCTCACCTCACAGAGCAGGCTTCAGACACACACTGCCACGCTTTTTTGTTTGTCTGTTTGGGACAGGGTCTCACTATGTACTTCTGGCTGAGCCAGAACTCACCATGTAGACCATGCTAGCCTCAAACTCAGAAAGATCTTGGAGTGTGAGGGTTAAAGGTGTGCTTTTCTTTTTCACATAGGTGCCAAGAATCTGAACTCAGGTCCCCAAGCTTGCACAGCAAGCACCTCCCACTGAGCCAGTCCCAGCACTCGCACTTTGTTGTTTGTGTAGGATTTGATAAGAATGCTAAGCTAATCTTGAATTTACAGCAATCCTCCTGCCTTTGTCTCCAAAGTCTAGAGATTACAGGAGCTGCTGCTTGTTTTTATATATATATATATATATATAATAGATATTAGATAATAGTAATGTCATATTACCAGGAGTGGAATTGCTGCTCTTGGACTAATTCTGTTTAGCCTTTTGAGGGCTGGCGAAGCTTTTCTGCAGGAGAAACACAGTTCTGTGTTCCCACTGCTACTTTATCAGGTTATGTATCCTCCACATCCCAATCAATGTTATGTAGTTATGGCAATACTACTAGGTGTGCAGAGAAGTCGTATCTCCTTAATCAATGAGGCGGAACGTCTTTACATGAGCTTATTTTTCATTTGCATGATTATTTATTGGGCAGGGTGCTGTGTACATGTGAGCACCTGTGCATGTCTGTTACTCACGTGAAGGTTGGAGAACAACCTAAGAGAGTTGGTTTCCTCATTCTACCATATGGTCCCAAGGACCAAACTCACAGCAACAAGCACCTTCCTGCTGAGCCATCCCAGTGGGGTTTCTGAAACAGCAAAAGCAGGGGCCAAACCCAGGACTTTCTGCATGTTGGATGAGCACTCTGCTGCTGAAGTACACCTCAGCCCGTATTCTGGCACACACCCACACAGAGCCTATAACTAAGCGGTTGAGACACAGTCTCTCGAAGCCCAGCCTGCCCTGATCACCATGTCTCTACCTCTCCAGTGCTGGAATTAGGCGTTTGTTTCACTGTGCCCACTTTGTTCAACTTTCCTTTGTAACTTTCCATCCTTCACACCAGATAATCTCAACTGACCTATCTTCAAGTTCGCTTATTCTGTTCTTTCTTCTGCTCCCTCTTCCTTTCTTTCTTTCTTTCTTTCTTTTTCGGGGGAGGGGGTCGTTTGCTTATGTTTTTGGGACAAGGTTTCTCTGTGTAGCCCCAGCTGTCTTTCCTTTGTAGACTAGGCTGGCCTAGAACTCACTCTGAGTGCTAGGATTAAACGCGTGTGCTGCCACATCCAGATCTTCTGCTATTTCAAGTTCACTGCTGTGTAGCCCAGCTGGCCGCAAGTACACGACAGCCTTCCTTGCTCAGTCTCTGGAGTGCTGGGGTTACAGGTGTCTGCATCCAGTGCCAGCATGTTTCTTGAGTAAATGTAAAACTCTGTAGTGTTTGCAGATTAGCAATCTCAGCTCTCCTAACATTCACTTTATGATTTTTGTCCTTTCTTAGAAAACAGTTCAAAAAAATTCAAGCCATCTCTATTAAGTAACAAATAAATGTCAACATATTCCAACAAATGAGAAAGTGTAATACTGGCAAAATTCCTATGGAAAATTTCTCTACATTATCTTTTTTCACCTTGAGGCTAACATTAACAGACAGCACTTATTCACTGAATCAGGTTTAAATGAGATGAAAGAACATTGAGGATGTGTTACCATAGCCACCACTGTGGCACTGGCAGAGCAGTATGCCCTGTGAGGACATAACCCCAGATGTGAACATTCTCTACAGTCTGCCTCCTGGACACAAGGTTTAACGTTACTACACAAATGTCAAGTGCATCTCCTGAAAGGCGTGTGACGAGAGCTGAACTATCCATCTAGTAGCAGGGCCGGAGGGATGGATCAACTGCCCGGCTACATCCTGACCTTGTAGAAGACCTAAACTTAATACCCAGCATACATGTCAGTAGGCTTACAACTGACTCCAACTCCAGCTCCAGGGGATCCGTGGACATCTGCCTTTTTGGGGGGGGATTTGTTTTTTTTTTTTTTTTTTCGAGACAGGGTTTCTCTGTGTAGCCCTGGCTGTCCTGGAACTCACTCTGTAGACCAGGCTGGCCTCGAACTCAGAAATCCACCTGCCTCTGCCTCCCAAGTGCTGGGATTACAGGCGTGCGCCACCACCACCCGGCAATATGTGCCTTCACATGAACATATCCCACACACACATAATTAAATGCTGCTGCTGCTGCTGCCCGCTTCCCTGCCTTGATCCTTGGCATAACCATTGCCATTTTGCTCCAGGCCTGCTAGTCATTCCATATTGCTGGCATAAAAGGCAGTAGACACAGTAAAATAGTTTAGCTCACACTAAGGTCAGGCTGACCATATATCAACAATTAGGAAGCTTATTCTTGGAAATTCCCCAGTCGTAGCCTTCACTCAAGAGCCAAACTAGATAAGGGGTTAGTCTGACCACACTGTCTAAACTACTAACAAACTTGGAAAAAGGCTGACCCTCCTTCAGCCCACCCTGAAACTGCTTATGAGCTCACTGTGGTTTTTCCTTATATAAACTGACCCTGAACAGTGATAGGTACGCAGCTGTCAGCTCCCATCTGTGAGCTGCTGCCCTCATCAAGCAGCCTTGGGGTGTGCATTCAATAACCATCCCTATCTGACTGAGATTGGTGTTCATGTGGTTTGTGGGGTGACTCCTGGACCCTAACAACTGCTATTACTAAGTCTTAAGGAATGGGGATACAGTCAGAAAGAAAGAGAGTGGATAGATCTGCTCTCAAGGCAGACTGACCAGAAACAAAAGTTTCCACTACTAAATTTTTTTCCAAAATTGTCATTGACGGTGAGATGGCTTAGCAGCAGGTGACGGTGTCTGCCGTCAAGCCTGAGTTCAATCCCTGGCACCCTCGTGGTGGTGGGAGGAGAGTACAGCCTCCTGAAAGTTGTCTTCTGACCCCCACACAAATGTTGTATCTCACACACATGCATGCATACAATATAAACAAACAAGACAAAAGCTAAAGCTTACTGGGCGTCTTGGTGCTTCCTAAAGGCTGCAGGGAAACTCATTTCATTTCATTCTTTCTTCCCAGCTCTGGTCCTTAGGACACCCCCCACCCCCCCAACACACACACAGGTGTCAACAATTCAATGGCCGTGAATTAAAGTTGGGACCCAACTGTAATCTGGGTCTCTTCCCTTTAAACCCTGTTCTTCTCAGCACCGGACGAGGGCTGGGGGTTGGGGATGAGACTGTGAGGAGTGTGTCCCAGTGGGATCACCTGTAGCTGAGATGAACTTGTTGTAGTTCTCATAGACCAGGGTCTGCATGTCGCTGTCTAGGGCCCGGATCTGCCGCACCATGTCCGTCTCACTGTCCATCAGCTGGGCCAGAGGACATTCTCTACGCAGCTAGAGAGGCAGGTAGCAACACTCACTGTTAGTGCTCATTCATGTCCCCCTGCCTTGCTTTAGGTTAGTTGGCTTTCCGTGCAAGACAACCCTGAGTCCACCCTTATCAGGAATTCCATATATGGAATCTTTAAGTGGCATACTTCACAGGTTACTAGGTTAGACCCAATTTGGAATTTGTCAGCTTTCAAAGTCTTTAAGCTCAGTTTCAAGTCAAGGAAGGCACAGCCTAGCGCCTGTCAGAGCATGGCCACGCCCACTACCCCGAGCCAGCAAAACAGCGAGGCCGCAGAACCAATTATCACCTCAGGTCAGTCCTGACTGGCTCAGGCTTCCTTATCCATTAGATCTGCCTCTATTGCCTAGTGAGGACTGTCCTCCTCTTATGAACTCTAGCTCCCGTCACCACATCAACCAGACCGAGAGTATGATCTAGGGTCCAGTATATTTGGGGTTTGGACCCGCCCCACTTCGCACACACACCTTGTCCAGATAAACTTCCGGGTCGAAGTGCGCCCCATTGAGATCTGTTGGGTCGAGAGGGTCAGGCCCTGCGGAGTGTCCCGTCGCCTCCCCTTCCGAGAGGCCGTAGTAAAGCTTCAGCATCCCGTGAGCCTTCCGCCGACGCTCCGGAGCGTCCGCCTCGGGACCTTCTGGGGAGTCCCCAGGCCCCACAGCTGCCGCGGCCGCCATAGCTCCAACCTCAACACAAAGGGGTGAGGCAGGGGAGGGAAAGGAAAGCACTTCCGGGGACCATAAACTTGTTGAAAACAGGCGGTCCTTCATGTGAAACGTTCCTCTGCAGCTATAGGATTGTGAGACTAAAGTTCCGTCTTGCGCTTGTTCTGGAGCGCAGAGGTTTCCCTGAGCTTCCGGGTCGTTGAGCTTCCGTCTGTGATTTTGCAATGGGTGGTGAGTCGTGGCGTCCCACTCCTGCATCCACACATGAAAGAGACTTGCAGAAGATCGAATCTGCGTCACAGGGGGTCTGCAAGGTTCAAACATCCATTCAGTAGCCTGCAATATGGCTTCAACGCAGTTTTCCCTAAGATCCTGTCTCCAAGGAGTCATTCAATATGAAAAACTATTCTACTTAGAGAACAGATCCTGTTAATCTTAAGAGGTTGGTGGAATGTGATACGTGAGCAATTGGGATTGAGGATGATTCGAAACTTTTAAAGATGTGGGCACAGAGACTCTTAGAGAAGAGGGGATGAAGTAAGATTGGTGTATGCTGAGTTAAACAGAAGAAAATAAGACTTTACTAATGGTGCACAGTAGACGTTACCGAGGACAGGCTGACATGGTGCTGGGCTGCCAGGAGTTTCAGGAGACCAAACACTGACTACCCTCTGTTTTTATCTGAAATCCAGGATTAAAAAAAAAAAAATCTAAATGGTATAATTCTTATTGTTGTTTTTTCAAGACAGGGTTTCTCTGCTTAGCCCTGACTGCCATGGAAGTGGTCCTCTAGTGTAGACATCTGCCTGTCTCTGCCTCCCAAGTGTTGGGACTAAAGGCATGTGACAGCACTGTCACCAGCTCCACTGCCCAGCTAAAAACAGTTCTGAATGGTATTAAAATTAACTCGCCATCTGTCCAGCCCCCAGTATTTATTGTTTTTAATTATGTGCATTTGTGTATGCAGTGGCCAGGGGCCAGAAAAGTGTTGGATACCTCAGAACTCTAGTTACAGCTAGTTGTGTGAGCTGCCCACCATGATGCTGGGGACCAAAGTGCAAGAGCAGTACACCGCAAGCCATCTTTCCAACTCAAACCCTTTTCTTTCTTTTCTCTCTTGTTTCTTTCTCTTTGAGACAGGGTCTCACTTTGTAACTTAGGCTACCTGACACTCACTATTGTAGACCAGACTGGCCTCAAACTCAGAGATCTGGCCACCTCTGCCTCCTGAGTGCTGGGACTAAAGGTCTGTGCTACCATGCCCACAGCCCTTGACCTATCATTTATGGCTGCTTTTGTCACAGACTAAATGGCTCATAAAACCTAAAGCATTTATTCACTTGGTCTTGGGCCAAACATTTTTCTGGACTTATTAAGAGGGCGATATAGAAACTGTACATGTGAGGATTTCAGACCATGAAGCTCTAAGAAAGTGAATTTGAGGTGGAGAGATGGTTTCACAGTTAAAAGCATTCGCTGCTCTTCCTGATGACCCAGGTCCATTCCCAAGCTCACAACTGTCTGTAACACCCTGGGGGATCCAATGTCTTTTTGGCCTCCATGGGGAGAAAGAATAAATGTGCATGCAGACAAAATCCTCATTCATCCAGAAAAGTAAAACATTCTCAAAAGGAAAAGAAAAACCGGGCATGGTGATGTGCACCTGCCTAGAACATTGTGGGGCAGATGATCAGGAGGTCAATGTCATGCTTATAGGTTTGAAGCAGCCTGGGCTACATGAAAAGTCTCCCCAAAGCTGAATAAACAACAAAAGGGCCGGAGAGATGGCTCAGCAGTCAAGAGTAGATTCCTCCAAGTTGTCCTCTGACCATCACATATGCATTGTGGTAGTGTGAGCACTCATTACTTCACACACACTAACATGAATGAGGCTGGGCGTGGTGGTGCAGTCCTTTGATCCAGACAGGTAAATCTCTGTTGAGCTCAAGGCCAGCCTGGTCTACAAAAATGAGTTCCAGGGTAACCAGGGCTGCCTAGTGAGACCTTGTCTCAAACAAATCCAACCCTAGGTGAATTAGTATTAATTAAATGTGATGATCTTTAAAACCCTATTTATCTTTCATGCTATAAAAATACATGGGCCTTGGAATGTATGAACCACCACTGGAGAGAGACAGGAAGGGAAAGCATAGAACCCAGGTGACAAGAAGCGCCAACACTACGGAACGTAGACAGGGCTGACTACCCCACCAGAGGGAAGACTACATTTTGCTGTTTCTGATTTCCTATGAAATCTGGTAGCCAGAACTGAAGGGGAAGGCAGATTTGCTGGGGTTGGGGGATTAGCCTGTAGTCATGTAGTCATCCCAGAATACTTTCTAAAGAAAAGGGAAGCTGGGCAGTGGTGGCCATGCCTTTAATCCAAGCACTTGGTAGGCAGAGGCAGATGGATTTCTGAGTTTAAGTGAGTTCAGGCCTATACAGAGAAACCCTGTCTCAAAAAAATAAAAAAGAAAAGAAAAAGGAAGAAGAAAGAAGGAGGAGGAGGAGGAAGAGGAAGAGGAAGAGGAAGAAGAAGAAGAAGAAGAAGAAGAAAAGGGTAATTTAGATTCATTTCCTTTCTCTGCTCATTGGAGTTTGTGGTAACAAGCCGTGTTCTCTGATGCTTCAACTAGAGTCTAGGATGTGGCCAAAGCCTTCTTTTGTTTGGAAAAGCCTTTAGCTATTCATCTAGACCCTAATCATCTGCCAAAACCTTCTTGTGGTGCTGGGACATGCGCCCCACCCTGTCCACCTTTCTGAGCTCAGGTCTGTTCTTTGTACAATGTCCCCTGAGAGAACACTGAGCTGCCCACAAAGTGCAGAGGATGGACTGGTGTGGGCTGCTGTCCCTTCCTTACACCACAGGCTGCTGCCACTCAGCGCATTTGCCCACCCCTCCACAATGGAACACCCTCAACACCCAGACACATTCTATTTGTTGGAATCAAGCTACATTCTAGAACCTTACCCTCTCCAATGCCTTCCTCACTCTGGAATACACTGCTGTTTCTGACAGAACACCCTAGCATGGCAGGATTTTGCTGGCTCTGGACAGTGACCGCCTGCTCCAGTTCCTGGGTCTGACTTGAGAGCAGGCTGCGCCCAGGATGCGGTGGCGGGACCGCATCGCTGTGCTGTGCTTCCCTCCCGGCCTGATGCTCACTGTAGCTGCACTCATTCTCTTCTTCATACACATGGGTGTCTTTGCTAGTGACGTTCACAACTTCTGTGTCATCCACCACTACGACCGCATGAGCTTCCGATACACGGTTGTACTGATAGTAGGTCTGGGGTGGGGCTCAAGGGCTGGCTGGGGAAAATCAAGGGGCTGATGGGAGTGTCTGTTCTGTCAGGGCCACTCTCCCATTGGATTGGTCTCCCAGTTCTCCCAGGTGATGAGCATCGGCTGGGCTGCCATGGGGTCACTCTACGCAGAGATGACCGGTGACAAGTTTCTTAGATGCTTTTCTCTGACCGTCCTAAGTGAGTGGGGAGGTGTGCTACCAGGAGGGGGAGTTCTGAAACCCTGAGACTTGGCAAGGAGGGGACAAAAATGTTGAGCTGATGGGCTCTCTCCTCTACCCAGTCCTCAATGGAGCCATGTTCTTCAATCGCCTGTCCCTGGAGTTTCTGGCCATCAATTACCGAGAGGAGAGACACTGAGGCCTGGGGATTGGGGACAGGACTAAGAAGGGAGATGGAAAAAGCTGCTTCAGATGTTTTAATAAAGTCTGTTGTTTATTTGCACCTGTCTGCTCCTTTGAGGGTTGAAGTAGAAGGATGGAGACCCAGAGGCAAGCAGGTGAAGAGCAACCTGACCACAGGCCTACACACCTGGCCTTGCAGCCTCCAACTGACTTGGCCCAGGGGATCTTAGTGTCTCAGGACTGAGGGAGAGGAGTAGAGAAAAGCCCTCAAGCCTTCCCACCTTCTCTCCCTAGGACTCCAGGTCCTAAGCTGGCCCAAACATGAGCATGGGCTCAGGAAGGACCTACACGGATGTGAGGGTTCATGAGCGGGTCCAGATTGGGATCACTGTCTGCTGCAGCCCGGCCGAGTCGAGACATAAGGGCGAGGAGTGCCAGGAAGCCCAGCAGCCCCAACAGGAGCAGCAGCCCTGCCCGCTGGAGCAGAGTCAGTGGCCGCTTCCGGGACCCAGCCCGGCTCCTAGGAGGAATAAGAGAAAAGTCAGGTCAGGCCCTGGGCCCCTGCCCTGGCACAGAGAGAAGCCTTAGTCACTACCTTTGTGGTGGGACTGGCCACCCTGTATTCCTGTATTCGCCATCATATTGGATTATTATGAAGCTTAGTGGGACACAAATCATCCTGGAAGCCTCAATATGGTAAACACGAGGGACACTCAAAACACAGGTGGCGTCACAGCAGGGAGGGGCCTCAGAGCCCAAGGCCTAACCTCCTATAGGAGGACAGGACAGAGTCCCCGGGGAGGACACAACACACTAACGCTGCCTGTCAAGCCAGGGCCTCACTGTGGTCCCAGTGCTGAGTGTTGTTAGGCCCCAGAACAAGTTCCACTGCCAGCAGACTGTTCGCCGTGGGGCCTCCCCTTTCTGACATCCCACCCTTGTGTCTGCATACCTGAGCAGTTGGGCCAGCCAACCCAGAGCAGGCCGGCGGCGGTATTTGTCATCATCACAATCTCCATGAAATCCTGCTGTCCGGTCATCATCCCGTGTGTCATATACTTTCCTTGGGGCTATAGAGATAGAGACACCAGCATCTGGGCTGAAGAGATGGCTCGGCGGTTAAGAGCACCGACTGCTCTTCCGAGGGTCCTGAGTTCAAATCCCAGCAACCACATGGTAGCTCACAACCATCCATAATGAGATCTGACACCCTCTTCTAGAGTGTCTGAAGACAACTACAGTGTACTTACATATAATAAATAAATCTTTAAAAGAGAGAGAGAGACCAGCATCAACAGGCTCAGACAAACTGATCCTATTGCATGGCTGGAGGTGGAATGAAGGATCTCCTGACCCCCCGCACAGCCTAGCAGTACCTTAGGAACCGTGGGGACGCAGTATCTGAACTTGGAGTGAGGAAGAGCCATCCCGCACGGGGTGGGCCCCTGAGCTCGCTCCACCCAAATCACCCACTGTTTTCTATTCTCCAACTGGGAAAATCCCCAACTCACCGTGTGTCAGGGCTTCAGTGCCGCCCATGTGTATGACTGTGTGCTGCTCCGGACGGCTGGGGGAAGGAGGAGGACGGGGAGCCTGGCTATAGAAAGCAGGTGCAGCGGGAGTGCTGTCTCTCTCCTCTTGCACAGGGGGGGTGGTGGCTGTGAGAAGAGAGATCTCTCAGTGGAGCAGGGAGGCAAGGCTCAGGCAGCAGATGGAGGCCACCACTTACCATTAAAGCTGGACCAGTCAGAGAAATCTGAGGAATTGAGGGGTTCAGGCTCTGGGCTTATCACCTCATCGATCTGCAGAAAGGAATCTCAGTCAGCAGCCTGCCCACTCCTGCTGCTAACGCATCCCACCTGCCTCATGAGGGGCAAGCACAAACAGATGGTCAGACAGACAGACAGACTCTCACCAGAGGGAGGCCCAGTCCTGCCCGGGCCCAGTTGACGGTGGCTAGCTTTTCTCTCAGTGCTGAAGCCACTGGGCCAGCAAGGTTGGCCGGGGGGAAGATGGGGCCGTTACAGCTGGGACACTGGTAGCCTGCAGGCGCTGTGTTTCGTGGTAGCTGGGCAGCACGGTCATTGATACAGGCCCAGTGAAAGAGATCTTAGGACCCATGAAATAAGAAAGGACAGAAATGAGAGAGGTAATTCTTTGAGCTCTTATCCTTGGCCTAGCAGTCCCATACCTCCAGAAGCCCAGGTTACTGCAGGAATGACTTTTGGACATAAGTGTGGATGCCCTGGGCCGTTCCTTTTCTCACCACTCCAGGTCCCTAAGGCTTCTTGCTAACACCATTGAACCAAATCAAGGTAGAGTATACCAACCTGGCCAGCCCATGAGAAGGTGTGACTGGGAAGAAAATACCTGCTACCCTTTCAAGAGTCTTCTCTGGCCTAAAATCATCGTACTCCTTGTGTTAATGACTACACAACAATAGTTTTAGGTGCCTATAATCCTAGCACTTGGGAGGTGAATGCAGAAGTATTAAGATTTCAAGGTCAGCCCCATGAAATCCCAGTCTCAAAAAAAAAAAAAAAAAAAAAAGACTATATACAGGACCACTTTCAGGTAAGTTTCCCAGACACAGATACATGCAGATGTCCAGAGGCACAAATACACACGTGCTTATAAGTGCACAAGCAAACTCAAGAGCCATTCCCTCAATGTACACTAGTAGTCGTACATGTAAGATATACACATCTGTACACTTATGTCCCCTGATACTCCCAACCCCCCACTTTCAAGTCATCATGCATCTCTTGGGACATGTGCTCATATACACATATTACCCATCTACTCATCCATGAGTATAATCAAGGCCTACATCTGTATGAGTGGACAAGTAATTTCACATGGGGAAATTCATGTGAAGCTGCCCCCTTTTGGATCAGTGCCTTGAAGAACTTAAGCTGAGACTTTACTACTAGGCTGTGACTGCTGACTCCCAGCGAACTGTAAGGTGGCTAGCTTCCTCGGTACAGTCTCAGAGTCAGCAACGTTCCCTAAAATGAATCTTGCTCACAGCCACAGCTCACAGTCATCTCTAGCTCTCCAAGACTGGCAGAGCAGGAAGGAGAAGCTGTAACTTTTAGGGAAGATTCTAAGGCCTAGGAAGGGAAAAGGCTTGCCTAGGTTTATAAAACAGGGCCAGTACCTAAACAAATCAGGGTCTGAGGCTCTGCCCTCCACGCTTGAGGGACTCATTGTCTTGCTGCTTGAAGGATGCTATCAAACCAGTCTCCAAGCTGGATCCTGGGGCTGCCCTGACCCCTTCCCAGGCCTCACCATAGCAGACAAGACGGGTGGTCTCCCGGCTGGCCAGGGGTGTGTTGCACAGGCGGCAATTGGGGTTGTAGTCACTATCTTGTAGCCACTGCAAGTAGGACTGCACGATGCACTGGAGTGGGAGAGAGATGTCACAACTGGTGCCCCAGGCTCCACGATGAGCATGCCACTCCAAGGCCCAGCTGCCTTGTTTCTCTCATCAGACTCATCACTTCATCTGTGCAGTCAATGACCATTTATTGAGCAGCTACTAAAGGCACAGCAGAGAGCATCATACACCACGCCCTTGCTCTAGTGGAGTTTACAGACTAGCCTACAGCCCCTCGTGGATTTGGAAGTAGCCAATCTTGTCTGCCCACCCACCCGGATCAAACACTGCTCTAAACGCCCCACCTTGGCGTGATTGGCTACCAGGCAGTGCTCGCAGACGTTAACTCGGTGTTCGAAGCAGAACAGGTTCGTCACCTTCCTCTTGGGGCACTTGCAAAGTCCCATGGCCGATCCTAAGAAGGGGAAATCAGTTGGCAGGAAGCCAGGTTCTGGTGGCTTCCACTTTGTTCTCACCAACCCAGTTCGTTTCTTCTTTTAAATCTCCCAGTCCCGTCCCACACCAGTTCCAACACCAAATTCTAGCATACTGCCTCAGCAAGGGTAAAGCCATGTCCCCTGTACAGATCGTATCACAAACGACCGATCCTTCATTCCATCAAGACCTAGGTCCTAGCCAGATCTCTCCACAACTCCAATACCACTAGCCCCGCCCCCAAGACCCCACCCCCTCTTGACCCGCCCCCAACTGGCAGACCACATTCTGGATGTCAACGAACCTCCGCGATGCCGGTCGCGACAGGTGCGTACGGTAATGGAAAGCGCGGAAGGCCAGGGATGAGCTCACCAACTCCGGTAGTTACAGCTTCGCTCCCTTCGGATCCGGCCTGATTATCCCTCGGCTGCCACGTCTCTTCCGGGTGTGGCGCACGCTGATGACGCCACAGCGCCGCCAGAACACTCCTCTGCCTTACGCTAGACGTAAAACCTGTGACGACACGGGTCGGCCTCCTTGTGTCACTTCCGCTTTCTTGCTTGCAGGGCGGGCAATTTGAACGTTTGAAGCAACAAACTTCCCAGTTGGCGCGAGCCTCAGTAGGCGACCACTGCGGAGATTGAACCCGATCATAGACATGTCGGAGCGGCGAACACGATCCGGAGGGGCCGCCCAGCGGTCTGGTGAGCGCGGGAGCAGTGGATCCCGGTTGTTTGGAAAACAAAACTTGGCTCCCAGTGGAAGACGCCCCAGCGGGGTAGTTGGAAAACGACTTTTGCTTTTCCGAACTCGTCAAGCATCTTGTTTCGTTTGCTTGCTGTCTTTTCTTAGAACAAAGTTTTGCTCATCATTAAACATGTTTTCTTTTCCAGGGCCCAGGACTCCACTTACCAAGCCTTCGAGGTCGTCCAAGCGGAAATCTGGCTCAGATCTCCCGAACACGTTCCCTGAAATCTGGCCGAAGGTGAGGTCCTAATTCCTCAGGTGTTGGGGTTGGTCCTGAGCACTGTGTATTCATATGCTAATTTCTATGCCCTGGTGTCTGTAGGCTGGTTAGCTAGCGTCTCCAGGCTCTCTGTTTTCTGTAATCAGCCTATGACTGGGCAGGAGAGGACAGAGGAGGCGGGACATCAGAGCCCAGTAAGGAGTCCCAAAGAGTTCAGGGATTGATTAGTGGGAGAGGAGGAGGTGCGGAAGAACCAAGTAGTTTCACCTGAAGGTCGAGAGGAAGAGAGCAGTCCAGAAAATACACATGGACCAGCGTGAGTCAGGGCAAGACTCAGGTAAAGGACTATGTGGCTGGGAGATAGGCAGCCTGAGAGGGTTAGAGTAGCTCAGAACCTGCCCAACATAGTGCCAACAGCCTTTTAATAATACCTCAGAGTCATTTACTCAGGAGGAGGAAATGCCCTGCAGTTATTTGGGAGCAAAGGGGTCAAAGACAACGCCCCCCCCCCCCAATCCAGTGCTTCCACAGTTGGTGCCCATTATGGGGCAAGAACTCACAAAATAACAAACTTAAAACCAGGCTTAGAGCCTGAAAAATCTTGGGTAGAAAGTGACAAAAACTTTTCTTTGCACCCCACCCTCCACCCCCTCCAAATTACTTTTACACTGACCTAGAGGGTTTTGAGCCAATGTAAAGCTCGTGGGTAATACTTTTTTTTTTCCCAGACTACTCCAGCAGCTCCAGTTAGAAAGGCCATCGTCTTGAAGAAGATCGTAGCTCATGCAGTAGAGGTGAGAGACTGAGAGGAACTTGGGATTGAGATGTCAAAACTGCACATAGCTATTGATTAATTGGTTGATGTTATCCCTACAGGTCCCAGATGTCCACACACTTAACAGGAGCCCTAGGGTGAGTTCAGTTCTGTTTATTTGTGTAGGGTTTAATCCCTTCACCTTAAAGGGTAGGCATATTAAACATTCACTTCTACCCAGGCAGTCTATGGCTTGTCGGTGTAGGTCTCACTTTGTAACACTATTTCCTGAACTAGAAGTTACTGGAAACCAGATTGGCCTCAAATTCACAGAGATCCACTTGCATCAGTCTCTGCAGATAGATTCAAATATTAGAGATGGGCGTGCCACCAGGACGGCTGTAATTATCATTCTGCGGGTGTCATTAATTTTTTGTTCTTTATGCTCTGAGCATTTTCACGATTTTTCTTAAAAAGTTATGCCTTAACCACTGGTCTTCTGTAAACTGTTTGCAGCCAGGTGGTTGTAGTGGTACACGCCTTTGATCCCAAGACTTGGGAGGCAGAGGCAGGCAGATCTCTGAGTTTGAGGCCAGCTTGATCTACAGAGGGATTCTAGGACAACCAGGGCTACACAGAGAAACCCTAGCTCAAAGAACAAAAAAAGTTTGTTTTGCCCAGCATTTATTTATGGTTGTAGAATGAGTCATGTTTAGGGGCTAGAAAGGTGGCTCTGGGTCAGAGCTGTTTTCAGATCACATCAGATGGATCCTAAACACCTATAGCTTCAGCTTGAGAATATCTAATGCCCTTCTCCGCCTGCTCAAACACATGCATACACAATGTGTGTTTGTTTTCGAGACAGGGTTTCTCTATTTACTCCTGACTGTCCTGGAACTCACTCTATAGACCAGGCCGGCCTTGAACTCAGAAATCCGCCTGCCTCTGCCTCCCAAGTGCTGGGATTAAAGGCGTGCGCCACCACCTCCCTGCATGCATACACAGTGTAAAAGATACTAGGTGGCACACACCTTTAATCCCAGCACTCAGAAGGCAGAAGCAAACAGATCTCTGAGTTATAGGCTAGCCTGGTCTACAGAGTGAGTTCCAGGACAGCCAGGGTTACATGTAGCCAAGCCTGGCCCTGAATTTAGTGTGTGCTTAAAGCTGGTTTTAAATTCGTGATTTTCAATCTCCCAAGTGCTGAAATTAATAGGTGGTGTGCCTGGTGACATTTTATTCTTTGAGCAAGGTTGTAGTGCTCTGGCTGGCTTTGGTACTTGTTGAGTAACTACGCTGGTCTTGAACTCAAGGTTACCATCCTTCCTCAGTCAGTGTGCTGGGGTTTACAGACAGGAGTCGAGTGCCAGTTTGATATTCTGATGTGTGTGTGGTGCTGGAGATCAAACCTGGGACACAATCCTAGGTGTATGCTAAGAAGGTATCCTGCTGGCAAGATGATCCCAGCCATCTTTGGACCGAGTGGGGTTCAAGACAATGTTTTTCTAGGTAACAGCCCTATCCTAGAACTTGCTTTGGAGAACAGGTAGACCTCACAGTCACAGAGATTCACTCCCTACAAGCCCCACCCCAGTGCTAGGATTAGAGTACATTACCACGCTTCCCAAACAGCTTTTAACCAAAGATGACATAATAAAGCTAATGTATAGAAAGATTTTTCTAGCCGGGCAGTGGTAGCGCATGCCTGTAATCCCAGCATTCTGGGAGGCAGAAGCAGGCGGATTTCTGAGTTCAAGGCCAGCCTGGTCTACAGAGTGAGTTCCAGGACAGCCAGGGCTATACAGAGAAACCCTGTCTCCAAAGGGAAAAAAAAAAAGATTTTTCTGTGATTGATTTCACTGGAGTCCTAGGACCAAGGTGGAGAGTTGAGATGTGTCTTGTCACATCTCCCAGAGGTCCTCCTGATGAGCCCATTGCCTCCATGGACACATTTCTCTGCAGTGTCCTTACCAACATCCATATGTGCTCATTTACATGTTTGACACCCTTTCCCTCTAAACAGGACTTCAGAGCAGGAACTTCTGCATTCAAGGCCAGCCTGGTCTACATGCAGAGACCCTGTCTCAAAAATAGAAATATGCTGAGCCGGGTGGTGGTGGCACACCACCTGTAATCCCAGCACTCTGGGAGGCAGAGGCAGGCGGATTTTTGAGTTTGAGGCCAGCCTCGTCTACAGAGTGAGCTCCAGGACAGCCAGGACTACACAGAGAAACCCTGTCTCCATAAAAAAAATAAAAAAATGCTGACTTTGGCTGCAGAAGTGGTGGTCAGGGGTCGCCCCTCTCCTGATTGGCCTCCCTTTATTAATTTAGTGCTCCCATTATAGCAATAAGAACACAATGAGGAAAACTGGGGAATAAAAGGCAGAATGAAGGCAGTGGTGGCATATACCTTTATCCAGCACTGGGGAGGCAGCAACTGGGGAGGCTCTCTGTGTTGTAGGCCAGCCGGGACTGCAGAAGAAAATTCTCCAGATTCTCCAGAGCTTATGGCCAGGAGATCTCTTGATGACTTCCTTGTATTAGAGCATGGTGCCCCTGAGTTTGTCCTTTTGCTATTTTGCTAGGTCTCGGCTCTAGAAAAGCTAGTGCTGAATTCCATGTCCATTGTGTCAGTGAACCCCACCCACAGTTTGCAGGGTTCAGTGAGCCCCCAGTGTGCAGGCTTCTGCTGTGCCTGCTGGGCACTGACAGTCCTGTGGACAGCTGGTGCCCCTGATCAAGCTTCCCTGTCTGGGTGGCATGACAGTATCAGTATCAGGCCAACTTCAGATAGCTGTATTGTGATAGCAGAAAGGTATGGTGATAGTATAGTTGTAGATGAAAGACTGGGCTGGTCTGGATCTCGGGTATGAACAGCCTCCCCGAGGTGGAACCATTTGAACTGAGAGGAGTGGGGGTGAGTAACCAGTCCAGGAGCCTCAGGTACGGATGTCAGGTTAAGCTTCTGCTGTTGACAGCTTTCCTGTGGCTCCACTGTCCTTGGGTCAAAGTACATTGTGGCCACGTACATAGAGGTGGTATTGTACCTATGGTGGCCATGGACATGGAGGTGGTATTGTACTGTAATTCCACTCTGTTCTAGCTTCATCTTCAGTTCCTGGATCATTATTTCCTGACCTCAGCCACACTGGCCCATTTTGTTCCTTGACCCTCACTGACACACCTTGTCCTCAAGGCTCTTGTATCCCCCTTTCCCACCTACTGCCTGTAACCACTCTCACTGCAGATGTTTACACAACTCTGTTTCACAACTTCAAACCATAGCTCGTGTCTCCTCAGTGAGACAACAATCCCAACCTGCCCCAAGTTTTGTTCTGCAGCCCTTGCTGGCCTGCAACTCAGAGATCTACCTCCCTCGTGCTGGGATAGAGGCATACACCACAAGTACACTGTAGCTGTCTTCAGACACACCAGAAGAGGGCGTCAGATGCTTGTGAGCCACAGTGTAGTTGCTGGGGATTGAACTCAGGACCTCTGGAAGAGCAGTCAGTGCTCTTAACTGCTGAGCCATCCTTCCAGCCCCCTCGTTGTGTTCTTATTGCTACAATGGGGGCACTGAAGTGCCAGTGGCTTTTCGTTTTCCTAGGACAGGTCACCATCAGGGTGGTGGTGGCACACACCTGTAATCTCAGCACTCTGGGAGGCAGAGGCAGGTGGATTTCTGAGTTCGAGGCCAGCCTGGTCTACAGAGTGAGCTCCAGGACAGCCAGGGCTACACAGAGAAACCCTGTCTCGAAAAAACCAAATCCAAAAAAAAAAAAAATTAGATACTTTGCCAAATGAAATTTTGAAAAATCTTTAGCAGTTATGTAGCAGATGGCCCATAAAGAGTGTGCCTGGATGCAGGAGGCATCAGGCCGGTTTAGATCTGCTGAGATTTCGTGCCAGCTAACAAGTGGTAGCTACACACTAGGCACACCTTATGGTAGCAGCAGCAAATACTATCTCACAAGTGCAACTCCTCCAGAACAATATAATTGTTTCTTCCTAACAGTGGGCATGGAACCCAGGGTGTGTGCATTTTGGGCGTGTGTTCAATGACTGTGTTTGTTGCTTAAAATCTATCATGGATTGGGGATGGAGCTTCACGGTACAGTGTTTGCTGAACTTGGACACGGTCCTGCGCTCCAACCCTACAACATGAAGTACAAAGAAACAGAAATCCTGTGTTTCCTGTAGGCAGTCTTTCCATCCTGAATCCCCTAGCTGACAAGACTTCTCTCCTGTCCTGATACAGATCTCTTTTATCTTGGAAAAAGAAAACAACCCTCCGCTCAAGGTACCCACTAAAGAGGACCTCTTCAAGACTTGCAGTGTGCCTGGTACTCCCTCCAGCACCCCTGTGCTGTACACTCAGAATGTTGAGTCTAACTCTGGAGAAGCAGAGCTGGACACCAGAGACCTGGAAATGTCGCAGAAAGTCCGGCGGTCATATGGTCGGCTTCAGGGCCTTGGCTGTGCCTCAACCTCCACCCCTGGCCGCCGGTCCTTTTTTGGCTTTGAGGGACCTGACGACTTGCCTGGAGTCTCACCTGTTGTGTGTTCAAAGTTAATGGAGACCCCAAAGGTACCTGCGAAGCAGTTGGTTCCAGATAGGACACTCCCTGGAATCTCTCCCCCAGTTGTGAAAGAGAAACGAAAGAAGAGGATTCCTGAGATCCCGGTGAGTGGACGAGCCGAGGTGTGGGGCCAGACTTCTCTGGCTCTTGAGGGAAGGTCATGCCTGAGGGTGTGGGTAGCGTGCTCTGGCCAACCTGGCTGCTCTTCCCACTCACGTGCCCTCATTTCTTTCCCCCAGAAATCAGAGCTGGATAAGTGGGCTATGGCCATGAATGCCGAATTCGAAGCTGCTGAGCAGTTTGATCTTCTGATTGAATGAGATGAACTGGGATGCCAGTCATTGAGTGGGAGGCCTGGCTGGCCCCCCTCCCTGTACATGCTGCCCTTTGAGTGGAGCAGGATGTATGGGGTCCTCTTCACTAGCCCTGTTACCCAGAAAGGTCTTGCTGGCCCCTTGTTATATTGCGTCTTTTACCCTGGACTTTCTACCTCTACAGTGTTGGTGATAAGAAGCCCCTTCTGCTCTGAGCCAGAAATGTTGGAAACAGGTTTAGCATGGGCTGTCTCTGCCGTTGTGTCCATCCACCAGTAGAGGTTCTGTGTTCTGCTATGGTTCTGTAGAGTTTCGAGATCTCAAAGGCCTGGCAGACAGTTAAATGCTTGAGGGAGGATCTGGACATTGAGTCTATGGAGTCCGGGATATGAGAGGAGGAGGGAGGCCTAATTGTTTTTTAGCACAGTGACTGTTGTGTAAGAACTGGTCGGTGTCTGCTCTGCTGTTGACTTGGCGAATGGGGTAGTGCTGCATACAGCACAGTGGGCACATTGACAGCGTGGGCCTCAGACGCACCGGTGGGACAGGGGTTATGCTCTCCGCTTTGACCTTTTTGCTCACATCTGTCTCTAAATATAAGTTCGAGCTGCGTGGTCTCAGCTCTGGACATCATGTCACATCTCTCACGTGTCAGACAGCCGGAGCTCTGATGGCCGCTTTTGCTGTGTGCTTAAAACTATTGAATTGCTCTCATGTGAGACCGTTCCTGGGGGTTGCTGGCAACAAAAGCAGATGGATATATCATGGTTTCTGGGGTTCTTTCCTGCCTGTCACCTCCTCTCAATTATGGTAAAAGCCATGGTTTAAAGGCCATTCGACTTCCAACATTTACAAGTTCATGGGAATAGAAGCTGTGAGGAATGAGCTCCGTGAGCCCTGTTATCCCGGGTGGTTTTAGTGGAACACTGCAGGATTTGTCCTCACCTAGTCCCGTGGACCTCGAGCTGGATCATGCTGACTTGCTACCATCACCTCTCTGCCTCTGAGAAACTAATGTGCAGCCTAAGGGAAAGGTGGCTTAATTTCAAATAAACTTTTTAGAAGTTTCTACCAGTGTATAGACTGATTTTTATTTGGATGAAGACAGCAGCACTGCTGTGAAGCCCTAGATGGCCTGTGTTTAGGCTGTATCGCTTGGACAGGCTGCCGGCCTGGCCTCCTTCTGGGGCTCTGGTCCCAGATTCTTCCTCCAAGCTAGAGCTTCCTGGAATGAAGGCCCAAGCCCTCTGGTCTCAGGAGGGAAGAACTTGGATCTGAGTAAGGCTGCTAAGCACTCGTCCCCAGAGGAGGTCTATGGAAATCACACAGCTAGGCCAGTTACCCTCAGGCTCATCCAGTGGAGGAAACTGTGTGGCCCAGGTATAACAGCCCCTCCTGGATGTTACCCAGCAGCTAGGCCATGGCACCCCTGAGAAGCTGATCAAAGATCTGGGATTCCTAGGTCTGTTGTGTGATGTGTGTCTAGCTTAGCTTCTGGGGAAACCTAGGCCATTATGTTTTCTCCAGAGCTCTTGCTGAACCTGGAGTATGAGTCTCAGCTAGACTGGCCAACAAGACCTGGGATCTGTCTTACCCCTTCCCTGGCTCTAGGATTACAGATGCATGCTACCACAGCTGGAGATCTGAACTCAAGTCCTCATGCTTGCATATAGTAAGAACTTTATTCACTGCCTCATCTCTCCTTTGCCCCTTCATCATGTTGCATGCTTAAAGTACATATGCATTATCATAATTTAAAATGACACTGGCCCGATGTGGTAGCATACACCTTCAATGCCAGCACTAGGAAGGCAGAGAGGCAAGTGGATGCCTTGTCTTCATAGTTCTAGGTCAGGCAGAGCTATGTAGGGAAACCCTGTCTTATAAAATTAAACACCCAGGGCTGGAGAGATGGCATCAGTGGTTAAGAGCATTGACTGTTCTTCCAGAGGTCCCGAGTTCAATTCCCAGCAACCACATGGTGGCTCTCAACCATCTGTAATGGGATCCGGTACCCTCCTCTGATGTGTCTGAAGACAGCTACAGTGTACTCACAGACATACATCTTCAAAAAGAAAAAAGGGAGAACAGGGGTAGCAGGTAGCTTCAGGCTTGTGATGAGATGCTCTCTTTCCATACCACTGGATGGGACACCTGTGCTACCCTGAGAGTGCCCTCAGAGTAAGCCCACCACCATAGACAGGGCCTTAAGGGAGAGATGTTTGCTCAGCAGGAAAAAGTGTGCAGAATAAGTTGTCAGAGTGGACAGAAACCTTGCAGGAACATCTATAGATAAGCACAGAGCACTGGGGTCGTTTGCAATTATATTAAAAAGAAGCCCTGTTCTGAGTGAGAAAATGATGTGGGCTTGAAAACAATGTGTCAGCCAGCTGTGGTGGTCCACATCTGCACTCCCTGCTCTTTTCTGGTGGAGGGAGCAGGAGCTCTAAGCCGTGCTCCACAGGATGATGAGTTCGAGACCAGCCTGGGCCACACCAGACTTTCTCAAAGACAAGAACAAAGACAAACCTTTTTAGTGTACGTGCACACCCTGAACTGCTGTACCTTTGGGATGTGTTTATATAAATCCTTCATGGGCTGGAGCTCAGAGGTAGAGTGCCTATCTAACACATGGGCCTTTGTTTTTGCTTTTTGGGTTTTTTTTTTTTTTTTAAGATTTATTTATTTGTGAGTACACTATAGTTGTCTTTAGACTCATCAGAAGAGGGCATCAGGTCTCATTATGGATGATTATGAGCCACCATGTGATTGCTGGGATATGAACTCAGGACCTTTGGAAAGAGCAGTCAGTGTTCTTAACCTCTGAGCCATGTCTCCAGCCTGGACCTTTTGGTTTTATCTCCAGTACCACTTACGTGAAATGATTCAATATCTGAAATTGAAATGTTCTATCTGCCTTCCTTCCTTCTTTCCTTCTTTCCTTCCTTCTTTCCTTCCTTCCTTCCTTCCTTCCTTCCTTCCTTCCTTCCTTCCTTCCTGTTTTTCAAGACAAGGTTTCTGTGTATTCCTGGGTGCCCTGGATCTCACTCTGTAGACCAAACTGACCTTGAACTCATATATCCACCTGCCTCTGCCCCCTTAGTGTTGGGATTAAAGGCGTGCACAGCCCCTGCCTTGCAAATGTTCTGTATTTCATCTGGTGATTTTTACCAAAGCTTCAAGTAAGCAGAACTTGGTTAGGTACCTCCCTTCAAAAAAGCAAAACCAAAAAGCCAACCATTCTAAAAACCCACAAGGGCTGGGAGAGAGGAGGAGGAGGTGGTAATATTTAAAGGAGCCCTACTGTTGTATGAATGGGGAATCACCTCCGCTTGCAGCGTCAGGTGTGACTGAGAAGCAAGCAAAGATGGCACTTGAGCCCTTTCGTCACAGCACTTTGTTTAGTATTTTGTTGTCTGTTTTTCCAGATGGAGTTTCATATAACCCAGACTGGCCTTTATGCTGTTATTTACCTGAAAGGTGGCCTTAAATTCTTTATTCTCCTGCCTCCACTTCTAAGTACTAAGACTACAGCTGTGCCTAAAATATTCACTTTTGGGGTGTATTGAATTTATACCTTGGAGATAGTTATGGACTCTGGAGATGACTCAAGGTGTAAAAACTTAACCAAACGAGCTTTTAACAGCCCCAAGTTTGTTCCTTGAAGCCAATAGTGGAAGAAAAGAACCGATTTCTAAAAATTGTCTTTTGACCTCCACACGTGGACCATACACACATATACCTGCACTCGCACACAGTGGTAATAAAGTTTTTTTTAAAACACTGAAAACTGGATATATTGATTCCTTTTTTTCTTCTTATGACAGAATAACTCAGTAAGGAAGGGTTTGTCTTGGCTCAGTCTGAGGACATAGTCCCTCATGCAGGGGGCAATGGCAGCAGACCCTGAGGAGTCTGGTCGCATAGCATTTGAGATGCAGGGAAAGATGAATGCTAGGGGTCAGTCCTCTGTGCTTTTCATTCTGTCTACAACCCGCCCATGCCGCAGTGTATCCTCCAAGAGGGGGTCTTCCCTCTCTAGGAACTTCTTCACAAGCATGCCAGGAAATGTGTTTCCTAGGTGATTGTAGATTGTCAAGGTGACAATATTTACCATCAACACTGGGCATCCCGTATTGTACTTGCTGAGGGCTTTACCACCTGGGCTGGGCTTTGGTCCGGCAGCACTAGCTCTGGCGCCTCCGGCTTGCTGAATATTGCTGGTAATGGGCTCAATGAGATCAATTACTAACCCAAGAAAACCAAACTTGTTAGAAAAGGCAAGCAAAGGGTACGGGGGAAGCGGACCACCAACCAGGCCTGTGTCTCCCTCAGTCTTCTGCAGGCAGGCAGAGTGCCCACTCCAAGCAGGTCTTGAAAACAGCCATGCAGCCTGCCGAGCCACAGCTAGAAGAACCTAAGGACTCCAGCGAGCCTGATATGGAGGTGACAGCAAAGCCCTGTGGGACCCCCATCTACTGTTGACCCTAAGACAAGGGAGATAAGCAGGCTGCAGAAATTCTTCCTTAGCCTGGCCAAGACTCCTGATCCTCAGATTCCACACTGTGGAACATCTTGGGTCCTCAGCAGCTGGAGGGTTTCCTCTGAGAAACAAATCTCATTCGCCCCATCCTTTCCACTGCTTCCTCCCCAGAAGCTCGGGTACAGAGATCAAGTCCCTATAGAGAAGAGAGGTGGACAGAACAAGGAGGGGGAGGAGGGCTGGGCTCTTGGGTTGGAAGCCTCATGCCATTTTAGTCACTAAGGCACCTTCTCTACAAAGCCATCTTCAGAGCCAGAGCCAGAGCCAACGTTGGACGTGCAGCCGGAACCGACTGTCACATTCCTGTTCACACTCCTGAACACTCCTGAGCCCAAAGATGATGACGATGAGACGTAAGGCTGCCTAAATGGTGTGTCTGTGAGTGGGCATCGTTGAGGCAACCCCCACCTGAGACCATTTAAACCTGTGCTAGGATTAAGCTTCGGGCTCAACAGCAGGAAGTCCACACGTGACTGATGGGGCTGGCTCTCAGGCTGGGAACACACAGCTGGCCTCCAGACCCTGAGGTCCCACTCTTACCTCCCCAGGGACACAGAGTATGAGAGTCAGTTCGTGGAGCAGGATGACTGGGGCCCCAGGCGGACCTCGGAAGAAATACAGCTTTTGCAGAGGGACTGCAGGAGGTGAGTTTCAGGAACAGACCAGTGGGGCAAAGCTTGCAGGACAGGTTGGTGAAGCCAGATCAAGTTCTTAGCTGGGGGCTTGGGCTGCTGCAGGGCAGGGTCTCCGCTTGCCCTGGATTCTCTGTCTTTTCTGTTGTCTTTATTCCATCAGGGCCCTCAGCTCCCAAGCAGAAGTATCCTATGGGATCAGGACCTGCTCCATCCGTTAGGGACCGTAGCCATGGCTGAGTGGCAGGAGCCTAGTATACGGAGTGTTCTTACCTTTAACTGTCAAAGAACTAGATGGGTAGGTGGTTGTGGGGGGGTTCTGTTCTGTGATGTCAGCCAATGGAGCTGGGGGTCTACGATTCCTCCTGGCAACAGAGGTCCAGGGATGGAAGCAGTGTCCCTTCAGTGCTCAGTGCCTTTGACCCTGGATCTGAGCCATGTCCAGTTCCACTCACACACTGCTGTCACTGGGCTCCTGAGCAGGGCTGATTCAGACCAGAAGCTTTCAGAGTCCTGAACCAGGCCTTAGAGAGCTCAAAGAGATGGCCAGCCTTCTGCCCTGCGTCGTAGAACCTGCCGCCCAGGTGATAAGCAGTCTGAGTATGGGTGAGTTGCATATGGGCGAGTGGCTGCAATCCCGGCATTTAGAGATGGAAGCAGGAAGATCAGGGATTCAACATCATCTTCTCTTTGAGGATTCCTGGCCATCCTGGGCTACATGAGATCTTGTTATGGATAAGTGACACGGGACTGAGCATGTGGCTGAGCATTTGCCTCTCCAGAAGGAAGCTCTGGTTCAAATCTCAGCGTGTGCCCAAAGTCAGCAGTGGGAAGGAAGAATCAAGAGTTCAGTGTTGGCCGGGCGGTGGTGTCGCACGCCTGTAATCCCAGCACTCTGGGAGGCAGAGGCAGGCGGATTTCTGAATTCGAGGCCAGCCTGGTCTACAGAGTGAGTTCCAGGACAGCCAGGGCTACACAGAGAAACCCTGTCTCAAAAACAAACAAACAAAACCAAAACAAACAACGCCCCCCCCCCGCCCCCCAATAAAAAGGTGCACTGGCTGCTCTTCTGGAGGTCCTGAGTTCAATTCCCAGCAACCACATAGTGGCTCATAATCATCTATAAGGGTTTCTCAATGCCCTCTTCTGGCACACAGGTGTACATGCAGATAGATGCATACATCTATACTCATACATACAATAAATAAAAGATAAATATTTTTTTAAAAAAGAGTTCAAGGTCATCCTGGTCTATATATTAAGCTTGAGGCTAGCCTGGGCAATATGAAATTCTATTTCAAAATTATTTAATTACTTAAAATGTAATAAAAGGACTAGAGAGATGGCTCAGAATTTAAAAGCACCAGTTGCTCTCGCAAAGGTCCTGAGTTTATTTCCAACAACTAGATGGTAGCTCGTAACCATCTGTGATGGAATCTGATGCCCTCTTCTGTCATGCAGGCATACATGCTAATAGAGCACTAATACACACTAACATACATACATACATACATACATACATACATACATACTTTTAAAATGCAATAAAAATAAAGAGAAAGAGCTAGAGATATGGCTCAGCAATTTAGAGCACTGGCTGCTCTTATAGAGGATCCAGGGTCAGATCCCAGCATCCACATATTCACAACCATCTATAACTCCATATATAGATTGAATTATTTATTTTAAGTATATGAGTACACTGTAGCTGTACTGATAGTAGTTGTGAGCCATCATGTGGTTGCTGGGAATTTGAATTCAGGACCTCTGCTCACTTACTTCAGCCTAAAGACTTATTTATTACTATATCTAAGTACACTGTAGCTGTCTTCAGACACACCAGAAGAGGGTGTCAGATCTATTTATAGATGGTTGTGAACCATCATGTGGTTGCTGGGATTTGAATTTGGGACCTTTGGAAGAGGAGTCAGTGCTCTTAACTGCCGAGCCATCTCTCCAGCCCTATCTGTAACTCTTAATTCCAGGGAATCTGACTCTCTCTCTTCTGACTTCTGAGGGCACCAGGCACCGGAACAGACAAAACACTTAGAATATAAACTAAGTAAATCTTTTTTTGTTTGTTTGCTTTTCAAGGCAGGGTTTCTCTGTGTAGTCCTAGCTGTCCTGGAATTCACTAAGTAGACCAGGCTAGCCTGGAATTTACAGAGATCCACCTGCCTCTGCTGGGATTAAAGGTATGTACCATCACTGCTCAGCTGAAATAAGTAAATCTTAAAGAAAATGCTAGCCCTGGGAACCCACACTTTAAATCCCAGAACCAGGAGGCTGAGGCAGGCAGTTCTGTGTGTTTGAGGCCAGTCTTGTCTACATAGAGAGTTCCAGGCCAGCCAGGGCTACATGATGAGACATCATATCAGAAACAAAAAAAGAAAGAAAGAAAGAAAGAAAGAAAGAAAGAAAGAAAGAAAGAAAGAAAGAAAGAAAGAAAGAAAGAAAGAAAGAAAGAAAGAAAGAACAAGAGAAAGGAAGAAAGAAAAAGAAAGAAAGAAAGAAAGAAGAAAGAAAAAGAAAGAAAAAGAAAGAAAAAGGAAAGAGAAAACCAAAGAAAGAGAGCAGGATTGGTTTTTCTGGGCTGTTAATGCAGGTCGTGTGGGAGGACCAGTTCCCCCTGCATTGGTGATGCAGGGGGATGCCTACAGAGGCACCAACCACTGAGCTAATGCAGGAGGTGTGTGTATTGTAGGGGTGACTGGGAAAAGAGCCTGGGCTCAGGGAGCCTCTCCTTTACCCTAGGCTCCAGGAATCACTGTACGCTAGCCAAAGGGAAAACATGGTCCTTGAAGAGAAGCTAGAAAACTTGGTAAGACCCTCAACCCAAGCACCTTGCTCTGCCTTGAATCCTCCCTACCCCGCAGCCTTTCCCTTTCGCTCCTGAGGCTAGACTTAGTCCTGCTGGTTAGCCACCCACGTCAGGTCCTGTAACCCTTTGTCCTAGCCTACCGTGGTGTACGAGGACCTGGAAGACATCATGATCATTCCAGACGAATCTAAGGTCACCCAGGAAATAGCTGAAGACTCCCAAGACAAAGCAGAGGGCATCCAGGAGAAAGGAAAGGATATCCAGGAGGAAGCAGAGGACACTCAAAAGGAAGCAAGGGTCACCCAGCAAGAACCAGAAGACACCTTGGAGAAAGCAGAGGACACCCAGAAGGAAGTCCAACCTCGTGAGCAACGGAAGAGGTCTTCTGGCCTGCGCTACTCCTTTGACACTCCCATACCTTTGCCAGCAACCACCGTATTCCCAGAAGATTCAACAGGAATGCGCCACCAGTCAGCCCGCCCCTCTTTAAGCCCCAGCAATAAAGATCACCACTGAGTTGCATGGGCCTTGGGTGAGGTGGACATCCAGCTGATCTAAGGAGAGCTAGGTCTCTGGACCTTTCTAACCCCAGTAGTGCCGCCTTCAGACTCAGTCAAGGGTCTATGATGAATAAGTTCTGGGTTGGGACAGGAAGAGATTGTACTCTCATCCTTGAGGGTGAAGGCTGGAATTTCAGAGTTCAGACTAACTCTGGGAAGAACCTCTTTTGTAGGTCATGGGGTGGGGAGCAGGAAGATGGTAGGAATTCCCAAGGGATTACAGATGCATTTAGATTTGGGCAGTGACTGCTCAAGGGCCTTGCCTTTCAGTGTGTGCCCTGCCTGGGGAAGCCTCGCTAGGCTCCCACAATTCCTAAAGTAAGAGACACAAAGTGTGTGAGAGAAGGGAAGTCCTACTTTCTAAAGCCTGGGGAGGTGACTCAAGTAGTGAAGCTCTTGTCACTCAAGCTGGAGCACCTGAGCTGGAATCTCCAAAATCCACATCACAGTGGATGCATAACAGAGTGGTCATCCCAGCACTCCCAAGGAGAGGTGGGAGGTAGAGACAGAAGAGTCCCAGACGCTCTCAGGCCACCTGTAGGGAGAATTCTGGGATTTGGTTTCTTTAAAAAACATAGAATTATTATAAGAATATGTTTTCATTTTAACCCAAGGCATGGGATCTGGGGCCACTTCAGACTGTCTACAGCAGCTGTGGTTGGCCTCGTGCTACAGCAGGAGCATGAATTTGACAGCTGCAGATAGTTTCCACAATTTGTGGGGTGGCATTTGGAATTCTGGGGACTTTTCTGAGGGTATATAAATGCTAGGGCCACTGAAAGGTATTGTGGGTCGTTGGTTGGTTGGTGTTCGTTGCAATTTGTTAAGTAATTGTGAGCATAGATGAAACAAAAAGAAGAAATTAGATGTCCAGACAGTGAGTACCGTACTTGCCCCAGGGAACTTGACTCCCCTAATGAGCAGGAAATGGCCTAACCCCTGACTTTATTCAGGGGTGTATCTCTTCACCTCTGTCCTTTTCTTTCTCCTCTAGTGTCAGGGGGCTGAAAGGCTATAAGAAAAAGGATGAAGAAGGGTGGAAGAAAGAAGAACCTACAGAGGGGATAACAGGGTTATAAGGAGAGAGGGGGAGGGGATGGCAGGGTTATAAGGAAGGGGGAGGGGATGGCAGGGTTATAAGGAGAGAGGGGGAGGGGATGGCAGGGTTATAAGGAGAGAGTGGGGGAGGGGATGGCAGGGTTATAAGGAGAGAGTGGGGGAGGGGATAGCAGGTTTATAAGGAGGGGGCAGGGGATGGCAGGTTTATAAGGAGGGGGCAGTGGATGGCAGGGTTATAAGGAGAGAGTGGGGGAGGGGATAGCAGGGTTATAAGGAGAGAGTGGGGGAGGGGATGGCAGGGTTATAAGGAGAGTGGGGGAGGGGATGGCAGGGTTATAAGGAGAGTGGGGGAGGGGATGGCAGGGTTATAAGGAGAGTGGGGGAGGGGATGGCAGGGTTATAAGGAGAGTGGGGGAGGGGATGGCAGGGTTATAAGGAGAGTGGGGGAGGGGATGGCAGGGTTATAAGGAGAGGGGAGGGGATAGCAGAGTTATAAGAGAGTGAGGGGAAGGGGATGACAGGATTATGAGGAGAGAGGGAAGCTGGGGGAGGGCAGCCTGTGGGAAAAGTCAATTGCATCCTAATCCACTTTAGGAAATAATCTCTTAATTTTATGGAGCCAGAGCTGGAATTCCTCTCTAATTCTCTAAGAAAGCTTACAGGAAACCCTAGAAAGAAGAGTGGGAGTCAGGCCACTTCTCTGCTGCTCTTGGACCTGCACACACCATCTGGAAGGAGTTCCCTGCTTGTGGCTCCTCCTCCAACCAGGCTTGACTCTCCAGCCACCCACAGTGTTGTGAATCAAACCCAAGGCCCCACTAGGCTCGGCACCAAAATGCAGCTCCAGCCCCTCTTGCCTCTGTTTAACTCTGAAGCACCCTGGGGACTGTTCTGAGCCCGGTAGCTGAGGGAACACTTGAGAGGGCATATCTGATCCTGCCTCAGCTTAGGTCGAGCAGAACTCACTCCTTTAATTCCACAGCACACCTCTTCAGAGGCCCCATCCTCATGATTGTTGGAGGGGGTTCCAGGCATCCCCTGTGACTCAGTTCCTGCTAGCCCTTGGCCAGTGGCCCATCTGTACAAAGAGCAGTCTTATCATTTTCCCTAAGGGAATCATGTAGTAACGAAGTTGACCAGAGATGTTTTGGCCAACAGTTAAAAGATGAACCTACTTTTCAGACTAAGGACCTCCTCCCACATTTATTAGAGACTATCATTTATTGTATATAAAACATTTCCCGATATATATAAATTTTCCCCAATTATGGTATATTAACCCTAGCCCCACCTCCTTTGTGTCTGCATTATTCAGTTTAGATGGGGTCAGTCTTGAATTTAGATGGGCTCAATCTTGAAGTACAATCTAACAGGACTGGAGACTAAATACTTAGGATTCTGGACAAAAATTAAAGTGCTCACAGACCTTTGGACCCTTAGGTTGATTGATATTAATAAGGAAGAAATTTTCCAGAGGTCCTGGGTTCAATTCCCAGGAACCACATGGTGGCTCACAACCATCAGTAATGGGGTCTGATGCCCTCTTCTGTTGTGTCTGAAGACAGCTACAGTGTATTCATATAAATAAAATAAATAATTCTTTAAAAATCTAAGGAAGATTTTATATATATATATATATATATATATATATATATATATATATATATATATATTAATGCCACAAGGGTTGTGGAGGTCAGAGGACAGCTCTGTGCAGAATTCTCTCTGTTCACCTTTACGTGGGCTCCAGGGAGCACGCTGAGGTCCCAAGGCTTGTATGGCGGGCTGAACCATCTCTCTGGCCTGCAACCAATTTCTGATGTAAAAGAAATATGTTTGTCTCCGACGGTGATTTCAAGCTCTAGTCAGCTTAGGAGGAGGAGTCCACCACACATTCTCTTCTCCGGATTTCAGTCAGCAACTACTGAGTGCCCCACCCCACTCTTAAGTAAGCAAGCCTCTTTTTCTGACCATTGTTATTTGAATATCTCAGTTTCCCTTAGGGTGGGAACTCCAGAAACTCTTGAGCAAATGCCTTGTTATGCAAATTAAAGTTACTTTCCTTGTCTAGTAAGAGCCAAGTTAGAACTTAGGAACAGACTAGACTGAAGCGGTCTGTATCCTGCAATCTCTCTTTCAAAGCAGAGTGAATACAGACTAAGGAACACTCTGGAAAGGGTGAGGTGTTCCTGGGAAGGAATATCTCACCTTAAGGACTTCCTTCAAAAGCAGGCATCTTTGTAACCTGACTGACCTGTTTCCCCTGTTTCCTCTGAAAGGCCTCAGGCCTAGGAACCCAGTAATGTGGGGTTTTAGGCACTACCAAGAGTGTTGGGCTGCTAGGAAGCAAATGAATTAGAGACACCTCCCCCCTACACACACACTCTCAGGCACTGGAGGACAGTTGTCCCTAATCCACCTGGCCCTGCAGTTCCCAACCTCAGTTTGTGGTGTTCTAAACTCAGTCCCTGTGGCCACTCCTGCTGACACTGCCTGGCAGTAGCAGCCTAAAAGTCTCATTCAAACCCAAGTCCCATGGGGAAGTTGTGATGGTTTTACAAGGCCTCTCAGTTCACACACAGCTCCCAGATCTGGTAGTCAAAAGAAGTTTTGTATGTGCTAAAGCACCATGTACAATCCTCCAGACCCCTCTGTCCTCAAGACACCGGGCTGAGTGACAAAGCTTCCTTGTCCCATCTGGTGCCATCTCCTGGGAAGTGCAGAGCCAGGAAATGCTTTCCTGTAGCTGGACGTCTGCCCAGTGAGCACGGCACTGCAGCCGCATCCCTGCTCTCTGTTCTAACTGAAGCTGCAGCTTCGGACCATGACTGGACAGACACGGTCTGTAGCATCGTCAATGACGGTGCACACCTCAGAGGCTCCGGTGATTTCAAAGGACCCAGTGTGATGTATCCCAGAGAAGTGTGGTTATCTGCCCTCTGCCTGGCTTAAGAGGCCCAGGAGAAACAAGTTTGGTGTGTGTGTGTGTGTGTGTGTGTGTGTGTGATGTATATGTGTGTTTGCATATCATCTGCACATGTGTCACACATATATGTGTGAGTGCTTGTGCACAGGAGTGGGAGGGAGGAGGACTTTCTGAGTCACACCCTTGAGTTATTAGAGGGCTGTGCTCCAGGTCCAGGGTGGAGGCTGACCTCAGATGGGGACATGGACTGCTTGCTCTGCAGCGAAACCATGAGGGCAGGACAAGGGGATGAGCCAGGGCTAGGAGTCAGAGCAGTGACCTGCGGCGCAGTGGTCAGCTCAGGACTGGCCAGGGAGATGGCTATGGGCTTCAGAGAGGAGAGGGAGCACGGTTTGTACCAAGCCTGAATGATGGCCTGTGTTTGATTTCCAAATGACAGGAATAAACCGATCACCAGAGGTGATCCATATGCTCCTGACTTCCATATGCTTGCTGTCATATGGACACATCTAAATAAGTGAGGTGGGGGGTTGTTTGTTTTGGGTTTGGTTTGGTTTTTGATTGGTTGGTTGGTTGGATGGTCTTTTGAGACCAAGGTTTCTCTGTGTAGCTCTGGCTGTCCTGGAACTGATTCTGTAAACTAGGCTAGCCTCCAACTCACAGAGATTCACCTGCCTCTGCCTCCTGAGTGTTGAGATCAAAGATGTACACCACCACTGCCTAACCAAAATAACTAGTATTTTAAAAGCAAAGAGGAGAGTGTATAAGACTGTTATCTGTGGGCCCAGCTCAGACAACATGATTCGAGGGCATATTTTAGGACTTGATGATGCTTAAGATGGTCTTCTGGTTGTGCTCAGAGAAATCATTGGGAGTTAAAGCTAAATCCAGCTGCTTGCTGAGCTCGAAACAGACAGTCCCAAAAGTGAGGCTTGTTCTATACATTCTGTGCCTGTCTCCCCCCCCAAGGTCACCTGATGCTCCTGCATAGCCACTGAGTGTAACCAACATGCACCTTTCCCCACTGTTGGAGCTTGAAGCAAAGAGGATGACGGGTCACAGGCTGGGCCAGGAGGTAGAAAAGGAAGAGGAGCATAGTGGCCGTCCTACCACAGGGAGGGAGGGGTGGAGGGAGCTCACACGCTTTAGCTCTCTGCATTGATTTCTACCAGTGCTCACAGTCTAGAAGGTTCAGAGCCAGGCTTATAGTACTGTCCAGCCAAGGTGTCGCAGTGTCTTCGGAAGTGTGGACACCAAATGATTCCAACAGCTAGAGCTGATTTCCTTCTTGTTTAGAGAGTATTGTATATGCAACAGTGTGTGTGTGTGTGTGTATATGTGTGTGTGTGTGTGTGTGTACATGTGTGCATGTGTCTGTGTAGGTCAGAGGTCAGTATCTTCTTTATCCTTCACCTTTAACATATATTTATGTGTACATATATGGGTTTTTGTCTGCATGTGTGTCTGTGCGCTGTGTGCATGCCGGTGCCTGCAGAAGCCCAAGAAAGAATCAGATCCTCTGCAAGTGAAGTTAGGGGTGACTGGTTGACAGCCACCATTTTGGTTCTGGGAACTGAGCCTGGGGCCTCTACAAGCTGAGTCATTCCTTCAGCCCCTCCATCTTATTTTTTGAGATAAGGTCTTTCACTGAACCTGGAGATTCCTGATTCAGTGATATTGGCTGGTCAGCAGACCCTGAGGATTCCCTCTCTACTTTCCTAACCCTGGGGTAGGGGTTATAGACAGATGCCACATGCCCAGGCTTGTACAGAGGTGCTGGGGATGGAACTCAGGTCCTCATGCTTGTACAGAAGCCCTTCACTGACTGAGCCTTCTTCCCAACACTTCTTATTTTAGGCAGGGTCTCATGGGGCTGGCCTCAAATTCACTGTTTCCTAGACTGGTCTTGAACTTCCAATCCTCTTGCTTCTGCCTCTAGGGGGCTGTGATTGTACCACCAGGCCTGGCTTGAGTTGATTTCTCCAGTGTTAGCACACACAGATGTGGCTCACCATGCTCTAAGGCACAAGTCAGACTCAAGTAAAACTGCACACTCACTCTTGCCTATGTGTCTGCCTGGGCCGGCAAAAGTCCTAAGAACTAAATCTTTCCAGGGCAGGGTGTGGCGATGCCCTGGAAGTCCTCCGAGTCTCTATCACTCATCTTATCAGCTAACCTCAGCAACTATCTCTTAGTTCCTCTTTAAGGAAGGTCTGTGCTCTCTAAATTGGCAATCTCCAGATAAGCCCCAAGGCCATCTCCTGGGCCCTGATAATCATCCAGCCTGTGTATCTCTCCTGCTGGACTTTGCTTCCCAGGGCCCGCCATGGAGCTGGCCCTGGGCAGAGTAAGTGAGGATACAAGCATAGGAGGGAGTGTGGGCATAGGAGGGAGTGTGGGCATAGGAGGGAGTGTGGGCATAGGAGGGAGTGTGAGCATAGGAGGGAGTGTGAGCATAGGAGGGAGTGTGGGCATAGGAGGGAGTGTGGGCATAGGAGGGAGTGTGGGCATAGGAGGGAGTGTGGGCATAGGAGGGAGTGTGGGCATAGGAGGGAGTGTGGGCATAGGAGAGAGTGTGGGCATAGGAGGGAGTGTGAGCATAGGAGGGAGTGTGGGCATAGGAGGGAGTGTGGGCATAGGAGGGAGTGTGAGCATAGGAGAGAGTGTGGGCATAGGAGAGAGTGTGGGCATAGGAGGGAGTGTGGGCATAGGAGGGAGTGTGAGCGGATGGATGAAGGGGTCGGTGGGATTAGGTGGGTAAGTGGAAGAACTGAAGGGGAAAGCAACTGCATGAGAGGAAGGTGGATAAGCAGCAGGTGGTGGAGCCAAGTGGATTTCTGAGTTCCAGGCCAACCTGGTCTACAGACCAGGACCAGGTTCCAGGACAGCCAGGGCTACACAGAGAAACCCTGTCTAGAAAACAAATCCAAAAAAAACAAAAACAAAAACAAAAAAACAAAAAACAAAAAAAAGAGTCCCATGTCCTTCCACAAAGCGGACCGTCAGGGACAGAAACAGACAGGCCTGCCAGGCTTTCCCTCCTTTCTGACACTGGCTAAACATCTCTACAATGGCATCTTGCGTCATAAGACAACAGTGTGGTTTTGTAAATAAGGTCTTTACCACCACTATTTTCTAGCAAAGAAAATGGGCTCAGAGAAGCTAAGTGAATTGTCTAATATCGCACAGCACATCTAGCAAAATAACATCATTTGAACTAAAAAATTGGCTAAAGCCAGCAAGATACCAGAGTCAGGGACTAACCTACCCCAGTGAGGACACAGCAGGTAACAATGTTCACAGAGGGGCAGCCACAGGGCACACACATCTTGCATGCACTCAGATCCTGATCTCCCGGCTGATATAGAATGAGTCTTCCAGGGAGACGCTGGAATGAGCCATTCCCTTTGCTGGCAGTGTGTCCCTGCATTGTCTTGGTTCCTTCAGAGAAGGCCAAAATGTGGTCCAGGTGTCAACTCCCTGCTGACCCTGCAAGGTGTCTCCTGGCTCTTCACCATAGGAGCAAGAGAACATCACCACCCATTAGTAATGGTTAACCAACCAGACGCCTCATAAATAAGGAAGCCCAGCCAGGACTGCAGAGCCATTTCCACAGAATGCACTGGGCGAAAATACTAGGGGTGGCTGTCGGGGCCGCCGCCCTCTTGGGACTGGGGATCATCCTGGGGCACTTTGCTATCCCCAAAGCAACTGACCCTCCAACCTCCAGTACTTCAGACTCCCAGGACCTGGACCTGGCGATCCTTGACTCCGTAATGGGACAACTAGATGCCAGTAGGATCCGAGAGGACCTTCGGTGAGAAGCAGTAAGTCTGCTCAAACAAATCCCCATTAGCCAGAGGCTTCCCCTGATACACTCTGCTCTTCCTTGCCCACCCTGCAGAGAACTCTCCAAGGAACCACACGTGGCCACCAGCCCTCGGGATGAGGCCCTGGTGCAGCTGCTGCTGGGGCGCTGGAAGGATTCGGCGACTGGGCTGGACTCAGCCAAGACCTATGAGTATACGGTCCTGCTCTCCTTCCCCAACACAGAGCAGCCTAACAGCGTGGAAGTCGGTGAGGTCAAGTCCAGGAATGCTGGGGTGGTGAGAGCGAGAGCCGCAGCTGGGAGCAGTGCTGACTCTGCCTTCTCACTCAGTGGACCCCAATGGGACGGTCTTCCACTCCTTCCAACCCTTTGAGAAGAATCTGACCGGGGAGCAGGCGGTGCCCGGTGTGTTGCAACCTTATGCTGCCTATGCTCCCCCTGGGACTCCAAAGGTGAGCTGGGACACTCCCCCCCCCCCCCACTGTGATATTCTAGCTCTCCTTGGTTTCTCTCTTCCTCACTCTGAATCAGAGGCATCTGAGAAGTTCAAGTGGAGCCTCAAACCCCCGCCACTGATCTTGACCACTAGGTTGTCATTGCTATCCTCCATCAGTCATAGTGGTCCCTGTCCAAAGCCTTGTAGGGGACACTAGACAGAGAAGAGTAACCGTCTTTAAGGTGCATACAGCAGTGGGCAAGGTCGGGAGACAGAGCCAAAATTCTTGTTGCTGCTACTCCATCTTTGTACCCCTTTGCACCTGGCTCCAGCTCTCTGTTTTCCATATCAGGGCCTCCTCGTCTACGCCAACCGAGGCTCAGAAGAGGACTTCAAGCATTTAGAAGCTCAGGGCATCAACCTTGAAGGCACCATCGCCCTGACTCGCTACGGGAGCGTGGGACGTGGGGCCAAGGTGAGCAGCATTGACCACGCAGGGGTGTGTGTGAAGGGCCAGCAGTGGACAAGAAAACAGGAAGAAGAGGACAGAGAGGAAGCGGCTGGCTGGGAGTGCAAAGAGGCTGAGAGTTAGTGTCACCTGAACACCTGCTATTACAAGGGTCAACAGGACAGGCAAGACCTGAAGAGAAGCACTTAAGTTCTAGATTGTTTCCTGCCCCTCCCCCTTTTCATTCTTTCTTTTAAGAGAGGGTCACTCTCTATAGTCCTGGCTGTCCTGGACTCCGGAGGAGACCTCTACCCCTCTGCCCCTCTGCCCCTCTGCCCCTCTGCCCCTCTGCCTCTCTGCCTCTCTGCCTCTCTGCCTCTCTGCCTCTCTGCCTCTCTGCCCCTCTGCCCCTCTGCCCCTCTGCCCCTCTGCCCCTCTGCCCCTCTGCCCCTCTGCCCCTCTGCCCCTCTGCCCCTCTGCCCCTCTGCCCCTCTGCCCCTCTGCCCCTCTGCCCCTCTGCCCCCAGAGCACTGGGATGAAAGGCGTGCACCACCATGATTGGAGGTTTTTGTTTGTTTGTTTGTCCTTTGTTTTTGTTTGTTTGCTTTTGTTTTTTTTTCCAAGACAGGGTTTCTCTATGTAGCCCTGGCTGTCCTGGAACTTACTCTGTAGACCACGCTGGCCTTGGACAGAAATCTGCCTGCCTCTGCCTCCTGAGTGCTGGGTGTCTCCCGCCACTGGTGAAATTTTAAAAACATTTTAAGAGTTCTTCTTAAACCTTTTTAAAAAATACCTATTTATTCATTTTATTTTATTTATTTGTTTATCTAACTGAGGGGAAGACTATTCCTTGTGTGTGGAAACAGAAGACAACTTCCAGTAGTCAGTTTTGTGTCCTAGGGTCAAGTGTCAGGCTTGGTGGCAATCACAGTTTACCTGCTAGGCCATCTCACCAGCCCAGGAATCAAATCTCCCAAGTTGTGTTTTATTCAGAGACTTTTTGATCTGTGAAAGCAGCAGACTGACACCAGTTAAAACCTGGCATTTCAGCCTGACAGTGGTGGCACACACCTTTGATCCCAGCACTCAGTGGGCAGAGACAGGCAGATCTCTGTGAGTTCTAGGACAACCTGGGCTACACAGAGAAAAACCAAATCAAACCAAACCAAACCAACTGTCACTTCCTCCACAGCCAGGAGATTCTATAGTGAGAAGGCAGAGACACCAAGGCAGGGGGTTACTCTGGAGCTCAGGGGGCCAAGACCCTCTGCTAAGGGGGCAGCCACGCTTCTGAGACTTGCAATGTTTGTCTCTCCTCTCTTCTTACCCTGTGCTCCTTCCTTGGGTGCTGAGCTCAGGCCCTGAGTCTCTTTGGTGTCTCCTGATACCAACTCTGGGGTACTCTGGGGCCTGGGACGGGGTTAATTGAGACAAACAGACCACTAATAGCATGTCCTATAGGCCCCCTCTGCCATACAGAGGGTCCTGGGGCTCAGTGGATGGCAGCCAGCCTAGATGAATTGGGAAGCTCCAAACATAGGCGGAAGTAGGCAGCCTCTGATCCCCGAGGGGGTAGGCAGAGGTGGAAAGAGCCCTGAGTTCCAGGCCAAGCTGGGTCTATGTTGTGTTTTTCAGGTCAGGGGAAAAAAAACCCTGGTTCAGTGCCACACAGCTTCACACCTTTAACCCCAGCAAAGACAGGAGGATCTGTGTGACTTTGAGACTAGCCTGATCTATATCTGTGTGACTTTGAGACTAGCCTGATCTATATCTGTGTGACTCTGAGACTAGCCTGGTCTACATCTGTGTGACTCTGAGACTAGCCTGGTCTACATCTGTGTGACTCTGAGACTGGCCTGGTCTACATCTGTGTGACTCTGAGACTAGCCTGGTCTTCATCTGTGTGACTCTGAGACTGGCCTGGTCTACATCTGTGTGACTCTGAGACTAGCCTGGTCTTCATCTGTGTGACTCTGAGACTAGCCTGGTCTACATCTGTGTGACTTTGAGGCTAGCCTGGTCTACATCTGTGTGACTTTGAGACTAGCCTGGTCTACATCAAGAGGTCTGAGCCAGCTACATAAAAAAAGCAAAAGCAACAATCCAAACAAACAAGAAATGAGGTAGAAGGTGACTGTGGAAGACACAGCCACTGAGCTTTGGCCTCCTATACATGAGCACAGACACTTGTATACACATACACAGAAGAACACACACACACACATTCACAGAACACACATACACACACACACACACATACACACACACACACATGGGAGAGGAAGAGGGAGAGAGAGATGTGGGGGTGTAGTGGTAACTTAGGCTAGTGCTCTGGTGCCCACCAACTAAGGTGATCTCCTGCTTCATCCTCTTGAGTGCTAGGATTCCAGTTGTGAGCTCCCATGCCTGGTGTTTCTGTCAGCATGTTAAAGTCTACATTGCCTTCAGAACACTGGCGGTGTGCACCATCGTGATGCTTGTGTGCAGAACCTTGGCATTGTTTTTCTTAAAAGATTTATTTATTTATTATATGTGAGTGCACTGTAGCTGTCTTCAGACACTCCAGAAGAGGGCCTCAGATTTCATTACGGATGGGATGGTTGTGAGCCACAGTGTGGTTGCTGGGATTTGAACTCAGGACCTGTGGAAGAGTAGTCAGTGCTCTTAGCCACAGAGCTATCTCTCCAGCCCTGCCCACTTCTTTATTTTTTGAATGTTAAAAGACTTAGACATTTGTTTTGTGTGCGTATGTATGTCTGTCTATGTGTCTGTCTGTGCATGTTTATGTTGTGTGGGTGCCTTTAGTAGCTAGAGGAGAGTATCTGGTCCCTTTGAGATAAAGTTACAAGTTACAACATTCATCTTTTTTTGTTTTGTTTTGTTTTTTGAGACAGGGTTTCTCTGTGTAGCCCTGGCTGTCCTGGAACTCACTCTGTAGACCAGGCTGGCCTCGAACTCAGAAATCTGCCTGCCTCTGACTCCCAAGTGCTGGGATTAAAGGCGTGCGCCACCACTGCCTGGCTGGTAACATTCATCTTTTTTATTGTTGGTGGGGTTTTGTTGTTGTTTGTTTGTTTGTTGAGTCAAGGTCTCTCTCTATAGCCCTGACTGTCTTGGAACTTTCTATATAGACCAGGCTCTCCCCTAATTCACAGAGGTCCACCTGCCTTTGCCCTCTGAGTACCAGGGTACAGGTATGCAAAACTGTATCAGCAGTATGTATTGTTTTGTATTTGACTTACTTCACCTAGCTTAACATTTTAAGGTTTCTTGCAATTGTTTGAGGACTTTACTCCTTCTCAAGGCAGACTAGCCTTCCATTGTTGGACTGGGATGTGCTCAATTGGTAGAATAGTTTCTTGGCATGTACAAGGCCCTCCCTAAATTCTATTTCCAGCAGCCCATAAAGCTGGGTGTTCTAGCACATGCCTGAAATCTCAGCACTGGGGAGGCAGAGGGAGGAGGATCAGAAGTTCAAGATCATCCTTGGATACTTAGAGAGTCTGTGGCCAGCTGGGTTACATGAAACCCTGTCTCCAAATATATGTACCACCTCTTATTTATTCATTCATACACTGACAGACATTGGGCTGTTCTCAATTTTCATGTTAACACTAATGCTGCTATGAAGGGTATACATCAGTTTTTGTTTTGGCCTGACTCTCCCTCTGCAGTCCTGGCTAGCCTCAACTGCACAACAGTCCTTCTGCTTCTGCTTCCTGCTTGTTGGGATTACAGGCTTTAGCCACCACAAATGACTTACATCTCACTCTTTTATACACCACAGGATTCCTAGTGGCCCAAGCAGTTCTACCATAAATGTTTTGGGCCAACATTATCTTGCTCATGGGAAGACAGCAATTCTGATTTCCATGTAGAGAAGAGAGGAGGAGGAGGCATAGGGCATGTCCCCATCCGTCACTTACACATAGCTTGCTCTGCCTTCTGCAGGCCATCAATGCTGCCAAACACGGAGTTGTCGGAGTACTGGTGTACACGGACCCTGGTGACATCAATGATGGGAAGAGCTTGCCTAATGAAACCTTCCCCAACTCCTGGGGGCTGCCTCCTTCTGGTGTGGAGCGAGGCTCCTACTTTGAGTATTTTGGGGACCCTCTGACTCCTTACCTTCCAGCTCACCCCTCTTCTTTCCGCCTGGAGCCTCACAACATCTCAGGATTTCCCCCAATTCCCGCCCAGCCTATTGGCTTTGAGGATGCAAAAGATCTGCTCTGGTGAGCCTGTGCCCAGTCTGTCCTGACCCTAGATACCTACAGATGCCAAACTTAGCCTCACAGACACCCTCTCCTCCCTAGTAACCTCACTGGACCCTCGGCCCCTGACTCCTGGCAGGGCGCACTGGGCTGTGAATACAAGCTGGGACCGGGCTTCGAGCCGAACGGAAGCTTCCCAGTTGGCAGGTGAGGCCGGGCGTCTGTCTTCCCTCCCTTCCTCCAATTCCCTTCATCCCTTGATACCCCTCTTACCCAACATTCTCCTCCCCCTCCGAGGCCCTTTCCAAAGTGGCTTAGCCCACTGAAAGGCAGTGGCCCACCAGACCCCGTGGGTCTCCCTGCCCCTCACACTCAGACTTCCCAATTCAGCCACATGCTGGGCAATGCTCCTGGCCACTGTCAGCTTCCACATCTGAGCAGCCCTGCCTGGCCACCAGGTGTCCCCTCTTCCCAAGCTAAGGAGGCTTCCAACCCACAGAAGAGAAATGAGATTCTTTTGTTTGTTTTTTTTTTTAATTCTTTTTTTAAAGATTTATTTACTTTTATAAATAAGTATTATTTATGTATTATTTTTATTTATATATGTATCATTTATTTATTTATTATAAGTGTTATAAATAAGTACACTGCCTTCAGACACATCAGAAAATGGCATCAGATCTCTTTACAGATGGTTGTAAGCCACCATGTGGTTGTGGGATTTGAACCCAGGACTCTGGAAGAGCAGTCAGTGCTCTTACTCACTGAGCCACCTCTCCAGCCCAGAGAGCAGCTTTGCTTAGTGCCTTTCTTGGTCCAGCTGGGCAAGCGATTGATGGTGTCACCTTCCCTCTCTTGCTCTCATTTCTTCTGAATCTGATAAGCGGACAGGTCTAATCGAATCCTTCATGCCCCCCCACCCCCAGCGAGGTGAAAGTGAGTGTCCACAACAGACTGGAGCTGAGAACCTCCTCCAACGTCCTGGGCATCATCCAGGGGGCGGTGGAGCCTGGTGAGCCTGCTTGGACCAAGTCCCGCCATTCCTCGAGTCTCTCTGGGTCCCGCCCTGGTTACAGCCCCCCCTTGGCCTGCCTGCCCTCTGCTATCCCCTCTTTGCCCCTCTGACTCTGGTCCTCCCTTCAGATCGATACGTGATCTACGGAAATCACCGGGACAGCTGGGTCCATGGCGCGGTGGACCCCAGCAGCGGTACTGCTGTCCTCCTGGAGATCTCTCGAGTCCTGGGGACCTTGCTAAAGAAGGGTGAGGCCATGCTCTCTTCTGGTACTCCCCTAGAAGCTCCTTCAGCTCTGGGCTTCACTTGAACCAGGCATGAGCCCTGGAGGCATTAGTACCTGGGTGCCAGCCCCTGGCCTTGGGAGCCGCAGGATTCAATAACAGATTATTAATATATGCAGTCATCTCCAGGAGCCTCCTGTGTGTTCTGGGGAAGTCGGGCCCCACAGGCTGTGAACATGATCCGTCCAGGCTTTGTCCATGGGGTGCCTTGCTTTTTAAGCCACATCTATCCATTCTGGTGACGTTCCAGCACTGGAGACCCTCAAGGGAAGGAGTGCTGGGCCCTCAGAGCAAGAGATCATAGGGAGGGGGAAGCTGAGCGTCCAGGGGCAGTGGAGGTAACAAGGGGAGAGAGCAGGAAGGAGGGTAAGGGCTTCTGTCTCTGGGCTGCAAGAGACACTTGTGAGATGACCTGGAGGGCTGTTAGCAATGATGAAAGGTCAAACAGATGTGGCTAACACCAGCAGAGGAGGGCAAGTGGTCAGCTGGAGGACTGCGGCCAGCCAATCTAGCCTACTTGGGTGAGTTTCAGGCCATGGAGCCCTCATCTCAACAAACAAACAAACAAACAAACAAACAAACAAACAAACAAACAAGGGGTTACTTGGACATAGCCAATCTTTTTCTTATGCATTTATTATAACTTAATCTCTCAAGTATAGGCAGAATCTAAATAATGGATTTTCTATGTTGATCGTCAAGAATTACTAATAAATAGGATGGAGCAGGGGCCTTCTAGAAATGAGAAAGAAAAATGGCGAAACCCCTAACCTATGCACTGTACACACAAGTGCACTGGCACACACACTGAACCTTGGCGATCTAACCCAGGACACACTTTGTGTTCCCCTGTCCCTTTGACTCTACAGCGCCTTAGCTGCTCTTTATCTTTCAAGATGCCGACATTTGTTGCATCTCCCTCAGTCTGGGTTGGCCTGATTGCCATCGGGCCATCCATTGTTGGCAAGAGAAAGTGTGGGGACTTGTAGCTGCAAACGTAATCATGTTATACTTAAAGCTTTTTTCTTCAGCCAGAAGATGAGTGCAAGCTCGGGCCTCATGAGGCTGTGGCAAGATCAGGGCAAACAGTTCAAGGCCAGCCTGGTCTACAGAGTGAGTTTCAGAGCAGCCAGGGCCACAGAGTGAGACTCTTAATGAGCCAATACATCAGTGAATAAATAGGGTTTGGGGTTGCAGGCCAGTAGGTAAAGCGTGGGTAAGGTCGTAGGCCTAGCATATAGGAGGCCTGGGTTTCATCTCAGAACTTGGCAGTGGCAGCAAGAGAATCAAAGCTCAAGGTCATCGCAGCTACACAGTGAACGTGAAGCCAGGCTCTGAGGCAAAAGATGAGCTCCTGAATGGTAGGTCGCATGTCTGCAATCTCAACACTGAGGAGGCTGAGGCAGGAGGATGATGAGGTTAAGACCATTCTGTGTTACTCAGATAGTTCTGGGCCAACCTCAACTATATAGCATGACCCTGCTTTAGAAAACAACAAAGTGGGCTGGAGAGATGACTCAGTGGTTAAGAGCACTGACTGCTTTTCCAGAGGTCCTGAGTTCAGTTCCCAGCAACCACATGGGGTGGCTCACAACCATCTGTAATGAGATCTGATGCCCTCTTCTGGAGTGTCTGAAGACAGTTACAGTGTACTTACATATAATAAATAAATAAATCTTTAAAAAAAGAAAGAAAGAAAGAAAGAAAGAAAGAGAGAGAGAGAGAGAGAGAGAGAGAGAAAGAAAGAAAGAAAGAAAGAAAGAAAGAAAGAAAGAAAGAAAGAAAGAAAGAAAGAAAGAAAGAAAGAAAACAAAGTGAGGCTGGAGAGATGGCTCAGCAGTTAAGAGCACTGAGTTCAACTCCCAGCAACCACATGGTAGCTTAGAACCATCTATAATGGGATCCAACAGCCTCTTCTGGTATGTCTGAAGAGAGCAACAGTGTACTGTATTCAATCAATCAATCAATCAATCAATCAATCAATCAATCAATCAATATTTTTAAAAAGATAAAATAACAAAGAACCAAACAACAATAGATCAGATCATCCAGCTGTAGGTCAACAAAACAGGGAGCATGGAGTTGAGGGAGCACGGAGCTGACGAAGGGGCAAGCATCAGAATCTCAGGGGTGTGGCTGGGGACTGTGGGCTGTAGCCTGAAGATGGAAGGCAGGCTGCTGGATGCTGTAGGAGGCAGGGCGGGGCCCTGGGTAAATCATATGCCTCTGGAACCTATGATGTCTGGGTTTGAAACTGGCTGTGCCTGCCTACTGGCTATGACCTTGGGTGGGGCATTTAACTTCTCCGAGCCTACGTTTCTTCAACTGTGAAGTGGAAGGACACTTTTCTTTCCTTCATTTTTATTTTATGTGTACGGGTACTTTGCTTTTATGATTGCCTGTGTACCGTGTGCATGCAGTACTGTTGGAGGCCAGAAGAGAGTTGCATCTCCTGGAACTGGAGGTTGGAAGCCTCCAGAAGCAGCCAGAGCTCTTAAAGGTGGAGTGTCTCTCCAGGTTCCCCCTCCCTCCACGCACACGAAGATGCTGTTGTAAGGGTTGATTAGGGATAAAACTATTTGGCAACTACCAATGTACCATCAACAAATGTTTCCTGGGATGCTTAGAGACTGAGGATAGAGGATCAACTTTCCTCAAAGCCAGTCTACCATGAACCAGAGAGGAGGTAGGGCATTCAGGTCAAAGGAGACCCGCTGACTCAAGAATTCCCAGGGTGCCGTGTGTTGAAGGTGGGAGGGCTGTCTCCAGGAAGGCTGGCAGAAGGGTGCCAGGTGGTGTGGTCGGACCATCTTTCTAGCTCCTCCCTCCCTTCCATGTTCCCAGCCCACTCCCCAAGTCTCTCTGGGTCAGAGGACCCTGCCCTCCTCATGGCTTCTCTCTCCAGGCTCTTGGCGACCCCGGAGAACCATCATCTTGGCCAGCTGGGGAGCAGAGGAGTTCGGGCTCATAGGCTCGACAGAGTTCACGGAGGTGAGCAGGGCCCCACGAAGGACGGAGACAGGAGTCGGGAGTCCTTGGATGGAGTGGCAGTGGACTGACATCACTTCCCTTCCCTCCCACCCTTCCTTGACACAGGAGTTCCTCAACAAGCTGCAGGAGCGCACGGTGGCCTACATCAACGTGGACATCTCTGTGTTCTGTATGGGAGGCTCGGGCAGCTGGGCGTGGGCTGGGAAAGAAAGGGGCTGGGTCTAAACAAGCCTCCCTGCTTCCTTCCTTCCTTCCACAGCCAATGCTACCCTCCGGGCACAGGGGACACCCCCTGTACAAAGTGTGATCTTCTCTGCCACCAAAGAGGTGCAAGGGGGTGGGGGTGGGGACTATAGTATAGGGTGGGCAGGACTGGAGCCCTCAGATCACAGTTGATCTGGAGAGTGGGGTCTGCTGGAGACCCATCTGGTTGTTGAGGCTGGATTTCCTGAGCCATCAGATGTTCCTCTCTGTACCAGATCAGTGCACCAGGCTCCAGTGGTCTCAGTATCTATGACAACTGGATCCGATATACTAACCGCACTAGTCCAGTATACGGACTGGTTCCCAGGTGAGCCCACAAACCAGACAGAGAGGGGGGCCCACAGGCCCAGCATGTCCACCTGGCACCCTCCAGAGCCTGTCTTCTTCCCTCCTCAGAATGGGCACTCTGGGTGCGGGCAGCGACTATGCCTCATTTGTCCACTTCCTGGGCATCACTTCTATGGACCTTGCCTATACCTATGACCAGGTGAGTAGTCTTCCACGCCACTCCCAGTCCGGATGGGATCTGGTTCGTTCACTAAGCATCTGTCAAGTGAGTCTTAGTTTTGTTTCCCTTTGCTGTGAGAAAATACCTCGATAAAAGCAACTTTGAGGAGGATAGATTTATTTTAGCACAAGTCCAGGTCCTAGTCCATTATAGCAGGGAGTCACAGTGGCGGGAGCCCCAGAGAATTGAGTGCATTACACTCACAGTTAAGAGCAGAAAGTCATGAGTAGATGCTTGGTCAGTCAGTTTCTTCATCCCTGACCCAGGAATGGCGCTGCCCACCATGTGACAGAAGTATCAGCTCAGGACCCCCAGCCCAAGTTTCCAGCACAAAGGAGATATATTTGCTCCAGAGGGACAGAGGTCAGGGAACAAGAGACAAAGATGGGAGATAGAGGATGAGGGAGAAGAGGGAGGGTATTTATTCTGGAGGACAAACGCTAGTCTCTGCATAGAGAGGAAACAGACATGGCTCGTAGGCAAATTGTGGTTTATAAATGTAAAAGGGGAATCCTTCTGTTAGGATGAGGTGTTGAATTTTAATTGGGCATGTTAAATAGGTAAGCCAAAGGGGGCTTTTGAATGGTTTAGGAATGTAATCTTAACAGTTTTTAGCAAGGCAGAGGGAACTGGGGAGAAGGGCAAGACCTGCTCTAGCTGGCCAGAGGCCCCTGTGTCCTCCCACCTCAAGAAAAGTAATCAAGATAGACTCCCACAGATGTGCCCATAGGCCATCCGGATTTAGACACTTCCTGAGACTCCATCCCGGATGTTTCCAGATTTATCTGACAACTAGTTATCAGCACTGGGCAAGACTGGCTTAGCCAGGCTCCCAGCATGTTTTCTCCTCATCAACCACTTGCACTGGAAGTATGTTTTGAAGCTGCCCCACCTTACTCATCCTACAGTGTGGTCATGTCATGTCACGCCTTACTGAGGACAAGGAAGGCTGTCAATCAGCTCTAATCAAGAGATGTTAGGGAAGGATTCACATGTTGTGGGGACTGAGGTGACTACAGTGCATCCAGCCTGTACCTCTTGTGGGGATGCTCTAAATTCCTTTTCCCCTGGCTCTGCTGCCCTTGGGTGGTGAAGCTGGAATTCTTATATTTGACTCCAAAGCCCCAGGCTTCTCCTCCTATTTGGGTGATACCAGGCAGGTTAGCCTCTGACCCTCAGTCCCTCCTCTGGAAGTGGTAATTCTGAAGCTCACACAGCTCACATTGTGGCTCACTGTAGTACCCAGATTTCCCACCCCAAGCCTACTGCCTCTTCCTTATTCCTCTAGAGCAAGACCTCAGCCAGGATCTACCCGACCTACCACACAGCATTTGACACGTTTGATTATGTGGAGAAGTTTCTGGACCCTGGTGAGGAGAGGACAGGGGCATTCTGAGGCTGACAGAAGGATGGGCCGGAGGATGCAGCCCTGGCCTTGTGTCCCCTCCATAGGTTTCAGCAGCCACCAAGCCGTGGCCCGGACCGCCGGGAGCGTGCTTCTCCGGCTCAGTGACAGCCTCTTCCTGCCCCTCAATGTCAGTGACTATAGTGAGACACTACAGAGTTTCCTGCAGGCTGCTCAAGACGACCTTGGTACCCTGCTAGAGAAGCAGAACATCAGCCTGGGTATGCACACCCCAACATGGAGTCTCGGGGAGCCCTGTGTCCCCAGGTAGGCTAAGCCAGGTGTTCCCCACTTAGGGCCCTTGGTGACTGCAGTGGAGAAGTTTAAGACCGCAGCTGCAGCCTTGGTCCAGCACATCTTGACACTGCAGAAGAGCAGCCCCGAGTGAGTATCGGCAGTGGGCAGGTGTCGGGGAGGGGCACTAGGCATGCGTGGAGCCTGGCTCGCAGGGTGACACACGTGCTTTCCAGTCCTCTGCAGGTTCGGATGGTCAACGACCAGCTAATGCTCTTGGAACGTGCATTCCTGAACCCGAGGGCTTTCCCAGAGGAGCGGTACTATAGGTGAGCCTGGGGGGTGGGACAATGGCCTCCCACCCAGAGCCCCCCTGCGTCACACTGCACAGTCCACTCCACTGGTGGCGGGGGAGTGAGGCCCATCCTGCACTGCTGGAAGCCCTTGCTTTCAGAGACCAGACGGGAGGGTTATGCCTGCGTATGCCTGTGTGTGGACAACCTGAGCTCAGGTAGCCTCTCACTGACCCTCAGCTCACTTTTCTCCCCAGCCACGTGCTCTGGGCACCCAACACAGCCTCTGTTGCCACATTCCCAGGTCTGGCCAATGCTTGTGCCAGGGCCCAGGAAATCGGCTCCGGATCTGAAGCTTGGGCTGAGGTACAGCGGCAGCTTAGCATTGTAGTAATGGCCCTGGAGGGTGCAGCAGCCACCCTGGCACCCGTGACTGACCTCTGACCCCAGCCCTGTCCCCTGGGCTGTTTCTCTGGGGTATGTCCTGGTCTTTTCTGAGGCCAGGAGTAGGTACAACCAGCAAACACGCTCAGGCTTTTAAAGTGGCAGCTGGGGCCCCTGCAGTTAAGGACACCTGCTCGTGGCAGTGGGTGAAACTAGAGCCAAAGTAGTGTAGAGGCTAGCCCATTGCTCAGCCTTGTTTCTTCCTCCCCTGCTCTCGCCCCTCTTAACCCTCAAATAAATGAAGTCTAAAAGTTCCTATTATCGTTTGGAAATCATAATGAGTTCCTTTTATTGTTTGGAACCTTGAAGAAGAACCCTAGGTGCTCTACTCTAGGCCTTGTGGGAGATGAGGCCCTCTCAAGCTGGAGACCCAGGTCTGGGAACGTCCTTGTCTTCCTCCGCCATGACCACTTCCTCCAGGGTGTGTCCCCGCAGCTTGCTTCCCACTAATATGTGGCAGGTACCAGAGGGTGGGAGTCCTTCCTCAGAGTATTGACCCCTCAGGAATACAACTCTGCCTTTATCCAAGGTCAGTCCGTGGGCCTGGCACAGGTCCTGTGCTTCCTGGAGTCCGTCCAGGGCCAGAAAGTGTACTATGAAGTCCAAAGGCAAAGTCTGTCCTTTCGGAGTGCTCAGGGCACGGGCCAGGCGGGCCAGGGCTTTGCGGCGGGCATGCCCAATGTGTTCCTGCACTGCGCAGCTCTGTAGGTAGGGCAAGGTGCGAAGCAGGCGAAACAGTCGGGCATAGTTGTCTTCCCGGAAGGCAGCATCAACAGCCAGGGCAGTCTGAAGGGGTGGGCAGGCACGCAGGGCGGCCGGCAGCTGTAGAACCTCCTGCAGGGCCTCCACAGAACCTATGAAGCCAAGACGCAGAAAGAAACAGGATGCCTGATGATTTCTGGACCAGGTAGACCTCCTGTCCCACCCCCTCCAGGCCATAGCTATTTATATCTACCACTAGCCCAGGGCAAGCTCATCTCCAAAGCTTGGCCCCGCCTACCTGCCTGCTCCAGTCAAGTTCTCTCAGAGAGGCCACCCCACTTACTCTCTCCTCCTCTAAGAAAGATCCAACCATCAGATCCTTCTCTGGTCTTTTTGAGGTGCCACAAGACCAGACCTCCTTCAGTCTAAATCTTTACATGGCAGAAGTGGCCAGAGTTCTACATTTACACAGGGACAAAGGCCAGAATAACGTAAAGGCTTGCCTGAGGCTGTCCTGGGGCACAGGCTACTATGCTAGACCCAAACCTAAGCTTTCTTCTGACTTGGGGTTCCCACTGCTGGCCAGCGGCTGCTGGCTTCCCTACACTTAACCTCTATCTTCTGGAAAGCTCTTTGAGGAAGACTTTGCCCTAGTTTCCTTTCCAGGAAATCTTGGTCACTGGAACCTTGGGCCACTTTTGTAAATTAGTGAAGAATCACTGTGTGCATGTATGACCCAAATATACTGTATCCACATATAAAATCACCAAAGAATCTGCCTGCCTCTGCCTCCAATGTGTTCTAACACAAGGTGTCTGTCACCACGCCCACTCGACTTTCCTGTAATTAAACAAACCACCCACGGAAGGGAATCTTTTAGCAACTCCTGTCAGATATATTTATAGGCCAGCCCACGGAGTAGGGTTTTTTTTTTTTTTTTTTTTTTTTTTTTTGAGACAGAGTTTCTCTGTATAGCCCTGGCTGTCCTGGAACTCACTCTGGAGACCAGGCTGTCTTCGAACTCAGAAACCCGCCTGCCTCTTCCTCCCAAAGTGCTGGGATTAAAGGAGTGCATCACCACCGCTTGCCACGGAGTAGATCTTAAAAATTTGTAAAGCGCTTTCTAAATCAACTCGCTCAGTACTATCCTACCTCCTTCCACCTCTACTATGTTGAAAACAACCCCAATCTGAGAATGACAGGCCTGATGTCCCAATTCGGGATTCTTACCAACTGACTTTTCCCAAGAGAAGCTATTGCTGAGCGATGGAAGTTATCGTACTCCCAAAGTACAGTTCGCCGTTGCTGCTAGAACTGCTTCTCCCCCACCCCAAGCTCCTCAGGTCCCGGCATTTGTTCTCTGGGATCCGACTCACCCAAGTTGTAGAGCAGAAACAGGCCCTGAAAGGCAGCCTGGCGGGGGTGCGGGGCTTTGCTCCGGGCGTAGCAGCGCCGTAGCGAACCGAAGCCTTCCTGAACCTGAGTCTGAAGCAGCACCGGGTCCACGGCTCCGCGTGTCTCTTCTGGCCGCACCCGAGCCACCACAGCCAGCAGCGTGGCCAGCGCAGCCTCCAGCACCGCTGCCGCGTCCGCGTCGCCCACGCCCTGCAGCGACAGATCCAGTCGCACTGCGCGCAGGCGATCGGCCACGAAGCTCGCCACCTCCGCGCACGACACGTCGGCGCGGTCAGCCACCTCACCGGCCAGATAGCGCACGGTGGCCAGGAGCACTGGGGGCGGCCGCAGCAGGCTTGGCGGGGGCCGGGGTTTGCCCGCTGCCGGCCGGCTGTACTCCTTCACTGTGCGCCTCGGGTCGGCTCGGGGAGCGTTTCCACCGCCGCCTGGCTCCACCTCCAGTCGGTGCAGGCGGCGCTCGCGTTCGCGTCGGGCGCGCTCGGCGGCCGGGCACATGTCTGGGCACAGGCCCATGGGCAGTTCGCAGCCGGACATGGCAGGGCTGTGAGTAGAGGACGCACACTCAGCATCGCTGGGCCAGCGGAAGCGTGGCACTGCATCCTGCCGTGGGCTCGGGGAACAGGCTTGGGCCCCAGTCAGGCTGGCCCACCCCGACTCACGCGACTTTCTCGGTTTGCCGCTCCCGCGGCCTTTAGAAACGCCTCCCATAATCCACCGCGTCTGGCTTCGGTTTTGCCCCTTAAATCGTCCCATGATGCACCGGTTTGTAGTCCAGGGATGAGGCCACACTTCCCCAGGTCTGGTTGTTGGTTTAGCTTTTTGTTCTTGCGTATGTGTCCATCATTTCTTTAACTTACTAAACTAGTGCTGCGTGTCTGTCATTCTTCATTGTTTCCCTATGCGTTTTGTTCTAGACAAGATCTCACTATGTAGCTCTGGATGGTCTGGAAGTCACTATATAGACCAGGCTGACTTTGAACTCAATAGAGATCCGCCTGTCTCAGCTCCCCAGTTCCTGGGATTAAAGGCGGGGCCCACACATTCATAGGTATTGTTAGCATTGTCTAAGCTCCACCTCACAGTTAACTGGCAACAACCAGGTATGCTCCGCCCCACACTTACCTGGCAACAACCAGGTAAGCCTGACTCACTATAAAAGGTGCTGCTTGCTCCCCCTCTCTTTGATTTCTTATAAACACAACAGGTATGATTTGCTAGACACAGCTTATTCAACTGTTGGTACAATGTAAACTTAACCACAGCCTATACTAAGCAAATGGACCTGGTTGTGATCAGACACACGTTTTATTCACACGTATTTAAGTTTCAAGAAAATTTCACTAGTCAAAGAATCCTTTATCTTCCAACCATAGAAAGAAAGAGAGAGAGAGAGAAAGAAGAGAGAGAAAGAAAGATTCTCGAGAGCCTTACAAAAAAAGGCAGTGGGCCATGTCTTGCTACAGACCCTGGCTCTAGACGGGTGAACTGACAGATTAGTGGCCTAGATGCCACTCACGTAAAACAGATAGGCAGGACCAGAAGTTCAAGTCTGATTCCAAGGAGGCAGGCAGGTCAGAGCTGAGAAGTCTTAGCTTTTCTCATACTTGATCCAGTTAATACAGATATGGACCCTGTGATTATAAGAGCAGGAAACAAGGCCAGGTCCCAAGGAGAGAGGAGAGGAGGCTGGCAGTGCTGGAGGCGACATCCCAGGAAGGGCCCACCTCTCAGGGCAAGTGCGCATGAAGCGTCTCTGCCCGTTTCAGGTACTCAGCTGCCTTCTTCTTCACACCTTCCCGGCGGGCAGGGGATGGGTCACCTGTAGAAAGCAGATGGCCCAATTGCATTCAGAACCCCTGATCGCAATGTGTCTTTTACCCCTCCCCGGGTCCTCATGTGTCTTTGCCTCATTTTATGAGGCTATTAAAAAAATTTAAAGCCGGGCAGTGGTGGCACATGCCTGTAATCCCAGCACTCTGGGAGGCCGAGGCAGGCGGATTTCTGAGTTCTAGGCCAACCTGGTCTACAGAGTGAGTTCCAGGACAGCCAGAGAAACCCTGTCTTGAAAAAAACAAATCCAAAAAAAACAAAAACAAAAAAATTAAGGGAAAATTCTGCCCAAGGTCACTGAGAGTTGGCCTGTGAGAAACAGAGGCTCATGGTCCCTCGTCCTTTCTTTAGAATATGTCTGTGTGTGAGGGGGCGTGTGAGGGCCAGCCGACAACCTTAGGTGTGGGTCTCCCCTCATCGTGCCTGAGATGAGGTCTCTTTGTTCCTCTGCAGTCAGGCTCGCCCGCCTTCCAGTTTCTGGGGCGTATCCTGACCCTGCCTCCCATCTTGTCACAGGGACACTTGGTTTCCTGACTCTGCTGTGGCACACTGTTTGGTGTGGGCTCTGGACATTCTGGTCCAGATCTTTCTGCTTTCACTACGCACATTTTCCCGACTGTGCCACCTACCCTGGTCCTTCGCTTTCTACTCTCCCTCCTCCTTACTGCCCTACCCACCTGAGACACCCTGAAGCAGGATGTGCACCCCATCTTGGTAGCCTTGGAGAGCCGCAGCGTAGGCACCGGCCTTTTCGTTGTGCAGGGCTTGAGTGATGAGTTCTGTGGCCTGGCTGAGGTAGGCTGGGGCAGCTTCTCCATCCTCAGCTCCTCCCTCCTTCGGCCCTCCTGGCTCCCAGGGTTCCTGGTCAGGCCTTTTGGACTGTACCTCTATGGCTGCCAGCTCCCCTGTGTGGGTAGGGCTGGGGCCTGTACTTTCTGTAACGCAACAGGGAGGAGTCAGGGCCTGTTGCCTACCCCAGGTGTCACCAGGACACCAAATTGTCCCTGTTGGCTGGACAACCCAGAGTTCACTTGAGTAGAGGAAGCAGCTGGGATCTGTTTCCTGGGTTTGGCTCAGGAGGTTTTGTAAAGCTCGGCTGGTTGTTATTGTCGTGTGAGTGTGGGTAAGAGTGTGCCTTGGCTGGAGGTCAGGGTCTGGGTTTGTTTTCTTTAATCATCTCCGGTGGAATCTGGGGATGGAACCAGGTTGCCAGGCTCACGGGCAGGGCTTTCACCCTCTGAGCCATCTTGCTGGCCCATGACTTGGGCAGCGGCAGCAGGTCCGTGAGAATAGGACCCTGCGGTGAGGTGCTACCCAGAGTGTGCTAGAGAGGAGGACTCAGCTCCATCCTCCATGGCTCCTGACAGAGCTTTTCAGTGCCATGTGGTCTCCCTTTATGCCCCTTAGCTCCGCTACCCCATACCTGTTCCTTACCCTCTTTGGAGTAAGGGTCGAAAAGGGCAAGTTCAGCCTCAGAGAGGGGACCTCGAGCTGGGGAGCTGGACGTATCCTCAGTGCTGTCACAGCTGAAGAGAAGGTCCAAGGCCTCCTGGGCAGGGCTGGATGGGAGGGGATCCACTGAGGAGAGAGCAGAGGGCCACTGATGCCAGCGCTCGCTGTTTCTCCGCGTTCAAAAGTGCATCTCCATCTTGATTAACCCTGGCAGCAGCCATGGGTATTGACAGGCCACTAATAGGTTGCCAAACCCTATCTGATAGTTGAGTAAACTGAAGCTCAGAAGGGAAAATGGCCTTCTGAGCTTCCCCCACCTCCCGAAGGCTCTTGAGGAGGACTCATTCCTTCCCTGACCCCAAAATACCTGGCACTTCCAACTCCTCCTGGCCCCTCCTTTCCGCAGGCAGTGGCTGGAGTAGCCGGGCCTCATCAGGAGGTGGTGTGGGGATGAGAGGGGGTGGCAGGATTCGCAGGTCCCTGGACACCTCAGAAGGCCGTGTCACCTCCCCGCCCTGCAGGAGACAAAGTCCAGCAGGGAGAGGGTCAGGAATGTAGCAGGGAGGGAGGGAAACTGTACAGGGGGCGGGGAGAGTGGACAGACTTACCCGGAAGAACTCCTTGAGCTGGGGGCTGTTGTTGAGTGCAGGGATGGGAACTGTGAACCGCAGCAAGTCCTCTGCACCCTTGCGCCGTTCCTCGATCACAGAGGCTTCGAACCGACCTGCAGACCCCAGGACAGGAGGGCAGCAGTGTCACGGAGCGTCTGCACGCGCTCTCTCTCTCTGCGGTCCTTCTGTCTCTATCTCTCAGTCTCTCGTCTCTGTCTGCCTCATTATGTAACTAGTTGGTTTTTGAACTTGCTATGAAGACCTCAGACTCACGGAGATGCACCTGCCTCTGCCTTCCATGTGCTGGGATTAAAGGACTGGGATAGCATGCTGACAAGAAAGGCCATTTGAGGCTTGGATGTGATCAGGAGGCAGGGAAAGTTCAGAGAAGGAGGTGACTTGCTCAAGGTCACAGAGCAAGAGCTGTTTCACTGCTGGACAAGGTGGAGCACACACCTCGAAGCCCATACTTGGGAAGCTAAGGTAGGAGGATAGTTCAAAGTTCAAGGCTAGTCTGGACTACATTTGAGGTTTTGTCTCAAGAAAATGGTAAAAACAAAAACCAAACCAAACCAACAGCAAATGCAAAGCTACCTGTACTATAGTCTAGCTGCACCTTAGCTGTGCTGGGGCCCCAGCCTGACCCCTCCCTACTCTCCATGATGGTCTCACTGGCTGAGGTGACCTGCCAACACACGACTCTGGGAACTCCTGTAATTAATGGATTAACAGACTGCTGGGTTCTCTGCTGCAAGAACTAGCTTGGTTTTCTCACTCATGTCCTCCTTGACTCTCTCCCCACCACCTTGGGGCTCTGCCAGCAACAGAGCCATCCCCAGATGTGGCCTCTGAACTTTGGATCAGAGCCCTATGTCAAAATAAGCATCTTTCCTATAGTAACCAATGCATCCTCTGTGTTATTGCAACAGAGAACAGACTAAGGCTCAGACAAAGGCCTTCCGCCTTGAGGGGCCTTATCTTGCTGGAACTGTTCAAAGCCCAGCATACAATAAGGGGGAGGTTGCTCTGTGTCTCAGTTTCCCCATATTTCAATGAGACCATCTCAGAAGGCCCATCCAGTTTTCCAAAGATGTCTGTTCAGGGTACAGGATCACACTCACAGTCCCCATCAGACAGGTTCCCCTTTGCCTAAACCTACCTGCACACTGGGGCAGAGATTCTGATTCAATACTCACCAAACACCTGGGCACGGGGGAAAGCCGGAAATTCCTCTAGGCGACGGAAGAGGTTGCGGTGAGTATAGGCTAAGTCTCCATGGAGCTTGCGGAAGTCACTGTATCGCTTCCAGACTACTACCTATGAGGCAGGTGAGAACTGACCTGGACCAGCGCGGGTGGAAATGGCCTCCAGTCCTCAGTATATCCTAGGGTCTGAGAAGGGCTGCACACCCTCTCCAGCACGGGCCAGGGAAGAAGGCAGGCCTTTGGCATTACCAGCTAGTCCCTTACTGATGCTGAATATGTATATGGGACCAGCCCCCCCTTTCCCAGGAGTCTTACCTCTTTGATATCCTCTGGGTCCTTCTTTGAGATGAACTAAGAAAGGAAAGGCAGGAGCCAGGTGAGACTAGACCCCGACAAGCAGCCCTGCCCCTCAAAAGCTTCCCTCAGAACCAAGTGCTGGAATAAATGGGCCCTGGACTTCAGGCTTTGAGCAAGTTTTCCTTTGGATTTCTGCACAGGGTTTCATGTAGCTCAGGGTGGCCTCAAACTGTAGCAGAGGATGGTTGTGTACTCCAAAACCTCCTCTCTGCCTCCAAAGTGCTGGGACTACAGCATGCACTACTAAATTAAGCTATTTTATTATTTATCGTTGGAACTAAGGATTGATCTCAGGACTTCTTGAGATCTGGGCTAGCATTCTCTCTTTGAGTTACATCCTCAGCTCCTTGAGAAAAAATTCTGTTGTTCACCTGTATCTTCAATTGGTAAAAGTGAGGATACTGAATATCTGTCTAGATAGCCCTATACTCAACTTTATTATTATTATTATTAACCTTTTAAAAGTTTTTATTTAGCTGGGCAGTGGTGGCGCACGCCTTTAATCCCAGCACTTGGGAGGCAGAGGCAGGTGGATTTCTGAGTTTGAGGCCAGCCTGGTCTACAGAGTGAGTTCCAGGACAGCCAGGGCTACACAGAAAAACCCTGTCTTGAAAAAAAAAGTTTTTATTTGTATATTTTTCTTTAAAAATCTGGGAGTGCTGTCTGCATGTACACTTACGTGCCAGATGTTTTGTGAACTGAGTCACCAAGTGGTTCCTGGGAACTGAACTCAGGGCCTCTGGAAAAGCAGCTAGTGTTCTTAACCGTTGAGTCACCTCTCCAGCCAACTTTATTATTTTTTTATTTTATTTTATTTTATTTTTTTGAGGGGCAGCAGGCTTCCCTCTGCAGCCCTGGCAGGCCTAGAACTTGCTTTGATGGTTAGGTTGTTTTCTCAGTCACAGAGCCCTGGCTGCTTCTGCCTCCTAAGTGGTTGGGAGTAAACACATGTGCCACCTACCAGGCTTGGCTCTCAACTTTTATCCCAATTCCTTCCTAGGGCCAAGTCCTGGTATTCAGAAAGAAAAAACAAAAAACAAAAAACTGCTTCTCAAGAAATGAGAGTCTAGGGGCCCGGCGTGGTGGCACACACCTCTAATCCCAGCACTTGGGAGGCAGAGGCAGGCGGATTTCTGAGTTTGAGGCCAGTGTGGTCTACAGAGTGGACAGCCAGGGCTACACAGAGAAACCCTGTCTCTTAAAAAAAAAAAAAAAAAAAAAAAAAAAAAAAAAAAAAAAAAAAAAAGCTAAAGGTGGGGACTGGAGAGGTGGAGAGGTGGCTCAGTAGTTAAGAGGGTGTCCTGGTCTTCCAAAAACTACAGTTCTGTGCCCAGAACAGCACCCACATTGTGTGGCTCACAATCTTTTGTAAGTCCAGCTCCAGGGGATCAGATCTGATGCACCTTCCTCTGACCTCCACAGGCATCGCTGCGATACAGTCACACAGACAAACATCAGTAAGGAAGGAGGAGGCCGGAGAGATGATTCGGAGGTAAAAGTATTCACTGCTGTAGCTGAGGGCCTGGGTTTGGTTCCTGCCACTCAGATGGAAGATAGAAATCATTTCTAAGTCCAATTCCAAAAGATTCAAAACCTCTTCTGACCTTTGAGCTCACCAGACTTGTATTTGGTGCATATTACGGGCAAAACATTCATACATATAAAATAAAAGCAAATAAGTCTGGAGCTGGATCAATAGCTCAGAGGTTAAGAGCATTGGCTGCTTTCTAGACGACAGAAGTCTTATAACCAGCACCAACATGTGGGCACACGATGGCCTGTAATTCCAATCTATAGGGATCTACCACCCTCTTCTGGCTTTCTTGGGTATTGCATGGATAGTGCACAGATACACATGCAGAAAAAACACCCATACATGATACATGATCTTTTTATTGCTGCTGCTGTTGTTGTTGTTTTAATAACCATGTTTTAAATTTTTAAGTAAATAAGCCAGATGGGGAGGCACACACTTTTAATCCCTGGGGAGGCTGCATTGGGGAGACAGAGGCAGATGGGTCTCTGTGAGTTCGAGCCTGGTCTATAGCACAATTTCCAGGACAACCAGGGCTATACAGAAAAAGGAAAAAGGCCAAGCAGTGGTGGTGCACACCTGTAATCCCAGCACTTGGGAGGGAGAGGCAGGCAGATTTCTGAGTTCGAGGCCAGCCTGGTCTACAGAGTGAGTTCCAGGACAGCCAGGGCTACACAGAGAAACCCTGTCTCAAGAAAAACAAAAAACAAAAAACAAAAAGAAAAAAGGAAAAAATTAAATGAATAAGTATAAATAAATCTATAAAATAAAATGATCATGCTGCTGTAGGGCACTCGAGTGGGGGGGGGCGGGGGGGGGGGAGAGAGAGAGAGAGAGAGAGAGAGAGAGAGAGGCATTTCTCTAGTACTGAATGAAAAAAGAAAAAAAATTGCATGTGTAAGGCATGTGACTAGGTCTCAAAAGCTAACAGGAAGACATAAGAAAGGGTTCTGAATGCTTTTTCATCCTTTCTACCCTCTGGCCATCTTCCTAGAGACAATTATTATATTTGTGTGTGTGTGGTTTTTTTTGTTTGTTTGTTTTTTGTTTTTTTAATGGGAAAAAGTAAGCTACTGGGCATAAGCACACCCTTGAAGTATCTAAAGTTCTGACTTAGATTGCTTTGGGAGTGACATTTATGTATTTGCTTCCTTTTAACAGTTGACAAGTGCGCTAATCAAACAGTTACCCAGCTGAAAAAAAAATTAAGTACAAGAAAATGTATAGTCAGTCTTCAGGTAGCAACTGGGTTTCTCCCACTGGAGGCCTCCATAGCTACAGGCCCTTGGGTAAAATTCTAAAAGCATTCTTTCATGATGATGTTTCTACAAGCTCATTTTAAGTTTTATTGTTATAAATACCCATTTCAGCCGGGTGGTGGTGGCGCACGCCTGTAATCCCAGCACTCCGGGAGGCAGAGGCAGGCGGATTTCTGAGTTCGAGGCCATCCTGGTCTATAGAGTGAGTTCCAAGACAGCCAGGGCTATACAGAGAAACCCTGTCTCGAAAAAACCAAATCAAAAAAAAAAAAATTTCAGCTTATTGACTTCCTTATCTGTAAAGACCAGTCTTTTTTAATTGAGTGAATTTTTGAAACCACACAAATATTATATATATGTATATATATAAACATGTATATAATATATAAAATAAAATTATATATACATATAAACACATATACACACATATATGCATATATATATATATAATTTTTAAGAGCTCTTTTTATAGTCGCGCATGGTGGTGCACTCATTTAATCCCAGCACTTGGGATGCAGGTGGGTCTCGGTGACTTGTGGGTCAGTCTAGTTTACATAGTGACATTGCAACAGCCAGGGCTGTCTCAAAAAATGAAAAGATAAATAAATAAAAGGGGATTTTACGTATCAATCAGGGAAAATTACCAAAAGTTACTCTAAGCGATTAAAGAAGGAATATTTGGGTTGAGAAATTCGCAGACCGCATCCAAACATCACCACCAACGGGGCTGGGGTACCGGGCAGGCTGCAGAGCGGTGCTGGCTCCACAGACTTTAAAACTGACCCTTAGCCCCGCCCCAGCCGGTGAGGCACGGTAAGTCGGCTGCTTCAGACTCCTCTTAAAGGGGAAATCCATTTGTGTAGGCCAAACCGCGACCTTCCTGACGCTCTTTGCCTTTAAGGTACAACAAGGGTCCCGAGCTGCTTAAAAGGGTAATGTTCCCCGCTGGGTCCCACCTCACCTGAGCGGTTACTTTGTACTCGGTGTAACCCTTGGGGTGGGTCCGAGGGTCCGAGACTGTGTAGTGTCGCAGGAAGTCATCCTTCGCCTGGCGCGACATGACAGCGGTGCTGGCCGCCGTCTCCTCCTCCTGCACGTCGCCCCCGCTCGGCGTGGTGAGCCTCCTGCCACCGCCAGGATCCGGCCTGCGCCCTTCTTCAGGCCCAGGGACCTAGTCGCAAGTGACACAGCCGTTCTTGGCTTGGGGGTGTGGCTAAGGGAGTGTCTGACAAGTTCTAGGTCATTGGTAAAGCGGAGTTCTAGGTAGAGACTAAGGATTGGTTGTTTGGGAGAGGATTTACTAGCTGGCATCGCGGCCTGTGATTGAGCCCACCTCACCCTAACGTAAACCCTCCTTACAGACCTCCGAAACTTCTCCTTATTTCTTTTCTTTACACTCCTCCAGCCTCTTATTTATGAATTGTTTTGAACTACGATCTCTCTGCTGTGTTGACCAACTTCTGGGCTTAAAAAATTCCTCCTGAGTATCTGGAACTTTAGGTGCTTGGCATAGGGCCTAACCCTTGCAACTTTCATTGTGTTCAAAATGTGCCTGGCAGAACCAAGTTAAGTTCCCTGCATCCCTGTGCAGGATTGGCTGGGGGACTGACATTTTCTGATACTGAAAGAGCTGGACAGTGACAGAGGCTCTGAAATCACAACTCTATTTATTGTTTTTTTTTTTTTTTTTTTTTTTTGGATTTGGTTTTTTCACCACCACAGCCTGGCGATTTATTTATTTATTATATGTAAGTACACTTTATCTGTCTTCAGACACCCCAGGAGGAGGGCATCAGATCTCATTAAGGATGGTTGTGAGCCACCATGTGGTTGCTGGGATTTGAACTCAGGACCTTGGAAGGAGCACTCATTGCTTTAACTGCTGAGCCACCTCTCCAGCCCACATATAATAAATCTTTTTTTGGTTTGGTTTTTTTTTTTTGTTTTTGTTTTTCTTTTTTTTTTGAGACAGGTTTCTCTGTGTAGCCCTGGCTGTCCTGGAACTCACTCTGTAGACCAGGCTGGCCTCGAACTCAGAAATTCGCCTGCCTCTGCCTCCCAGAGTGCTGGGATTACAGGCGTGCGCCACCACCGCCCGGCTTGAAATCACAACTCTAACACTTACAGCTATTTGAATTCCCCTTAACTGCTTCAAATTTAGGGAGATGGGACACTGAGATGATCTCATGTAGCCCAGGTTGGACTCAGACTCTCTATGTAGTTGAGAGGCTAGCCTTGAATTTCTGATCTTCTATTTTCCACCTCCCAAATGCTGAGACCATAGGTAAGCATCACATTTCCCTCTTGTAACTGCATGCACCTAGTTTTTCATCTATGGAAAGGGGTAGTTGTCACAGTGTCTTCTGTAACAGATCAGATCAAGAGGCATGCTGGCCCAACACAGGTACAGTGAAAACCCAGCACCAGGTCAAGGCCAAATTGGTGAGAAAGATGTATCAATAATGTTATCACTAAACATAGATTCTAGCACATTCCACCACCACCAGAAATCTTCAAATGGGAAAGAGTGGATAAAAGAGCCATTAAAAAATCTGAGGAGATGTTGGCTGTGATGGTGCATTATGCTTTTAGTCCCAGCACTAGGAAGGCAGAGGCAGGCGGCTCTCTGTTTTGAGGGTGGAAAACAACAACAAACAAACAAACAAACAACAAAAGAAACCATTTGTTATGGTTTATATATGCTCAGCCCAGGGAGTGGCACTGTTAGAAGGTTTGGCCCTGTCAGAGTAGGTGTGTGGGTGTGAGCTTTTAGACACTCCCCATCCTAGCTGCCCGGAAGTCAGCTTTTAACATTGTTGAGACTGCTACAGACTGTGGGTCTTCGGAAGCTGGACTAAATGTACTTTTTTATTATGCCATGGGTAGGTTTGGCCCCCATAGACTCATGTGTTTGAACAAGTCTATGGGGCCAGGGACTGGAAAGTTATGGTTTGTATATGTTCTACATAGGGAGTGGCACTATTAGTTAGGCGCGGCCTTGTCGGAGTTGGTGTATCACTGTGGGTGTGGGCTTTAACACCTTCACCCTAGCTGCCTGGAAGTCAGTCTTCCATCTGCAGCCTTCAGATGAAGATATGAAGATGTAGAACTCTCAGCTCCTCCTGCACCCTGCCTGCCTGGATGCTGCCATGCTCCTGCCTTGATGATACTGGACTGAACCTCTGAACCTGTAAGCCAGCCCCAATTAAATGTCCTTATA